>NC_091979.1:124465710-125065710 GCF_044704955.1 Pristiophorus japonicus | reverse complement strand
TGTGTATTTTGCCATATGATTTATGTTCCTAGTTAGACTTTTGGCACTTATTGGAATTGTGAGATTCAGCATCAATTATTTATCTGCTGAGGTAAATTTTAGACACAGCAGCCATTTGACATTCTTTATGAAGTAGCTGTAAAATGTGGTCGTGGTCTCTGTTCCCTTCTGTGTTTCAAGTGCAGGTCAACCTGCAGTGAAGGAATAATGGCTCTACTGCCTTCATCAGAGACACCTTAACACTGGAAACACACCCCTTAAAAATAAGAGGCAGAATATTAGTTGAAACACTTAAGTTGTTTTATTATCTAAGCAGGATTAAAACCAACATTCTTCATTATTTGAAAAAGAAGATTAAGACTGATGGGTTGTTTTAATCCAGGTGACTGCTTAACCTGTTAACATTAAAATGTTGATTTCTCGTCTGATCTAATAATGCAGGAGCTTATTTGAAATATTCATCATCATCATCATAGGCGGTCTCTCGAACGAGGATTATGTGCTTCCACATGAGCTCACAGATGTTTCAATAAAGGACCCGATATTCCAGTTCTCAACTCCAATTGAGGGGTTGGAAGATGCTTGTGCGTGGATTTTTTTAACGTGTGGTGACCGTTGCACATCAGCCACCACATGGGCTTGACAGAGCTAGGCCTTTATCCAGTGGAAAGGGTTAACCAGGACGACTGGAGACCTGCTCTGCTGCATGGATCTAGTGCGCACATATTGCAGTGTGCGCTGGGCCCTCGGCTCTTCTGGGCCTCATACCCTCATTTACTGCACCTCCGCCACGATTTCTCGCCACTCCTCCGCCACAAAAACATTCGCCGCTCCTACGCCATGATCTCCCGCCGCTCCTCCGCCACGATCTCCCGCCGCTCCTCCGCCACGATCTCCCGCCTCTCCTCCGCCACGATCTCCCGCCGCTCCTCCGCCACGAACTCCCGACGATCCTCCGCCACGATCTCCCGCCGCTCCTCCGCCACGATCTCCCGCCGCTCCTCCGCCACGATCTCCCGCCGCTCCACCGCCACGATCGTCCGAAAGCAAAAGACAAAAAGGAGATGAGGAAAAGTGGAGGGCAGAGAAACCCAAGGCAAAGAACAAAAAGGGCCACTGTACAGCAAAATTCTAAAAGGACAAAGGGTGTTAAAAAAACAAGCCTGAAGGCTTTGTGTCTGAATGCAAGGAGTATCCGCAATAAGGTGGATGAATTAACTGTGCAAATAGATGTTAACAAATATGATGTGATTGGGATTACGGAGACGTGGCTCCAGGATGATCAGGGCTGGGAACTCAACATCCAGGGGTATTCAACATTCAGGAAGGATAGAATAAAAGGAAAAGGAGGTGGGATAGCATTGCTGGTTAAAGAGGAGATTAATGCAATAGTTAGGAAAGACATTAGCTTGGATGATGTGGAATCTATATGGGTAGAGCTGCAGAACACCAAAGGGCAAAAAACGTTAGTGGGAGTTGTGTACAGACCTCCAAACAGTAGTAGTGATGTTGGGGAGGACATCAAACAGGAAATTAGGGGTGCATGCAATAAAGGTGCAGCAGTTATAATGGGTGACTTTAATATGCACATAGATTGGGCTAGCCAAACTGGAAGCAATACGGTGGAGGAGGATTTCCTGGAGTGCATAAGGGATGGTTTTCTAGA
This sequence comes from Pristiophorus japonicus, assembly GCF_044704955.1. Classification (NCBI taxonomy): domain Eukaryota; kingdom Metazoa; phylum Chordata; class Chondrichthyes; family Pristiophoridae; genus Pristiophorus; species Pristiophorus japonicus. The sequence continues at coordinate 125,064,044 of NC_091979.1, read as the reverse complement.
CCAATATGTCGAGGAACCAACTAGGGGGGAGGCCATCTTAGACTGGGTGTTGTGTAATGAGAAAGGATTAATTAGCAATCTCATTGTGCGAGGCCCCTTGGGGAAGAGTGACCATAATATGGTGGAATTCTGCATTAGGATGGAGAATGAAACAGTTAATTCAGAGACCATGGTCCAGAACTTAAAGAAGGGTAACTTTGAAGGTATGAGGCGTGAATTGGCTAGGATAGATTGGCGAATGATACTTAAGGGGTTGACTGTGGATGGGCAATGGCAGACATTTAGAGACCGCATGGATGAATTACAACAATTGTACATTCCTGTCTGGCGTAAAAATAAAAAAGGGAAGGTGGCTCAACCGTGGCTATCTAGGGAAATCAGGGATAGTATTAAAGCGAAGGAAGTGGCATACAAATTGGCCAGAAACAGCAGCGAACCTGGGGACTGGGAGAAATTTAGAACTCAGCAGAGGAGGACAAAGGGTTTGATTAGGGCAGGGAAAATGGAGTACGAGAAGAAGCTTGCAGGGAACATTAAGACGGATTGCAAAAGTTTCTATAGGTATGTAAAAAGAAAAAGGTTAGTAAAGACAAACGTAGGTCCCCTGCAGTCAGAATCAGGGGAAGTCATAACTGGGAACAAAGAAATGGCAGACCAATTGAACAAGTACTTTGGTTCGGTATTCACTAAGGAGGACACAAACAACCTTCCGGATATAAAAGGGGTCAGAGGGTCTAGTAAGGAGGAGGAACTGAGGGAAATCTTTATTAGTCGGGAAATTGTGTTGGGGAAATTGATGGGATTGAAGGCCGATAAATCCCCAGGGCCTGATGGACTGCATCCCAGAGTACTTAAGGAGGTGGCCTTGGAAATAGCGGATGCATTGACAGTCATTTTCCAACATTCCATTGACTCTGGATCAGTTCCTATCGAGTGGAGGGTAGCCAATGTAACCCCACTTTTTAAAAAAGGAGGGAGAGAGAAAACGGAATTATAGACCGGTCAGCCTGACCTCAGTAGTGGGTAAAATGATGGAATCAATTATTAAGGATGTCATAGCAGCGCATTTGGAAAATGGTGACATGATAGGTCCAAGTCAGCATGGATTTGTGAAAGGGAAATCATGCTTGACAAATCTTCTGGAATTTTTTGAGGATGTTTCCAGTAAAGTGGACAAAGGAGAACCAGTTGATGTGGTATATTTGGACTTTCAGAAGGCTTTCGACAAACATAGAAACATAGAAAATAGGTGCAGAAGCAGGCCATTCAGCCCTTCTAGCCTGCACCGCCATTCAATGAGTTCATGGCTGAACATGAAACTTCAGTACCCACTTCCTGCTTTCACACCATACCCCTTGATCCCCCGAGTAGTAAGGACTTCATCTAACTCCCTTTTGAATATATTTAGTGAATTGGCCTCAACTACTTTCTGTGGTAGAGAATTCCACAGGTTCACCACTCTCTGGGTGAAGAAGTTTCTCCTTATCTCGGTCCTAAATGGCTTACCCCTTATCCTTAGACTGTGACCCCTGGTTCTGGACTTCCCCAACATTGGGAACATTCTTCCTGCATCCAACCTGTCCAAACCCGTCAGAATTTTAAACGTTTCTATGAGGTCCCCTCTCACTCTTCTGAACTCCAGTGAATACAAGCCCAGTTGATCCAGTCTTTCTTGATAGGTCAGTCCCACCATCCCGGGAATCAGTCTGGTGAATCTTCGCTGCACTCCCTCAATAGCAAGAATGTCCTTCCTCAAGTTAGGAGACCAAAACTGTACACAATACTCCAGGTGTGGCCTCACCAAGGCCCTGTACAACTGTAGCAACACCTCCCTGCCCCTGTACTCAAATCCCCTCGCTATGAAGGCCAACATGCCATTTGCTTTCTTAACAGCCTGCTGTACCTGCATGCCAACCTTCAGTGACTGATGTACCATGACACCCAGGTCTCGTTGCACCTTCCCTTTTCCTAATCTGTCACCATTCAGATAATAGTCTGTCTCTCTGTTTTTACCACCAAAGTGGATAACCTCACATTTATCCACATTATACTTCATCTGCCACGCATTTGCCCACTCACCTAACCTATCCAAGCCACTCTGCAGTCTCATAGCATCCTCCTCGCAGCTCACACTGCCACCCAACTTAGTGTCATCCGCAAATTTTGAGATACTACATTTAATCCCCTCGTCTAAATCATTAATGTACAATGTAAACAGCTGGGGCCCCAGCACAGAACCCTGCGGTACCCCACTAGTCACTGCCTGCCATTCCGAAAAGTACCCATTTACTCCTACTCTTTGCTTCCTGTCTGACAACCAGTTCTCAATCCACGTCAGCACACTACCCCCAAGGTCCCACACAAGAGATTAATGTGCAAAGTTAAAGCACATGGGATTGGGGTTAGTGTGCTGACGTGGATTGAGAACTGGTTGTCAGACAGGAAGCAAAGAGTAGAAGTAAATGGATACTTTTCAGAATGGCAGGCAGTGACTAGTGTGATACCGCAAGGTTCTGTGCTGGGGCCCCAGCTGTTTACATTGTACATTAATGATTTAGACGAGGGGATTAAATGTAGTATCTCAAAATTTGTGGATGACACTAAGTTGGGTGGCAGTGTGAGCTGCGAGGAGGATGCTATGAGGCTGCAGAGTGACTTGGATAGGTTAGGTGAGTGGGCAAATGCATGGCAGATGAAGTATAGTGTGGATAAATGTGAGGTTATCCACTTTGGTGGTAAAAACAGAGAGACAGACTATTATCTGAATGGTGACAGATTAGGAAAAGGGAAGGTGCAACGAGACCTGGTGTCATGGTACATCAGTCATTGAAGGTTGGCATGCAGGTACAGCAGGCGGTTAAGAAAGCAAATGGCATGTTGGCCTTCATAGCGAGGGGATTTGAGTACAGGGGCAGGGAGGTGTTGCTACAGTTGTACAGGGCCTTGGTGAGGCCACACCTGGAGTTTTGTGTACAGTTTTGGTCTCCTAACTTGAGGAAGGACATTCTTGCTATTGAGGGAGTGCAGCGAAGATTCACCAGACTGATTCCCGGGATGGTGGGACTGACCTATCAAGAAAGACTGGATCAACTGGGCTTGTATTCACTGGAGTTCAGAAGAATGAGAGGGGACCTCATAGAAACGTTTAAAATTCTAATGGGTTTAGACAGGTTAGATGCAGGAAGAATGTTCCCAATGTTGGGGAAGTCCAGAACCAGGGGTCACAGTCTAAGGATAAGGGGTAAGCCATTTAGGACCGAGATGAGGAGAAACTTCTTCACCCAGAGAGTGGTGAACCTGTGGAATTCTCTACCACAGAAAGTAGTTGAGGCCAATTCACTAAATATATTCAAAAGGGAGTTAGATGTAGTCCTTACTACTCGGGGGATCAAGGGGTATGGCGAGAAAGCAGGAAGGGGGTACTGAAGTTTCATGTTCAGCCATGAACTCATTGAATGGCGGTGCAGGCTAGAAGGGCTGAATGGCCTGCTCCTGCACCTATTTTCTATGTTTCTATGTTTCTATGTCCTCCGCATAAACATTTGCCGAATCTCAGCCACGCTCAATATTTAAATATTAATAGAACCATGACCACAATATCCAGAAGTAAATTTCAGTTATGAAGGGAAAAGAACTGAATAGCATTCCTTCGATCTTTTTGTTACCAAATTTGAAAAGTTAGATTAAAAGCAGAAAGGAGTTTGATGATTAACTGTGTGGTGTTAAACCACCGCCTATGGGCTAGCTTTCATTTTAAGTGTAACGTTACCAGATAAAATGTAAAAATAATTTATTTACACAAACTCGTTCCAATTAGTGTTTTATTTTATCAACTTTTGATATTTTAGAGGTGAATTGAATGCATTCCTGATTATTGCATTAATATTTCCAAGAATAACTTGGGTATGACCTGCTCGTATACAAATGTTATTACTATGTCAGCTGTGGCTCAGTGGGTAGCACACTTGCCTCATTAGAAGGTTGTGGGTTCAAGTCCCACTTCAGGAACTTGAGCACATAAATCCAGGCTGACACTCCAGTGCAGTGCTGAGGGAGGTGTTGCTGCAGTTGTACAGGGCCTTGGTGAGGCCACACCTGGAGTATTGTGCACAGTTTTGGTCTCCTAACCTGAGGAAGGACATTCTTGCTATTGAGGGAGTGCAGCGAAGGTTCACCAGACTGATTCCCGGGATGGCGGGACTGACCTATCAAGAAAGACTGGATCAACTGGGCTTGTATTCACTGGAGTTCAGAAGAATGAGAGGGGACCTCATAGAAACGTTTAAAATTCTGACGGGGTTAGACAGGTTAGATGCAGGAAGAATGTTCCCAATGTTGGGGAAGTCCAGAACCAGGGGACACAGTCGAAGGATAAGGGGTAAGCCATTTAGGACTGAGATGAGGAGGAATTTCTTCACCCAGAGAGTGGTGAACCTGTGGAATTCTCTACCACAGAAAGTTGTTGAGGCCAATTCACTAAATATATTCAAAAAGGAGTTAGATGAAGTCCTTACTACTAGGGGGATCAAGGGGTATGGTGAGAAAGCAGGAATGGGGTACTGAAGTTTCATGTTCAGCCCTGAACTCATTGAATGGCGGTGCAGACTAGAAGGGCCGAATGGCCTACTCCTGCACCTATTTTCTATGTTTCTATGTTTTCCATGAGTGCGGCACTATCGGAGGTGCTGTCTTTTGGATGAGACGTTAAACCGAGGCCCCGTCTGCCTTCTCAGGTAGACATAAAAGATCCCATGGCACTATTTCGATGAAGAGCAGGGGAGTTATCAAAAAAACAGATTATCTGGTTATTATCACATTGCTGTTTGTGGGAGTTGCTGTGTGTAAGATCGCTGCCACGTTTCCCACATGACAACAGTGACTGCACTCCAAAAATACTTAATTGGCTGTAAAGCACTTTGAGATGTCCGGTGGTCGTGAAAGGCACTGTATAAATACAAGTCTTTCTTGCTGGTTCGGACTTTGTTTTCTCTTGATCATTAAGTATCAATTACCTTTGAGATGGAGAAAAGGTAGTAATTAAAAGGGTTAGTTTTATTGTGAATTTTACAACAAAGGTTAATTGTGAATTTTATGGGATAAGTCGGAGAAAATCCAGTTGCAGCAGTTCATAACCCCAAACTTAGACTTTTTTATGCTTCCATCACCCACCCCAAAGTTAATTTGTTTGATTTGTTTGGATGCTTCCGCAGACACAAATAATGGTAGTCCTTGCCCATCTGCCTGAACGCTGCTTACGTGATATTGAAAAAGATCCCTTTTGACAAATCCTTCAGAATTGACAATGCAATAAGCATATAGGGTGATTGTAAATATCAACATTTGTGTACAGAAATATTTCAAAGGTTGCACATTGAAAATCTTTAGTTGCAATAGTTGCATTTTAAGGTTTTAATTTTTACTTCATAAAATTATATGGTTTGTTTAAAATCAGGCTTTAATGTTTATAATATTTTGTTGAAAGAACACTGATGGGAATGACCTTTCTCAAGCAGACTCAGCTTGTTCTGGGTAACAGATGGAAATGGTTCAGTACTTCCACTGTTGTGGGGAGAAAGGACAGAATTAAGTGTTGCAAGGAGCTGTCATTGTCCTCTGTGTCCCTGCAGAGCTCATACTTCAAATGCATTATTCTATTCAGTGTGTTCAGCCCAGTTGTCAAGTTCTCTTTGCATCAGGCCGCTTGTAATAAATAGATTTACACTGTCAAGAAAGGCATACTCAGCAATCAGTATTCTCAATGGCAAATCGTTTCTTTATAGTCAGTACTTTGCTAAATATTTTTGTTTCTCCCATTTAGAAATTGTCTTAAGCACAATGGTATCACACAGATATGTATTTTTTTAAATAGTTGTCATCCAACATGGCTTTAATTGTCACTTTGAGCAATAACTTGCATTTAGCATCTTTAATGTAGAAAACGTCTCAAGGTGTGTTGGAGAAGGAAGAACAAAATAAGAATAATAGTGTCCGCTCAGGCTCAGTCGGCACTTTAATCTCTGAGTGGTTGTGGGTTCAAGTCCGACTCCAGAGAATTAAGCATGCAATCCAGGCTGAGACTAAGGGAGTGCAACACTGTCGGAGGTGCTATTTTTTGGATGAGACTTTAAAACTGAGGCCCCTTCTGCCCTCTCCCATGAATGTAAAATATCCTATTGCACTATTTTGAAGAAGGCTATTAAAACGGTATCTGGTCATGAACACATTGCTGTTTGTGAGATCTTGCTGTGTGCAAAGTGGCTGTGCGTTTTCTGCATCAGATCAAATATTGAAAAACAACGAAAACTTTCAGGAATAAAACACACACATTTTGATATACATATATCTAATATTTTGTATTTCACTTCAATATGAATGAATGTCAAATATGGTTAATGGATCTAAAGAGAAATATATAAACTTTTAAGCTCACAATTAATCTTTCAAACTTAAGTTATATATTAAAGGTGGGGAATTTAGGTACAAATGCTATTTTTTAACTTAACGTTTTCTTTTATACGTTGATTTTGGTAGTGAACATATTGAAATGGCAAATTGGAGTCCCCGAGTGCAATCTGTTTACGTGTGCTATACCACAGTCTGGTAAATGTCTTTGATTCCCAAAGTTTGAAGTTCCATTCAGTTGAGCAATTAAAACATAATCCACAATTTAAAACTTGATGAGCCAAATCTGGTCCATTTGGTCATTTAATCTGCTCATGGCATAGTGTTTAATTATTTAATGCAGCTGGACCACCTAATGATTAAAATATTAACACTAAATTACTCAAAATAAGAAACCTCATCAATATTTTCAGTTTCAAATCACACATTAAAAGTATATACATCATTAAAAAATAATCTTGTTCTGTTATAATTATTGTGTTCCTAACACAGATGAGACTGCACACAGGGAGGTTAAAGTAACAGTGACCTCAGTCTTTATCAAGATACTTTATTAAGAGTGAGAAACAGGCCTTAGAGGCCGTTCTATATACAGTGCTCCCAAGGGATGCTGGGATCCCTTGGGACTTCAGGGGATGAGCTCCCTGGTGGCGGAACATGGGAGTGCATGTTTTACAGATAAACAACATCACTCCCCCGCACCCCCCCCCCCCACCTCCCAAAGTCAAAGTGAAAACTATTTACAAGGTGAGGCGTTCGGGAGCTTTTCTTTCCCTGGTGGACCGCCTCGGTACAAATGTCTGTTCTGGTGTGTTGCCTGTGCTCTTGCTGGGCTGGCGTGTTGTTAGCCCTGCAGGGCTGCTGGGTGAGCCTGGCCTCGCTGGGCTGTTGAGCATGCTGGGTTCAATTTCCTGGTCCGGCGTGGTGTCGTTGATCCTTTGGGTGTGTGTTGTGGGCTCGAAAAAGGTGGTGTCTGCTGTGGGTTGTTCAGGGCAGTCTGTGAACCGCAGCCTCGTTTGGTCCAGGTGCTTTCTGCAAATTTGTCCATTGTCTCGAGTGACTACAAACACCCTACTCCCTTCTTTAGCTATCACCATGCCCACGATCCACTTGGGACCATGTCCATAGTTTAGCACTTACACAGGGTCATTCAGATCAATTTTCCGTGACACAGTGGCGCGACCATCGTTTACATTTTGTTGTTGCTGCCTGCTCTCTACCTGATCATGCAGGTTGGGGTGAACCAGCAAAAGTCTGCTTTTAAGTGTCCTTTTCATGAGTAGCTCAGCGGGGGGCACCCCTGTGAGCGAGTGGGGTCTCGTGCGGTAGCTGAGCAGTGCTCGGGACTGACGGGTTTGGAGTGAGCCTTCTATGACTCGTTTAAAGCTCTGTTTGATTGTTTGTACTTCCCGCTCTGCCTGCCCATTGGAGGCTGGTTTAAACGGGGCCGAGGTGACATGTTTGATCCCATTGTGGGTCATGAATTCTTTAAATTCGGCCCGTTGTCACTGACCAGTATGTCAGGCAGGCCGTGGGGAGCAAACATGGCCCTCAGGCTTTCAATGGTGGTGGTGGCGGTGCTTCCCGACATTATTTCACATTCAATCCATTTTGAAAAAGCATCCACCACCACCAGGAACATTTTACCGAGAAGCGGGCCCGCATCGTCAACATGGATCCTCGACCATGGTCTGGAGGTCCAGGACCACAAACTTAGTGGTGCCTCTCTGGCCGCGTTGCTCAACAGAGCACACGCTGCATTGCCGTACACAGGCCTCTTAAGTCAGAGTCGATACCGGGCCACCACACGGATCTGGCTATCGCTTTCATCATTACTATTCCCGGGTGTGTGCTGTGGAGATCCGAGATGAACGTTTCCCTGCCCTTTTTGGGTAGCACTACGCGGTTACCCCACAACAGGCAGTCTGCATAAATGGACAGCTCATCCTTTCGCCGCTGGAATGGCTTGATTAGCTCTTGCATTTCAATGGGGATGTTGGTCCAGCTCCCAGGCAGTACACAGTTTTTTACTAGGGACAGCAGAGGATCTTGGCTGGTCCAAGTGCTAATCTGGCGGGCCGTGACAGGTGATTTATCATTTTCAAACGCTTCCATGACCATCAACACATCTGCGGGCTGTGCCACCATCAACAAGTTTGCAGGCTGCGCCATTTCCACCGCCTTGGTGGGCAATGGTAGCTGACTGAGAGCACTCGCACAGTTCTCGGTGTCTGGCCTGTGGAGGATGGTGTAGTTATACGCTGATAGCGCAAGTGCCCACCTTTGTATGCGAGCTGCGGCATTAGTATTTATCCCCTTGTTTTCAGCGAACAGGGATATGAGGGGCTTGTGATCGGTTTCCAGCTCAAATTTGAGGCCAAACAGGTACTGATGCATTTTCTTTACCCCGAACACACACGCAATGCCTCTTTCTCAATCATGCTGTAGGCCCTCTCGGCCTTCGACAAGCTCCTGGAGGCACAGGCGACAGGTTGCAACTTCCCCGCAACGTTAGCTTGTTGTAATACACACCCGACTCCGTACGACGACACATCTCATGCTAGCACAAGTCCTTTACATGGGTTATACAATACAAGCAGCTCGTTGGAGCATAAAATGTTTCTGGCTTTCTCAAAAGCAATTACTTGTTTTTTTTCCCCAGACCCAGTTCTCTCCTTTACGCAATAACACATGTAGGTGCTCTAAGAGGGTGCTTCACCCTGGTAGGAAGTTACCAAAATAGTTGAGGAGTCCCAGAAATGATCAGTGACGTTCTGTAGCCTGGGTGCGTTCCTGATAGCCTCTGTCTTGGCGTCTGTGGGCTGAATGCCGTCTGCCGCGATCTTTCTCCCGAAAAACTCCACTTCTGTTGCCATGAAGACGCATTTCGACCTCTTCAGCTGCAGCCCTATGCGATCCAGTCGCTGGAGGACCTACTCCAGGTTTTGTAGGTGCTCGACGGTGTCCCGACCCGTGACAAATATGTCGTCCTGAAAAACCACCGTGCATGGTACCGACTTGAGTAGGCTCTCCATGTTTCTCTGGAGGATCGCTGCAACCGACCGAATTCCAAACGGGCATTTGTTGTAGATGAACAGCCCCTTGTGCATATTGATGCAGGTGAGGCCCTTCGAAGACTCCTCCAGCTCCTGCGTCATGTCGGCTGAAGTCAGGTCTAGTTTGGTGAATGTCTTGCCTCCTGCCAGCGTCACAAATAGGTCATCTGCCTTAGGTAGTGGGTATTGGTCCTGTATCGAGCAATGATTAATAGTTACTTTAAAATCGTCGCAAATCCTGACTCTGCCATCACTTTTGAGTACTGGAACAATCGGGCTGGCCCACTCGCTGAATTCCAGTGGGGAGATGATGCCCTCACCTTGCAGCCTGTCCAGCTCAATTTCCACACTCTCCCTCATCATGTGAGGTACCGCTTGCGCCTTGTGGTGAATGGGTCGTGCCTCTGGGACCAAGTGGATCCGCACCTTCGCCCCGGAAAAGTTTCCAATGCCTGGCTCAAAAAGGGAAGGAAATTTGTTAAGAACCTGGGTACATGAGGCCTCATCGACACGTGATAGCGCTCAGATGTCATCCCAATTCCAGCGGATTTTGCCCAGCCAGCTCCTTCCAAGCAGTGTGGGGCCATCGCCCGGGACAATCCAGAGTGGCAGTTCGTGCACCGTGCCCTCATCGGTGACCTTGACCATGGCACTGCCCAGGACAGTGATGAGCTCTTTGGTGTACGTTATCAGTTTCGTGTGGATGGGGCTCAGGGCTGGTCTGAGTGCCTTGTTGCACCACAGTCTTTCAAATATCTTTTTACTCATGATGGATTGGCTAGCGCCAGTGTCCAGTTCCATGGCTACGGGTAAGCCATTCAATTTTAGATTTAGCATTATAGGTGGACATTTCGTCTCAAATGTGTGCACCTCGTGTACTTCAGCATCTGCCTCCTCTCTCTGAGGCTCAAAAATGCTTTGATCCACCATGGATCGATCTTCCTCTGCCACGTGGTGGTTAGCAAGTTTTGCAGAGCTTGCAGATCGTCTGCAGGCTCGGAGGTGCTCCATTGTTCCACAGTTCTTGCAAACATATCCTTTGAAGCGGCATGAATAGGCTGAATGGAAGCCTCCACAACGCCAACAAGGTGTTAATTGCCTTGCATTTATACTTTGTTGCGGACTTTGAGTCATCTGGGTCACCTGAGGTCTGCTGGCAGTTGCAGACTTGTGGTTTCTGCCCTGTACATTTCTGCTTGCAAACACCGTTCCAGTTAATTTATGAACATTGCTCGCACTTGTGTGCTGAGAGACTTGTTTGGTGTTATCACTGGTGGACATAAATGCCTGTGCTATCGCAATGGCCTTACTGAGGGCCGGTGTCTCCACAGTCAAAAGTTTTCGCAGGATGGTCTCGTGGCCAATGCCCAGTACAAAAAAGTCTCTGAGCATCTGCTCCAGGTAGCCATCAAACTTACATTGTCCTGCAAGTCACCTTAGCTCAGCGATGTAACTCGCCACTTCCTGACCTTCAGATCGCTGGCACGTGTAGAACCGATACCTCGCCATCAGCGCGTTCTCCCCCGGGTTAAGATGCTCCCAAACCAGTGTACACAGCTCCTCATATGACTTATATGTGGGTTTCACTGGAGCCAGAAGATTCTTCCTGAGGCTGTCGGTCGGTGCCCCACAGACCGTGAGGAGGACCGCTCTCCTCTTTGCAGCGCTTCCTTCTCCGTCTAGTTCGTTGGCTACAAAGTATTAGTCTAGTCGTTCGACATAGGCTTCCCAGTCCTCACCCTCCGAGAACTGCTCCAGGATGCCCACAGTTTGCTGCATCTTTGCGTTGGATTCGTATACTCGTCGCCAGTTATTGTGTTTCTAACACAGATGAGACTGCACACAGGGAGGTTAAAGTAACAGTGACCTCAGTCTTTATTAAGACACTCCAGAGTGAGGAACAGGCCTTCGGGGCCGGCTTATATACAGTGCTCCCAAGGGATGCTGGGATCCCTTGGGACTTCAGGGGATGCGCTTCCTGGTGGCGGAACATGGGAGTGCACACTTTACAGATACACAACATCAATGGGATAGGGTATCCTGAGCATTTTATTTTCATAAAGTTAAATAAAATTCACGAATGACTTGTCATTTTTTGACCTATATAAATACTTTAATAGAACGCATCATTTGTGACCCTTAATTTATTGAACTTTTGAAACACAAGGAAATTGCACACGTGTAATTGTAAAAGGCTCCGTGCAGAATTAACGGGAGAGGGGCATTATTGGAGGGTGAGTTATCGTATTCCGTTTTCTTGCACCTCCAAGTGGTCAACTCGTGAACAGCATCGACAGAGTTCTCAGCAGGATTTCTGACCATCTTCTCAGGAAATGATGTTTGTGCAAATCTAAAACAAACCTAACTCGATGAGTCAGTTGTACTGTGTTAAAGTGTAAAATAATTTTCATGAATTCAATATTGATTGAAATTGTTGCAGCTTTGTTACTTTACCTCGGTTACGGCCAGACGGTCAATTTCCAAGTGCCAGATTTATGAAGACTTTACCGAGGAGCTATCTCGGCACACATAAAGCCTTATGTTGGCCCAGAATTTGTAGTTGTAATGATGGCAAAGCTGGCAGAGTTCGCTATCATTACAATTGTGGACTGAAAGCAACTTCTGGCATTCGCACATGCGTAGCTAAACACGGAAATTCAGAAGTTGCTGTAAGTCATTCCCCACAGCTGGCAATCAATGAAAATCACTGAATTGGAATATCGCTCTTAAAATCCCCCAGAAAAGTTAAGCCTTGTTGAATGAGGTGTAACTGGGTTTTTAATTGTGTCGTAATTACTGCTGAACAACTGATCTGGCCCTGAAAAACTAATCTTGTATTTGTGGAATATAACATTTTTCCATTGTGATAATTCTGCTTTTTATTTTTTTTTAAATGAAGTTTGTTTATGCTATTTCAGCTTCTACCATAATCCCATGTGTATGTCCCAATCTTTATTTCACTCTAAAATGAGTAACAAGTGAAGGAAATTTAGTGCATTTTACTTCATGCTGTCTGAGAATTCTTCAGTGCTGATTGGCTGCTTACATCACTGTTGCTGGACTTTGGAGATCCCCTGGACTTGGCGCCAGATTCAAATTAACATCGGGAGAGGTGAAGTCTACGCCACAGAGATTGCTCGATCTTTCTTTGAGGACAGCGATGAGTGCCATCACTTCGCCGCTGACCGCAAAATCCAGGCCAATAACAATTAACCACAGTGTAACAGCTATATATTGGCCTAAAAATTGCTTTCAAAGTAGCGCTTGCTATTTAAGTGCAAATACCACAACAAATTCAGGTAAGGGCAGAGGAGTGATACAATATGAAAATTGAAAAGTTGCTGTTGGAGATGCGCCGCTCTGCCATTAGTTTCGCAAATGCGGTATTTCGCTGTCTGGCTTCCCATTCAAATATATTAGCATGAAGTTCCTGTACTCGCAATGTGGATACAAACGAACTAGCCACAAAGTTAAGTCAAGTCATTTCAAGTCTCTGTACCCTTTTAATAACATAATTGTTTATTACTGCCAGTCAACCACTCTGGCACTGAAAATTAACTATTACAAATGTGTAGTTTCATTCCTTCAGGTTTTAATTGTTACTGGAGATTTAAAAATATATATTTTTTTAACTTTTCCTTTGTCTCTTTCTCTTAATCCATTCTTTCATAAGAACATAAGAAATATGAACAAAAATAGGCCATGCAGCTCCTCGGGCCTGCTCTGCCATTCAATAAGATCATGGCTGATCTGATCATGGACTCGGCTCCACTTTCCCACCTGTTACGCATAACCCCTTATCCCTTTATCGTTTAAGAAACTGTCGATTTCTGTCTTAAATTTATTCAATGTCCCAGCTTTCACAGCTCTCTGGGGCCAAGATACCGTTGGCTTTCCTCATCACTTCCTGTACCTGCATACTAACCTTTTGTGTTTCATGCATAAGTACCCCGAGGTCCTGCTGTACTGCGGCACTTTGCAATCATTCTCCATTTAAATAATAACTTGCTCTTTGATTTTTTTTCTGCCAAAGTGCATGACCTCACACTTTCCAACATTATACTCCATCTGCCAAATTTTTGCCCACTCACTTAGCCTATCTCTGTCCTTATGCAGATTTTTTGTATCCTCCTCACACATTGCTTTTCCTCCCATCTTTGTATCATTAGCAAACTTGGCTACATTACACTCAGTCCCTTCTTTCCTTCATTCTATTTCTCCTTCTGTACCTGATTTGACATTGAATTCACCATTCTCTAACTTGCATTTCCTTGTCATCTTTTGGATGAGACATTAAACCGAAGCTCCGTCAGCGCTCTCAGGTGGACGTAAAAGATCCCATGGCACTATTTCGAAGAAGAGCAGGGGAGTTCTCCTCGGTGTCCTGGCCAATATTTATCCCTTAATCAACAAAACAAAACAACCCTGATTATCAGGTCATTATGATATTACTAATTGTGGGAGCTTGCTGTATGCAAATTGGTTGGCACGTTTCCCACATTACAACATTGACTACTCTCCAAAAATACTTCATTGGGTGTGAAGCGCTTTGAGACGTCCGATGGTCCTGAAAGGCACTATATAAATGTAAATCTTTCATTCAGACCGTATGCTGTTAATTCATACTCCTTCAATCTAATTGCTTAATGAGATGCACAGTTGCTTGCCCTATTCACTCAGGTCCCAAATAACTTGTAGAGGGTCTCTTGCTGTTACCATCTCGCACATCCGCAACTTGCCACACAAAATATCATGGAGATTAAACGGGCATGTCTAATAAATGGCAGTCACTGTTGATTGGCCAGCTACAGGAATTGTTGAAGCATTATAAACAAAAAACATTCTGTACACAGGCTCCATAACTCAACTGTTTTGAGAGAATGTTTGTGTTTATCAATGTGAAGAATGTTAGGGCTGGGGATTGGGACAATTCTAATTTCAAGCATCCATTGTCAACATATAACAAAATAAAGCTCCCTCAACTCTGATCCGACAATGTTCCTCAGCCTGAATCTCAGAAAAACAGCTCCTGACACTTTTCCATCTCCCATCTGAGCCATCCGGTAGTCTTTCTGCAAGAGCGGTTTTGTGCTATGATCCAATGCCCTCATGATTTTAGACAGAGACTGCTGAAGGTTATTTCACATAGGACCTTAAAGTCAATCGTAGAGGGAAATGTTCATTCCATCGATGTGTGCTGAATTTGAATGCAGATCCCAGAGGTAAAATCACTGTCTAACTCATTGTGCTATCTAAGACCATTTGATTATTTGTTGTTGACTTTCTGATACCTCTGCTGTTGTTCCATGTTAAAAAATCTGCAAACCCTCTGCAACCGTGCAATTATAACCCTCCCTGCAGGTAGATGTGGTGCTGAGAAGAATCATTTCTGGTACTGGGCAAGATCCAGCAGCCCAAAATTCATGGCTGCTGTCACTTTCACAACCACAAGCAGAGCAGTTGGATTCACTCATGATACCACTGGTCTCCTGCATTTGTACCCTGCCCCCTCTTCCCCCGCCCCCCCACCAACTTTATTTGTTCAAGTGTGTAAGAATTTGCAAGTCTCTGATCACAGCTATATCCTTTTAGCTCAGCTGTCACCCTAGAGAATCTGTATTGGACCTGTTGGACAGATCCAGCATCTTTTCAGTAATGGACTGCCCAAAACTACACCGAGTACTCCAGCTTATGGCCTGAACAATATCTGTGCTGACCCAATATAATAATTGCAGTAAGTGATAATGTACTGAGTAAATCCAGCTACTGATAATTCATGTCCAAATTACAGCAACAACTTGCATTTATATAGGACCTTTAACATAGTCAAACATCCCAAGGCACTTCACAGGAACATTTTCAAACAAAATTTGACACCAAGCCACATAAGGAGATAATAGGACAGATGACCAAAAGCTTGGTCAAAGAGGTAGTTTTTAAGGCACATCTTAAGGGAGAAGAGAAACGTTTAGGGATGTATTTTCAGAGCTTGGGGCCGAGACAGCTTAAGGTATGGCCACTAATGGTGGAGAGCTTAAAATCAGGGATTTGCAAGAGACTAGAATTGGTGGAGTGCAGAGATCCTGGAGTGTTGTAGGGCTGGAGGAGGTTAGAGAGGAGGAGGGGCGAAGCCGTGGAGGGATTTGAAAACAAAGATGGGAATTTTAAAATGGAAGCGTTGCGAGACCGGGAGCTAATGCAGGTCAACGAAAACAGGGATGATAGGTGAAGGGGACTTGTTGCGAGTTAGGATACAAGCAGCAGAGTTTTGGATGAGCTCCAGTTAATGGAAGGTGAAAGATGAGAGGCCGGCTAGGAGAATGTTGGAATAATTAAGTCTGGAGGTAATAAAGGCATGGATGAGGGTTTCAGCAGCAGATGAGCTGAGGCAGAGGAAAAGTCGGGTAATGTTATGTAGGTGGAAGCAAACGGTCTTAGTGATGGAGCCTATGTGGTTGAAAGCTCATCTTGGGTGGTGAACGGTCTGTTAATTAGACTGTTAATTAGAGAAGTGCAAAAACAATAGGGCAGTAATAGGGGATTTCAACTTGCCTAATAACTGGGATAGAATTAATGTGAAAGGTACAGAGGGAGCAGAATTCATAAAGTGCATTCAGGAGAACTTTTTTGAGCCAGTGTGTATCAAGCCCATCAAGAGAGGGAGCGGTTCTGGACTTAGTTTTAGGGAATGAAACTGGGCAGGTGGAAGGGGTATCAGTGGGAGAGCATTTTTGGTGCTAGTGATCATAATTCAGTTAGAGTTAAGATAGTTATGGAAAAGGACAAAGATAGACCAGGAATAAAAGTTCTCAATTGGGGAAATATTAATTTTACTAAGCTGAGGTATGATTTAGCCAAAGTGGACTGGAAACAGCAACTTGAAGGTAAATCAGTGTCAGAGCAGTGGAAGGCATTCAAGGAGGAGATAGAGGGTTCAGAGCAAGTATATTCCCTTAAAGAAGGAGGATAGGACGAACACATCTAGAACACCCTGGATGTCAAGAGGCATACAGGGTAGATAAAGAAAAAAATGGAAGCTTATAACCGATACCGAGGGCTTAATACTGCAGAAACCCGAGAGGAGTATAGAAAGTGCAGAGGTGAAATTAAAAAGGAAATTAGGAAAGTGAAGCGCGGGCATGAACAAATACTGGCAAGTAAAATCAAAGAAAACCCAAAGATGTTTTATAAATTAAGAGCAAAAAGCATATCTAAAGAAAGAGTAGGGCCTGTTGGGGACCGTAAAAGTAACCTGTATGTGGAGGCGAAAGACGTGGGTATGGTTCTTAATGAATACTTTGTGGGATGATGCGGACATTGCAATCGGGGAGGAGGAGTGTGAAATATTACATGAAATAAAACATAGTGATAGAGGAAGTATTAAGGGGTTTAGCATCTTTGAAAGTGGAGAAGGGATTAAGGCGTTATGGAGAACGGCCAGAGAAGTGGACCTGAGTCCATGATCGGATGAGCCATGATCGTATTAAATGGCGGAGCAGGCTTGAGGGGCTTTATGGCCTTCTCCTGCTCCTATTTCTTATGTTCTAATGTTCTTATAAATCCCCAGACCCAGACGAAATGTATCCCAGGCTGATAAGAGAAGCAAGAGAGGAAATAGCAGAGGCTCTGACCATCATTTTCCAATCCTCTCTGGCTACAGGTGTGGTGCTGGAGGACTGCTAATGTTGTACCATTGTTTAAAAAAGGAGAAAGGGATAGACTGAGTAATTACTGGCCAGTTAGCCTAACTGCGGTCATGGGAAAGTTATTGGAAAAGTTCTGAGGGACAGGATAAATCTTCATTTAGAAAGACACAGATTAATCAAGGACAATAGGCATGGATTTGTTAAGGGAAGATCATGTCTGACTGACTTGATTGAATTTTTTGAGGAGGTAACAAGGAGGGTTGATGAGGATAGAGAGTTTGATGTAGTCGATATAGATTTTAGCAAGACTTTTGATGAGGTCCCACATGGCATAATGGCCCTTGGATCCAAGGCAAAGTGGCAACTTGGATCCAAAATTGGCTCAGAGGCAGGAAGCAAAGAGTAATGGTCGATGGGTGTTTTTGTGACTGGAAGATTGTTTCCAGTGGGGTTCTGCAGGGCTCAGTACTAGGAGCAGTCGGAAGAGCTGGTGGGAGGATCAAGGCCTACAAAAGGCCAGCAGCAGTCGGAGGAGCCAGCGGGAGCAGGAGGATTGTGGCCTATAAAAGGTCAGCGGCAGATGGGGAGGAGCGGCAGTCGGAGGAGCTAGCTGGAGCGGGAGGAACGAGGCCAAAAAAGGCCTGTGGCAGATCAGAAGGAGCAGCAGTTGTGAAGCGCTAGCTGGTGCAGGGACAAAAAGCAAAATAGAAGTAAAAAGAAATCGAAGTATGATGTCACAGCCAAGCAGGTAAGTGATTAGCTGGTTGATTGGTGAATATTTTTTCTTTTTCTTTTTTCTTATCAGTAGGAAATCTTTTGGCATTGTTGCCAAATTAAGTTAATCTAATGGTTAAGTCATGGCAGGAGAGCCCAGAGCCGTGCCATGCTCCTCCTGGGCTATGTGGGAAGTCAGGGACACTTCCAGTGTCTCCCTGGCTACTTTGTGTGCGAGAAGTGTGTCCAGCTGCAGCTCCTGTCAGACTGCATTGTGGCGCTGGAGCTGCGCATGGATTCACTCTGGAGCATCCGCGATGCTGAGGACGCCATTGATAGCACGTTTAGTGAGTTGGTCACACCGCAATTAAAGGTCACAAGGCAGTTAGATAATGTGGTTGAGAAGGCATACGGGATACTTTCCTTCATTTGCCAAGGCATAGAATATAAGAGCAGGGAGATTATGCTTGTATAAAACACAAGTTAGGCCACAGTTGAAGTACTGTGTGCAGTTCTGGTCACCACATTACAGGAAAGATGTGATTGCACTAGAGAGGATACAGAGGAGCTTTATGAGGATGTTGCTCTGATTGAAGAATTTTAGCTTTTAGGAAAGATTGGATAGGTTTGGGTTGTTTTCTTTGGAACAGAAGAGGCTGAGGGAGATCTAATTGAAGTGTATAAAATTATGAGGGCCCTAGATAGAATGGATAGGAAGGACCTACTCTCCTTAGCAGAGAGGTCAATAACAAGGGGGCATAGATTTGAGGAGAAATGTTTTCACCCAGAGTGAAATTAGGGGTGCGTGCAATAAAGGTGCAGCAATTATAATGGGTGACTTTAATATGCACATAGATTGGGTTAACCAAACTGGAAGCAATACGGTAGAGGAGGATTTCCTGGAGTGCATAAGGGATGGTTTTTTAGACCAATATGTCGAGGAACCAACTAGGGGGGAGGCCATCTTAGACTGGGTGTTGTGTAATGAGAGAGGATTAATTAGCAATCTCGTTGTGCGAGGCCCCTTGGGGAAGAGTGACCATAATATGGTGGAATTCTGCATTAGGATGGAGAATGAAACAGTTAATTCAGAGACCATGGTCCAGAACTTAAAGAAGGGTAACTTTGAAGGTATGAGGCGTGAATTGGCTAGGATAGATTGGCGAATGATACTGAAGGGGTTGACTGTGGATGGGCAGTGGCAGACATTTAGAGACCGCATGGATGAACTACAACAATTGTACATTCCTGTCTGTCGTAAAAATAAAAAAGGGAAGGTGGCTCAACCGTGGCTATCAAGGGAAATCAGGGATAGCATTAAAGCCAAGGAAGTGGCATACAAATTGGCCAGAAATAGCAGAGAACCCGGGGACTGGGAGAAATTTAGAACTCAGCAGAGGAGGACAAAGGGTTTGATTAGGGCAGGGAAAATGGAGTATGAGAAGAAGCTTGCAGGGAACATTAAGACGGATTGCAAAAGTTTCTATAGATATGTAAAGAGAAAAAGGTTAGTAAAGACAAACGTAGGTCCCCTGCAGTCAGAATCAGGGGAAGTCATAACGGGGAACAAAGAAATGGCGGACCAATTGAACAAGTACTTTGGTTCGGTATTCACTGAGGAGGACACAAACAACCTTCCGGATATAAAAGGGGTCGGAGGGTCGAGTAAGGAGGAGGAACTGAGGGAAATCCTTATTAGTCGGGAAATTGTGTTGGGGAAATTGATGGGATTGAAGGCCGATAAATCCCCAGGGCCTGATGGACTGCATCCCAGAGTACTTAAGGAGGTGGCCTTGGAAATAGTGGATGCATTGACAGTCATTTTCCAACATTCCATTGACTCTGGATCAGTTCCTATCGAGTGGAGGGTAGCCAATGTAACCCCACTTTTTAAAAAAGGAGGGAGAGAGAAAACAGGGAATTACAGACCGGTCAGCCTGACATCGGTAGTGGGTAAAATGATGGAATCAATTAAGGATGTCATCACAGTGCATTTGGAAAGAGGTAATATGATAGGTCCAAGTCAGCATGGATTTGTGAAAGGGAAATCATGCTTGACAAATCTTCTGGAATTTTTTGAGGATGTTTCCAGTAGAGTGGACAAGGGAGAACCAGTTGATGTGGTATATTTGGACTTTCAGAAGGCTTTCGACAAGGTCCCACACAAGAGATTAATGTGCAAAGTTAAAGCACATGGGATTGGGGGTAGTGTGCTGACATGGATTGAGAACTGGTTGTCAGACAGGAAGCAAAGAGTAGGAGTAAATGGGGACTTTTCAGAATGGCAGGCAGTGACTAGTGGGGTACCGCAAGGTTCTGTGCTGGGGCCCCAGCTGTTTACACTGTACATTAATGATTTAGACGAGGGGATTAAATGTAGTATCTCCAAATTTGCGGATGACACTAAGTTGGGTGGCAGTGTGAGCTGCAAGGAGGATTCTATGAGGCTGCAGAGCGACTTGGATAGGTTAGGTGAGTGGGCAAATGCATGGCAGATGAAGTATAATGTGGATAAATGTGAGGTTATCCACTTTGGTGGTAAAAACAGAGAGACAGACTATTATCTGAATGGTGACAGATTAGGAAAAGGGCAGGTGCAAAGAGACCTGGGTGTCATGGTACATCAGTCATTGAAGGTTGGCATGCAGGTACAGCAGGCGGTTAAGAAAGCAAATGGCATGTTGGCCTTCATAGCGAGGGGATTTGAGTACAAGGGCAGGGAGGTGTTGCTACAATTGTACAGGGCCTTGGTGAGGCCACACCTGGAGTATTGTGTACAGTTTTGGTCTCCTAACCTGAGGAAGGACACTCTTGCTATTGAGGGAGTGCAGCGAAGGTTCACCAGACTGATTCCCGGGATGGCGGGACTGACCTATCAAGAAAGACTGGATCAACTGGGCTTTTATTCACTGGAGTTCAGAAGAATGAGAGGGGACCTCATAGAAACGTTTAAAATTCTGACGGGGTTAGACAGGTTAAATGCAGGAAGAATGTTCCCAATGTTGGGGAAGTCCAGAACCAGGGGACACAGTCTAAGGATAAGGGGGAAGCCATTTAGGACCGAGATGAGGAGGAATTTCTTCACCCAGAGAGTGGTGAACCTGTGGAATTCTCTACCACAGAAAGTTGTTGAGGCCAATTGACTAAATATATTTAAAAAGGAGTTAGATGAAGTCCTTACTACTAGGGGAATCAAGGGGTATGGTGAGAAAGCAGGAATGGGGTACTGAAGTTGCATGTTCAGCCATGAACTCATTGAATGGCGGTGCAGGCTAGAAGGGCCGAATGGCCTACTCCTGCACCTATTTTCTATGTTTCTATGTGATGGGAGTCTGGAACTCACTTCCTGAAAAGGTGGTAGATGCAGAAACCCTCATTTCATTTAAAACTCTACTTGGATTTGCAATTGAAGTGCCATAACCTACAAGGCTACGGACCAAGAGCTGGAAACTGGGATTAGGCTAGATAGTCCTCCGCCTCCTACACTGCTCTAATGAAGCTCAACGTAAGCTCGAGTACCGCATCTTTCATTTAGGTACTTTATGGCCTTCTGGACTCGACATCGAGCTCAGCAATTTCAGACCATAACCTCTGCCCATATTTTGATCCCTTTCCTTTTTAATCCCTCCCCACCCCGTCTTCATCTTACGTATTTTTTCTCTCTCTCTCATGGCAGCTGGTAATTATTCCGCCATTCACACCCTATCTGCACTCATCTTTTTCTAACTTCTGCCATTACCATCTCAGGTTCGCCCTTCATTCCTTTTGTCTCTCAAAATCTCTCCTGTCTTCCACCCTATCACAGACCTTCTCTTTTATTCTTTCCTCCCCTCCTCCTTTCAGTGCTCCTTTAGAATCTGTTAATTTTGAACTTTTGCCAGTTCTGATGAAGGGTCATCGACGGAGACGTTAATCTGTTTCTCTCCACAGATGCTGCCTGACCCGCTGAGATTTCCAGCATTTTATGTTTTTATTTCAGATTCCAGCATCCGCAGTATTTTGCTTTTGTATTTGGGTGGAAAGCTCTTTGTCAGCTGGCCTGGACACGATGGGCCGAATGGCGGCCTCCTGTGAATTTCTATGATTCTATACGTGTAATTCAAATTATTTGTCCTATGCTTGAACGTTATGCTTTGAAATTAGGCTTTTAGAATATTAACTTGTGGATACTTAAGTTTGTATGAAATTCTTTCATTCACTACATTAACCTATTAACATCTCCATTTATAACAAAAATATCATGAATGCATCAAGCGTCTGTAATCACATTTTAATTTCAAGACATAAATGGAGTGTAAATCTAAGATTAAGATAGCATGAACATGATTTGTTAATTAGATTGATTACAAAATAAATTATTCTTTGACTTCAATACTGCAAATGTCTCATCATCATAGGCGATCCCTCGAATGAGGATGACTTGTTTCCACACCAAAAGGGATGAGTTCACTGATGTTTCAATGGAGGACCCGATATTCCAGTCCTGAACTCCAGGGGTGGAAGATGCCTGTGCGTGGATTTTTTAACGTGTAGTGACTGTTGCACATCAACCACCACATGGGTTTGACAGAGCTCGGCCTTTATCCAGTGGCAAGGGTAAACCAGGACGATTGGAGACCTGCTCTGCTGTACGAACCTAATGCGCGCACACATCGCAGTGTAGGCAGGCCCGTGCTGCCTCTGGGCCCTCGGCTCTTCTGGGCCCCACACCCTAATTTGCTGCACCTCCGCCACGATCTCTCACCGCTCCTCCACCTCAATCATTCGCCGCACCTCTGCCACGATCTTTCGCTGCTCACCCGCCCTGACCCCTCTCCTCAGCTGTGCCTGAGTCCCGCTGATGTTCCTGCCCATGCTCCAAATGGCGAGCTGGGCCTTGATGACGTCACCCAGTCGCCCACCTCGGAAGTTGTTGCATACTTGGAAAGGCTCGCGCTGGAAGCTGTAATGGTATGCCCACGATGTTGTAGGGCCCGCGCTCCAGCTCTTTTATCCTCCCGACCTGCGATGGTGTTCTGTCGCAGGTCAAGGTGTCCCTATACTAGAAAGGAACTATATCAGTGATGGCTACTTTTAAAAAAATTAATCCACGGGATGTGGGCGACGCTGGCAAACCCAGCATTTTCTGGCCATCCCTAATTGCCAAAGAGAAGGTGGTGAGCTGCCTTTTTGAATCACAGAGGGCAGTTAAGAGCCAACCACATTGCTGTGTGCCTGGAATCACATAGAGGCCAGATTTTCTTCCCAAAAGGACGTTAGTGAACCAGATGGATTACTGATGCTAACTTTTTAATTCCAGATTTATTTAATTAACTAAATTTAAATTTCCCAGTTGCCGTGATGGGATTTGAATACACTTCAACACAGATCATTAGTCCAGGCCTCTGGATTATTACGCCAGTAACATTACCACTATGCTACTGTACCACAGTGTCAGCTGTGGCTCAGCGGGTAGCACTCTCCCCTCCAAGTCAAAAGGTTGTGGGTTCAAGTCCCACTCCAGGGACTTGAGCACAAAAATCGAGGCTGACACTCGGGGAGCACTGCATTGTTGGAGCTGCCATCTTTTGGGTGATGTGTATGCAATAAGACTGAGTACTGTTTAGCTCCAAGAGGTGTGACCTTGGCTCTGCTTTAGTAGGCCAAAGTGACTAATATATAAAATGGCTGGCCTTTTATACTTGGGCTGCAGCCACGTGCGTGCAGCCCAATGGCCTCCAATAGTGATGCCATCTAGTGGCTAGTGATCCCAAAAGTACATACATGACAATACCCCCCTCTGACTTTTACAAATTGAGATGGTCCGGTGTTTTACGCTCCCGGGTTGACCGTCTCAGTTCAATTCCAGCCTTGGGTTCGTGTTCAGAGTCTGTTGTGACTGGTGGCTGGGTGGCTGACCTGGTGGGAGTGGCAATGGCCATGTCAGGGATTGAAAGTATATTTTCATTGAACATGTCAGTGATTAAAAGTCCCGCTTCACTGATGACCACTGAGTCCTCTGATGACTGGGAGTAGGTTGGCTGGTCTTCGATTGTCTCTCTCTTCCTCCGACTGTTCCGGTTCGCCTGTGTGCCGCAGCTTTGTCTGATCCATGTGTTTCCTGCATGTTTGCCCATTTTTGAGCTTGACAATAAATACTCTGTTGCCCTCCAATCCACTTGGGATCCTGACCATAATTCAGAACATATACAGGATCATTTACAGAACTATCGCGTGACACAGCTGCGTGATCGTGATACCCTTGTTGACTTTGTCTTCTATATTCAACATGATTATTCAAGTCAGGGTGTACAAGAGATAGCTTGGTCTTAAGACCCCCTCCATCATTAGTTCAGCAGGCGAAACCCTGGTAAGCGTGTGTGGTCTTGTCCTGTAACAAAGCAGTATGCATGACGGGCAGGTCTGCAGTGACCCTTGGGTTACTCGCTTCATACTCTGCTTTATGATTTGGACAGCACGTTCTACTTGCCCATTGGATGCAGGTTTGAATGGTGCTGACCTTACATGTTTGATACCATTGAGTTTCATGAATTCTTGAAACTCCTGACTGGTGAAGCACGATCCGTTGTCGCTAACAACGATGTCAGGCAGACCATGTGTCGTGAACATGACACTGAGATTCTCAATGGTACCTGTGGATATGCTGGATGACATGATTATACACTCTATCCACTTCGAATATGCATCCACCACAACTAAAAACATCTTCCCCAGGAAGGGACCTGCAAAGTCTATGTGGATCCTGGACCATGGTTTGGACGGCCACGACCACAGACTCAGCGGCGATTCCGCTGGTGCTTTGCTGAGCTGCATGCAAGTGTTGCACTGCTGCACACATGATTCCAGCTCAGAGTCAATTCCCGGCCACCATACATGAGACCTGGCGATGGCTTTCATCATTACAATGCCGGGATGTGTGCTATGTAGCTCACTTACAAATTTCTCTCTTCCTTTCTTGGGCTTAACAACACGATTGCCCCACAGTATACAATCCGACTGAATAGACAGTTCGTCTTTGCGACGAATGTAAGGTTTGGTCTCCTCGTACATTTGCTTGGGTATGGCAGACCAATCACCTTTGAGGATGCAACTCTTCAGCACTGATAAAATCTGGTCCTGGCTGGTCCAGGTCTTGTCTTGTTGAGTCGTGACAGAGGTTCCTTCACTCTCAAAAGCATCCATAACTAACAATAGGTCCGCCGGTTGTGGCATTTCCATCTCGGGTGTGGGCAACGGCAGACGGCTCAAAGCATCGGCACAATTCTCGGTGCCAGGTCTATGGCGAATGACATAATCACAAGCGGATAATGTCAGCGCCCACCTCTGGATGCGGGATGAAGCATTGGTATTGATACCTTTGTTTTCAGAGAACAGTGAAATGAGCGGCTTGTGATCTGTCTCCAGTTCAAACTGAAGACCAAACAGGAACTGATGCATCTTTTTAACCCCATACACACAGGCTAGTGCTTCTTTCTCTACCATGCTGTAGGCTCTTCCCGCTTTAAACAAACTTTTTGAAGCATACGCGACTGGTTGAAGTTTATCCGACTCGTTAGCTTGTTGGAGTACGCAACCAATTCCAGATGACGAAGCATCACAGACCAATACTAAATGTTTACATGGGTCATAATGTACCAGTAGCTTGTTAGAGCAAAACAGATTCGTGGCTTTCTCAAAAGCTCTGTCTTGAGATGCACTCCATACCCAGTTGTCGCCTTTTCTTGGAAGCATGTGCAGTGAGTCACGACCTGTGATCAAGATGTCATCTTGGAACACGACGGTTCTGGGAATGGACTTCAGTAGAGACTCCATGTTCCTCTGAAATATTGCTGCAGCTGAGCGAATTCCAAAAGGGCACCTGTGATAAATAAACAGTCCTTTATGCATGTTAATGCACGTAAGTTTCTTCAACCTCGACCAGCTCCTGTGTCATGTAGGTCGACGTCAAGTCCAGTTTGGTGAACGACTTCCCCCCGGCTAGCGTTGCAAACAAGTCATAAGCCTTCGGTAACGGGTATTGATCCTGTTTCAAAACCCTGTTGATCGTAGCCTTGTAGTCTCCACAGATTCTGACTGTGCCATCACTTTTCAGCACAGGAACAATGGGGCTGGCCCATTCATTAAATTCAACCGGTGATAATGATCCCTTCACGCTGGAGTCTGTCCAGTTCAATTTTGACCTTCTCCGTCATCATATACGGAACTGCCCGAGCTTTACGATGGATGGGTCTTGCATCCGAGTCCACATGGATCTGCACCTTGGCTCCCGTGAAGTTGCTGATGCCTGATGCCTGGTTTGAACAGCGAGGGGAACTTGCTCAGTACTTGGGCACATGTATCTTTCTCCGACGCCAATGCCTTGATGTCCCAATCGCATCTGATTTTTTTTCAAGCCAGATCCTGCCGAACAGCATTGGGTCATTGCCTGGGACTATCCACAGCGGTAACTCCTGAACCGCACCGTCATACGACACTTTAATTGTGGCACTGCCAATCACCGTTATGAGTTCTTTGGTGTACGTGCACAATTTGGCATTGACTGGACTCAGCTTGGTCCTCACAGCCTTCGTATCCCACAGCTTGTCGAATGCCGTCTGGCTCATTTTCGATTGACTCGCCCCCGTGTCCAGTTCCATTAAATTTCACGTTGATCATTATCGGTTTGCTCTTATTTAGCAACGAGTACAGTCCATACACTTCCTGCTCTGGTATCTCTGATTGCGTTTTCAGATCCGCGCTAGTATAATCATTATCCTCTGCGTGGTGTGTCACAGCACGATTGCTCATCTGCAGACACTTGCACTGGAGATGCCCCACTCTCAGACAGCCTTTGCAACTATATTGCTTAAATCGGCACTGCTGGTGCCAGTGATTTCCCCCACAACGCCAACATTGAGAAATCTGGTGCATTCCCGCTGGTGGACTTTGGGCATCCACAGGTTTCGCGTACGCAGTCGGGTAGGCCCTGCCATGTGCTGCTCTGCCGAATCAATCATATTTACAGTACTTGCCGAGTTTCGATTGTTCACTGATATCTGCTTTAGACTTCTATCCGTCGTCATGCATGACTGAGCAATCATGATGGCCCTGTTCAAGTCCAACGTCTCCACCACCAGTCGTTTATGCAGGATCACCTCGTGGTTGATGCCAATTACAAAGAAGTCCTGCAGCATGCCTGTCAACACAGTCCAGAACTTACACGGTCCCGCCAGACATCTCAGGTTGGCAACCCCTCTGAGCGAACGGCGTGTAATATCTGTATCTCGAGATGATGATGCCTTCGTCTGGCTTAAGGTGGTCCTGTACCAGTGTACACAATTCTTCATACGTCTTCTCTGTTGGACTCACAGGCAGGAGTAGATTCTTTATCAGACCGTAAATCTTTGCACCGCAAACCACGAGGAACATCGCCCGGCGCCGATCTGCGTCGCTGACCTCCTCCATTTTGTTAGCCTCGAAGAACTGGCTCAAACGGCTCTCAAAGCCTGCCCAATCTTCTCCTTCCATAAATTGCTCCAACAATCCAATTGTGCTCATTTTTGCATGCACAGGTTCTTGTTGTCTTGTCAGCAAATATTGTGTATGCAATAACTGAGACTGAGTACTGTTTAAGTCCAAGAGTTATGACCTTGGCTCTGCTTTATTACGGCCCAAAGTGATTAATATACAAAATGGCTGGCCTTTTATACTTGGGCTGCACACACGTGCGTGCAGCCCAATGGCCTCCAACAGTGACGCCATCTAGTGGCTAGTGATCCCAAAAGTACATGCATGACAGGTGAGACCTTAAACCGAGGCCCCTCCTGCTCTCTCAGGTAGACATAAAAGATTCCATGGCATTATTTCGAAGAACAGGGGAGTTATCCCTGGTGTCCCGGCCAATATCCCTCAATCAAAATAACAAAAACAAATTATCTTGTCATTATCACATTGCTGTTTGTGGGAGCTTGTTTGTATGCAAATTCGCTGCCGCATTTCCCACATTACAACAGTGACTACACTCCAAAAGTACTTAATTGGCTGCAAAGTGTTTTCAGATGTCTGGTGGTCATGAAAGGTGCTACATAAATGCAAGTCTTTCACATTTGCTCCATTGTGCCATATTATGGTGCTAACCTTTCAACTGGAGCGATCCTCATCATCATAGGCAGCCCCTCGGAATCGAGGAAGACTTGCTTCCACTCCTGAAGTTAGTTCTTTGGTGGCTGAACAATCCAATACAAGAGCCACAGACCCTGTCACAGGTGGGACAGACATTCGTCTAGGTAAGGGGTGGGTGAGACTGGTTTGCCGCACATGCCTTCCGCTGCCTGCGCTTGAACTCTTCATGCTCTCGGATGCACTTTCTCCAGCTAGGGCGGTCGGCCAAGGACTCCCAGGTGTCAATGGTGATGTCGCACTTTATCAGGGACGCTTTGAGGGTGTCCTTGTAATGTTTTTGCTGCCCACCTTTGGCTCATTTGCTGTGAAGGAGCTCCGCATAGAGCATTTGCTTAAGGAGTCTCGTGTCTGGTATGCGAACTGTGTGGCCTGCCCAGCGACGCTGATCGAGTGTGGTCAGTGCTTCAACACTGGGGATGTTAGCCTGGACGAGGACACTGATGTTGGCACATCTGTCCTCCCAGGAGATTTGCAAGATCTTGCGGAGACATCGTTGGTGATATATCTCCAGCGACTTGAGGTGTCTTCTGTACATCGTCCATGCGCCTGATCTATACAGGAGGGCGGGTATTACTACAGCCCTGTAGACCATGAGCTTAGTGGTAGATTTGAGGGCCTGGCCTTGGAACACTCTTTTCCTCAGGCGGCCGAAGGTTGCACTGGCGCGCTGGAGGCGATGTTGAATCTCTGCATCAATGCCTGCTTTTGTTAAGAGGCTCCTGAGGTATAGGAAATGGTCCACGTTGTCGAGGGCCGGGCAGTGCTGTGCGGCGAGGACAGGCTGGTGGAGGACCTTTGCCTTACGGATGTTAAGCGTAAGGCCCATGCTTTCATATGCCTTGGTGAATACATCGACTATATCCTGGAGTTCAGCCTCAGAATGTGCGCAGACGCAGGTGTTGTCCGCGTACTGTTGCTGAACAACAGAGGTGGGGGTGATCTTGGACTTGGCCTGGAGATGGCGTAGGTTAACAGCTTCCCACTGTTTCTGTAGTTTAGTTCCACTCCAGCGGGAAGCTTGTTGACTGTGAGGTGGAACAGAGCAGCGAGGAAGATTGAGAAGAGGGTTGGAGCGATGACGCAACCCTGTTTAACCCCGGTCTGGACATGGATTGGGTCTGTAGTGAATCTGTTGGTAAGGATCACGGCCTGCATGTTGTTGTGAAGCAGGCAAAGGATGTTGACAAACTTTTGGGGGCATCCGAAACACCTAAGCTCATTTCCTTTACCCATATAATTTTGTATTCATCCTTTTCAAATACTTGTCCAATTTCCTTTTAAATAATGTTAAAAGCACCCCATGTTCCAACAACCCTGTGTGAAACCATTTCTAACTTTATCTTTGATACGAATAATTACGATTATTACCAATTCACCCATTTTTCACTACCCTTTCAAAACTGTTCAGAATTCTGAAAACCCTTTGCGAGATTGCTCTTTGAACTGGAGTGAGATCAGCTGTATTTATTGGAAGGTAGTGCTGCCTATGTCTATTGTAAAGGTAAAATACGATATTGTTGCAATGTTTTAAAATTACATTTATAAACTGCAGAATTAATTAATTTTACCAGTTAAGTTGCTTCTTATACTATTCAATTTATTAAACAGTGACCAACAAAAATTTGCCTAGAAGTGGAATGGTTGCCAAATCTATTAAATAAAATGCTTAATTAAAGTTTTTAAGAACTACAAAAATTTAGGCCCAGATTTTGCAGTTGATATGATGCTGTACGAGAGCATGCTGTCATACTGTCTTTGAAATACACTGCAAGTTCCGGATTTCTGCATGCGCTGAATTCCAAACTTATGATCTGTAACAGTACGCCTTGACGGATCATCCGCACCGCCTCGGAACTCTCAATTGCTGGTGCAGAGTTGGCCTATTTGCCCACCAACTGCCCAGCAATTATGGATGAAACTCTTACGGTTGCAGAAAGCAAGCGTTGGGAGTCTGATTCACATTGTGCAAGAAAACCTACAGTTGAAAAATCACCACTTTGCATCTCCCCAGTACCAAGACAAACCTAGGATAGCACTGTTTACAATCTTGTCAATCGATTTTGATTGGAAATGTACTGCACAATGATTAGTCCGTTCTTGCATGTTTTAGGAAAAAAGACACAGAGAAAACAAACTACTCGCTTAACAGGAGCAGACTGCAGAGCTGTTTGAGTTGATTTTTATGAGGTTTCTGTGTGATGAATAAAGCTTTTTGTTTTATTTTAGAACAAAGAATCTAGCATACAGACAATTTGACGGTTATAGGCTGATTTATTTATTGTAGATGTATATTTTCTTATTGTGTACATTTTGGTGGAGGAAACTTTTTTTGTTGGTCAAGTTTCATTTGAATTATTTGGGAAGTTGAATAAGAAAGTTTAATAAAGTGAACATCTATCAGATTTCAGTGACCAAGTCTGTCCTTTCAAAAATGAACAACACAACAAACTATAAAATGCATTTATAACAAGGAAAATAGATTCATCTATTACCAGGCTAAAAGGGTCTGTATAACATGTTAATCCTAAAAATTAACTTAGATTATGTAAAGTCCTGTCCCCTCAGTACAGATTCACACGAGGCATATAATGAAGTCAAGGTCACTCTGGACCTGCATCTTTATTTCACAGCTCTGGAATGCTGTACTTGCCTGAGACCTGTCCTTATATACCTGTCTCTTGCAAGTGCACCCCTGGTGGTACGGTATACTGGTGGTTACAGGTCATATCTTATTACAGTCATGTATAGCATGTTAGGATACAGTTATATATAATAATGTAAGATACATGACAGATTATATGGCTGGAATCTTTTTCTGAAGTTCACAACATTACATGTAGGAGTGTTAGACCTTCACTGAATAAGCAGGAAGTTTTATCCATCAGGAACAATAAATTGTGATTTTGGATGGAAAAAAATAAAACAAAATGCTGATATGAAATGTCCAAGTACCAGTTTAAACGGTTTAAAAGATCATTTCAATGGAAGATACTGAGAGAAGTTTCAATAGGCATGGCTTCGTTTCGCCAGCTTTTGTGGGTGTGTCCTCCCTTCCGCATAGGTTGTACGTTGCGCTCCTGGCTTTCCTGACGTAATGCGCAGAACTCTGCAACGCTGAAGAGGACATCTTCGTTTCGGGCCTCGCTCAAGGTAAATTCGTATTCTTTTCGTAGGTTGGTGTACTCTGGAGCTACACTGCCGACCGCAATTTTTGACCCATTGTTTTCTGCTCTTTATCCACAAATGGCCATTGAAGAATTTTTACATAAGGACATAAAATTCAAGACCAGAGGACTCTGGCTAATGCCCAAAATGAATATCTTTCAATCATTTACTCTCTCAAATATCTCTCCTGTTGTCTTTTAAATGTTCCTGCTCTACCTGCCTCCCTGGACACTCTATTCCAAATGATCACCATTCTCTGCGTAAATTAATTCGATGTAAAATGTCTGCACCTTTCCTCTTGTAAGCAGAAGCCCATGTTACTAGTTCTAGAGTTTGTGGAAATCTTGAACATATGCTTGGGTTTGTTATCTATTTTAAGATACTTGAATAATATCTCCCCTGTCATTTCTTGTCTCTAGAGTGGACAGTCTCAGGCTCCTCATTGCTCAGATGCTTTAAGTTCAGTTTCTGCTTGCCCTTTTCTACATTGTCTCCAATGATTGGATATCCTTGCTGTGGTATGAACACCAGAATTGTAAACAGTACTCCAGATGGAGCTGCACCAACACCTTATGCAAACCTCGGAACAGGAGTAGACCATTCAGTCCTTCAAACCTGATCTGCCATTCAGTCAAATCATTGCTGATCTGTACCTTGACTTCGTGACCTGTAATTCAAGAACGATGACTGTTATGTTCAGAATAACTCCACAAGACTGTGTTGTAAGCTCAAACCATTGTGACCTTGGTCTCTTTAATATAACTCCAAAGTGAGGCAGCAGCATGGTGGACTGCCTTTTACACCTGCTTGTTCCAGGGTGCACAGGTGACCCATAGGTCTTCCACAGGTGTGCCCCCTAGTGGCAAGTCTTACACATAGGTGAGGTTCACGTGACAAGTCTGATTGCGGTAACTACATAAGAATGAATCTCCCTGCTGTCAACCACCGGGAAAGTAATTGCAAGAATCTTTCTCAATTGCCTTCCCCTGTGGCTGAAGAGCTTCTTCTACAGTCGCAATGTGGATTCCGCCCACTAAGGGACACAATGGACATGATCTTCACCGCATGGCAGATAAAAGACAAATGCAGGGAACAGCACCAACCCTTGTACATGGCCTTCTTTGACCTCACAAAAGCCTTCGACACTTGTCAACCGTGAGGGATTATGGAGCGTCGTCCTCAGATTTGGCTGCCCTCAACAGTTTGTCACCAAAGTCCGCCTGCTCCACGATGACATGCAAGCCGTGATCCTGAACAACGGATCCACCACAGACCCATTCCACATTCGGACCGGGGTCAAGCAAGGCTGTGTCATTGCACCAACGCTCTTCTCGATCTTCCTTGCTGCAATGCTCCATCTCACCCTCAGCAAGCTCCCCGCTGGAGTGGAGCTAAATTACAGGACAAACGGGAATCTGTTCAACCTCCACCGCCTCCAGACCAGATTCAAGGTTGTCCCATCCTCCGTCATCGAATTACAGTATGCAAGCGACACTTGCGTCTGTGCATGCTGAGGCCGAACTCCAAGTCATCATCAACACCTTCACCAAGGTGTAGGAAAGCATAGGCCTTACACTAAACATCCGTAAGACAAAGGTCCTCTACAACCTGCCCCCGCCACACAGCACTGCCGTCCCAGTTATCAAAATCCACAAATAGGCCTTGGACAACGTGGATCATTTTCCATACCACGGGAGCCTACTGTCAACAAGGGCAGACATCGATAACAAGGTCTAACACCGCCTCCAGTGTGCCAGTGCAGCCTTCAGTCGCCTGAGAAAGAGTGTGTTTGAAGACCAGGACCTCAAACCCGGCACCAAGTTCATGGTCTACAGAGCAGTAGTGATACGTTGCCTCCGCAAGATCCTGTAAATCCACTAGCAAGATAGGCGCACCAACGTCAGTGTTCTCACTCAGGCCAACATCCCCAACAGCGAAGCATTGACCACGCTCGATCAGCTCTGATGGACGGGCCATATCGTCCGCATGCCTGACACGAGGCTCCCAAAACAAGCGCACTACTCAGAGCTCCGACACGGCAAGTGAGCCCCAGGTGGGCAGAGGAAACGCTTCAAGGACACCCTCAAAGCGTCCCTGAAAAAGTGCAACATCCCCATCAACACCTGGGAATTCCTGGCCCAAGACCGCCCAAAATGGAGGAAAAGCATCCGGGAAGGCGCTGAACACCTGGAGTCTCTTTGCCGGGAGCAAGCTGAAGCCAAGCATTGTCAGCGGAAGAACCGCGCTGCAACCCAGGCACCCCAACCTCCAACCACCATCTGCCACACCTGTGACAGAGACTGTAGGTCCCGCATTGGACTCTTCAGTCACCTGAGAATTCTTTTTTACTGTGGAAGCAAATCATCCTCGACGCCGAAGGACTGCCTAAAAAGAAGAGATTACGCCATAACCCTTGATACCCTTACCTATCGATGTCAGTCTTGAAACTTATAATTGACCTAGTATCTACAGCCTTCTGGGAGCGAGTTCTATATTTCCAATACCCTTTGTGTGGAAAAGGTGCTTCCTCATTTCACTCCTAAATAATCTAACTCTAATTTTAAGATGTCCCCTTGTTCTGGATTCTCCCACCAGAAGAGGTAACAAGGAGGGTCGATGAGGGTAGTGCATTTGATGTAGTGTATATGGATTTTAGCATAGCTTTTGATAAGATCCCACATGACAAACATGGTCACGAAAGTAAAAGCCCATGGGATCCAGGGCAAAGTGGCAAGTTCGATCCAAAATTGACTCAGAGGCAGGAAGCAGAGGGTAATGGTTGATGGGTGTTTTTGTGACTGGAAGGCTGTTTCCAGTGGGGTTCCACAGGGCTCAGTACTAAGTTCCTTGCTTTTTGTGGTGTACATCAATGATCTAGACTTGAATATAGGGGGTATGATTAAGAAGTTTGCAAATGATACTAAAATCGGCTGTGTAGTTGATAATGAAGAAAGCTGTAGACTGCAGGAAGATGAGAATCAACTAGTCAGGTGGGCAGAACAGTGGCAAATGGAATTCATTCCGGAGAAGTGTGAGGTAATGCATTTGGGGAGGGGTAACTAGTAAAGGGAATACACATTAAATGGTAGGATACTGTGAAGCGGTCATCTCCCTCCAAAACAGATATACCGTTTTGGATGCTGTTGGGGGAGATGACTTGCCAGGGGAAGGCACCAGCAGCCAGGTTCATGGCACCATGGGTGGCTTTGCTGCACAGAAGGGCGGGAAAAAAGTGGGAGAGCTGCAGTGATAGGGGACTCTATTGTAAGGGGAATAGATAGGAGTTTCTGCAGCCACAACCGAGACTCCAGGATGGTATGTTGCCTCCCTGGTGCAAGGGTCAAGGATGTCTCTGAGCGGCTGCAGAGCATTCTGGAGAGGGAGGGTGAACAGCTAGTTGTCGTGGTATATGTAGGTACCAACGCTATAGGTAAGAAGCGGGAAGAGGTCCTACCAGCTGAATTTAGGGAGCTAGGAGTTAAATTAAAAAGTAGGACCTCAAAGGTAGTAATCTCTGGATTGCGACCAGTGCCACGTGCTAATCAGAGTAGAGGGAGCAGGATAGTTAGAATAAATACGTGGCTTGAGCAGTGGTGCAAGAGGGAGGGATTCAAATTCCTGAGACATTGGAACCAGTTCTGGGGAAAGTGGGACCTGTACAAAAGGGACGGTTTGCACTTGGGCAGGACTGGAATTGATGTCCTGGGGATAACATTTGCTAATGCAGTTCGGGAGTGTTTAAACTAATATGGCAGGGGGATGGGAACCTATGCAGCGAGACAGGGCGAAGTAACATGGAGTCAGAAACAGATGGTAGAAAGGTAAAAAGCAATAGTAGAAGGCCGAATAAACAAAGGCAAGAAACAAAAAGGGCCACGCTACATCATAATTCTAAAAGGACAAAGGGTGTTTAAAAAAAACAAGCATGAAGGCTTTGTATCTTAATGCAAGGAGTATCCATAATAAGATGGATGAATTAACTGTGCAAATAGATGTTAACAGATATGATGTGATTGGGATTACAGAGACGTGGCTCCAGGATGATCAGGGCTGGGAACTCAACATCCAAGGGTATTCAACATTCAGGAAGGATAGAATAAAAGGAAAAGGAGGTGGGGTAGCACTGCTGGTTGAAGAGGAGATTAATGCAATAGTTAGGAAGGACATTAGCTTGGATGATGTGGAATCTATATGGGTAGAGCTGCAGAACACCAAATTGCAAAAAACGTTGGTGGGAGTTGTGTACAGACCTCCAAACAGTAGTAGTGATGTTGGGGAGGGCATCAAACAGGAAATTAGGGATGCATGCAGTAAAGGTGCAGCAGTTATCATGGGTGACTTTAATATGCATATAGATTGGGCTAACCAAACTGGAAGCAATACAGTGGAGGAGGATTTCCTGGAGTGCATAAAGGATGGTTTTCTAGACCAATATGTCGAGGAACCAACTAGGGGGGAGGCCATCTTAGACTGGGTGTTGTGTAATGAGAGAAGATTAATTAGCAATCTCGTTGTGCAAGGCCCCTTGGGGAAGAGTGACCATAATATGGTGGAATTCTGCATTAGGATGGAGAATGAAACAGTTAATTCAGAGACCATGGTCTAGAACTTAAAGAAGGGTAACTTTGAAGCTATGAGGCATGAATTGGCTAGGATAGATTGGCGAATGATACTTAAGGGGTTGACAGTGGATGGGCAATGGCAGACATTTAAAGACCGCATGGATGAACTACAACAATTGTACATCCCTGTCTGGCGTAAAAATAAAAAAGGGAAGATGGCTCAACCGTGGCTATCAAGGGAAATCAGGGATAGTATTAAAGCCAAGGAAGTGGCATACAAATTGGCCAGAAATATGGGCGAACACGGGGACTGGGAGAAATTTAGAACTCAGCAGAGGAGGACAAAGGGTTTGATTAGGGCAGGGAAAATAGAGTACGAGAGGAAGCTTGCAGGGAACATTAAGACGGACTGCAAAAGCTTCTATAGATATGTAAAGAGAAAAAGGTTAGTAAAGACAAACATAGGTCCCTGCAGTCAGAATCAGGGGAAGTCATAACGGGGAACAAAGAAATGGCAGATCAATTGAACAAGCACTTTGGTTCGGTATTCACTAAGGAGGACACAAACAACCTTCCGGATATAAAAGGGGTCAGAGAGTCTAGTAAGAAGGAGGAACTGAGGGAAATCCTTATTAGTTGGGAAATTGTGTTGGGGAAATTAATGGGATTGAAGGCCGATAAATCCCCAGGGCCTGATGGACTGCATCCCAGAGTATTTACGGAGGTGGCCTTGGAAATAGCGGATGCATTGACAGTCATTTTCCAACATTCCATAGACTCTGGATCAGTTCCTATGGAGTGGTGGGTAACCTCACTTTTTAAAAAAGGAGGGAGAGAGAAAACAGGGAATTATATAAGTTACAGCACATGGGGGTAGTGTGCTGACGTGGATTGAGAACTGGTTGGCAGACAGGAAGCAAAGAGGAGTAAATGGGTACTTTTCAGAATGGCAGGCAGTGATTAGTGGGGTACTGCAAGGTTCTGTGCTGGGGCCCCAGCTGTTTACATTGTATATTCATGATTTAGACGAGGGGATTAAATGTAGTATCTCCAAATTTGCGGATGACACTAAGTTGGGTGGCAGTGTGAGCTGCGAGGAGGATGCTATGAGGTTGCAGAGTGACTTGGAGAGGTTAGGTGAGTGGGCAAATGAATGGCAGATGAAGTATAATGTGGATAAATGTGAGGTTATCCACTTTGGTGGTAAAAACAGAGAGACAGACTATTATCTGAATGGTGACAGATTAGGAAAAGGGGAGGTACAACGAGACCTGGGTGTCATGGTGCATTAGTCATTGAAGGTTGGCATGCAGGTACAGCAGGCGGTAAAGAAAGCAAATGGCATGTTGGCCTTCATAGTGAGGGGATTTGAGTACAGGCGCAGGGAGGTGTTACTACAGTTGTACAGGGCCTTGGTGAGGCCACACCTGCAGTATTATGTACAGTTTTGGTCTCCTAACTTGAGGAAGGACATTCTTGTTATTGAGGGAGTGCAGCGAAGGTTCACCAGACTGATTCCCGGGATGGCAGGACTGATATATCAAGAAAGACTGGATCAACTGGGCTTGTATTCACTGGAGTTCAGAAGAATGAGAGTGGATGTCATAGAAACGTTTATAATTCTGATGGGTTTAGACAGGTTAGATGCAGGAAGAATGTTCCCAATGTTTTGGAAGTCCAGAACCAGGGGTCACCGTCTAAGGATAAGAGGTAAGCCATTTAGGACCGAGATGAGGAGAAACTTCTTCACCCAGAGAGTGGTGAACCTGTGGAATTCTCTACCACAGGAAGTTGTTGAGGCCAATTCACTAAATATATTCAAAAAGGAGTTAGATGCAGTCTTTACTACTAGGGGGATCAAGGGGTATGGCAAGAAAGCAGGAATGGGGTACTGAAGTTTCATGTTCAGCCATGAACTTATCGAATGGCGGTGCAGGCTCGAAGGGCCGAATCGTCTACTCCTGCACCTATTTTCTATGTTTCTATCTATGTTTCTATGTTATTTAAAGTAATTGGTAGAAGGTTTAGAAGGGATTTGAGGGGAAATTTCTTCACCCAGATGGTTGTGGGGGTCTGGAACTCACTGCCTGAAAGGGTGGTAGAGGCAGAAACCCTCAACACATTTAAAAAGTACTTTAATGTGCACTTGAACTGTTGTAACCTGCAGGGCTACTGACCTAGAGCTGGAAAGTGAGATTAAGCTGGATAGCCTCTTGTTGGCTGCACGGACAACATGGGCCGAAATGGCCTCCTTCCGTGCTGTAAATTTCTAACTTCTAAACTGGAGGGAATACAAGCAAAGCGAAACTCGTAATGATTTGCTGCAATTGATATTCTATCCAATTGGCCATTTACCCCAAGGTCCAGCAAGCTTTACAATAATTCGAAAGGACAGAGTGTTTAAAAAAAACAAGTCTCTGAAGGCTTTGTGTCTCAATACGAGGAGCATTCGGAATAAGGTCGATGAATTAACTGCGCAGATAGCTGTTAACGGATATGATGTAATTGGGATTACGGAGACATGGCTCCAGGGTGACCGAGGCTGGGAACTCAACAGCTAAGGGTATTGAATATTCAGGAAAGATACTCTGAAAGGAAAAGGAGACGGGGTAGCGTTGCTGGTTAAAGAGGAGAGTAACGCAATAGTAAGGAAGGACATTAGCGTTGATGAGGTGGAATCTGTATGGGTCGAGCTGCGCAACTCCAAAGGGCAGAAAACGCTAGTGGGAGTTGTGTACAGACCACCAAACAGTCATAGTGAGATTGGGGATGGCATCAAACAGGAAATTAGGATGCATGCAATAAAGGTACAGCAGTTATCATGGGTGACTTTAATCTATATATAGATTGGGCTAAACAAACTGGTAGCAGTATGGTGGAGGATGATTTCCTGGAGTGTATTAGGGATGGTTTTCTCGACCAATATGTCGAGGAACCAACTAGGGAGCTGGCCATCCTAGACTGGATCTTGTGTAATGAGAGAGGATTAATTACATAAGAACATAAGAATTAGGAACAGGAGTAGGCCATTTAGCCCCTCGAGCCTGCTCCGCCATTCAACAAGATCATGGCTGATCTGGCTGTGGACTCAGGTCCACTTACCCGCCCGCTCCCCGTAACCCTTAATTCCCTTATTGGTTAAAAATCTATCTATCTGTGACTTGAATACATTCAATGAGCTTGCCTCAACTGCTTCCTTGGGCAGAGAGTTCCACAGATTCACAACCCTCTGGGAGAAGAAATTCCTTCTCAACTCGGTTTTAAATTGGCTCCCCCGTATTTTGAGGCTGTGCCCCCTTGTTCTAGTCTCCCCGACCAGTGGAAACAACCTCTCTGCCTCTATCTTGTCTATCCCTTTCATTATTTTAAATGTTTCTAAAAGATCACCCCTCATCCTTCTGAGCTCTAATGAGTAAAGACCCAGTCTACTCAATCTATCATCATAAGGTAACCCCCTCATCTCCGGAATCAGCCTAGTGAATCGTCTCTGTACCCCCTCCAAAGCTAGTATATCCTTCCTTAAGTAAGGTGCCCAAAACTGCACGCAGTACTCCAGGTGCGGCCTCACCAATACCCTGTACAGTTGCATAAGGACCTCCCTGCTTTTGTACTCCATCCCTCTCGCAATGAAGGCCAACATTCCATTCACCTTCCTGATTACCTGCTGCACCTGCAAACTTGGGATTCATGCACAAGGACTCCCAGGTCCCTCTGCACCGCAGCATTGTAATTTCTCCCCATTCAAATAATATTCCCTTTTACTATTTTTTTTTCCCAAGGTGGATGACTTCACATTTTCTGACATTGTATTCCATTTGCCAAACCTTAGCCCATTCGCTTAACCTATCTAAATCTCTTTGCAGCCTCTCTGTGTCCTCTACACAACCCGCTTTCCCACTAATCTTTGTGTCATCTGCAAATTTTGTTCCACTACACTCTGTCCCCTCTTCCAAGTCATCCATGTATATTGTAAACAGTTGTGGTCCCAGCACCGATCCCTGTGGCACACCACTAACCACCGATTTCCAACCCAAAAAGGACCCATTTATCCCGACTCTCTACTTTCTGTTAGCCAGCCAATTCTCTATCCATGCTAATACATTTCCTCTGACTTCCGCGTACCTTTATCTTCTGCAGTAACCTTTTGTGTGGCACCTTATCGAATGCCTTTTGGAAATCTAAATACACCACATCCATCGGTACACCTCTCCACCATGCTCGTTATATTCTCAAAGAATTCCAGTAAATTAGTTAAACATGATTTCCTCTTCATGAATCCATGTTGCGTCTGCTTGATTGCACTATTCCTATCTAGATGTCCCGCTATTTCTTCCTTAATGATAGTTTCAAGCATTTTCCCCACTGCAGATGTTAAACTAACCGGCCTATAGTTACCAGCCTTTTGTCTGCCCCCTTTTTTAAACAGAGGCGTTACATTAGCTGCTTTCCAATCTGCTGGTACCTCCCCAGAGTCCAGAGAATTTTGGTAGATTATAACGAATGCATCTGCTATAACTTCCGCCATCTCTTTTCATACCCTGGGATGCATTTCATCAGGACCAGGGGACTTGTCTACCTTGAGTCCCATTAGCCTGTCCAGCACTACCCCCGTAGTGATAGTGATTGTCTCGAGGTCCTCCCTTCCCACATTCCCGTGACCAGCAATTTTTGGCATGGTTTTTGTGTTTTCCATTGTGAAGACCGAAGCAAAATAATTGTTTAAGGTCTCAGCCATTTCCACATTTCCCATTATTAAATCCTTCTTCTCATCTTCTAAGGGACTTGTTGTGCGAGGTCCTTTGGAGAAGAGTGACCATAATATGGTAGAATTCTTCATTAGGATGGAGAGTGACACAGTTAATTCAGAGACTAGAGTCCTGAACTTAAAGAAAGGTAACTTCGACGGTATGAGACTTGATTTGGCTTGGATAGACTGGCGAATGATACTTAAAGGGTTGACGGTGGATAGGTAATGACAGACATTTAAAAATCACATGGATGAATTTCAACAATTGTGCATCCATGTCTGGCGTAAAAATAAAACGGGGAAGGTGGCTCAACCGTGGCTGACAAGGGAAATTAGGGATAGTGTTAAATCCAAGGAAAAGGCATATAAATTGGGGAGAAATTTAAAATTCAGCAGAGGAGGACAATGTGTTTAATTAGGAGGGGGAAAATAGAATATGAGAGTTAGCTTGCAGGGAACATAAAAACTGACGCAAATGCTTCTACAGATACGTGAAGAGAAAAAGATTAGTGAAGACAGAATCAGGTGAATTTATAATGGGGAACAAAGAAATGGCAGACCAATTGAACAAATACTTTGGTTCTGTCTTCACGAAGGAAGACACAAATAACCTCCCTGTCATGTATGTAACCAGCATACTACTGTAACCCTTATACAATTGTAACCCTCATGTAACCACTACATACTGTATATACTTACTAGAAATGCACACCTTGACCACAGCGGGTGTACTTGTGGGAGACATTCCTTACCTGGAGATTCATGTATATAAGGGGAGGTCCCTCGCAGGGCCAGCACTCCTTGGTCCAGGTAATAAAGGTGAAGGTCACAGAGTGACTGTGTCTGCAGTACATGCCTCGTGTGATTATGTTTAAGAGTTAAGGACTCAACACCTGGCGACGGGAATCACTGAACACAGAGGATAGTCACCGGTAGCTCAGAGGAATGTTACTATGTGGGTGAAGACTGGGACGATTTTGTGGAGAGACTCCAACAGATCTTTGTCACAAAGGACTGGCTGGGAGAGGATGCGGCTGACAAGCGGGGGCCGCATCTACTAACAAGCTGCGGGACAAAAACGTATGCGCTGATGAAGGACCTGCTCGCACTCCACAAACCGGCCGACAAGTCTTTTGAAGAGCTCAGCCAGCTGATCAGCGAACACTTAAAACCGGCGAGCAGCATACACATGGCCCGGCACCGGTTCTACACACACCGACATCGGGAAGGGCAAAACATCTCGGAATTTGTGGCAGACTTGCGGCGCTTGGCCAGCCTCTAAGTTCTCAGAAGCCTGCAGCGGGGAGATGTTAAGGGATTTTTTCATTGAGGGCATTAGCCATGCCGGGATCTTCAGGAAGCTCATAGAGACCAAGGACTTAACTCTAGAAGGGGCAGCAGTGATAGCTCAAACTTTCATAGCAGGGGAAGAAGAGACCAAGCTAATTTACGTGAGTAGTCCTGGGTCCATCGTGGCAACGGACCAAGGAATTAACGTGATAAACGCGGCTCAAGATCTCGCAGTCAGGCAAAGGCATTTTGAAACTGCCCAAGCTGAAACCGACTCTAAGGTGGGCCCCCGACAGGGATAATGGAGAGGGGAGCGGCAATTCACGCCATCAAGGCGACCATTAACACCCACCATCAGAGTGTTTAGAAACAACCAAGGGAACAATCAGAGAGGAATGCCTGCTAACAGTCCTTTTGTGAACAACGATCTCAGCCAATGCTGGAGATGCGGGGGCAGACATTATGCGAAAAGCTGCAAATTTCAGCAGTTCGTTTGTAGGAATTGTAATGCCAGAGGACATTTGGCTAGGGTTTGCAAACAGCCGGTAGCAAGGCTAATCTATGAAACAGAGGAATCAAGCGAGGGGCTTGCAGTGCTGGACAATGCCTGGGTTAAAGCCATGGATGCTGAAGTTCAGCGGGTTCATGTGGCTGACGTCCACAGCTCTTACACCAAAACGCCACCCATGATGATGAAAGTTTTATTGAATAGCATCCCAGTGCATATGGAGCTGGACACGGGAGCTAGCCAGTCCCTCATGAGTGCACAACAGTTTGAGAAACTATGGCCACACAGAGCTAGCAGGCCCAAACTGGAACGAATTAATACACAGCTATGGACGTACACCCAAGAGATCATTCCAGTGCTAGGCAGTGCAAATGTGGTGGTAACACACAATGGGTCACAGAACCGGCTGCCACTCTGGATTGTTCTGGGAAATGGCCCCGCGCTTTTGGGAAGGAGCTGGATAGTTGCGATGAATTGGAAATGGGGGGATGTGCACGCCATTTCATCTGTGGAGCGAAGCTCATGCTCACAGGTACTACAAAAACTCGGGTCACTGTTTCAACCCGGTGTCGGAACATTCACGGGCACAAAAGTAGGTATACACATCACCCCGGACGCCAGACCAGTGCACCACAAAGCCAGAGTGGTGCTGTACGTGATGCGTGAGAAAATTTAAAGTGAACTGGACAGGCTGCTCAGAGAGGGCATAATTTCGCCCGTTGAATTCAGTGACTGGGCAAGTCCCATTGTTCCTGTCCTTAAAGCGGACGGCTCGGTTAAGATCTGCGATAACTACAAAGCCACCATCAACCGGGTGTCCCTGCAGGACCAATACCCGCTCCCGAGGGCGGAGGACCTTTTTGCCACGTTGGCAGGTGGCAAGCTGTTCACTTAATTGGACCTCACTTCGGCCTACATGACTCAGGAACTGGCTGAAGAATCCAAGCTTCTAACCACTATCACCATGCACAAGGGTTTATTCATCTACAACAGGTGTCCTTTTGGCATCCGTTCGGCGGCCGACATCTTTCAGAGAAACATGGAAAGCTTGCTGAAATCCATTACCGGTACAATCGTATTCCAGGACGACATCCTAATAACGGGTCGAGACACCGAGGAACACCTCCACAACCTGGAGAAGGTGCTACGCCGACTGGACCGGGTAGGCCTGCGGCTGAAGAAGGCCAAGTGTGTGTTTTTGGCCCCAGAGGTCGAGTTTTTGGGCAGGAGGGTTGCCGCAGACGGGATCTGGCCTACCGAATCCAAAACTGAGGCGATCCGTCGTGCGCCCCGGCCCGGCAACACATCGGAGTTGCAATCGTTCCTGGGACTTTTGAACTATTTCGGGAACTTAAGCTCATTGTTGGAGCCGTTACACGTGCTCCTGCGTAAGGGTTGCGAATGGTTTTGGGGGGACTGTCAGGAACGGGCTTTCAACAGGGCGCGGAACCTGCTTTGTTCTAACAAACTGTTAACGTTATATGACCCCTGTAAAAAAAAAAAAACTAGTTTTAACATGCGA
The DNA here is from genome assembly GCF_044704955.1 of Pristiophorus japonicus. Lineage (NCBI taxonomy): Eukaryota > Metazoa > Chordata > Chondrichthyes > Pristiophoridae > Pristiophorus > Pristiophorus japonicus. Next base: position 125,020,271 of record NC_091979.1, on the reverse strand, counting down.
TGCATCATCATACGGGGTTGGGTGTGTGTTGCAGCAGGGTAATGGAGACGGACAACTCCAACCGGGTAGCTTATGCCTCTAGGTCGCTCTCCCAGGCAGAGCGTGAGTACGGCATGGTCGAAAAGGATGCACTCGCTTGCGTTTATGGTGTGAAAAAAATGCACCAATACCTATTCGGCAGACCGTTCTAGTTAGAAACGGACCACAAGCCGTTAACTTCTCTGTTGTCCAACAGCAAGGCGGTCAATGCAAATGCGTCAGCTCGCATACAGCGATGGGCTCTCACGCTGGCTGCGTATGACTATACCATACGGCACCGGCCAGGCACCCAAAACTGTGCTGACGCGCTCAGCAGGCTTCCCCTTGCAACCACCGAGGGGGCGGCGGAGTAAAACGCTGAGATGGTCATGGCCGTTGAGGCTTTTGACACCGCAGGCTCCCCCATCACAGCCTGCCAGATCAAACTCTGGACCAACAGGGACCCCCTCCTAGCCATGATAAAGAAATGTGTCCTGACGGGGGATTGGGCGCCCACGCATGGAGTGAACCCCGAGGAGGTCAGACAGTTTCAAAGACGGATGGATGAGCTCTCCATCCAAGCCGACTGCCTGCTATGGGGCAGCCGAGTGGTCATGCCCCAGAAGGGGAGGGAAGCATTCATCAGGGAACTCCACAGCGAGCACCCTGGCATCGTGTTAATGAAGGCCACTGCCTGGTCACATGTATGGTGGCCAGGGATTGACTCAGACCTGGAACACTGGGTTCGCAGGTACACGACCTGTGCCCAGCTGGGCAACGCCCCCAGGGAGGCCCCGCTCAGCCCGTGGCCCTGGCCCACCAAGCCTTGGTCACGCATTCACGTGGACTATGCGGGCCCGTTCATGGGAAAAATGTTAATTGTCGATGCATACTCGAAATGGATCGAGTGCATCATATTAAACTCGTGCATGACATCTATCATCGTGGAGAGCCTGCACACGGTTTTCCCTGCACACGGTTTTCGCGACCCACGGCTTACCGGACATTCTGGTCAGCGACAATTGCCTGTGTTTCACCAGCCATGAATTCCAGGAGTTTACGTCGGGTAATGGCATCAAACATGTCCGGACGGTGCCGTTCAAGCGGGCTTCCAATGGCCAGGCGGAACGTGCGGTCCAAGTCATAAAGCAAGGCATGCTCCGCATCCAAGGACCCTTTCTGCAGTACTGCCTATCGCGCCTCCTGCTGGCCTATAGGTCCCGACCGCACTCACTCACGGGAGTTCAACGGAACTCCTCATGAAACGTATGCTCACTACGCAGCTGTCCCTCATCCACCCAACCCTGGCAGACATTGTTGAGGGCAAGCGCCAGTCCCAAACCGAGTGCCACGATCATAACTCAAGGGTGAGGTGTATAGAAATGGATGATCCTGTATTTGTACTTAACCATGCATTGGGACCCAAGTGGCTGGAGAGCACCGTAATTGGTAAAGAGGGAAACAGGGGCATAGTGGTCAGACTCAATAATGGGCAGATATGCCGCAAACACTTGGACCAATTAAAGAAAAGGTTCAGCCTAGACACTGATGAACATGAAGAAGAGCATGAGATGTCAACCACACCACTGCCAGTGGACGAGCAACAAGGACAATCACCAGCATGCACAATCCCTGCGGCCAGCCCGGACAGGCCGGAATCACCTCAGGTGACAGAAATGCATGCCAAGGCTTAGCCATCAGAGCCTCAACTGCGGCGCTCCACGAGAGAGCGTCGACCACCTGATAGACTTAACCTTTGAGTCAAAAAGATGTGAGGAGGGAGGTGATGTCATGTATGTAACCAGCATACTACTGTAACCCTTATACAATTGTAACCCTCATGTAAGCATTACATACTGTACATACTTACTAGAAATGCACACCTTGACCACTAGGGGTGTACTTGTGGGAGACACTCGTTACCTGGAGATTCAGGTATATAAGGGGAGGTCCCTCGCAGGGCCAGGACTCCTTGGTCCAGGTAATAAAGGTGAAGGTCACAGAGTAACTGTGTCTGCAGTACATGCCTTGTGTGATTATGTTTAAGAGTTAAGGACTCAACACTTCCAAAAATACTAGGGAACCAAGGGTCTAGCGAGAAGGAGGAACTAAAGGAAATCCTTATTAGTCAGCAAATTGTGTTAGGAAAATTGATGGGATTGATGGCCGACAAATCCCCAGAACCTGATAGTCTGCATCCCAGAGGACTTAAGGAAGTGGCCCTAGAAATAGTAGATGCATTGGTGGTCATTTTCTAAAATTCTATTGAACCTGGATCAGTTCCTATTGACTGGAGGGTAGCTAATATGTAACCCCACTTTTTACAAAAGGAGGGAGAGAGAAAAGAGGGAATTATAGCCTGACATCGATGGTGGGCAAAATGTTGGAATCAATTATTAAAGATGTAATAGCAGTGCATTTAGAAAGCAGTGACAGGATCGGTCCAAGTCAGCATGGATTTATGAAAGGGAAATCATGCTTGACAAGTTTTCTAGAATTTTTTGCGGATGTAATTTGTAGAGTGGACAAGGTGGAGCCAGTGGATGTGGTGTATTTCGACTTTCAAAAGGCTATTGACAAGGCCCCACACAAGAGATTATGGTATTGGGGGTAATGTACTAATGTGGATAGAGAACTGGTTAGCAGACAGGAAGCAAAGAGTAGGAATAAATGGGTTCTTTTCAGAATGACAGGCAGTGACTAGTCGGGTACTGCAAAGTTCACTACTGGAACCCCAGCTATTTACAATATACATTAATGATTTAGACGAGATTGAATGTAATATCTCCAAGTTTGGAGATGACACTAAGCTGGGTGGCAGTGTGAGCTGTGAGGAGGCTGCAGGGTGATTTGGACAGGTGAGGTGAGTGGGCAAATGCATGGCAGATGCGCTATAATGTAGATGAATGTGAGGATATCCACTTTGGTGGTAAAAACAGGAAGGCAGATTATTATCTGAATGGTGACAGTTTAGTAAAAAGGGAGGTGCAATGAGACCGGAGTGTCATGGTACATCAGTCATTGAAAGTTGGCATACGGGTACAACAGGTGGTGAAGAAGGCAAATGGCATGTTGGCCTTCATAAGAGGATTTGAGTATAGGAGCAAGGAGGTCTTACTACAGTTGTACAGGGCCTTGGTGAGGCCACGCCTTGAATATTGTGTACAGTTTTGGTCTCCTAATCTTAGGAAGGACATTCTTGCTATTAAGGGAGTGCAGCGAAGGTTCAACAGACTGATTCCCGGGAGGACAGGACTGACATATGTAGAAAGACTTGATCGACTAGGCTTATTCAATAGAATTTGGGAGAATGAGAGCGAATCCCATAGAAACATATAAAATTCTGACCGGATTGGACAGGTTAGATGCAGGAAGAATGTTCCCAATGTTGGGGAAGTCCAGAGCCAGGGGTCACAGTCTAAGGATAAAGGTGTAAGCCATTTAGGACCGAGAGGAGGAGAAACTTCTTCACTGTGTTGTGAGCATGTGGAATTCTCTACCACAGAAAGTTGTTGAGGCCAGTTCGTTAGATATATTCAAAAGGGAGTTAGATGTGGCCCTTACGGCTAAAGGGATCAAGGGGTTATGGAGAGAAAGCAGGAATGGGTTACTAAAGTTGCATGATCAGCCATGATCATATTGAATGGTGGTGCAGGCTCGAAGGGCCGAATGGCTTACTCCTGCATCTACTTTCTATATTTCTGTGTTTCAGCTGCCATACACGGTGCTGTTGATTTCAGCCCCCTTTCCACCAGATCTCCCTCTTGTGTTGTGTCCTGTTGCCTTGAGCCTTTTAGTTGATACTCCCTCACCTTATTTCTCTTGCGTTGCGTTTGTGCACATTAAAGATACCATTTGTTACTCATTAGCCAACTCGTCCAATCTATTGGGATTACCTTGCATTTGGTTTACCCTATTTGAATCCCTCCACCCAATTTGAGGTCATCCGTAAACATGTTGCTGTATCAATTGTTAGGGATCAACTCTATTCATGGTTAATTGTTGGTAGTAGCTTGAATTTTTGTAGCTGACTAAAAGTTTTGTAATGGGGATTTTAGTAAGGAATAATTTGAAACTTGAAGTAATGACATTTAAAGGCATTTAATAAAGTACCATACAATAAAATTGTCAGCAAAATTGAAGCCAATGGGATTAAAGGGGCAGTGGCTCCGTGGATACAAAATTGGCGAAGGGACAGAAAGCAAAGAGTAATGGTGAATGGTTGTTTTTCAGATTGGAGGGAAGTGTGTCATAATTTACACCAGGGGGCTGTGTTGGGACCACAGCTTTTTTGATATATATTAATTGCCTGGACTTGATTATACAGGGCACAGTTTCAAAGCTAAACTTGGAAATGCAAGGAGGACATAGACTGGTGAAATGGGCAGAAAAGTGGCAGATGTAGAGAAGTATGAAGTGATTAATTTTGGTCGGAAATATGAGGAGAGGCAATATAAACTAAATGGTACAATTTTAACGAGGGTGCAGGAACAGAGAGACCTGGGGGTGTCTGTACACAAGTCTGGAAAGGTGACAGGATAAGTTGAGAGAAGGCTGTTAAAAAGGCATATGGGATCCTTGGATTTATAACTAGAAGCATAAAGTTGCAAATAGAAGGAAGTTATGCTAAACTTTCATAAAACACTGTTTAGGCTCCGGCTGGAGTATTTTGTTCAATTCTGTACTGTATACTTCAGGAAGGATGCCAAGGTCTTGGAGAGAGTGCAGAGAAGATTTAACAGAATGGTACCAGGGATGAAGGACTTCAGTAATGTGGATAGACTAGAGCAACTGGAATTTTTCTCCTGAGACCAGAGAAGTTTAAGAGGATATTGGGATAGAATTGATCAAAATCATCAAGGGTTTTGATAGAGGAAACAAGGAGAAATTGGTTCCAGTGACAGAAGGGTCAGTAACCAATCTAAGGTAATTGGCAAAAGAACCAGAGGCGCCATGAGGATTTTTTTTAATGCAACGAGTGTTATGATCTGGAATTCACTGCCTGAAAGGATGGTGGAAGCAGATTCAATAACTTTCAAAAGGGAATTGGATAAATACTTGAAGGGGAAAAATTTGCAGCACTATGGGGAAAGAGCAAGACTGTGAGGCTAATTGGCTAGCTTTTTCAAAGAGCCAGCACAGGCACGATGGGCTGAATGGCCTCCATCTGTGCTATATCATTCTATGATTTAAGCTTTACATAAGTACTTAAAAATGCATCCAAACTGTTTAAAAGTAAAAATTTATTTTAATATAACGTGTTGTTGAAATTAACCAACTTAATCTGTCTATACTGTAATGGCGATCACCTCCGTTTTAAAATTAACACTCCTTTTTTGAAAAAAACTCAAGTTGGAGGAAGTATTGCTTGTAAAAGAATACCACAGGAGTACTGCACCCTTACTATATTAAAACCATCACTGCTACAGATAATTGTGGGATTTTAATTTTAACAATCAATTGCTGATGTGCTTCAGTGTCCTACAGGCTGCTTTCTAATGCCACCTGGTTCATGTGTAAAAGCCTTTTACTTGTATTGCATTGAAATTAATTGAACTGGGAGATCCCAAAACAGTAGTTCATTTGACTTTGCAATGGGATAATCAGGTTATTTAATAAAAATCAATTTTATGTCTAATGTGAAGCATCTTTGTAACATTAGAGAAAGATTTGAGAATAAGCCTCTCAGTCGCTATGTAAAATCATACTTGTTCAAATGAAAATTTATTTAGTGATCAGCAATGTTCTCCACAGGACCTCGAATCATTATATTAATATTTTAAGACAATTAAGCAGTTACAAAACAACTACTTTTCAGATTTAATGTTTCCTTTTGTTTCAGAAAAGCTTCAAAAGAGCACCAAGTGAGACTCTTCATAAAGCTCATATGCTTCCCCTCTGGGAAGCTCTAAGCTATGGATTTTCAGGTTTTTGCGATGTTGCCTGTTTTGGTCACAAATCACAGAATTTTTTTTTTTAGTGCTGGAGCGCTCAACTTTCGCCAAACAGCAATCAGTGTTAGCGCTATCGCTAACTCCAGCGTTGCACAAAACGTTTCTTGTGGTGGAGCCTAAAGTTCCCCTGGCGGAAAAAAAACTCGGCCCCTCTGCGCATGCGCAAATTTTTTTTTCTCTCCTTCCTGCGCTTGTGATCAGCTGTCCGATCGCAAACGTGATTGCAGCCAGGGAGTACGTTGTGCACGCGCAGTACACCGGAGGCTGAATTAGCCATTTTACTTCAGATTTCAAAGATGCAGGATCGCAGAGAGGTTGATGAGGAGAGGCAAAGGGTCAGACGCTTTACTACTGAGGCGAATGAGCTGCTCATAAATGCGGTGGGGACCACATGAATCAGCAACATAGGAGGTCGGGGGGGGGAGGCAGAGCTCTCCCGGCAATATTTCGAAGGATCTGGGGAGAGATCGCAGAGGAGGTATCTGCATCTAGAAATGTCCGAAGGACGGCAGATTAATACCTGCAAAAAATTCAACGATCTCACAAGGATCGTCCGAGTGAGTACAATTTTCATTCATGCACTCCTTCATTACTGAAATGATTAATCTGACAAATTATTTGTTCTGATGCTGTTACTGGGTCTCAGATCTGTGTGGGTTGCCTCATAAAATGAATGACACATAGGTAGGCTTCGTTTGGCATGAATGATCTTTACACATTATTAAGATTACTTTCTTAGATCTCATAAGATGTTTCAACACTTCGATGTCCCGTGATTAACCATGTGCAACTTCCAAGGCAATTAAACAGAGGGCTGTATTGCATTATCATCGTATGGTATAAGTGCTTTGGTGGTTATCTGTGTGTGCCAGAAGGGCCAATGGATCCTCTGGTAAACATTCCCATTTTCATCTTCACCGACAAAGAGGGCGCACAATCGTGGCAAGCAGCTGCGGATAGGCAGGGATCCGCCTCAAACCCTCCCACTAACTGACCTCGAGGAGCGAGTGGAAGCTCTCATCGGCCCCGACCATCGGCCAACTGCCCATGGGGATCCACGCCTGGAAACTGAGGCTAAATCCTGCACACTCCCTGGGCTGGGTTGGGGCAATGTGATGTAGTGTCAGTAGACTAGGGTTGGGGCAATGTCATACAGTGTCTCTGGACTACATATAATGGAGTAGCGGCAGTCCTTCAAATGAGCCTGCATTATGTGACCTTCCTCATGTCACCCTGTCCCCTCCCCTGCTGCTAACCACTGGTGTGTTACTTTCTACTTGCAGATGAAGAGTCACATGCGCCTCATGCCTCTGATGAACCCTTCACATCATGTGGGGGGGTGGGAGGGAGGGAGTGGGGGTGGAGGAGACCGGCGACGAGCCGACTGTGGACGGGGGCAGGGTTGGTGGGGGGAAACACTCCACACATCTTTTGGCACCGGGCAATATGTTGTCCGGGGATGACCAAACATTCCCGTGCTTTGACATAGAGGCTCCAAGGACTACTAATGGCGTGCAGCAATGCACATTTGGAGTCGAATCCCGTATGCCGTGTCTCCGGAGGGCGAGTCGGCAAAATCGGTCTGCTGACAGACAGGCAGACGTCCAACCGGACATGGTGTCACTGAGCAGGGAGAGCGCCCAACTCACCCGGCAGCTCCTGCAGGTCCTGTGTAGGATTCCCGCGAGCATTGCAACACTCACTGCGACCATCACGGAGGTCAGGCTACTGTTTATCTGTGCAAGCCAGGAAACCTGCGAAGCTATCAATGCGCATGCGTGATTGTTGGCCTCCATCAGTGACACTGGATTCACCAGTGTCACGCCCAGACCCACACCACCTGTGACTGGTGACACCGAGCAAGAGGCTCACCAGTCAGAAGCCAGGCCTTCCATACCCTGAGCTTCTCCGGTTCATCCCCACATGGTGTCTCCAAGGTTTCTCCCCCCAATGCAGCAGGACTCTGGCCGCCTTGCATGAACTGGTGCCACTTTGGGAACAGGGAGCCGGCGAGGGAGGGGGCCAGGGGTAAGGGTAAGGGGGGGGAGGTGGGGAAACACCCGGTGTTAAAAGACATTGGGGTAGGGATTGTTGTGTTGTTCTTGTTCCTGTTGTTGCTTAATGATATTTTTTTAAGTTTGCAATGTTTATGAAAGTTTTAAAAGTTTGCAATGTTTATTAAAGTTTGCTTTACAGAGCTGGACAAGTTTATATTTTTCACAAAATCTGGTCTTTACCTTGACCATTCGTGTGCAGTGTCTCATTTGTAGAATAAGAGGGGGAATATTGAACATGGTGCGATAGAGTGGCCAGGCAACGGTCAAACGTGTGCCTTTCACTCTTCAAACAAAGCATTCAATTATCAGCTGCTGATGTAAGGCTTTTACAGAAATTTCCACGATGCCTCCTCTGCGCTTGTGGTGATGGTGGTGGCATGGGTTCCTCGCCAGGCTCCTCCTCTTCCTCCTCCTTCTCCTCCTCCTCCACCCCCGCTCTCTCCTCAGGTGGTTCTGCAATCCCCATTGGCAATTCCTGTCCCCTCATGATGGCTAAGTTGTGTAGCATGCAGCACACCACAATGAACACAGAGACCTGCTGAGGGGAGTATCGCAGGCAGCCTCCAGAGTGGTCCAGGCATCGGAAGCGCTGCTTGAGCACTCCAATTGTCCATTTGACGATGTTATATGTGGCTGCATGGCTCTCATTATAGCGATGCTCGGCTTCTGTCTGAGGGTTCCTGAGGGGGGATCATGAGCCAGGTGGCGAGGCCATAACCTTTGTCCCCCAGCATCCAGCCCTTGCCTTGTGGTTGACACTGCAACACGCCTGAGACAGTGCTCTCATGCAAGACAAAAGCATCATGGTGCTCCCTGAATATTGGGCATTGACTACCATGAGGCGCTGAATATGGTCGCAGATGATCTGAACGTTCATGGAGTGGAATCCCTTTCGGTTTCGGTAAACCTCTGGATTGCGTAAAGGTGCTCATAGGGCGATGTGTATACAGTCAGTTGCACCCGTAATCTTGGGGAAGCCAGCAAATCGTCCAAAACCTACAGCCCTCTCATTCTGGGCCTCCTTGCTCATTGGGAAGTTTATGAAGTCCATCCTGTGTGCATACAGTGCAGTGGTCACTTGGCGAATGCTGCAATGCATAGTGTGCTGTGAGATGGAGCATATGTCCCCCGCTGATGCCTGAAAGGAGCCGGAAGCATAGAAGGCAAATGGTGCAGTGACCTTCACCTCGACGGGCAATGCAGTCGTATTCCCGCTGGTGGGCTGTAGGTTTGCATTTATGAGCTGGCATATCTCAATCAGTTCTTTTCGGAAGTGCAGCCTTCGACTGCCTCAGAGAGATGAAGGTATGAGCACTGTTCCCTGTAAATTCGTTGGGGTTAAGGCCTCCTCCCCATACGTCTGTGACCTCTTCGATTACGTTCAAAATGATTATCAATAAGCCTTGCAGCTCGACATTGTACAAATATAGCAGCCAGGAATAATGGCTGACTTAGCCCCCATCTTTTGAAATGCCCTTTACAACGAACTATAAAGTGACAATTGTAAACTATTAACTATTAACTTCACTGTGAAAAATGCAGCCGCCTTCTCCGAATCCTTTTCAATACTGAATTAGTCAAGACAGCAATGCCCAACATATACTTGGCTTATGTCCCAAGACAATGACATAGATTAGTGAACATTCTAAAAATTGCACACGTATGGATGATCAGTGAGGTGAGGCTGCACCTGGCCGTGCATTTCCGTACTCCGACATTCACTTTCACTAGATGAGGAACATGGAACATTACAAACGGGTCTGTAGATCATGAAGGTCTCAGGCTTAACCCACTTGCCTGCGTGAAGTTTGCTAATCTCAGCCAGTACAGTGGTGAACCATTATTGGCTTTGAAGAGAATAAAAATAGCCTAGTAATGCCAATAAATGCCAGAAAAAGTTTGCTCAGAACAGAACATGTAACAACATATCATTCATCACTAAAGCAAGGTAAAAAGTTACATTATTCCTTCCAAATGCCAAGGATATACTCTGATTTTCAGTTAGAGAAAAAATGATCAGCACTGTAGTAAACTTCTACATTTTTATTAACTTCAACAATTTTATATCCTTACAAAACAACCTATCCTTGGTTTTCAAGGTGGCACTGGGTCCGACTGCTTTTTGCTGGCAGGTTCCCGGGCGGACGGCTAAATCAGGCGATATGCTCGAAAGTTCCACTCTGGGTGCTAGCGCAGTGTTGCACGATGATTGACATAATCCAAACGCTCAAAACGTCGGGCGGGCGCTGAGTTTTAGTGCCATGCAAAAACAATGGCAAAAGTTCTGTCCCGGCACTGAAAATTTTTTTCCCACCTTTAGCGCTAAAAAATTGTTTTAGCGCTTCCCCCAACCACTAAAATGGTCGCAAAATCAGCAAAAATCCAGCCCTTTGTGTTTTAATTATTTTTATTGTCATAGAAGAAAGAATACACACAGATGCACTGGTTTCTAAAGAAATGTGTCTTACAAAACTTTCAAACCTACTGCAAGGTCAAATGCTTCTGCCACAGAAAATTTCAAAAAAAAGTTGTACATGCTAATGAACCACTGAAACTTAAAATAAAGCAACCTGGGGTATAAATAATAATATACTACATCTAAAAGTTTAATTTAATTGGCCTTTTTAATGAGGGTAGGAACAATTTCTTGCATAATTTTGGATCGTGTATTGAAGATCCCACTGTTGTACAGTCATGTTATGTAAGCTATAAAATTCCCAGATTCTGATTTTGAAATGAGGAATATATTGTGTGCATTTTCACAGTGTTAGATTTTGAAGAAGAAACTTGTGAAAGTGCATTTCATTACTTGTATGAAAAGCTTTGGAGTTGGGATCAAAGATGGATAAGTCAAATCTGAGCTTTTGTATGTTCTTGTTCACAAGAAAGCTCCAGTGTAATGCTTGGGCAGACTGTTGCTGCTTGGAACATAGCAACATTAGGAACAGGAGTAGGCCATTCAGCTCCTTGGGTCTGCTGTGCTATAAAATTAGATCATGACTGATCTGCACCTCAACTCCATTTTCCTATCTTTGTCCCAGAACTCTTGATACCCTCACCTAACAAAATTCTATCCATTTCAGTCATAAGCTCCAATTGTCATTGCAGACACAGCCTTTTGGGGGAGAGTTCCCGATTTCCACTACCCATTGTATGGAAAAGGTGCTTCCTGATTTTGCTCCGAAATGGTCTTGCTCTAATTTTAAGATTATGTCCTCTTGTTCTGGATTCCCCCACCAGAGGAACTAGTTTCTCCGTATCTAACCTATCAAATAATTGTAATACTTCAAACACCTCAGTCAGCTGACCCATCAATTTCCAACACTCAAGGGACGACAGCCACGTTTATGCAACCTGTCCTTGTAATGTAATACTCTAAATTAAAATGTGGTGTGTGTTAATGAATGGTTTACATTCTCTATCTGATCTTTAAATTGTAATGTTTTAATATTTCTTTTGAGGGCAACAATATCAGGTATGTTATACAGCAAGTAGTCCTGGTCTATCTTACTTTATGGAAGTACAGGTGGAGCGTCCGAAATCTGGAAACCTTGGGACCGAGGCTGTTCCAGATTTCGTAATGTCTTTCCGACGTCCCAAATCCGGAAACGTCCAAGCTGAGGTTCGGGTATTTCCGGATTTCGAAATATCTTTCCGACGTCCCAAATCCAGAAACACCGAGGCCGAGGTAGGTAGATGGCGGGGCGGGGCGGTGGAGGGTCGGTGGCCGGGAAAAACCTGCATTGAAGACCAGCAAAAAAGGTAAGTTAAAGTTTTTATTTTTTAATTATTTTTCAGCGGTTAATTGGGTTTAAAAAAAAATGTCCGGATTCCGTAACATTTTCCGGATTCCGGACGACTTGGATTCCGAATTTCGGAATTCTGGAATTCGGAGACTCAACCTGTATTCCAATGTGTGTTCAACCAAGGAGTGTTTTAGGTCATGTTTACTATAGGAACAGATGTAATCTGGTACATTTTAGAGAAAGCATAGATATTGTAGAAAATCCGCCATTAGATGACTCGGTTGTTAAGTGAGGATAAACTATATTCAAAAATGAAGACCATTCTGAAGATATAGAAACAAAGAAGTTTACAGCACAGAAGAAAGTCATTCAGCCCATTCTGTCTGTACCAATTCTTCGCGAGGGCAATCTAAAACTAATCCCATATTTACATTCCACACTGAGGGTACGTTGCACTGTGGGAGGTGCTGTCTTTAAGATAAGGCATTAAACCAAAGCCCTGCCTTCCCTCTCGGGTGAACATAAAAAATCCTGTGGTACTATTTCAAAGAAGAGCAGGGGAGTTCTCCCCACTGTCCTCGCCAATATTTATCTGGTCATTATCACATTGCAGTTTGTGGTATCTTGCTGTGTGCCAATTGGTTACTGTGTTAACTACATTACAACAGTTATAACTACACTCCAAAAGGTCTTCATTGGCTGTAAAGTATTTTGGGATATCCTGAGGTTGTGAAAGGCGCTATATATATTTTAGACATGTTTTCCTATGACTCATCCTAGTAAACACCACCTGAGGACAGAGTTGCTCGAGGTGCTTGGCTGTTGTTTGAAATAATACCCTCTTGGGACTGAGGTGACCCTCATCTCATGACAGTTGTGTCCCAGAAAAGACTTATTCTGGACCACATCTCCTGTGTGACTGCCTGGATACCTGTCCCTGCCTCCTCTGTGTTCTTTGAGGGATTCGAATGGAGATTGGCCTCAGCTGTTATCCTCATATCGGTCAGCTCCAGTCATGCCCTTGTTACTGGGCCCAGTGTTAGTGTGGCCACTGATCCGTGGCATGGCAAATCTAATGTTCCCCTGAGATAGTGGCTGCTGAAAATTGGCCTCAAGTGTCTGGAGGCTGGAATGTAAGGCTCTCTCTAGCCTTTTCAGCAGGTCCTACTTCTGAAGAGGAGGCACTGAGCTATACTGGGCCATTAAATTTACCATATACTCCACTGATGTCTGCAACAAGGGAAACATTTAGCACATTGAGGGCAGTGGACTTCATCGAGACCCCTATTACCTGCTGCACATCCTCGGGGAAGGATCTCGACACCTGTAGATAGATGCGGTGTTCATTGAATATCTTTTCTTTCATAGCAGGCCCCTTAAGATCGGAGTCTGCTGCCGCCTCAACCACGAGAAGCCATCTCCACAGCCTCCACTGGGGATCGACCAAGTCCTCATCCACTCCCCACTCCTCCAGCTCTCTGTGCTCTGTGGATCACCCATCGCAAGATCGTCATCGCTACTATCTAGATTCTTCTTGGTGAAAATCTCTGAGGCGATGCGTGGGACGGAGGTGAGTGTCCCCGAGGGTGAAATCAATATGGAGTGATGATCGAGGCAGATAGGGCCGGATAATTATCGCAGCTCACAACTTCCTTTTCTTCCTCCTTGTCCTCCTCAACAATGTCTTCTCTTCTCCCACCACCACCACCTGCATCACAAGCTAGCATCAACCTTGCCATCTCCTACAATTGGGATTCTGTGCCTCCCCAAGAGTTCCATATCCTGCTCTTCAAGTGGCATCAAGTCTTATTATCCAGGATATCAACACCAGTGACCTGCCACATTATGAACTAATTTTATCTGGAACGAGATTCATAGTATAAGGTAAAGACAAGCAGCTGAAGTATTTCTTCAAGTTGGCAGAGAGTAGCTGATGTAATTGACAGTACAAGTGCTAGAAGGACCCTGTCACAGTAAAGAATGGAGTATTAAAGGACTGTATGCAAGTGAAGAGAGTTCCAAACACAGGTTACTGGTGGACGATTTAGAGAGCATTCAACTGTGGTACACTGAGGCACAATGACGTCATTTCATTTAAGCAATTAAGGTGATCATTGTGGCAGTTTGATTTTTTTCCTGCACTGATTAGATGTTCTGGAGATGAGAGAGATGCCACTTCTCTGCACATAGTTCTGACAATTCTTTTATTGACTTTCTTTCCAGCGAACCCAGTCGGTGGGGTCTCCTCATATGCATCTCATCCATGAAGGTCTGGGGGTTTGTATCACTGAAGCTCTGCACTCACCGTTTTGGTCTCCTGTTGCTAGAATGTCCTTGGGCTTCTCTGTTAGTGCTAAAAGGACAAGCCATCCTTCTAAAATAGTCTTGGAAAAACAGAAAAATTCTCTGGCAAGGAATGAATTCCAGTTGCATATTCTGATAGGCGCTGGAGGAGAAACCGTCACACCCACTGGCGCTCCAAAAAACTGTTCTACTTTTCGTCGCTGCAGACTTTTATATCATGCAGCAACAAGTTTCTTCCCACCCCCTACCCCTCCACCAGCACTTTACTTGCATTTTACACTGGATTTGTATCAGTGTCAGGCCATTCAGTATTGAGGTTAATGCAGATTTTGTATGTCATCCTTTTGCAATGATGTCATGGACAAGGGATGGTAAGGAGCTTGAAGGACAAGCTCAGGCTGAAATACAGTTAACTGACAACAGCACTGCAACAGTCATTGGATTAGATGAGACTCAGGATAATATGTTTGAACACTGCATGACCTAGCCTTTAGCCATTCATTCATCACAGTACTTCTGCAGTTGTCAATCTGCTTAACCACTTGTGTTCATCTGTGATGCCCTTGTCCCCAACAGAACTTTCACTCTATCCCATCTTGGTCAGTCACCTTGGTATGCCCCCCACCTTTTAAATAGTTTTTAAAATTCATTCTTTGGATGTATGCATTGCTGGAAAGAACAGCACTTGTTGCCCATAAGAGGGTGGTGTTGAGCCTCCTCCTTGAACCGCTGTACACTCACACTGCTCGCTCAAGTCCAAGGGACGCAGACCTGAGCATATCTGGAACATAACTGGTTTAGCCAAACATCACCGGATCTAGCTGGACCATATCAAGCAATATCAAGCTTCACTCTCCTCTGCCAAAATCATACTGTACTCTAGGATCATCTTGGAGAGCAAAGATAACTCTCAACTTCTCTTCTCCGCTACCACCTATCTCTTTAAACCCTTCTCCCTAACCCCTCCACCCTCATCTTCAACAATATGCATGGAATTCATGGACGACTTTATCACGGAGACTGAAACCTTCAGTTCAGCTGTTTCTCAGCTTCCCCACATTTCCTTTTGCTCACCAAGGCAAACCTCCCGATGCCCTAGCCCCAAACCTACGTCTTTCTCCAGTTTCTGTCTTATCTCCTCTTGTGCATTCCATTTGCCTTCCTAATTACTTGCTCGACCTGCATGCTAACTTTTTGTGTTTCACGTACAAGGACCCCCAGATCCCTCTGCACCACAGCATTTTGTAATCTCTCCCTATTTAAATAATTGAAAAAAAAATTTCCGACCAAAATGTATAACCTCACATTTTTCCCCATTATACTCCATCTACAAAATTTTTGCGTACTCACTAAGCCGATCTATATCTCTTTGCAGATTCTTTGCATGTTCCTCACAACTTGCTTTCCCACCTATCTTTATTCCATCAGAAAATTTGGCAACATTACACTAAGTCCCTCCATTCGTTATTAATATAGATTGTAAATAGTTGAGGCCCCAGAATTGATTCGTTGTGGCACCCCACTAGTTACAGTTTGCTAATCTGAAAATTACCCATTTATCCTGTCTCTCTGTTTTCTGTTATTTAGCCAGTCCTCTATCCACGCTAATATATTACCACCAACCCCATGAGCTCGTTATTTTGTGCACCTTTTATGTGGCACCTTATTGAATGTCTTCTGGAAATCCAAATACACAACATCTACTGGTTCCCCTTTATCCACCCTGCTCATTACATCCTCAAAGAACTCGAGCAAATGTGTCAAACGTGATTTCCCTTTCATAAAACCATACTGACTCTGCTTGACTGTGTTATGATTTTCTAAATGTCCTGCTACGACTTCCTTAATAATGGACTCCAGCATTTCCCCAATGACAGATGTTAGGCTAACTGGTCTATAGTTACCTGTTTTCTGTCTCCCTCCTTTCTTAAATAGAGGCGTTATATTTGCGATTTTGCAGTCCGCTGGGACCTCTCCAGAATCCAGGGAATTTTGGTAGATTACAACCAATGCATCCATTATCTCTGCAGCCACTTCTTTTAAGACCCTAGGATGCAGGCCATCAGGTCCAAGGGACTTATCCACCTTTAGTCCCATAAGTTTGCCTCATAATTTTTCACTAGTGATAGTGATTGTTTTATGTTTCTGCCTCCCAATAGCCCCTTCATTATCAATTATTGGGATGTGTTTAATGACTTCTACTGTTTACGATCGGAAAAGAAACCAAGAAGAATTTTTGTTGTAAATGTCAATGCACATGCGCAAAATGGCCGCCACCTTCAATGCAGAAAGTTCCGGCTCGAACGCACAAAATCAGTTGTGCAACACCTGATTTAACGCCAGCATTTCTCCAGATAACTTTTTTGACAAAAATTCCTGATGAGGGTACAAACTATTTCCTGGCGCAAACTTTTGCGCACCGCTGCAAGTAGCACCCTGAAATAGAAAAAGCTGAAAATTCAGCCCGATCTCTTTACGGCTATCTCTGGTCACTTTAAATAATCAGGTTCGAGTGCAAACCAATATGGTGGGTATATTGTGTTTAATCAGAGTTTAGAGGGAATATAACATCAGTTATACAGCAAAAACACATGACCATGACAAGTAGCTGATACCAATCCGATGATACAGACAGTTGACACACGTGAGCAGTTCTCCTCTTACTTTTGCTTTGAGCTTCGTTCTCTCTCATCCTCTCCCATCTGTGAGTTTCTCCCTCTCTCAATCTCTCCCTCTCCCGTCTGTGAGCTCCTCCTCTCTATCTTCTGTCTAAGTACATGGAGCGGCTGCAGGACATTTTGGAGGGGGAGGTTGAACAGCCAGTTGTCGTGGTGCATACAGGTACCAACGATATAGGTAAAAAATGGGATGAGGTCCTACAAGCTGAATTTAGGGAGCTAGGAGTTCAATTAAAAAGCAGGACCTCAAAGGTAGTAATCTCAGGATGTAGTAGTCAGAGTAGAAATAGCAGGATAGCTAAGATGAATGCGTGGCTTGAGGAGTGGTACAGGAGGAAGGGATTCAAATTCCTGGGACATTGGAACCGGTTCTGGGGGAGGTGGGACCAGTACAAACCGGACAGTCTGCACCTGGGCAGGACCAGAACCAATGTCCTAGGGAGAGTGTTTGCTAGTGCTGTTAGGGAGGGGTTAAACTAATATGGCAGGGGGATGGGAACCTATGCAGGGAGACAGAGGAAAGTAAAATGGGAGCAGAAGCAAAAGATAGAAAGAAGAAAAGTAAAAGTGGAGGGCAGAGAAACCCAAGGCAAAAATCAAAAAGGGCCACAACAGCAAAATTCTAAAAGGACAAAGTGCCTTAAAAAGACAAGCCTTAAGGCTTTGTGCCTCAATGCAAGGAGTATTCGTAACAAGGTGGTTGAATTAACTGCGCAGGCAGCTATTAACGAATATGATATAATTGGGATTGCGGAGACATAGCTCCAGAGTGACCAAGGCCGGGAACTCAACATCCAAAAGTATTCAACATTCAGGAAGGATAGACAGAAAGGAAAAGAAGGTGGGGTAGCGTTGCTGGTTAAAGAGGAAATTAATGCAATAGTAAGGAAGGAAATTAGCTTGGATGATGTGGAATCTGTATGGGTAGAACTGTAGAATACCAAAGGCAGATAACGCTGGTGGGAGTTGTGTACAGACCACCAAACAGTAGTCGTGAGGTTGGGGACAGCATCAAACAAGAAATTAGGGATGCGTGCAATAAAGGTACAGTAGTTATCATGGGCGACTTTAATAATCTACATACAGATTGGGCAAACCAAACTGGTAGCAATACGGTGGAGGAGGATTTCCTGGAGTGTATTAGGGATGGTTTTCTAGACCAATATGGCGAGGAACCAACTAGAGGTCTGGCCATCCAAGACTTGGTGATGTGTAATAAGAAAGGACTAATTAACAATCTTGTTGTGCGAGGCTCCTTGGGCAAGAGTGATCATAACATGGTAGAATTCTTTATTAAGATGGAGAGTGACACAGTTAATTCAGAGACCAGGATCCTGAACTTAAGGAAAGGTAACTTTGATGGTATGAGATGTGAATTGACTGGAATAGACTGGTGAATGATACTTAAAGAGTTGACAGTGGATAAGCAATGGCAGACATTGAAAGATCACATGGGTGAACTTCAACAATTGTACATCCCTGTCTGAAGTAAAAATAAAATGGGGAGGGTGGCTCAACTATGGCTAACAAGGGAAATTAGGGATAGTGTGAAATCCAAGGAAGAGGCATATAAATTGGCCAGAAAAAAGCAGCATACCTGAGGACTGGGAGAAATTTGGTATTCAGTAGAGGAGGACAAAGGGTTTAATTAGGAGGGGTAAAATAAGAGGAAGCTTGCTGGAAATATGAAAACTGACTGCAAAAGCTTCTATAGATATGTGAAGAGAAAAAGATTAGTGAAGACAAACATAGGTCCTTTGCAGTCAGAATCGTGTGAATTTATAATAGGGGACAAAGAAACAATTGAACAAATACTTTGGTTCCATCTTCACCAAGGAAGACACACATAACCTTCCGGAAATACTAGGAGACCGAGGGTCTAGCGAGAAGGAGGAACTGAAGGAAATCCTTATTAGTCAGGAAATTGTGATAGGAAAATTGATGGGATTGAAGGCCGATAAATCTCCAGGGCCTGATATTCTGCATCCCAGAGTACTTAATGAAGTGGCTCGAGAAATAGTGTGCGGTGTATGTAGCACACAAATCACTGACTCCACACGGTCTGGTGTTAATCTAACTGCTGTGACCTTCGTCCTTTATTGTTCAGCTCCAGAGTGCCCCTCAGGTGTGGTGGTCAGCCTTACATAGTGCCTGTTCTAGGTACTTCCAAGTTTCCCACCACAGCGCCCTCTGTGGTGTGGCATAGTGCTTACATTACATTTAAGGTACCAGGACGATACACACATCATTACATAACATCACCTTTTCCCCCACCAGGACGCAGGACGACGATACATACATCAATACATAATATCACACTTGTCCAACGGAAGGCAGGTAGGCATAGACAGTGCGTTAGTATGGTACATATTTTCTGGTACATTAACTAGTTATTGACTGGTAACGGATCCCTGATTTCCTTGTTAGCCCAAATCATTAATTGTACTTCATATCCATTATTTTACACAAATACAGTGGCCATTCAGCATTAAAAAATTAATTCTTATTATAAATTCGCCATCTCACATTAACATAGCTCATTTTAGACTCGCTCTGCCTTACAGAAGTCCTTTGTGGGGACCACCTCTTGGTAAGGCCCTTTTAAGACTTCCGGGTGCATTTCCTTTTTAAGGCGCCATCTTTGATGCAGGAGGGTTCCACGAGGCTTCTCCTTGGGTGCCGCCATCTTTGATGCTCTGCTGCTCTGGACACGAGGCCGCCGCCATCTTGCTCTCCGCCGCTCCAGATGCCCTCCGCCGTTGCAGCCTCCGCTCCCCTCCGTTGCCACCTGACTTGTTGCCTCTCCTGCGGCCGTCGTCGTCACTTCTCTGGCGGCCTCCGTAGCCGCCTCCCCTATGGCCGCCGACCTCCAACTGCTGCCGCCGCCCGACTCTCCCTCTGCGTGGGCCCCTCCGATCCGCCGGCCATCCTGGATCCCTCGTACCCCGCCCGCAGCACCCCGCCGGCTCACCCACCCCCCCACTAGGCCCCTCTCTGCAGGGCTGCTTGCCTGTGGGGGCTGAGGCTGCAGGATCTCTGTGTGAGGTCTGGGCCTGGGGCTTGCCTGTGGGTGGATTGAGTTTGCAGCTCCAGCTCGGTCGGCGCTGCTCTCTGGGAACCCGGGGCACGGCAGCACCCCGGGGAGCAGCAGCCTGTGGAGTGGTGAAGTCTTCCCAGCTCCCACGGACCATCCCCATCCAACTCCGGCCGAGGAGTGTCGGCCCATCGCCTGCAACGACCCAGAGAGGTAAACCATGCGTCTCGTCCCCGTGGGATACCTGCACCATCGCTCTGCCAAGAACAGGTATTAGTTCCCTGGTGTAGGTACGCAGCTTCGCCGTGACCGGGACCAGCTTGGGCGGTGCAGCTGGGTTAATCCACAGTTTATCAAAAGTTCTCCGACTCAACAACGACGGACCCGAGCCCGTGTCCACTTCCATACTCTCAGGGACTCCGTTGATTTTTACTTCCCTTATCACTGGTGGCGAATCATCGCTGCATGTGTACAGTCCAAGCACCTCATCTTCTGCCTGCTCCTCGCTGAACAGTGGATCATCCCCCATCTCCTCAGCCACATGGTGAGTCCGATTTCTTTTACACATACGCTGAAGGTGGCCTTTCGTGTGGCAGGTATTGCACATGTACTCCGCAAACCTGCACCGGTGAGCCCCATGACTTCCTCCACAGCGCCAGCGGGATGCTGCTTGATTGGCCCCCCTCAGCGGACTCTCAGTTCCAGGACCCGAGGTCCGTGCTCTCTGCCCCGGGCAGAGCCACGTTCTGCAGTTTTGTCCGTGGTGGGCGCTATCCTGTGGACAGTGCCTGCCGGGTTCGAGACTGTGGATTATTTGCTTGGTGCTGCAAGTCGAGGTCATATATGCCCGGCTGATGGTGATGGCCTTTGTCAGAGTGACTGTGGGTTCCATGGCTAGCAGCTTGTGAAGGAGGCTCTCGTGGCCAATCCCCATAACGAAAACGTCCTGTAACGCCTCGTTAAGGTGTGCGCCAAAATCTCATGGCGCCACGAGTCTCCTGAGGTCCGCAGCATATTTGGTGACATCCTGGCCCTCAGTTTGCAGTGATGGTAAAATTTGTATCTGGCCGTGAGGATGCTCTCCTTCGGTTTCAACTGGTCATGAATGAGTTCAGTCAGCTCCTCGTATGACTTGTCCCTGGCGCTCCCGGGTGCCAGCAAATCCCTGACGAGACAGGAAACCTCATCTCCACAACTGGAGAGCAATATCGCCTTACGCTTCTCTCTCATTGCGTATGTGTCCTCCGTCAGGTCGTTTGCTGTGAAGTAGTACTCGAGCCTTTCCGTGAAGGCCTCCCAATCATTGCCCACGGTAAAATCCTTTAGCGAGCCCAGAGTAGCCATGGTTGCGTGGAGTTCGTCCGCTTCCTCGTTGCCAATGTGGTGTATGTAGCACACAAATCACTGACTCCACACGGTCTGGTGTTAATCTAACTGTTGTGACCTTCGTCCTTTATTGTTCAGCTCCAGAGTGCCTCTCAGGTGTGGTGGTCAGCCTTATATAGTGTCTGTTCTAGGTACTTCCAGGTTTCCCACCACAGCGCCCTCTGTGGTGTGGCATAGTGCTTACATTACATTTAAGATACCAGGATGATACACACATCATTACATAACATAGTGGATGCATTGGTGATCATTTTCCAGCAGTCTATCGACTCTGGATCAGTTCAATGGACTGGAGGGTAGATAATGTAACACCACTTTTTAAAAAAGGAGGGAGAGAAAACGGGGAATTATAGACTGGTTAACCTGACATCGGCAGTGGGGAAAATGTTGGAATCAATTATTAAAGATGAAATAGCAGCGCATTTGGAAAGCAGTGACAGGATCGTTCCAAGTCAGCATGGATTTATGAAAGGGAAATCATGCTTGATAAATCTTCTTGAATTTTTTGAGAATGTAACGAGTAGAGTTGACAAGGGAGAACCAGTGGATGTGGTGTATTTGAACTTTCAAAAGGCTTTTGACAAGGTCCCACACCAGAGATTAGTGTGCAAAATTAAAGCACATGGTATTGGGGGTAATGTATTGACGTGGATAGAGAACTGGCAGACAGGAAGCGAAGTGTAGGAATAAACGGGTCCTTTTCAGAATGGTAGGCAGTGACTAGTGGGATGCCGCAGGGCTCAGTGCTGGGACCCCAGCTATTTACAATATACACAAATGATTTAGATGAAGGAATTGAGTGTAATATCTCCAGGTTTGCAGATGACACTAAGCTGGGTGGAGGTGTGAGCTGTGAGGAGGATGCTAAGAGGCTGCAGGGTGACTTGGACAGGTTAGGTGAGTGGGCAAATGCATGGCAGATGTAGTATAATGTGGATAAATATGAGGTTATCCACTTGGGTGGCAAAAACAGGAAGGCAGAATATTATCTGAATGGTGACAGATTAGGAAAAGGGGAGGTGCAACGAGACTTGGGTGTCATGGTACATCAGTCATTGAAAGTTGGCATGCAGGTCCAACAGGCGGTGAAGAAAGCAAATGGCATGTTGGCCTTCATAGCTAGGGGATTTGAGTATCGGAGCAGGGACGTCTTACTGCAGTTGTACAGGGCCTTGGTGAGGCCTCACCTGGAATATTGTGTTCAATTTTGGTCTCCTAATCTGAGGAAGAACATTCTTGCTGTTGAGGGAGTGCAGCGAAGGTTCACCAGACTGATTACCGGGATGGCAGGACTGACATATGAGGAGAGACTGGATTCACTGGGCCTGTATTCACTGGAGTTGAGAAGAATGAGAGGGGATCTCATAGAAACATATAAAATTCTGACAGGACTAGACAGGTTCGATGCAGGAAGAATGTACCTGATGTTGGGGATGTCCAGAACCAGGGGTCACAGTCTTAAGGATAAAGGAGTAAGCCATTTAGGACCGAGATGAGGAGAAACTTCTTCACTCAGAGAGTTGTTAACCTATGGAATTCTCTACTGCAGAGAGTTGTTGATGCCATTTCGTTAGACATATTCAAGAGGGAGTTATTGTTTATTGTTGTTTAAGAGCATTCTGGAGAGTGTTGATTGGTAAATTGTCTGATATGATGATTGATTTTTCATTGTGAATGATCTTTTGTTCTAGTCTGAGTGCAAAATCCTGGCCAGTTATAATATCACATACAACAGACATTCGATGGTTATTGCACATTTTATTGTGTTCCGAACACAGATGAGGCTGCACACAGGGAGGTTAAAGTAACAGTGACCTCAGTCTTGAATAAGATACTCCAGAGTGAGGAACAGGCCTTAGGGGCCGGCTTATATACAGTGCTCCCAAGGGATGCTGGGATCCCTTGGGACTTCAGGGGATGAACTCCCTGGTGGTGGAACATGGGAGTGCATGCTTTGCAGATACACAACATAACTTCCCCCCCCTTCAAAGTCAAAGTGAAAACTATTTACAAGGTGAGGCGGTTGGGAGCCTTTCTTTTCCTGGTGGACGCCTCGGTACAAATGTCTGTTCTGGTGTGTTGGCTCTGCCCTCGCTGGGCTGGCATGTTGTTGGCCCTGCAAGGCTGCCAGGTGAGCCTGACCTTGCTGGGCTGTTGGGCGTGATGGGTTAAATTTCCTGGTCCGGTATGGTGTCGTTGATCCTTTAGGTGTGTGTTGTGGGCTCGCAAAAGGTGGTGTCTGCTGTGGGTTGTTCAGGGCAGTCTGTGAACTGCAGCCTCGTTTGGAGCAGGTGCTTTCTGCACATTTGTCCATTGTCTAGTTTGACTACAAACACACTACTCCCTTCTTTAGCTGTCACCATGCCCGCGATCCACTTGGGACCATGTCCATAGTTTAGCACATACACAGGGTCATTCAGATCAATTTCCTGTGACACAGTGGCGCGACCATTGTTTACATTTTGAACCAGCGAGAGTCTGGTTTTAAGTGTCCTTTTCATGAGTAGCTCAGCCGGGGGCACTCCATGCGGTAGCTGAGCAGTACTCTGGACAGGCGGGTTTGGGGTGAGCCTTCTGTGATTCGTTTAAGGCTCTGTTTGATGGTTTGTGCTGCCCGCTCTGCCTGCCCATTGGAGACTGGTTTAAACGGGGCTGAGGTGACATGTTTGATCCCATTGTGGGTCATGAATTCTTTAAATTCGGCACTGGTGAAACATGGCCCGTTGTCACTGACCAGTATGTCAGGCAGGCCGTGGATGGCAAACACGGCCCTCAGGCTTTCAATGGTGGCAGTGGTGGTAATTCCCGACATTATTTCACATTCAATCCATTTTGAAAAAGCATCCACAACCACCAGGAACATTTTACCGAGAAACGGGCCCGCGTAGTCAACATGGATCCTCAACAATTTTCTGGAGGGCCAGGACCACAAACTTAGTGGTGCCTCTCTGGGCGTGTTGCTCAACTGAGTACATACGCTGCATTGCCATACACAGGACTCTAAGTCAGAGTCGATACCGGGCCACCACACGTGGGATCTGGCTATCGCTTTCATTATTACTATTCCCGGGTGTGTGCTGTGGAGATCCGAGATGAACGCCTCCCTGCCCTTTTTTGGTAGCATTACGCAGTTACCCCACAACAGGTAATCTGCCTGAATGGACAGCTCGTCCTTTCGTCGCTGGAACGGCTTGATTAGCTCTTGTATTTCAACGGGTATGCTGGCCCAGCTCCCATGCAGTGCAGAGTTTTTTACTCGGGACAGCAGAGGATCTTGGCTGGTCCAAGTCCTAATCTGGTGGGCCGTGACAGGTGATTTATCATTTTCAAACGCTTCCATGACCAGCAACAAATCTGCGGGCTGCGCCACCATCAACAAGTTTGCAGGCTGTGCCATTTCCACCCCCGTGGTGGGTACTGGTAGCCGACTGAGAGCATCCGCACAGTTCTCGGTGCCTGGCCTGTGGCGGATGGTATAGTTATACGCTGATAGCGCGGGTGCCCACCTTTGTATGCGGGCTGAGGCATTAATATTTATCCCCTTGTTTTTCACGAACAGGGATGTGAGGGGCTTGTGATCGGTTTCCAGCTCAAATTTGAGGCCAAACAGGTACTGATGCATTTTCTTTACCCTGAACACACATGCTAATGCCTCTTTCTCAATCATGCCATCGACCCACTTGGCCTTAGACAAGCTCCTGGAAGCATAGGCGACAAGTTGCAACTTCCCCGCAACGTTAGCTTGTGATACACACCTGACTCCGTACAACGACGCATCACATGCCAGCACAAGTCTTTTACACGGGTTATACAATACAAGCAGCTTGTTGAAGCATAAAATGTTTCTGGCTTTCTCAAAGGCAATGACTTGTTTTTTTCCCCCCATATCCAGTTCTCACCTTTGCGCAATAACACATGTAGCGGCTCTAAGAGGGTGCTTAACCCCGGTAGGAAGTTACCAAAATAGTTGAGGAGTCCCAGGAACGACCGCAGCTCCGTGACGTTCTGTGGCCTTGGTGCGTTCCTGACAGCCTCTGTCTTGCCGTCTGTGGGCCGAATGCCATCTGCCGCGATCTTTCTCCCCAAAAACTCCACTTCTGTTGCCATGAAGACGCATTTCGACCTCTTCAGCCGCAGCCCTACACGATCCAGGTTTTGTAGGTGCTCGGCGATGTCTCGACCCGTGACCAATATGTCTTCCTGAAAGACCACCGTGTGTGGTACCGACTTGAGTAGGCTCTCCAAATTTCTCTGAAAGATTGCTGCAGCCGACCGAATTCCAAACGGGCATCTATTGTAGATGAACACTCCCTTGTGCGTGTTGATGCAGGTGAGGCCCTTCGAAGACTCCTCCAGGTCCTGCGTCATGTAGGCCGAAGTCAGGTCGAGCTTGGTGAACGTCTTGCCTCCTGCCAGTGTCGCAAATAGGTCGGTTGCCTTCGGTAGTGGGTATTGGTCCTGTCGCGAGAAATGATTAATAGTTACTTTATAATCAGCGCAAATCCTGACCGTGCCATCACTTTTGCGTACTGGAATAATCGGGCTGGTCCACTCACTGAATTCCACTGGGGAGATGATGCCCTCGCGTTGCAGCCTGTCCAGCTCGATTTCCACTCTCTCCCTCATCATGTGAGGTACTGCTTGCGCCTTGTGGTGAATGGATAGTGCCTCTGGGACCAAGTGAATCTGCACCTTCGCCCCGGAAAAGTTTCCAATGCCTGGCTCAAAAAGGGACAGAAATTTGTTAAGAACCTGGGTACATGAAGCCTCATCGACATGTGATAGCGCTCGCAATGTCATCCCAATTCCAGCATATTTTGCCCAGCCAGCTCCTTCCAAGCTATGTGGGGTCATCGTCGCGGACAATCCAGAGCGGCAGTTCGTACACCGTGCCCTCATATGTGACCTTGACCATGGCGCTGCCCAGGACAGTGATGAGCTCTTTGGTGTACGTTCTCAGTTTCGTGTGGATAGGGCTCAGGGCTGGTCTGAGTGCCTTGTTGCACCACAGTCTCTCAAACATCATTTTACTCATGATGGATTGGCTAGTGCCAGTGTCCAATTCCATGGCTACGGGTAAGCCATTCAATTTTAGATTTAGCATTATAGGTGGCCACTTCGTCTCAAATGTGTGCACCGCGTGTACTTCAACATCTGCCTCCTCTCTCTGAGGCTCGAAATTGCTTTGATCCACCATGGATCGATCTTCCTCTGCCATGTGGTGGTTAGCAGGTTTTGCAGAGCTTGCAGCTCGTTTGCAAGCTCGTTGGAGGTGCCCCATTGTTCCACAGCTCTTGCAAGCATACCCTTCGAAGCGGCATGAATGGGCTGATTGGAAACCTCCACAACGCCAACAAGGTGTGAATTGCCTTGCATTCATCCTTTGTTGGGGACTCTGAGTCATCTGGGTCACCTGAGGCCTGCTGGCAGTTGCAGACTTGTGATTTCTGTCCTGTACATTTCTGCTCGCAAACACAGTTCCAGTTAATTTATGAACATTGCTAGCACTCGTGTGCTGAGAGATTTGTTTGGTGTTATCACTGGTGGACATAAACGCCTGTGCTATCGCAATGGCCTTACTGAGGGTCTGTGTCTCTGCAGTCAAAAGTTTTCGTAGGATGGTCTCGTGGACAATGCACAGTACAAAAATGTCTCTGAGCATTTGCTCCAGGTCGCCATCAAACTCACATTGTCCTGCAAGTCGCCTTAGCTCGGCGACGTAGCTCGCCACTTCCTGACCTTCAGATCACTGGCCTGTGTAGAACCGATACCTCGCCATCAACACACTCTCGCACGGGTTAATATGCTCCCAAACCAGTGCACACAGCTCCTCAGACAACTTATCTGTGGGTTACACCGGAGCCAGAAGATTCTTCATGAGGCTGTAGGTCGGTGCCCTGCAGACTGAGGAGGACCGCTCTCCTTTTTGCATCGCTTCCTTCTCCATCCAGCTCATTGGCTACAAAGTACTGGTCTAGCCGTTCAACATAGGCTTCCCAGTCCTCACCCTCCGAGAACTTCTCCAGGATGCCCACAGTTTGCTGCAACTTTGCGTTGGATTCATATTTTCGTCGCCAGTTATTGTGTTCCTTACACAGATGAGGCCGCACACAGGGAGGTTAATGTAACTGTGACCTCAGTCTTTAATAAGACACTCCAGAGTGAGGAACAGGCCTTCGGGGCCGGCTTATATACAGTGCTCCCAAGGGATGCTGGGATCCCTTGGGACTTCAGGGGAGCGCTCCCTGGTGATGGAACATGGGAGTGCATGCTTTACAGATGCACAACACATTTAACTTGTGGACACAATGTATAAGAGGAACATTCTTCCAGATTTTGCTCTCAGCGGCAAAGGAACGGCTTTCCATTCACCTCGCCGACAACTGCCCACAGATTTTCCACAGGCTTGTCAGCGGAGATTTCCACAAATCCGGTGTCTGTTCCAGTGCAGCACTCTCTACAGGGGATCTGTGGCATTTGTAAATAGGGCAAGAAACAGTGAGGCTCTTCAACGAATCAGATTGAAGAATCCTCACTGAGACACACACAGTTCAAACCAGGAATTATAAAGCAAGAAATATAAATTAGATTTAAATGATGTACAGAAAGCGAAATAAAAATTGGGGAATGCAGATGAGATTAAGGGAGAGAGATAAGAGACAGACAGAAAAAGTTAAAAAAAAAATCTCCAACACTAATTTTCTAATGTGGGAATGGAACTCCACATATGTAAAACTTTTCAGGGCCAGGGGGTTTGTTCAGCAATAATTAGCACTTACCACGCCGTTAAAAACTCACTTACTGCTGAATGCACCAGCCCTAACTTTTTCCAACCATCTTTTGTGAAAAACTAGTGGGCAAGTACAATAAGTTCTTACCATTGCAGTAATCACATTACCGAGTCTATCGGTGAGGACTGCAACAGCACACCCTGTGGTGGAGTGGTTAATCTCTGACAGCAGCTTCCGTATTTCCACGTTTAACTGTGCATATGTGGACGCTAGAAGTTGCTGTCCAATTTACCCCTTAATAATGGTGAGCGCTGATCACCTCATCGTTATTATTACTGCAAAACCCAGGCAGTTGTGTTTAACAGTACACATTCTTAAATATTGATGGGATTGAAGGCTCATAAATCCCCAGGGCATGATGGACTGCATCCCAGTGTACTTAAGGAGGTGGCCTTGGAAATAACGGATGCATTGACAGTCATTTTCCATCGACTCTGGATCAGTTCCTATGGAGTGGAGGGTAGCCAATGTAACCCTACTTTTTAAAAAAGGAGGGAGAGAGAAAACAGGGAATTATAGACCGGTCAGCCTGACATACCGGTAGTGGGTAAAATGATGGAATCAATTATTAAGGATGTCATAGCAACGCATTTGGAAAGAGGTGACATGATTGGTCCAAGTCAGCATGGATTTGTGAAAGGGAAATCATGCTTGACAAATCTTCTGGAATTTTTTGAGGATGTTTCCAGTAGAGTGGACAAGGGAGAACCAGTTGATGTGGTGTATTTGGACTTTCAGAAGGCTTTCGACAAGGTCCCACACAAGATTAATGTGCAAAGTTAAAGCACATGGGATTGGGGGTAGTGTGCTGACGTGGATTGAGAACTGGTTGTCAGACAGGAAGCAAAGAGTAGGAGTAAATAGGTACTTTTCAGAATGGCAGGCAGTGACTATTGGGGTACTGCAAAGTTCTGTGCTGGGGCCCCAGCTGTTTACATTGTACATTAATGATTTAGACGAGGGGATTAAATGTCGTATCTCCAAATTTGTGGATGACACTAAGTTGGGTGGCAGTGTGAGCTGCGAGGAGGATGCTATGAGGTTGCAGAGTGATTTGGATAGGTTAGGTGAGAGGGCAAATGCATGGCAGATGAAGTATAATGTAGATAAATGTGAGATTATCCACTTTGGTGGTAAAAACAGAGAGACAGACTATTATCTGAATGGTGACAGATTAGTAAAAGGAGAGGTGCAACGAGACCTGGGTGTCATGGTACATCAGTCATTGAAGGTTGGCATGCAGGTACAGCAGGCAGTTAAGAAAGCAAATGGCATGTTGGCCTTCAAAGCGAGGGGATTTGAGTACAGGGGCAGGGAGGTGTTACTACAGTTGTACAGGGCCTTGGTGAGGCCACACCTGGAGTATTGTGTACAGTTTTGGTCTCCTAACTTCAGGAAGGACATTCTTGCTATTGAGGGAGTGCAGCGAAGGTTCACCAGACTGATTCCCGGGATGGCAGGACTGACATATCAAGAAAGACTGGATCAACTGGGCTTGTAGTCACTGGAGTTCAGAGGAATGAGAGGGGATCTCATAGAAACGTTTAAAATTCTGACGGGTTTAGACAGGTTAGATGCAGGAAGAATGTTCCCAATGTTGGGGAAGTCCAGAATCAGGGGTCACAGTCTAAGAATAAGGGGTAAGCCATTTAGGACCGAGATGAGGATAATCTTCTTCACCCAGAGAGTGGTGAACCTGTGGAATTCTCTACCACAGAAAGTTGTTGAGGTCAATTCACTAAATATATTCAAAAAGGAGTTAGATGTAGTCCTTACCACTAGGGGGATCAAGGGGTATGGCGAGAAAGCAGGAATGGGGTACTGAAGTTGCATGTTCAGCCATGAACTCATTGAATGGCGGTGCAGGCTCGAAGGGCCGAATGGCCTACTCCTGCATCTATTTTCTGTGTTTCTATGTATCTATAGTAGTATTGTTTTTTTAAAGTTGCAGTCTCCAAGTTGTCACATTTAATTTAAGAATTACATTTATTCTGTGATCTGATATCCAAAATGTCTTTTGTTTAAATCTTTGCAGATATAAAGCGGCCACTGAGTTCTGAACATATTGCTGAAGATGTCATGATGAATTCAGCAGATCTTTATACTTACAATGATGGGAAGATACTAAGTAGTGAATACCTGGACTATCAATTGAACATTGAGAAAAGAAAAATAAGACTAGCATTGTGTGAAGTGTGTAACATTCAGCTTAACTCGGCCGCACAAGCTGAGGTTCATTATAATGGGAGGTCTCACTTGAAGAGGATGAAACAAGTCAATGGCCACATTCCAGTTAGTTCAGCACCTAGTACCTTTGTTACTAGCACCAGTACAGGTATGTGTGACTGTTTAATATGCACTGTTAATGTTGTGTTTGAAATTATTGTTTAATATAACATTATGTGATTCATTCATTGGTAGTTTTCCTACCTGTTTAATTATAGTTGAGTCATTGTTCAGTTCTTAGTTTATTAACTAAAGTAAAAATGAAATGTATTGAATCTGTACATTTTTCACATTGCGATCTTGACCTTAGGACTTGCGGCAGATAGTTCACCTGGTAAATCAGATCTTTTGTAAGCCATTTTTGTATTGTCTTTTTAGTTAACATTGCCTCATTGAGATTTATTGGTGGGTAATTTTCAATGTACTGCTGGAATGTAAAAGTGATGTTGCAGGTCAGGCATCCCTCACAGAAACTGCCCAATTATCCTCTATATTTAAATTATTGGAAAGGAAATCGGGCACTTGACCTGAAATATGTGCTTCATGCTCTGACGCCAAGTTGAAAATGATCTCCTATCTGACTTGTAAAATGAAAATATTTACTTTATATTTTTCATTCCCCATCAGACTTTCAAAAGATCATAACATCAAATTGGAAAAAGGGCAGTTACTAAAATGTACTTTTTGCTCAAGATCTTACGTATGATAAGTAAGGTGGGGTCCACAATGGTGTGAATTTTTAACTGATGTTTTGTGGCTTTCAAATTAGAGCTTTACTGATCAACTTATGGTGAAATGTGCTCCTGTAGTTGACGGGTCTCATTGTTAGGAACACTTTTTCCTCTCCACTTTCCAGTATTAGCATCAAGGATTCTTAAAATGTGTACAGGTAGAGTTCTTCATTTATAGATTTTAATTTTCCTAAGTTTCCTTGAAGTTATTTTTTTCTGTAATGTGAGCAATGGTGACAAAATCATATATATTGCTCATCCCCTACTTGCCCGGAGAAGGTGATGGCGGACCTTATCTGTGAACCGTTGCAGTCATTGTGTTGCTGCTACCCTCATGTTGATGTTATGTAGGAAATTCAAATATTTTGACCCAGCGATGATGAAGCAGTGATATATGTCCAAATCAGGATGGTGTGTGATTTGGAGGGAAACTTGGAGTTGATGGTGCTCCCAGAGTTTTGCTGTTTTTGTCCTTGGTAGGAGAGGACACAGGGCTTGGTGATGCTGTCAAAGTATGCTTGACAAATTGTTCTTGTGCATTCTGCAGAGCATTCCTACTACAACTACAGTGCACTAGGGTTGGATATTGAGCCCAGTGTCAGGGATGCTTAATAAGTGGATTGTTCTGTCCTGAATGGCAACAAGCTTCTTTGGTATTGCAGCTGCACATACTGAGGTTTGTGATGAGCATTCCATTGTACTCCTGACTTGAGTCTTGTGTGCGGTGAAGAGGCTCAGTGGGATCAGTCTCTGCTATTAGGGTCCTGCTGTGTAGGCTGGCATGGTCTGCTTCATTATTGGAGGAGTTACGAATGGAGATGAATTCCATAAATTCAATTGTGAACAACGCCATTCCTGACCTTGTAGAGGAAAGGTCATTGCTGAAGCAGTTAAAGGTAGTTTGGGCCACATACAATGCTCTGAGCTACTCCCGAGCTGCAATGAATGACTCACAACCATGACCATCTTCCTTTGTGTCAGATATGACTCCACACCTTCAGAAGGTTGTAGCTTCAAGTCCACTCCAGGGACTTGAGCACATAAATCCAGTCAAACACTGCAGTGCAGTGCTGAGGTAATCTGCACTGTCGGTGGTGCCGTTAAACTGAGACCCCGTCCGCTCGCTAAGGTGAACGTAAAAGATCCCATGGCACGATTTCGAAGAAGAACAATAGAGTTATCCCTGGTGTCTTGGCCAATATTTATCCCTCAATCAACATAACAAAAACAGATTATCTGTTTATTATCGCCTTGCTGTTTGTGGGAGTTTGCTGTGCGCAGATTAGCTGCTGTGTTTCCCACATTACAACAGTGACGACACTTCAAAAAGAACTTCATTGCCTGTAAAACGCTTTGAGACTTCCGGTGGTCTTGAAAGGCGCTATACAAATGTTAGTCTTTTTCTTTTTACCTGAAGGGTTTTCTCCCTGATCCCTGTTGACCTCAGCCTTGCTAGGGCTCCTTGGTGCCATATTCAGTTAAATGCTCCCTTACTATTGGGGGCATCCATTGGCCACTCCTCCGGCATTCGACCCTTGCATCGATTTCTGGATCAAGACTGTGTCAAGATCGAGGACCATTCGGCCCATCGTGTCTGTGCAGACTGAACTAGAGCTATCCAGCCTAAGCCCACTTTCCAGCTCTTGGTCCGTAGCCTTGTAGATTACGGCACTTCAAGTGCATATCCAAGCACTTTTTAAACGCGATTAAGGTTTCTGCCTCTACCACCCTTTCAGGCAGTAAGTCCCAGACCCCCACTGCCCTCTGAATGAAAAAATTTCTCCTCAATTCTCCTCTAATCCTTCTATTAATTACTTCAAATCTCTGCCCCCTGGTTATTGACCCAGCCGATCCAATCTTTCCTCAGAGCTAAAATTCTCCAATCCTGGCAATATCCTCGTAAACCTCCTCTGTACCCTCTCCAATGCAATCACATCTTTCTTGTAATGTGGTGACCAGAACTGTATGCAGTACTCTATCTGTGGCCGAACTAGTGTGTTATACAGTTCTAGCTTAACCTCCCTGCTCTTATATTTTCTTCATCATTTATCAGTCCCTCGAAATCAAGGAAGACTTGCTTCCACTCTTAAAAGTGAGTTCTCAGGTGACTGTACAGTCCAATACAGGAATTACAGTCTCTGTCACAGGTGGGACAGAGTCGTTGAAGGAAAGGGTGGGTGGGGAGTCTGGTTTGCCGCACGCTCCTTCCGCTGCCTGTGCTTGCTTTCTGCATACTCTCGACGACGAGACTCGAGTTGCTCAGCGCTCTCCCGGATGCTCTTTCTCCACTTAGGGCAGTCTTTGGCCAGGGACTCCCAGGTGTAGGGTGGATGTTTGCACTTTATCAAGGAGACTTTGAAGATGTCCTTGAAACGTTTCCTCTGCCACCTGGGTATCGCCTGCCCTGTAGGAGTTCCGAGGAGAGCGCTTGCTTTGGAAGTCTTGCGTCGGGCAGGCGGACAATGTGGCCCGCCCAACGGAGCTGGTCGAGTGCGTTCAGTGCTTCGATGCTTAAGATGTTGGCCTGATCGAGAACACTGACGTTGATGCGTCTATCCCCCCAGGGGATTTGCAGGATCTTGCGGAGACATCGTTGGTGGTATTTCTCCGGTGATTTGAGGTGTCTGCTGTATGTGGTCCATGTCTCTGAACCATACAGAAGGGCGGGTATCAGTACAGCCCTGTAGACCATAAGCTTGGTGCCAGATTTGATATATTCTATGCCTCAGCTAATAAAGGAAAGTATCCAGTATGCCTTCTTAACCACTTTATCTACCTGGCCTGCTACATTCAGAGATATGTAGACATGGACTCCAAGGTCCCTTTGGTCCTCTACACTTGGATATTCTACCATTTATTGTGTATTTCCTTGCCTTGTTTGCCCTCCCCAAATGCAGTACCTCACACTTTTCCAGATTGAATTAAATTTGCCTAATTTCTGCCCACCTGACCAGTTCATTGTTCCAACAGTCCAGATTTCTTGCTCGCGATCAAGCACACGGCTAATTTTTGTATCATATGAAAACTTCTTCATCATATCCCCTATATTGAAGTCTAAATCATCGAGAATCCAGAACCTGAGGCTGTTCTGGACTTTTGATCGTCATTCTGACGTAACGAATCCTGAAATATCCGAGCCCAGGTTCGGGTATTTCCGGACTTCAAATCGTCAAAAAAAGGGGGGTGGAGGGTGGTCCCCACCGAGGAGCTGTTCGGGCCGGTCTGCCCCGTCGATGAGGTCGTTGGGCGGGGCCCCGTCGAGGAGGAGGTGTTCGGGTGGTCCCCGCTGAGGAGGAGGTGTTTGGACGGGCCAGCGAGGAGGCCCTGAGGTATGGGCAACGGCGGCGGGCGAGGCGAGCGGTGGCAGTGAGGTAAGGGCAGTGGGAGCAAGGCAAGGCCCGAGGTCGGCAGGTCCAGATTCTGGAACATTTTACGGACTCCGGACGACCCTGTCACCGATCGGTCTGGATTCCAGAACTCCACTGAATGCTGCACCTGGACTACAAAAAGCAAGAGACCTTGTACTGAGCCCAGCGGAACACCACTGGAAACAACCTTCTCGTCGCAAAAACATCCATGGACCATTATCCTTTCCTTCCTGCCACTGAGCCAATTTTGGCTCCAATTTGCTATTTTCCCTTGGATCCCATGGGCTTTTACTTTTCTGCCATGTGGGATCTTGTCAAAAGCCTTGCTAAAATCCATGTAGACTACATCAAATGCACCACCCTCATCGACCCTCCTTGTTACTATTGTGTTCCGAACACAGATGAAACTGCACACTGGGAGGTTAAAGTAACAGTGACCTCAGCCTTTATGAAGACACTCCAGAGTGAGGAACAGGCCTTAAGGGCCGGCTTATATGCAGTGCTCCCAAGGGATGCTGGGATCCCTTGGGACTTCAGGGAATGCGCTCCCTGGTGGCGGAACATGGAAGTGCATGCTTTACAGATACACAACATCACTTCCCCCCCCCCAACAAAAAGTCAAAGTGAAAACTATTTACAAGGTGAGGCGGTCGGGAGCCGTTCTTTCCCTGGTGGACCGCCTCGGTACAAATGTCTGTTCTGGTGTGTTGGCTGTGCCCTCGCTGGGCTGGCGTGTGTTGGCCCTGCAGGGCTGCTGGGTGAGCCTGGCCTTGCTGGGTGTGAAGGGTTCAATTTCCTGGATCGGGGTGGTGTCATTGATCCTTTGGGTGTGTGTTGTGGGCTCGAAAAAGATGGTGTCTGCTGTGGGTTGTTCAGGGCCATCTGTGAACCGCAGCCTCGTTTGGTCCAGGTGCTTTCTGCAAATTTGTCCATTTTCTAGTTTGACTACAAACAACCTACTCCCTTCTTTAGTTATCACCGTGCCCGCGATCCACTTGGGACCATGTCCATAGTTTAGCACATACACAGGGTCATTCAGATCAATTTCCCGTGACACAGTGGCGCGACCATCGTTTACATTTTGTTGCTGCCGCCTGCTCTCTACCTGATCATGCAGGAACGGGTGAACCAGCGAGAGTCTGGTTTTAAGTGTCCTTTTCATGAGTAGCTCAGCCGGGGGCACCTCTGTGAGCGAGTGGGGTCTCATGCGGTAGCTGAGCAGTACTCTGGACAGGCGGGTTTGGAGTGAACCTTCTGTGATTCATTTAAGGCTCTGTTTGATGGTTTGTACTGCCCGCTCTGCATGCCCATTGGAGGTTAGTTTAAAAGGGGGCCGAGGTGACATGTTTGATCCCATTGTGGGTCATGAATTCTTTATATGATAATATGTCCTTACTATACAGTATAAATGCACACAAGGCCCATACTAGAGAGAAGGTCACTCTGTGACCAGTAACCTTTATTAGCCAGCACTGAAGTGGAGAAGATGGATGGAGCTTCCCCTTTTATACCTGAAAGTCCAGGTTAGGAGTGTCTCCCACAAGTTCACCACCTAGTGGTCAGTGTTTTCACGGTGTACAACTTAGGTCAGTTGATACATGGATTACAATGACAGTTGAATACATGACATCACCTCCCCCCCAAAGTGTTATTGGGATCACAGGTTAAGTCTCTCTGGTGGTTTGCGCTCCCTTGTAGAGCGCCTGAGTTGGGGCTCCGGTTGTTGAGCGCTGGCCTGAGTGTCTGCTGTTTGCGGTGCCTCAGGCCTGTCTGGACTGCCCACAGTGACTGGGCTCTCCTCCACTTCGTTCCGGTGTTCGGTCACCTGTGGT
This sequence comes from Pristiophorus japonicus, assembly GCF_044704955.1. Lineage (NCBI taxonomy): Eukaryota > Metazoa > Chordata > Chondrichthyes > Pristiophoridae > Pristiophorus > Pristiophorus japonicus. Next base: position 124,984,146 of record NC_091979.1, on the reverse strand, counting down.
GGAGTAAACTCTACATCGTGTTCTTCCTCTGCTTCTTCTATGGGGTTGCTGAACCTCCTCTTTGCTTGATCCACGTGTTTGCGGCAGATGTGTCTATTGGTAAGTTTAACTACCAGAATCCTATTCCCCTCTTTGGCAATTACAGTGCCTGTGAGCCATTTTGGGCCTGCAGTGCAGTTGAGGACAAAGACAGGGTCATTGACATCAATACATTGCGCACTCGCATTCCCGTCATGGTAGTCACATTGTGACTGACGTCTGCTCTCAACAGTTTCTTTCTTGGTGGGGTGTATAAGGGATAACCTGGTTTTGAGCGTCCTTTTCATTAGCAGCTCTGTGGATGGAACCCCTGTGAGCGAGTGTGGTCGGGATCTATTGGCCAACAGGAGGCGTGATGGGCAGCTTTATAGGGAACCCCCTTGGATTCTGAGAATCCCCTGTTTGATTATCTGCACTGCTCGTTCCGCCTGGCCGTTTGGGGCCGGCTTGAACAGTGCTGTTCTGACATGGTTGATGCCATTTCCTGCCATGAAGTCCTTAAATTCAATGCTTGTAAAGCACGGGCCATTGTCGCTGACCAAGACGACCGGTAGACCATGGGTGGCGAACATTGCCTGTAGACTTTCTACCGTGGCAGAGGATGTGCTTGAATTGAGAATGTCACACTCGATCCATTTGGAGTAGGCGTCTACTACAACCAAAATCATTTTTCCCATGAAAGGACCTGCGTAGTCCACATGGATGCGTGACCATGGCTTGGTGGGCCAGGACCAGGGTCGAAGGGGGGCTTCCCTGGGTGCATTGCCCAGCTGGGCACACGTGTTGCACCTGCGAACACAAAGTTCCAGGTCTGCATTTATCCCTGGCCACCAAACGTGTGACCTCGCAATTGCCTTCATCATGACAATGCCCGGGTGCTCATTGTGGAGTTCTCAGATGAACACCTCTCTGCCCATCTGGGGCATGATTACTCGGTTTCCCCATAGTAGGCAATCGACCGGAATCGAGAGTTCATTCTTGCGCCTGTGCAATGGTTTGAATTCCTCAGGACATGCCCTGTACGTGGCTGCCCAGCCCCATTCAGGACATATTTCTTGACTAAAGACAGTAGCGGGTCTCTATTTGCCGAGACTTTGATCTGACGGGCTGTCACGGGTGAGCCTTCGCTTTCGAAAGCTTCAACAGCCATGACCATCTCAGCAGCATGCTTGGTTTCCCCCTCGGTGGTGGCAAGTGGGAGCCTGCTGAGTACATCGGCGCAGTTTTCAGTGCCCGGTCTGTGCCGAATTGTATAGTCATAGGCGGCTAACGTGAGTGCCCACCTCTGTATGCGGGCTGACGCATTTGCATTTATGGCCTTGTTGTCGGCCAAAAGGGACGTTTGGGGTTTGTGATCTGTCTCCAGCTCAAATTTCCTGCCAAACAGGTACTGGTGCATTTTTTTTTACTGCATATACACATGAAAGCGCTTCCATTTCTACCATCCCGTAGCCCTGTTCTGCTGGGACAGACTTCTGGAGGCATAAGCTACCGGCTGTAACTGACCCTTGGCATTGACATGCTGCAACACACACCCGACCCCATAGGACGATGCATCGCACGTTAAAACAAGTTTCTTACATGGGTCATGTAGCGTTAACAGATTGTTGGAGCATAACAAATTGCGTGCTCTATCAAAAGCCCTTTCCTGGCTGTCCCCCCAGACTCATTCATGACCTTTGCGCAGGAGCACGTGTAGCGGCTCTAACAGCGTGCTCAATTTGGGAAGAAAGTTACCGAAATAGTTCAGGAGCCCCAGGAACGAAAGCACCTCCGTCGTGTTACGGGGTCTGGGTGCTATCTGGATCGCTTCTGTTTTGGACGCAATAGGTCTGATCCCATCTGCTGCTACCTTCCTCCTCTGGAATTCTACCTCTGGAGCTAGGAAGACGTACTTCGCCTTTTTCAGTCGCAGACCTACCCGGTCCAGTCTGCGTAGCACCTCCTCCAAGTTGTGGAGGTGTTCTTCAGTATCGCAACCCGTGATGAGGATGTCGTCTTGAAAAACCACCGTCTTTGGAATCGACTTGAGGAGACTTTCCATGTTTCGTTGAAAGATCACGGCGGCCGAGCGAATCCCGCACGGACATCTGTTGTATTCAAACAACCCCTTGTGTGTCGTGATGGTGGTCAGCTTCTTCGACTCACTCGCCAGCTCCTGGGTCGTGTAAGCTGAGGTCAGGTCCAATTTTGAAAAAAGTTTGCCACCGGATAGCGTCGCAAAGAGGTCCTCCACTCTCGGTAGTGGGTACTGGTCTTGGAGTGACACCCGATTGATGGTGGCCTTGTAATCACCACATATCCTGACTGACCCATCTGCCTTGAGCACCGGCACAATCGGGCTCGCTCAGTCACTGAATTCGACTGGCGAGATGATGCCTTCTCTCAGCAGGCGGTCCAATTTGCCTTCTATCTTTTCCCGCATCACGTACGGCACCGCTCTGGCCTTGTGGTGTACTGGCCTGGCATCCGGGTTTATGTGAATCACTACCTTGGTCCCCATGAAAGTGCCAATGCCGGGTTGAAATAGTGAGTCAAATTTGTCCAGGACCTGTGAGCATGATATTCGCTCCACAGAAGAAATTGCATTGACATCGCCCCATTTCCAGTTCATGACAGCAAGCCAACTCCTCCCCAGGAGTGCGGGACCATCCCCTGGGGCAATCCAGAATGGCAACCTGTTCTCCGAATCTTTGTGGGTCACGACTGCCGTAGCGCTGCCTAGCACCGGAATGATCTCCTTTGTATATGTCCGTAGCTGTGCGTCAATTGGCAATAATTTTGGCCTCCTGGCCTTGGACGCCCACAACTTGTCGGACTGGTTGGCCCCTGTGTCTAGCTCCATTGACACTGGGATGCTATTGAGGAGCACTTTCTTCATTATCGGTGGCGTCCTGGTGTTAGAACTGTATATGTCCGCCACATGAACTCGCTGAACTTCAGCTTCCAGCGATTTCCCCCAGTGTCCATTTGGCCTTGTAGGGCTTACATCGGGCCCATCCTCCTCGTACATCAACCTGGCTGCAGGCTTCCTGCACATACGCGCCAAATGACCGCTGACGTTGCAATTTCTGCAGGGATATTGCTGATATCTGCAAGCTCTGGACCTTTTGTTTCCAACAATGGCTCATGTTGCCTCCACACCTCCAACATGAGCCGTTGTTGGAAACAAAAGGTCTATTACCAGTCGATCGCCTCTGACTGTCTCTGTAACTGTCCTTAAACGCACCATTGACAGGTGTTGATGGCTCCATTACTGGCCGCATTTTCCCTTGCGATGGCATGAATCGCCGTTCAGTTAGCCATTGTCTCTGTTGAATTCCCCCTTTGGGTTCGGCTACATGCTCGGGCATGTCTGATTGCCCCTGTCTGCCTGGAGAACTGTGTGCCGTGTTAACAATGTTGACTCCATGTCCACTTGCTGCATTTAAACCAAGATTTTTGTCAAACATCATTCTGGTCTCTTCCTCCCCTGAGATAAATGTCTGGGCCATCAAAGCCGCCGTTTCCAGGGTCAAGTCTTTGGTCTCAATCAGTTTGCTGAAAACCCCAGCGTGCCCGATGTCCCCAATAAAAAAAATCTCGCAGCATCTCCGCTCTGCATGCATCTGGGAACTTCATAGGCTCGCCAGTCGCCGGAGGTCTGCCACGAAGTCTGGTACACTTTGCCCTTCTCGCCTCTGTTGCGTGTAAAACCGGTGTCTCGCCATGTGCATGCTGCTCGCCGGTTTAAAGTGTTCCTCGATCAACTTACTGAGCTCTTCAAACGTCTTGTCCGCCGGCATCTCTGGCGCTAGAGAGTACTCGGGGAGTACGTCCTGGATCCACAAACCGTCAGGAGATGAGCCCTGCATTTGTCGGCCGAATCCTGTCCCAGCCATTCCTTTGTGACAAAACTTTGCTGCAGTCTCTCAATAAAATCTTCCTAATCATCACCAATACAGTACCTCTCATCTGTGCTGCTAGTGGCCATGCTCGTGTGGTTTAAATCCCAGTTTCTCGTCGCCAATAATATGTCCTTACTATACAGTATAAATGCACACGAGGCCCATACTAGAGAGAAGGTCACTCTGTGACCAGTAACCTCTATTCACCAGCACTGAAGTGCAGAAGATGGGTGGAGCTTCTCCTTTTGTACCTGAAAGTCCAGGTTAGGAGTGTCTCCCACAAGTTCACCATCTCGTGGTCAATGTTCTCATGGTGTACAACTTAGGTCAGTTTACACATGGATTACAATGACAGGTGAAACATGGCCCGTTGTCACTGACCAGGCCGTGGGTGGCAAACATAGCCATCAGGCTTTCAATGGTGGCGGTGGCGGTGCTTCCCGACATTATTTCACATTCAATCCATTTTGAAAAAGCATCCACCACCACCAGGAACATTTTACTGAGAAACAGGCTCGCATAGTTGACATGGATCCTCGACCATGGGCTGGAGGGCCAGGACCACAAACTTAGTGGTGCCTCTCTGGGCGCGTTGCTCAACTGAGCACACATGCTGCATTGCCGTACACAGGACTCTAAGTCAGAGTCGATACCGGGCCACCACACGTGGGATCTGGCTATCGATTTCATTATTACTATACCCGGGAGTGTGCTGTGGAGATCCGAGATAAACGTCTCCCTGCCCTTTTTGGGTAGCACTACGCGGTTACCCCACAACAGGCAGTCTGCCTGAATGGACAGCTCGTCCTTTCGCCGCTGGAACGGCTTGATTAGCTCTTGCATTTCAATGGGGATGATGGCCCAGCTACCATGCAGTACAGGGTTTTTTACTAGGGACAGCAGAGGATCTTGGCTGGTCCAAGTCCTAATCTGGCGGGCCGTGACAGGTGATTTATCATTTTCAAACGCTTCCATGATCATCAACAAGTTTGCAGGCTGTGCCATTTCCACCCCCGTGGTGGGCAATGGTAGCCGACTGAGAGCATCTGCACAGTTCTCGGTGCCTGGCCTGTGGCGGGTGGTATAGTTATATGCTGATAGCGCAAGTGCCCACCTTTGTATGCGGGCTGAGGCACTAGTATTTATCTCCTTGTTTTCAGTGAACAGGGATATGAGGGGCTTGTGATCGGTTTCTAGCTCAAATTTGAGGCCAAACAGGTACTGATGCATTTTCTTTACCCCGAACACATACGCTAATGCCTCTTTCTCAATCATGCTGTCAGCCCTCTTGGCCTTAGAGAAGCTCCTGGAGGCATAGGCGACAGGTTGCAACTTCCCCGTAACGTTAGCTTGTTGTCATTCACACCCGACTCCGTACGACGACGCATCACATGCTAGCACAAGTCTTTTACACGGGTTATACAATACAAGCAGCTTGTTGGAGCATAAAATGTTTCTGGCTTTCTCAAAACCAATTACTTGTTTTTTTTCCCCATACCCAGTTCTCACCTTTACGCAATAACACATGTAGGGGCTCTAAAAGGGTGCTTAACCCCGGTTGGAAGTTAGCAAACTGAGGAGTCCCAGGAATGACCGTAGGTCCGTGGCGTTCCTGATAGCCTCTGTCTTGGCATCTATGGGCCGAATGCCGTCCGCTGCGATCTTTCTCCCCAAAAACTTCACCTGTTGCCATGAAGATGCATTTCGACCTCTTCAGCCGCAGCCCTACACGATCCAGTCGCTGGAGGACCTCCTCCAGGTTTTGTAGGTGCTCGACGATGTCCTGACCCAAGACCAATATGTCGTCCTGAAAACCACCATGCGTGGTACCGACTTGAGTCGACTCTCCATGTTTCTCTGGAAGATAGCTGCAGCCGACCAAATCAAACAATGGTGGAAAATTCAGTTTTAAACAAAGGTAGCAAACATTTTCCACATTCAATCATTTTGTTCCTTTTTGTTTTTTGTTGTTTCATTTGTATGTAAAATAAGCCCAATGAGAAAAAAGCTCTTATTGATGTCATTGATGTAACATTTTAAAATTTAAAAATGTTCCGAATCTCAAGTCGACATATTTGTTAATTTCTTAAGTAGTTTTAAGAATGGATTTGGGAATTTATCATGAGAAACAAGTAAAAGCTGAAAACAAAGAACTTCGGTTACAGCATGGCCAGACATTGGGCAACATTCTAGTCTTCCCAAGCAGTTTGCCTTAAGCTTAGAAAAGCCTCATACACCACCAAACCTTTCAATTTCTCATGTCAGCTATCCTTATGCGCTTTCTCCTCCTTCCCTCCCTCTCTTCTCAAAGGTTATGCTTTAATTTTGACAACTTTATATCAAAATCACAAGAAACGGTAGTACATGAACACGTGTAAATCATTCACAATATAATTTTCATTTCAAGAACATTTGAAGATTAGACTGTTGCCTCTATACCTTTTTTAAAAAAAAAAGAAAATCTAATATTACCTGAGTAGCTGTAAGCAACCACAAGTCATTCTTCATTCATTACTTTGGATCTTTAACTGCACTATGGCTTACATGAAATGCAAGTAAATTTCCTTATTTGAGGAATACGGATGCCATCTGCAGGCTGCATTATAGAAGAATATTGAACACAGAAGTAAATGCCTCCACATGATAGTGCAGGAGCCAATTTTGATGACCCAATGCTGACTTTGCTGTGAACTAACAATGTCATAAATAATGGAGTACCAAGGATTGCTTCCATTGACGGCCACCTCATTCATTTGCAAAAATAATCTGTATGTACTAATTGTGCTTTGTCAACAAAAAATTTTTGTTCAAACTATCTGACGTTGGTGGATGATCCGGTAGTGGTGTCAATGGCCCTGACATCTACCCAAATTATTATAACTACCATGAGCCTGAGAAAACAACTGGGATCAGCGGGAGGGGGGTTGGAATTCCTGCTCTGTCCAAGATCCGCTGCCACAGCAGCAAGAAGGAAAATCCGTTTTCTGAGTTCTGATAAAGGGTCTGCACTCAAAATATTGAGCTGTGTTTTTATTCATTTCAGGTGCCGATGAATCTGATGTGTATTTTCTATTTTATCTCAGAATTTGCAGGTTTTTAATATTTTTACCTGCAGCGAGAGACAACTGTACTCAGAGTAAATGCCTTAGAATTGATGCAGAATGCTGAGGTTCAGCTTGTCTGGCATTAACTTTGAAATCTGTGGAAACATTACTGACCCTTGTGGTGCTGCTGTAGTCATTTTCTAAATGAGAAGGTGTGAGACTTCATTAGTAATATTCTAAATGGATATACCAGGACTTCTTCAAATGTCATGATACTAAATCAGTGTTTATATTGACTTTGTGGTGGTGTGAGCCATAAGTGCAAAACTGGCTGGCATCTTGTTTTTCTTTATGACCTTATCACTTGTTTCCTTTTTAGTTTTTAATACTTTTTATTTTACTCTTATTTTGACTGATTTTTATCATTTCAGTTCCTCCATTATTTTGGTCCATTTGCTTTTTGGGATTGTTTTTGCTGTTTTGTTTCTCTCGTGCCATTGGCTCATTTGAGTTTTGATTTTGCTGTGATCCAAGAATTCATCAACAGAATTACTTCCCCAACACGTGCATTCTTATAGCATTTTTACAGAAGGGAAAAGGACCGAACATTAAGCAAGTTCTACCTTCATGGGGCCCAATTTCCGCCCTCTGGAAAAACGGCGCATCTTGATCAGATGTGCCGACTTTCTGGAAGGAAAAGGGCGGTGAAAATTTACCTTGTGATTCTCCGGTCTCCTTGGGACGTCTTCGTGCTCGGCGCGGCGCAGCACAAGGGGTCGTGGGCGGAGCCAGGTCCCGGCGCTGAAAACAGTGCCGCGACCTCTGCACATGCGCGCTGGGGTGTGCGCGCATGTGCAGTTGCTCCAGGCCCCCGAGGCTGTGTGGGAGGGGCCCGACCCAAGCCCTGGCCGAATGGGCTCACGGGGCGAAGATCGGGACTCGGACCTCCCTCCTGTTCAGCTCCCTTGCCCCCTCCCTCCCTTCCGTTCAGCCTTCCCCCTCCTCCCCCCTCTTCTCTTTCCTCCCCCCGCTCTTCGCTTCTCCCCCCCCCCCCCCCGTCATTGGCAGGGCCCGCCCGGCATCGCACTGGGGGCGGGCCCCGCCCGAAGTGTCGTTGTCTGAGACCTGACCTGTTCAGCCTCCCTCCCTCCCTCCCTCCCTCCCCCTCTCCCTCCCTCCCCCTCTCCCTCCCTCCCTCCCTCCCTTTCCTCTCCCTCCCTCCCCTCTCCCTCCCTCCCCTCTCCTCTCCCTCCCTCCCCCCTCCTCTCCCTCGCTCCCTCCCTCCCTCTCCTCCCCCCCTCGCCTCTCCCTTCCCTCCCTCCTCCTCTCCCTCCCTCCCTTTCTCCTCCTCTCCCTCCCTTCCTCCTCCTCTCCCTCCCTCCCTCCCTCCTCCCCTCCCTCCCTCCTCCCCTCCCTCCCTCCTCCTCTCCCTCCCTCCTCCTCTCCCTCACTCCCTCCTACTCTTCCTCCCACCCTCCCTCCTCCTCTCCCTCCCTCCCTCCCTCCTCCTTTCCCTCCCTCCTTCCCTCCCTCCTCCTCTCCCTCCCTCCCTCCTCCTCCTCTCCCTCCCCCCTCCTCTCCCACCCCCCTCCTCTCCCTCCCTCCCCTCCCTCCCTCCCCTCCCTCCCTCCCCTCCCTCCCTCCCTCCTCCTCTCCCTCCTCTCCCTCCTCCTCTCCCTCCCTCCATCCTCCTCTCCCTCCCTCCATCCTCTCCCTCCTCCCCCCTCCTCTCCCTCCCTCCCTCCCTCCCCTCCCCTCCCTCTCTCCTCCTCTCCCTCCTCTCCCTCCTCCTCTCCCTCCCTCCATCCTCCTCTCCCTCCCTCCATCCTCCTCTCCCTCCCTCCTCCTCTCCCTCCTCTCCCTCCTCCTCTCCCTCCCTCCCCCTTCCCCTCCCTCCTTCTCCCCCTGAACGTACAAAAATCTACACTTACTCCATTCTAAATTAGTTTGGAATAAATATTCGCTGCCTAAACTTGCAAAACAGGCGTAAGTGGCTGGACACGCCCCCTTTTGGAAAAAAAATCTGTTCTAAAATGAAACTACTCTAACTGACTCGAACTGGAGCAAACTAAATGCCGAGAATTGCACTTTTTAAGATGCCCCATTCTAAACTAGTTGCTCCAAAAAAAAATAGGAGCAACTCAGGCTGAAACTTGAGCCCATGATATCAGGAATAGGTGTACATCACACAACATAAAGAGAGCAGGAGGATAACCACAGTATCACTGACAGGTGTCTACACTTGGAGTTGATGTGTGTGGAGCTGGTCCCTCTCTTTATTTGATTATCTTTTTAACTTGCATGTATTGCATCTATGAGCTACCAGCTATACCAGCATCCTTAACTTCAGTTGCAGGGTTCATGAGCGATTGCTGCATTAATTTCCATTCAGATTGATGGTGGATTTAAATTCATAAGAGAAATCTTGCATTAATATAAGTGCAGTGAGAATTCACCATCGGTATCTTCATCCGACGAATCATTTTCATTTTCTAAGAGATTGTTTTCACTTTCATCTGGAGTAAAAGAGGGCATAGTTTGTACAGAACGGCTTACTATTTGCAGTTGGTAGGTTTAGTCCAACATGAGTTATAGACATTTGTCATTCGTGGAGTGTACTGAAAAAAATACATCTAATTTATTGAAAATTGTACATTTAAAATATAGTCTGACTTATTCAAAAGTCAGTCTAATAGCAATGATAACAAAAAAAGTCTATCTTTAGTTAATATGATTTCAAATAGCTCGAGTTTTAAAGAGAGCCCAGAAGCTCATGTATTCGTTATGTAACATTGCATTCTGAAGGATATGTTTTGAGACTGCAGTCTATCAGTGGCTCAGGCAATCCAGCTGATTGATTGAAAGGAACAGTTGCATTGCAAAAAATTTAAAAAGGAAACTTTCTCAAAGCAGTATATTAGCCCCTTACTGCTTCCAGTTCTCTTGTATAGTATTGTACTGTTTAATTTACTTCTGTGTGTTTTATTTGTATGTTAATCCAGACCACTGGTATAGTCTGTATAAAATGGTTTAATAGTGTGATATTGTCTACCTTTGAGATTGACAGGAGGCATACTTGGCATCCTATGTATTCTCCAGAAAACAATTTCTTGCAATCGAGATTAATTGTAATAACCTGGGCTATGGTAATTTAAATACAGCAGAGAATAAAGTCTTGGGTTCATACTGGTGTTTATTCAGAAGTTTCTCAGTCATTTATTAACTATTATGTAATTTATATACAATGGTTGAATCCTCGTTATACTATATCCATTTTCCAATCTGAACTACATGTATATTAAACTTATAGAAGCAAATGAAAAATGGGAAAATGGACCAAATCTTAAAAAGAAATGAGAGAACATGAGGTAGCAGGTATATTGCAAAGTGAGAAACAGAAGGTTTTCAAAATGTTAAGAAGCTGAGGGAAAACTAAGAATGCACTCAAAGGACAGACCAGTCCACGTATTTTATCAGCAGGGTTAACAATGGGCTTAATTTTGGCTGAGCCCGTTTTTCAGTGCACTTACCAGAGTTACGCCATTTATGTACATTCCGAGATGCGCCGAGAAAAAATGTTGCAACTTTGGCCGCTGTTCGGTCTCTTCACTGCAGTCACGCAACGTGGCCAGTTGAGTCGGGGGTGGAGCCAGCGTTCTGCGCTGGAAAATGTGCCGGGACATCTACACATGCGCAGTGGAGTATGGTGATGTCCGCGCATGAGCAGTAGTGCTGCGAGTTGGCAATCTGCCATTTTTAAAGAGCTAGCTAGTTGCTGGTGTTTTGGTGCCAGAAGGATTGCTTTGGTGGGAAATGAACTGCTGAATTCAAGAAGCAGTGCTTTGTTTGGTAAAATCAGTGCTGCATGCCAGCAGAAGTGCCAGAAGGAGTGCTGTATTTGTAAAAAATCACTGCTGCATTCAAAATAAGGACCGTGTGTTTGAAAAAATCACTGTGTCTCTAAGAGCATTGGAAAAGTGCTGAGTGTCTCAGAGTAGCTGAAGCAATGCAGCAACGTGGACCAAGAACAAAGAATTTCTTGCTGGAAGAAATGGAGATACTAGTTAATGTCACTGAGACCAGATGGCGGGACCTGGACACCAGCAGAGGTCGCACAAAAATGCCACCCAAAGAAATGAAGAAACGCTGGAACCAAGTTGCAGAAGATTTCTGCACATTGGTGAACACCAAGAGATCTGGAAACCAGTGTAAAAAGAAATGGCAGGACCTTGGTCAAGTAGTTAGTGTATGTAATATTTTCATTTATTCAATGCAATTGCAATTGTAAATGTGATTGCTGTATATGTCCCACTCAGCAGAAAGGCACCCTCTTAAAAAGTTGCATTTTCATCTTTGCAAAAGAAATTGGCCCACAACAAAAGGGAAAGAACTCGAACAGGAGGAGGCCCGCCAAATCTGCACGTACTGATACCCTTGGAAGAGTGGGTCGCTGCTTTGCTGGGTCCTGCCTGGAGAAAAGCAATCACCACTGCACAAACTGGGCCCACACTCGAGGGAGAGGGCAAGTCCTGAAAATTCATCATAGCCCTTCAAATCAACCTGCTGCCTGGCCTGCGATGTGTGATCCTACTCATGCCACCCATTCTGCCCCCTCCTCTGCTGCTAACCATTTGACTGTTCTGTTATATTTTGCAGAACCTGATGCCAATCCTGCAGATGCAGAAGAAGATTCAGACGCGGATGAGCCTGAAGACGGGAACATCTTCCAAGCCAACCCTCCAAAGCAACATGGGGGTGAGGGGGAGTTGGGTCAACTGGATGCACCTACCACTTATATACTAAATTTGGAGCATGTGCAGTTATCAGAGTTGCCAGCCCCTTCCATGACTAGTGATTTGACTTCTGGTGGGACATTCCATGGTTTCTCACAATCCGAGGTTGTGGGTCCCAGTAGTGGGATGCAGCAATTAACACCCAGGGCCCCACCATTCGAGGATGCGGGTCCCAGTGGGATGTCGCGAGGCACACCCAGGGACCCACCGTCCGAGGCGGTGGCTCCCACTGGGATACCGCGAGGCGGACCCAGGATGAGGGGAAGGAGAAATCGACCAAGCTCTCCTGAGATGCAGCATGCAACAGATGTGGTTCAGATCATGGCATTGAGTGCGGAGAGCATTGACCTTACCCGATCACTCCTGGACACCATCAGTGGGGTGAGTGATGAGGTAGCGGGACTGTCGGGAGAAGTAACAGCAATGGCAAGGGAAAAGGGAACGATGTCCGGGAACATCAGTGAGGGAATGGTGTTCATGAGGGAGGGAATGTCAGAGGTAGTGGAAAGGACGAGACTGGCAATGATACAAGCCATGAGGGAGGGCATGTTTCAGTCCACTGAGACACTGTCCGGGTGCATGAGGGAGGGCATGTGTGAGTTAGCTCCTGCAATAAGGGAACACACCCAGACCATGCATCCATTAACAGAATCTACTGCCACTCCCACTGCAATCCCCACACCAGCCTCTGGAGAGACCCAAGCCAGGCCCCTCCACATTACCACCTGACCCCCGCCCCCCCCCCCCCCCTCCCTGTCATCAAGAAGTGCGCATTACCCGAGATGTTAGCGGGAATAAGCTTGGTACGAAGCCCAGAAACACTGCGCCACCACCTGTGGGCAGGGGTGGTAGAGAGTCCAGGACCAAGCGCGGCAGGTGGTGTTAGACTAAGGGGAATGAGAGATGGGTGCAGCCTTTCTTTGCTGCTGTTGTTGTTGATACTGTTGTTGTAACTGTTTTCAAATTGAAAGTATTTTGTAAATTATGTAAATTTACAACTTTATAAATGATCTTAAAATTTTTAAGTGATCTTAAAGAGTCATGTTAAAGTAAAATTTGATACAAGAATAATTTTATTACAGTAAAGTTAAGTACATTGTAAACTTTTGAATAAAATATATTTTGCATTAAAACTGAATCATGTTTCATCAACACAACACAGCATTACGGAACAGCTCCAAAAAATAAACATATCCATGCGGAATAGTTGTCGCTGAGCCCTCGGGCATCAGTTAAAGCTTTCACGGATGAGCTGCTGGCGCAAGGCTCGAGCAATTGTTAAAGGAGCACAATGGCCCGCCCTCCTCCGACATCGTGCTCTAGCCTCAGGCACTTGCATGGTTTCCTCATCCTTGTTATCATCCTCCTCCACCTCCTCCTGCTCGTCACCTGCATCTTCCAAATCATTATCATCAGCCACTCTCACAGTAGGTGGGTCTTCTTAGCCATCATGACCAGCTGCTGCTGTCTCATGATGGCTAAGTTATGCAACATACAGGGGAGGTGGGACCAGTACAAACCGGACGGTCTGCACCTGGGCAGGACCGGAACCGGTCTCCTCGGTGGAGTGTTTGCTAGTGCTGTTGGGGAGGGTTTAAACTAATATGGCAGGGGGATGGGAATTTATGCAGGGAGGCAGAGGGAAGTAAAAAGGGAGCAGAAGCAAAAGATTGGAAGGAGAAAAATAAGAGTGGAGGGTAGAGAAATCAAGGGCAAAAATGAAAAAGGGCCACATTACAACATAATTCTAAAAGGACAAAGTGTGTTTAAAAAAAACAAGCCTGAAGGCTCTGAGTTTCAATGTGAGGAGCATACGTAATAAGGTGGATCAATTAACTGCGGAGATATCTGTTAACGGATGTGATGTAATTGAGATTACGGAGACATGGCTCTAGGGTGACCAAGACTGGGAACTCAACATTTAGTGGTATTCAATATTCAGGAAGGATAGATGGAAAGGAAAAGGAGGTGGGGTAGCGTTACTGGTTAAAGAGGAGATTAACGCAATAGTAAGGAAGGGCAATAGCTTGGATGATGTGGAATCTTTATGGTTAGAGCTGCGAAATACCAAAGGGCAGAAAATGTTAGTGGGAGTTGTATACAGACCACCAAAACATTAGTAGTGAGATTGGGAATAGCATCAAACAGGAAATTAGGGATGCGTGCAATAAAGATACAGCAGTTAACATGGGTGACTTTCATCTACATATAGATTGGGCTAACCAAACTGGTAGCAATACGATGGAGGAGGACGGGATGGTTTTCTAGACCAATGTGTCGAGGAACTAACTAGAGAGCAAGCCATCCTAGACTGGGTCTTGTGTAATGAGAGAGGATTAATTTAGCAATCTTGTTGTGCAAGGCCCCTTGGGGAAGAGTAAGCAGAATATGGTAGAATTCTTCATTAAGATGGAGAGTGACACAGTTAATTCAGAGACTAGGGTCCTGAACTTAAAGGTAACTTCGATGGAATGAGATGTGAATTGGCTAGAATAACTGACGAATGATACTTCAAGGGTTGACGGTAGATAGGCAATGGCAGACATTTAAAGATCACCTGGATGAACTTCAACAATTGTACATCCCTGTCTGGCGTAAAAATAGAAGGTGGCTCAACCGTGGCTAACAAAGGAAATTAGGGATAGTGTTAAATCCAAGGGAGAGGCATATAAATTGGCCAGAAAAAGCAGCAAACCTGAAGACGGGGAGAATTGGAGAATTTTAGAATTCACCAGAGGACTAAGGGTTTAATTAGGAGGGGGGAAATAGAGTATGAGAGTAAGCTTGCAGGGAATATAAAAACTGACTGCAAAAGTTTCTATAGATAAGTGAAGAGAAAAGATTAGTGAAGACTAATGTTGATCACTTGCAGTCAGACTCAGGTGAATTCATAATGGGGAACAAGGAAATGGCAGACCAATTGAACAAATACTTTGGTTCTGTCTTCACTAAGGAAGACACAAATAACCTCCCGAAAATACTAGGGGACCAAGGGTCTAGTGAGAAGAGGGAACTGAGGGGAAACCCTTATTAGTAAGGAAATGGTGTTAGGGAAATTAATGGGATTGAAGGCCGATAAATCCCCAGGGTCTGATAGTCTGCATCCCAGATTACTTTAAGGAAGTGGCCCTAGAAATAGTAGATGCATTGATGATCATTTTCCATGGACTCTGGATCAGTTCCTATGGATTGGAGGGTAGCTAATGTAATCCCACTTTTTAAAAAAGCAGGAAGAGAGAAAACAGGGAATTATAGACCAGTTAGCCTGACATCAGTAGTGGGAACAATGCTGGAATCAATTATTAAAGATGTAATAGCAGCGCATTTGGAAAGCAGTGACAGGATCGGTCCAAGTCAGCATGGATTTATGAAAAGGAAATCATGCTTGACAAATCTTCTGGAATTTTTTGAGGATGTAACTAGTAGAGTGATAAGGGAGAACCAGTGGATGTGGTGTATTTGGACTTTCAAAAGGCTTTTGACAAGGCCCCACACAAGAGATTAGTGTGCAAAATTAAGGCACGTGGATATTGGGGGTAATGTATTGAAGTGGATTGAGAACTGGTTGGCAGACAGGAAGCAAAGAGTGGGAATAAACTGGTCCTTTTCAGAATGGCAGGCAGTGACTAGTGGGGTACCGCAAGGTTCCGTGATGGGACCCCAGTTATTTTAAATATATATTAATGATTTCGATGAAGGAATTGAATGTAATATCTCCAAGTTTGCAGATGACAAGCTGGCTGGCAGTATGAGCTGTGAAGAGGATGCTAAGAGGCTGCAGGGTGACTTGGACAGGTTAGGTGAGTGGGCAAAAGCATGGCATATGTAGTATAATGTGGATAAGTTTGAGATTATCCACTTTGGTGGCAAAAACAGGAAGGCAGAATATTATCTGAATGGTGACAAATTAGTAAAAGGAGAGGTGCAACGAGACCTGGGTGTCATGGTACATCAGTCATTGAAAATAGGCATACAGGTACAGCAGGCAGTTAAGAAAGCAAATGGCATGTTGGCCTTCATAGCTAGGGGATTTATATAGGAGCGGGGAGGTCTTATTGCAGTTGTACAGGGCCTTGGTGAGACCACACCTTGAGTATTGTGTGCAATTTTGGTCTCCTAATCTGAGGAAGAACATTCTTGTTATTGAGAGAGTACAGCGAAGGTTCACCAGACTGATTCCCAGGATGGCAGGACTGACATATGAAGAAAGATTGGATCGACTAGGCTTATGTTCACTGGAATTTAGAAGAATGAGAGGATATCTCGTAGAAACATATAAAATTCTGACAGGATTGGACAGGTTAGATACAGGAAGAGTGTTCCTGATGTTGGGAAAGTCCAGAACCAGGGGTCACATTCTAAGGATAAGGGGTAACCTCGTGGGTGGCCTGCTTATATGCCATGCTCCCAAGGGATGCTAGGATCCCTTGGGACTCCAACAGGTATAATAGGCTCTCTGGTGGTAGTGTAATACAGGTTACAAGGGGTTAAACACACAAAAATATTTAAATGTCTACCATTGCCTATCCACCGTCAACCCTTTAAGTATCATTCTCCAGTCTATCCGAGCCAATTCACGTCTCATACCGTTGAAGTTTCCTTTCTTTAAATTCAGGACACTAGTCTCTGAATTAACTGTGTCACTCTCCATCTTAATGAAGAATGCTACCAAATTATGTTCACTCTTCCCCAAAGGCCGTCGCACAACCAGATCGCTAATTAATCCTCTCTCGTTACACAAGACCCAGTCGAGGATGGCCTGCTCTCTAGTTGGTTCCTCGACATATTGGTCTAGAAAACCATCCCTTATGCACTCCAGGAAATCCTCCTCCACAGTATCGCTACCAGTTTGGTTAGCCCCTTCAATATTTAGATTAATATCACCCATGATAACTGCTGTACCCTTATTGCACGTGTCCCTAATTTCCTGTTTGATGCCATCCCCAACCTCCCTACTACTGCTTGGTGGTCTGTACACAACTCCCACTAATGTTTTCTGCCTTTTGGTGTTTCGCAGCTCTACCCATATAGATTCCACATCACCCATGTTAATATTCTTCCTTACTATTGTGTTAATCTCCTCTTTAACCAGTAACGCTACCCCACCTCCTTTTCCTTCCTGTCTGTCCTTCCTGAATATTGAATACCCCTGGATGTTGAGTTCCCAGCCTTGGTTACCTTGGAGCCATGTCTCCAATGAAGGTAGGACTTCAATTTTTTTATTTCTTATAGAATTGTTAGTAGTTTTTGTTTGCAAACATTGTTAAGGGTAAGGCTTGGTTGGTTTAGCTGCAGGTCCTCTCTGCTTCCTGCCCCTATCCCAGGCCGAATGGCCTCCGATATATCTACCTGCGCCGATTTCTTTAACTCTCCGCAAGGGTTTTCTGAAGTGGCCACATATGCTGGCCTAAGTAGAAATGGAGTAACTATTAGCTGGCCAAAGTTGCCTAAATGGGTAGAACTGGTGAAGGTGGCTGGTAACGCCCCCTTTTGAGAAAAAAAAATGAACCTAAAAAAAAAAGTAACGAAGTGAGTTACGCTGGTGCAAATTAATTGGGGAAACTGGGGATTTTTAAGTTACGCCAGAAAAAGCAGGTTACTCCAAAAACAAACGGAGCAACTCTCGGCCAAAATTGAGCCCAATGTGTGGGCACTTAAGTTGAAATAAACTTGCATTTTCAGTGTAGTGGCTGATGAGCAACTTCAAAAATGACATGTATAACATTCGACAAGGCTCTATGAAGCATAAAGCATATTTTTTGTACAAGTTGGTTTACTTTGGAGTTCTACATTAATAAGTAAATTGATATACTTGGTAAGAGATAGTTTAGATGTCGTATTGACTGCAACATATGGTTAACACTCAATGGCCCCAAGTTTCCACATGATTTGCACCTGATTTTTAGGAGCAACTGGTGGAGAACGGAGTATCTTAGAAATCGGAATTCTCCACATTTAAGTTTTCTGCAGTTCTAGTCAGGTAGGACAGTTTCACTTTTGAACAGAATTTTTTTTTCAAAAGGGGGCGTGTCCGGCCACTGACGCCTGATTTGAAAGTTTCCACGGTGAAAACGTACTCCAAACTAACTTAGAATGGAGCAAGTGAAGATTTTTGTCTGCTTGAAAAAACCTTGTCTACACATTAAAAAATCAGGTGCAGGTTACAAATTAGGCGTCGGGAACGAGGTGGAGGGGGAGGGGGGGAAAGGGAACTCATTACATTCTACAATCAATCCTTAGTTATACTTATACAAATATTATACAAATAAATCCAACCTGAATAAAAATTTATAAGCAAAGAAAAGATTAAATAAACCATGTTCCTACCTGTGTGAAAATGCTTCAGGCAGGCCTTTCAGGCAGCGGTGTGGCGTCGGTCCCGACGGCAGGGGCAAGAAGCAGCAAGCAGCCTCAGTGCTGATCATGGAAGGGCAATGTGGTTTTATTAAAAAATGTTAAAAATTAAACAGCTACAAAGAATTTGAATAGTCTCAAACAAGTGCATGTGTCCCGTTTATCACAGTCTATCTTTAATTACAGAATGAGTGGTGGAGATTGAAACGGTAACGAGTTGTAAAGGCTGAATTAAAATGCATGCTGCAGTAACACTGGTTAAAGAGCCAACATTAATTCAGCAGGTGATTTATTCAGCAGTGCTGCTAAAAGCACTCCCTCACACACAGAAATATCAAGAAAATTAAAATGCAAGCCTTTGCAAGGATTCAATAAACAAATTTTCACTTTTTCTGCAGCACTTTTAAAAATGGCCGAGTGCCAATGTTTACTTCAGACTGCGCGTGCGCGAACGCTCCAACGCGCACGCGTCGGGTTGCCGGCACCAAAAAAACTCATTTAAATTGTACCCGCCCCCTCCTACTTACAAAATCGGCGCGAGTGGTAGGCTCCGCCCCCTGTGGCCATGCCAAGCAGACATCGAGCTGCAAGGAGCGCGAGAATACCGCGTTTTTTTTCAGGCGCCGTTTTCGGCGCGAAAAACAGGCGCCCAGCTCTGAGGGGCACCTTTTTCGCCGCGTGTGGAAACTTGGGGCCTTAATTTCTGTTGCACAGCAGGGGGCAGTCTAAGCATTTGATCTGTTGATGTGTTTCGGTCTGCTTGCCATGCATAGTGATCAGACTGTCTTGGAATCATTATTTCTTAATGATTCCATTAATAATCATGCTTAATGATTCTTATTTCACCACTGGGGACTTGTGTATCTAACTGACATCTTTGTGAGATACTAGCAGTTGCAAATAACTCATTATTTTTGTGATCTGAAAAGTTTTTTTTAATTAAAGTACATTTATTAGAGTTAATGACCCCAGGAATTATATTTGGATTGCTAATAATATTACTACTGTGTGGATAACTGCACTTTTGGTGGTAAGGATATTTTTACTGCTTGCAGCATTGTGTGACAATATGAATTTAACATAGCAATAAAACAGCCATTCAACTAAAACACCAATTTACTCACAGGTTCGTGAGATGATCCATTTAACTGAAGGCAACTATATTTCTGTAATTTACAGTCTTTATGCTGTCAGTGTACCAAATCCAAATGTTGTTACCATTACAGGCTTAACTAATGTGACAATGTTTTCAGTATGAAGTGAGCATTAAAACTCAAAACCTGCAACCTTCCAGATGCATTATGAAGCAATGCAAGTGATTTTTACATTGCTGCTTTGTCCAGTATGTTTAATAAAGTTAATTTGGTATTACACCATATTACTGCAGTATCCTCAGTGAATATTTCGGGAAAATGTGCAGTTACAATCATTTATTGAATAAATTATTTATCTTTCAATGGCCACAAGTCAAATATCCTTCCACATTAATGACCACAGGACCAGTGGTTAAAGGAGTATGATACACAATAGAAAGTTTCAGAAATGGTCAGAGTTGCACCAAGGAAGATGATTACTCAATTTTCTGTAGGAAATACTGAGGGGTAAGGGGTCTACAGTTTCAAGGTCGGGAAGGAGGAGGAAATGAGTTAGAGTTGGAGAATGTGCAATGAATCCTCATTTCAATTGTGGGAATATATGGAGCAGTTAATCCTCATTTCATAGAAATATAGAAACATAGAAAATAGGCGCAGGAGTAGGCCATTTGGCCCCTCGTGCCTGCACCACCATTCAATAAGATCATGGCTGATAGAAACATAGAAACATAGAAACATAGAAACATAGAAAATAGGTGCAGGAGTAGGCCATTCGGCCCTTCTAGCCTGCACCGCCATTCAATGAGTTCATGGCTGAACATTCAACTTCAGTACCCCATTCCTGCTTTCTCGCCATACCCCTTGATCCCCCTAGCAGTAAGGACCTCATCTAACTCCTTTTTGAATATATTTAGTGAATTGGCCTCAACAACTTTCTGTGGTAGAGAATTCCACAGGTTCACCACTCTCTGGGTGAAGAAGTTCCTCCGCATCTCGGTCCTAAATGGCTTACCCCTTATCCTTAGACTGTGACCCCTGGTTCTGGACTTCCCCAACATTGGGAACATTCTTCCTGCATCTAACCTGTCTAACCCCGTCAGAATTTTATATGTTTCTATGAGGTCCCCTCTCATTCTTCTGAACTCCAGTGAATACAAGCCCAGTTGATCCAGTCTTTCTTGATAGGTCAGTCCCGCCATCCCGGGAATCAGTCTGGTGAACCTTCGCTGCACTCCCTCAATAGCAAGAATGTCCTTCCTCAGGTTAGGAGACCAAAACTGTACACAATACTCCAGGTGTGGCCTCACCAATGCCCTGTACAACTGTAGCAACACCTCCCTGCCCCTGTACTCAAATCCCCTTGCTATGAAGGCCAACATGCCATTTGCTTTCTTAACCGCCTGCTGCACCTGCATGCCAACCTTCAATGACTGATGTACCATGACACCCAGGTCTCTTTGCACCTCCCCTTTTCCTAATCTGTCACCATTCAGATAATAGTCTGTCTCTCTGTTTTTACCACCAAAGTGGATAACCTCACATTTATCCACATTATACTTCATCTGCCATGCATTTGCCCACTCACCTAACCTATCCAAGTCGCTCTGCAGCCTCACAGCATCCTCCTCGCAGCTCACACTGCCACCCAACTTAGTGTCATCCGCAAATTTGGAGATACTACATTTAATCCCCTCATCTAAATCATTAATGTACAGTGTAAACAGCTGGGGCCCCAGCACAGAACCTTGCGGTACCCCACTAGTCACTGCCTGCCATTCTGAAAAGTACCCATTTACTCCTACTCTTTGCTTCCTGTCTGACAACCAGTTCTCAATCCATGTCAGTACACTACCCCCAATCCCATGTGCTCTAACTTTGCACATCAATCTCTTGTGTGGGACCTTGTCGAACGCCTTCTGAAAGTCCAAATATACCACATCAACTGGTTCTCCCTTATCCACTCTACTGGAAACATCCTCAAAAAATTCCAGAAGATTTGTCAAGCATGATTTCCCTTTCACAAATCCATGCTGACTTGGACCTATCATGTCACCTCTTTCCAAATGCACTGCTATGACATCCTTAATAATTGATTCCATCATTTTACCCACTACCGATGTCAGGCTCATTCACCTCAGTAGCCCTTTCCTGCTTTCTCTCCATACCCCTTGATCCCTTTAGCCGTCAGGGCCATATCTAACTCCCTCTTGAATATATCTAACGAACTGGCGTCAACAACACTGTGGCAGGGAATTCCACAGGTTAACAACTCTCTGAGTGAAGAAGTTTCTCCTCACCTCGGTCCTAAATGGTTTACCCCTTATCCTTAGACTGTGACCCCTGGTTCTGGACTTCCCCAACATCGGGAACATTCTTCCTGCATCTAACCTGTCCAGTCCCGTCAGAATTTTATATGTTTCCATGAGATCCCCTCTCATTCTTCTAAATTCCAGGCCCAGTCGATCCAGTCTTTCCTCTTATGTCAGTCCCGCAATCTCGGGAATCAATCTGGTGAACCTTCGCTGCACTCCCTCAATAGCAAGAACGTCCTTCCTCAGATTAGGAGACCAAAACTGAACACAATATTCCAGGTGAGGCCTCACCAAGGCCCTGTACAACTGCATTAATAGCTCCATGATCCTGTACTCAAATCCCCTAATAGTGGGAATATATGGAGCAGGTAAACTATGTGGGATAGAATTTTTGAGTTTACAAGGGACAAAAATGGAAAGTTCAGAGGAGCTCTGATGAATCTGATATTGAGCAAAGCCAGAGAAGTGAGATTCGAGACTAAAGTTAAGTGAAAGATCAGCAATTGCTCAGCAAGCTCTTACTTGTCTCTGGGAATGGAAGAGAGATACTTGAAGGGCATTCCCTGATATGGGAGTAGTGTTCATGTCTTGGGTAGACAGACACCCTTCTAGAATTGTGCATGTGTGAACATCGGGTGAGGGAAAGACTGATTTCAGTGGTGATCTTCCACCACTCACTGTCAATGTTCACCTGTGATAACACTCACTCAGATGAGGTAATAGAGGGTGCCCAATTAACTGAATCCCAGCAATAAGAGAGTGGGGATAATAACAACTTCAACTTGTATTTATATAGCGTCTTTAACGTAGTGAAATGTCCCAAGGTGCTTCACAGGCGTATTCTGAGATCATAAAAATATTTGACACTGAGCCGCATAAGTAGAAATTAGCGCAAGAGACCAAAAGCTTGGTCAAAGAGGTAGGTTTTAAGGAGCATCTTGAAGGAGAAAAGAGGGGTGGAGAGGTTTAGGCAGGGAGTTCCAGAGCTTGGGGCCTAGCAACAGAAGGCACGGCCAGCAATGGTTGAGCGATTATAATCAGGGATGCTCAAGAGGGCAGAATTAGAGGAGCGCAGATATTTTGGAGGGTTGTGAGGCTGAAGGAGATTACAGAGGTAGGGATGAACGAGGCCATGGAGGGATTTGAAAATAAGGATGAGAATTTTGAAATCGAGGCATTGCTTAACTGGATGCCATTGTAGCTCAGCAAGCACAGGGGTGATGAGTGAGCGGGACTTGGTGCGAGTTCAGACATGGGCAGCCGAGTTTTGGATCACCTTCAGTTTACGTAGGGTAGAATGTGGGAGGCCAGTCAGGAATGCCAAATCTAGAGATAACACAGGCATGGATGAAGGCTTCAGCAGCGGATGAGCTGAAGCAAGGACAGAGACGGGTGATGTTACGGAGGTGAAAATAGGCGATCTTCGTTATGCTGTGGATATGTGGTTGAAAGCTCATTTAAGGGTCAAATATGACACCAAGGTTGTGAACAGTGTGGTTCAGCCTCAGACAGAGGTTGAGAGAGGGATGGAGTCAGTGGCCTCGGGAACGGAGTTTGCGGCGGGGATCGAAAACAATGGCTTCAGTCTTCCCAATATTCAATTGGAATAGGCTTAGAAACGAGGCTGCTTCCAGTGTGCTACCAATCATGAGTTCCAAATTTTCAAATATTATAACAAGGATTTATTATCCATTAGATGAATTATATTAGCTCAAATCCTAGCTTAATGATTTTTCTATCCTTGGAGACCGATGGGTGAGGCATCTTGCAGATAGTGCATACTTGGAAACTTGATGATTCCCCAAATCTCTGCCCTGCATTTGTTTCACTGATGCAACAGTAGTTTACACAAGAACATAGGAAATAGGAGCAGGAGTAGGCCATATGGCCCCTCGAGCCTGTTCCGCCATTCAATAAAATCATGGCTGAACTTTTACATCAACTCGACTTCCTTGCCATTTTAATTTCCTATCATTTAATTTCTAATTCATAAAAGTTAGATAAGGTGTGTAAACACAGATGTTCTATACAGCACTACAACAACAAAACTTAGATTTATATAGCACTTTTAAAGTAATAAAACGTCCCAAGACGCTTCACAGGAGTGTTAAATTTAAAAAAACAGAATTTGACACTCAGCCATATAAGAAGATTTTGGGGCAGATGACCAAAAGCTTAGTCGAGAAGGTAGGTTTTAAGCAGAGTCTTAAAGCAGGAAAGAGAAGTGGAGAGGCAGGGGGATTTAGGGAGGAAATTCCAGAACTTAGGACCCAGGCAGCTGAAGACATGATCCCAATGGTGGAGCATACAAAATCGGGGATGGTCAAAAGGCCAGAATAGGCGGAGCTCTGAGTTTGATGGGGATCATAGGTCTGGAGGAGATGACACAATTGAGGGGCGAGGCCATGGAAGGATTTGAAAACAAGGTTGAGAATTATAAACTTAAGGCGTTGCTTAATTGGGAGCCAGTGTAGATCAGCAAGTGCAGAGGAGATGGTTGAACGGGACTTGGTGCGAGTTAGTACACAGGCGGCAGAGTTTCGGATGACCTCAAGTTTATGAACATAAGAAATAGGAGCAGGAGTAGGCCATTTGGCCCCTCGAGCCTGCTCCGCCATTTAATACAATCATAGCTGATCTGATCATGAGCTCAGCTCCACTTCCCTGCCCGCTCCCCATAACCCTTTACTCCCTTTTCGCTCAAAAATCTGTCTATCTCCGCCTTAAATATATTCTATGACCCAGCCTCCACAGCTCTCTGGGGCAGAGAATTCCACAGACTTACAACCCTCTGAGAGAAGAAATTCCTCCTCATCTCAGTTTTAAATGGGCAACCCTTTATTCTAAAACTATGCCCCCAGTTCTAAATTCCCACGAGTGGAAACATCCTCTCTGCATCTACCTTGTCAAGCCTCCTCATTATCTTCTATGTCTCAATAATATCACCTCTCATTCTTCTGAACTCCAATGAGTACACACCCAACCTGCTCAACTTTCATAAGTCAGCCCTTCATCTCAGGAATCAACTGCGTGAACCTTCTCTGAACTGCCTCCAATGCAAGTATATCCCTCTTTAAATAAGGAGACCAAAACTGTACGCAGTACTCTAGGTGTGGCCTCACAATACCCTGTACAGTTGTAGCAGGACTTCTCTGCTTTTATACTTTATCCCCCCTTGCAATAAAGACCAACATTCCATTTGCCTTCTGATTACTTGCTGTACCTGCATACTATTTGTGTTTCATGAACAAGGACCCCCAGGTCTCTCTACTGCAGCATTTTGCAAATTTTTTTCATTTAAAAAATAATTTGCTTTTTTATTTTTTCTGCCAAATTGGATAACCTCACATTTTCCCACATTATACTCCATCTGTCAATTTTTTCCCACTCATTTAGCCTGTCTGTATCCCGTTGCAGATTTTGTGTGTCCTCACAACTTGCTTTCCCACCCATCTTTGTAACATCAGCAAACTTGGCTACATTACACTCGGTCCCTTCATCCAAATCATTAATATAGATTGTAAATAGTTGAAGTCCCAGCACCGATCTATGTGGCACCCCACTAGTTACTGTTTGCCAACCGGAAAATTACCCATTTATCCCGACTCTCTGTTTTCTGTTAGTTAACCAATCCTCTATCCATGCTAATATATTACCCTCAACCCCGTGAACTTTCATCTTGTGCAGTAACCTTTTATGTCGCACCTTATCGAATGCCTTCTGGAAATCCAAATACACCACATCCATTGGTTCCCCCTTATCCACCCTGCTCATTACATCCTCAAAGAGCTCCAGCAAATTTGTCAAACATGATTTCCCTTTCATAAAACCATGCTGACTCTGTTTGACTAAATTATGCTTTTCCAAATGTCCTGCTACTGCTTCCTTAATAATGAACTCCAGCATTTTCCCAACGGCAGATGTTAGGCTAACAAATCTATAGTTTCCTGCTTTCTGTCTGCTTCCTTTTTAAATAGGGGTGCTATATTTGCGGTTTTCCAATCCGCTGGGACCTCCCCAGAATCCAGGGAATTTTGGTAGGTTACAACCAATGTATCCACTATCTCTGAAGCCATTTCTTTTAAGACCCTAGGATGCAAGCCATCAAGTCCAGGTTACTTGTCCACCTTTAGTCCCATTATTTTACCGAGTACTACTTCTTTAGTGACAGTGATTGTTTTAAGTTCCTCCCTCCCTATAGCCCCTTGATTATCCATTATTGGGATGTTTTTAGTGTCTTCTACCATGAAGACAGATACAAAATATTTGTTCAAAGTCTCCACCATTTCCCTGTTCCCCATTATTAATTCCCCAGTCTCATCCTCAAAGGGACCAACATTTACTTTAGCCACTCTCTTCCTTTTTATATACCCGTAGAAACTCTTACTATCTGTTTTTAGATGTCTTGCTAGTTTACTTTCATAATCTATCTTCCCTCACTTTATATAATTTTTTTAGTTGTTCTTTGCTGGTTTTTAAAAGTTTCGCAATCCTCTTGCCTCCCAATAATCTTGGCTACCTAGTATGCCATTGTTTTCAATGGAGCATAGAACTAGGGAGGTCGGCCAGGAGTGCATTGGAATAATCAAGACTAGAGGAGATAAAGACATGAATGAGGGATTTGGCAGCAGATAATTTGAGGTAATGGCAGAATCGGGCGATATGAACGTGGCAATAGGCAGTCTTAGAACGGATATGAGATTGGAAGCTCAATTCGTGATCAACATAGAAACATAGAAAATAGGTGCAGGAGTAGGCCATTTGGCCCTTCGAGCCTGCACCACCATTCAATATGATCATGGCTGATCATGAACTTCAGTACTCCATTTCTGCTTTATCTCCATACCCCTTAATCCCTTCAGCCGTAAGGGCCACATCTAACTCCCTTTTGAATATATCTAACGAACTGGCCTCAACAACTTTCTGTTGTAGAGAATTCCACAGGTTCGCAATTCTCTGAGTGAAGAAGTTTCTCCTCATCTTGGGTCCTAAATGGCTTACCCCTTATCCTTAGACTGTGACCCCTGGTTCTGGACTTCCTCAACATCGGGAACATACTTCCTGCATCTAACCTGTCCATTCCCGTCAGAATTTTGTACGTTTCTATGAGATCCCCTCTCATTCTTCAAGTATGATACCAAGGTTGTGAACAGACTTGGTCAGCCTTAAGGCAGTTGCCGGGGAAGAGAGTTCGGATCAGTGGAAAGGGAACTGAGTTTGTGGTGTGAACTTAAGACAATGGCTTCAGTCTTCCCAATATTTAATTGGAAGAAATTTCTACTCTGGAAGGTTTGAGAGAGGTGGAGGAGAGGTAGAACTGCGGATCATCAGTGTACATGTGAAAACTCATGTGTTGTCGAGAGGCAGCATGTAGATGAGAAATAAGAGGGGCGAAGGATAGATGCTTGGGGGACACTGGAGGTGAAAGTGTGGGAACGGGATGAGAAGTCATTGCAGGTGATTCTATGGTTGTGACTGAAAAGATGGGAATGAAACCAGGTGAATGCAGTTCCATCCAGCTGGATGATGACAGAGAGGCGTTGGAGCAGAATTTTATGGTCAGCTGTGTCAAAGGCTGCAGACAGATCCGGAAGGACGAGAAAGGATAGATTGCCTTTGTCGCACTCGATTAGGATGTCATTTGTGACCTTGGTAAGAACAGTTTCAGTACTGTGGCAGGGCAGAAGCCTGATTGGAGAGATTCAAACAAGGAGTTCTGGGAAAGATGAGCATGGATTTGGGAGGCAACAACACATTCAACAACTTTGGAGAGGAAACAGAGGTATGCAGATGGGGCGATAGTTTGCAAGAACGGAGGGGTCGTGTTGTTTTTCTGAGGAGAAGGCTGATGACAGCAGTTTGATGGAAAGGGGGACAGTACCTGAGAGAGAAGTGTTAACTATATCTGCCAACATGGGAGCCAGGAAGGAAAGTTTGGTGGTCAGTAATTTAGTAGGAATAGGGTCGAGAGAGCAGGTCGGTCTCATTGACAAGATGAGCTTTGAAAGCTTCAGTATTATGAGAAATGTGGAAAGCATTTTTCAGTTCCAAAATGTAGTTTGACATATTGGCCCTGAAATAACAGTGTCTTTGACGGCATATGCTCTGTGTACGCAGTTGTAATCCTCCTGAAAGGCTCTGCAGCCTGCGCCTCCGTGAAAACCTGGAAATTGCAATCTGCCGAGGTACACCTTGACGGATCATACGAACCGAAAGTACAATCCGTCTCGCTGGTGAAGAGTTGAGGTATTTGCCCAGCAATTGCCCATGAAACTCTTGCGGCTGGCAAAAGCAGGCATAAAGCCTGCTTTCATCAATGTAAGGGTATCATCAATCTTGAAAAATTAAAAAATTAAAAATGTTGTACAAGCACTTCAAATTAGTTTGTGCAAATATTGGCCCAGATTAAAATGTTTAAAATTATTTCAAATTTTTACTTTATTTGGTGTAATGAAGATTGTTATTAATAATATTGAAATTCAGAACATTTATATTTAGAATTGTTTAAATTGTGTAATTATTTGGAGATTCCATTGCATGTCATTCGGGTATTCCATTCCTAAATGACTTCAATAGAAAATCCCCCTTTCTCATTGGAGATCCCAGGGATGTTTCCGAACCGCCTGGGATCTCTGGGCCTTTCCGCTGCCATACCCAAGACCCGAACTCTCCGCAGTTTGGACGACAATGGTAGGCAGAAATGTTTCACGGATCGGAGTCGTGCTCTGGAGGTAAGCCCTCTGACCGCAATTTCAGGGTCGTTAATTGATAAACTGCAGAATTTCAGAGTTTTCACTTCTTGCAAGATTCACCAGTATCGAAACACTTACTTTCAGAGATTAAATAAATCAAAGCCCATGATTGTGCAAATTAAATATGGTGTGTTGGAATTACATAGAATATATAGCACGGGAACAGGCCATTCGGTCCAACCAGTCCATGCCAGCATTTATGCCACAGTCGAGCCTCCTACCTTTCCTCATCTAACTCTCAGAATATCCCTCTATTCCCTTCTCCTTCATGCTTATCTAGCCTCCCCTTAAATGCATCTATACTCACTTTGGTCGCGATTTCCACATTCTGACCATTCTTTAGTAAAGAGGTTTCTTCTGAATTCCCTATTTGATTTCTTCGTGACTATCTTATATTGATGGCCGCTAGTTTTGCTCTTTTACACAAGTGGAAACATTCTGTGTACTCTTATCAAAACCTTTCATAATTTTAAAGACTTCTATTAGGTCAACCCCTCAGCCTTCTCTAATATCAAAGAATACCTGAAATAAAAGATGGGTTATTATTTTTGGGGAACCCTCCAGGACTTGTGGTTACCCCCAAATTGTTTTGTTCTCCTTCAGATGAGCAATAATCTGTTTCCTTGTTATATATAGCCTCTCAATCCTGATATCATCCTTGTAAATCTTCTCTGCACCCTCACCAGTGCCTCTATATCCTTTTTATAATATGATGATCAGAATTGTACGCAGTACTCCAAGTGTGGTCTAACCAAGGTTCCATACAAATTTAGCATAACTTCCCTTCTTTTCAATTCTATCCCTCTGGAAATAAACCCAGTACTCGGTTTGCTTTTTTATGGCCTTATTAACCTGCGTTCCTACTTTTAGTGATTTGTGTATTTGTACGCCCTGATCCCTTTGCTCCTCTACCCCATTTAGATTCTTATTTTACAAGTCTGAGATGACATGAAATACCTAGAGTACTGTTTTCCAGCTAATCCACCTTTGCTGTAAATACCCCACTGTATTTATAAATCCATTAGCCACATTAATGGTAAAAAATTAGTTTTCAAAAACTTTTTGTTAATTTATAATTTATTTTAAACATATATTTTGCAAGATTCCCAACCCCCCCCCCCCACCTCCTGCAATTGTTAATCAAAAAGTCTGTTACAAATTTGAGTCTGCCAAAGATAACTTCTGAGGTTTGATGGTGTCAATTAATCGCACAAGCACTCGGAATATCTTGCTTTAATGAGAGTTGATTCAAACTGTCCTATATTTATTATGTTATCATCATCATCATCATAGGAAGTCCCTCGGAGTTGAGGATGACTTCTACTCTAAACCTAGTGTATATCAGTAGTGACCTGATATCCCTGTCTTTTGTGTATGTGTGTATTTCTTCAGTCTTTCTGAAGGCAGATCGAGTTAACACAAGATGAGTTGAGGATTGATCCGAATCTCTAAGCTGTTTTATTGCACAGTAAGGTGAAGTATCTGAGCAATAGTTATGATCAGATTCACTTCTTTCAACCAATAGAACTTGCTTCTGCATAATAGCATACAAATAATGAACATGCTACTTGCTTGACTTAAACAGACTAATTCCTGTACGTTCTGACTTTTTTGAGCCTGCTTTTTCTTAGGCTTTTCTGCTTGAGCAATCTTTGTTTCAAAAGCTAGACTTTTCTAGATATCTTTTTTTGTTTTCTCAGACAGACTAAGATCAAAGGTTTGTCCAACACACAATGGCTGAGAGTGGTTGGCTGATTACCCAGACAAGTTAACATATTGCTTATTGTTTAGTCTTGGGTGTGTGGGAACAACATCTGTTCAACATATTAACCGCCCTTTGTCTCTGTTCCTTTTTTAAAACTTGTAAGAAAACTAATTGTTTGTAAAAACTCAGCATTAAAAGTAATTATTTTTCTCATTCCTTTCCTTGGAACATTGATCAAAAAATCCTGAAAAATGCTGAGTCTTTTCTGTAGATACAGTCTGCCGAAGACATGTTGATTGTAGAATTTTTCCAAATACATTGTTTTATCATTTAAGTAGAATTAAGTAATCTGCTTAATCATCGCTACAGCATCTATGAACTCAATGTGTTAGAACAAAAGTGCAATATTAATCTGCTATGGAGCAAATACATATGTTGAATGAAAAAAAATTGTTTAATGCCAATGCAATGATTGCATTTTAGGGATATTCATTCATTATAGTAACCACAAATTCTAAGACGCAATAGTTTGTAGGGGAAAGAATTTTGCCACCTTTGAATGATTTCAATTAATAGAGAAACAGTGATACAAGAATGTCCTCAGAGGTCGCATGCATGTGATGGTTATCTAATAGTCTATGCACTCATACAAACCACAAGTTGAAAATTCTGCAAGTTGAAAATTTTGACAGTGTAGTAGGATGTAAGAAAATTCAGCAGTGTCTAGAATTTCCTTTACAACAACAATAACTTGTATTTATATAGCGCCGACAACATAGTAAAATGTCCCAAGGCGCCTCAAGTTAACACATTTAGGAGATATGTTAACAGACTGTTCGCAGCCTAGGTGTCATATTTGATCCTGAAATGAGCTTCCGGCCACATATCCGCGGCATAACTAAAACTGCCAATTTCCACCTCCGCAACATTGCCTGTCTCCACTCCTGCCTCAGCTCATCTGCTGCTGAAACCCTCATCCATGCCTTTGTTACCTCTAGACTTGACTACTCCATTGTACTCCTGGCTGGCCTCCCACATTCCACCTTGCGTAAACCTGAGGTCATCCAAAACACGGCAGCCCATGCCCTAATGCACACCAAGTCCTGTTTACCCATCACCCATGTGCTCGCTGACCTACATTTGCTCCCGGTTAAGCAATGCCTCGATTTCAAAATTCTCATCCTTGTTTACCAATCCTTTCATGGCCTTGCCCCGCCCTATCTTGTAATCTCCTTCAGCCTGACACCACCCAACCCCCCCACCCCCACTACCCCCCGAGATATCTGCGCTCCTCAAATTCTGGCCTCTTGAGCATCCCTGATTACAACTGCTCAACCGTCGGTGGCCGTGCCTTCAGCTACAGAGCCCTAAGCTCTGGAACTCCCTCCTAAACCTCTCCGCCTTTCTACCTCTCTTTCCTCCTTTAAGACGCTCCTTAAAACCTACTTCTTTGACCAAGCTTTCGGTCATCTACCGTAATTTCTGATGTAGCTCAGTGTCAAATTTGTTTTATGTCTTATAACACTTCTGTGAAGTGCCTTGGGACATTTTACTACGTTAAAGGTGCTATATAAATACAAGTTGTTGTTGAATAACTTGTTTAAATATCCTAATTTTTACCAAATGCTCCAATTCAGTCTATTGGCAGTATGAATGGAACAAATCAGACGGGTTCTACAATAGGTGTGCGATTTGCTCTTGTCAGGGTGCTGCCCAGAAGTTCAAAATTGCCCCATAGAATGCTAGTTTGATGTTGAGGCTAAAATTGATACTCAAGTGAAGAGACACTTCTTCCTCCAAGGAGTTTTGCACTACTTGTTCCGGTATTGGGTCAGGCATTTATGCAGTATCTTAGCATCGGTATGAAGCACAATCGCTTAGCAGTAAGATACTGTTGCAGTGTGAGTCTTAGTCGAGAATTGTTTCAGTAACAATGGGCTCAATTTTCCCCAAGCATTTTTTTTGCGTACTTGAAGAGTTACGCCCGATTTTTTGGGGGGCCCAAATACGCCAAAAAAAAAGTGTTGTAAGTTGGATCTCTTCATTTTGCCGTGGCCTAACCCGAGGCGGGTGGAGCCTTGATCGGCGCCAAAAAGATCGGGCTGCCATGGTAACCAGGGACACAATGCGAGCTGAGACTGCAAAGTGAAGCATACAGCCACCTCGCAACACATTGAAAGAATTGAAAAAGACATAGCACCACCTTACCCCCAACTCCGCTTGAAGGCTGTCTGGTCCGGTCACATTCTTGGCCGGTTCATCTCTGTCTCTCTCTCTCTCTCTCTCTCTGTCTTGCTCGCTCTCGCTCTCTCTCTGACTGTGTGTGTGTGTGTGTGTGTGTGAGTGTGAACCGGGGACCAAGAATGCAACCGGACAGCCTTCAGGCGGGCTTGGAGGTAAGTTACTGCTATGTGTTTTTCAATTTTTTTCAGTGTGTCCGAGCATCTGCTGCGCCGCTTTCATTACATGCACCAATTTCCTTAACTCTAGGGAAGGTTTTTCAAG
Organism: Pristiophorus japonicus; assembly: GCF_044704955.1. Lineage (NCBI taxonomy): Eukaryota > Metazoa > Chordata > Chondrichthyes > Pristiophoridae > Pristiophorus > Pristiophorus japonicus. The sequence continues at coordinate 124,951,661 of NC_091979.1, read as the reverse complement.
ACAAGCCACAAACGCTGACCTAATCAGAACTGGAGTAACTCTCAGCTGGCCAAACTTCCCTAAATGGCCAGAAGTGGTGTAGGTGGCTGGTTACGCCCCCTTTGGCTGAAAAAAAAACTGACTTAAAAAATTCATAACTGAGTTACGCTGGTGCAAATTGATTGGGGAAACTGGAGATTTTTAAGTTTGGCCAGAAAAAGCAGCCTGCTCAAAAACAGCGAAAATACTGGGGCAAATTGAGCCCAATAGTAGGTGCAGTCTTTACTGCGAGGGACTGCCTAAAAAGAAAAGAGTGTCAGAACAAAAGTGCAATATTAACCTGCTTATGGAGCAAATATGTATGTTGAATGAAAAAAAATTGTCAAACATCAATGCAGTGATTGCATTTTAGGGATATGAGCTAGTAATTGTAGCTAATTGGTTGATTATGGTAGCCACAACTTCTCAGACACCATTGTTTGTACAATGGATTATCCTGAATCAGTATAAAATGTCAAATGAGTCACTTTGCACTTGTCATGTCTAATCATTTACAAAATAAAACCTATACACAGTTTGTAACAGTAATAATCCTGCTAGTATATACATTAAAGGTATGAATTTTAAAATGTACAAACATAAACCAGTTCTTTATATAAATGGGTTTATAATTTCATTACGCTCCAGAGGAAATCTTCCCCCATCATGGATTAAAATAAAACTGCAAATGTTGGCAATCTGAAATAAAAGTGGACAATATCAAAGAACACCTGAAATAAAAGATGGGTTATTATTTTGGGGGAACCCTCCAGGTCTTGTGGTTACCCCCAATTGTTTAGTTCTCCTTCAGGTGAGTAACAATCTGCTGGGCATTTCCAGCATTCTCTTTTTTTTTTAAAGATCGTTACAACTATTTCAAAATAATAATTATTGATATTAAATATTGTCAGGAATAAAACTGGTATCCATAAATACAAAATTCTGCATATTTGAAGAAGCATGTATATACCGAATAAGCTGGCAATGGATGTCTTCCTACCCAGAGCACATTCCAAAAAGAAGCTACGCAATCCTCCACAGAAGTTTTAAAAATCACTTTTGTGCAACTGTGATTTCTCCACAGAACAGTAACATGTTATTCAGAACACTTGAGTGTTTTATTTAAGCGTTGAAATGTTTTCAATAGCTTTTAAATCAAGTAAATTTCCCTTAAAAGTGGCACAAAGGAATCCATGATTTTGTGTAAATTGAGGCACAGTCCATTACTCATCACATTACAACTGGTTAAATGAATACAAGTTAACACCTAGGGCAAAAACATGCATCAGCGATGTCTGCCTATTAAATTATATTTCATAATTTGTGCCCATGTCAACAGGCCTTTTTCTACTTGGATTTCTAAGCTGTCATTTCTAATGATATCAGTTGTCAGTTCGGTCTCTGAGAAAACGCAATTATTCTGATTTTCTGCACCCCTCACAATAATAACTCATCAGCTTTGGATTTGTCATCCCTTCTTTGCCAGAGTGCCAGTTAAATTATAGAAGCGTAGAACACTGATTTCCTTCTTTCTCAGCTGTTTATCATTGAAAAGGGAAGCGCTATTTTTAGCATTAACACAATGTTCATAGATGAATCTTCATCTGTGTAGCTTGGATCTGGCCATGCTGAAAAACCAGTCATTGTAACATTGTGGTGGTCTTTGAATATGTTACTGCAAGTGATTATCTTTGCTGCCAATGGGGACTTTCTCTGCCTGTTTCTACATGTTCGGTCTGCTGGTTGGATTTCTGACGAGACATGCATACCCTTTACCGTAACACGTAGCAGCACACTGCTATTGAACTGAAATTACTTTGCTTGCTTTAAAAGATGACTCTGTATGTCCATTTTCTTTCTCAAAATGGTTCAATCGTATACAGGATTTTAAAAGAGCAGTAACTCAAACCTACATTCAAGGGAAATCTGAGGCTACCCTGATTAAAAAAAAAAAGAACCCACCTGATTTCTAGCATTGTGACAATGATCAGCAAACAAGAAACCAAGGAATTTTAACAGCACATTTGTCAAATCAGGCTTTTATTCTTTACAACACTGCAATTATATATTTGATGCTGCAGTCATAATGTGGAGTGGATTTCTCAACAAAGGTGAGTACCCAGCACCATGTTATTTGTTTTGACGTAACCAACAAATAGATGATCTGGGAATTGGTGGGTAAACCTCAGTTCCTCTTTTTTAATCCATTCATTGGCAATAGCAGTTGTAATGGAAAAATATTTGAAGTTGTTAATTACTGAAGCATAAATACTATTCAGTGTTGCTTATGACAGTGTTTGATATTTGATATTTATTTTCCTCTTAAAAATGTTTACCCGAGAATTGCTTATTTATGCAAACTATCCATTTTTACAGCCCTATAATTCTGAGTGGTGCAATAACTTTACTGATGATGTCCTTGAAATCTTGTTGATGTAGTGAGTGTTATGTTGGTCAATTTTTCAGTACATGATTTGTATTGATGTGACAAAAGTTCCCAGAAAATCGTAATTGTTTCTTTTTCTGGATTTTCATGCCCTTTGATTGAAAATGTGCATGGCTTTTGAAATTAAGACATATGTGTTATCTATCATTAAAAATGTTTTTCGGCACATTTTTATTATTGAATGTTATAAGGTAGAAAAGAAGTGTGCAGAGTAATGCAGTACTCAATTTTAAATAAAAACACATAACTGAAATTTATTCACCTTGCTAATACTATTTTTGATTTGATTTATTTTGATGGTGAAATCTTGTAGCACTGAAAGGATGAAAAAGTAATATTCCTTTTTGTGAGTGTACATACTTGTAAGATAATTTGAAGCCTACAGAAAAGGTGATTTATAATGCATATTACAATGGATTTACAACAGAATAGCACATTTTCAATTAATGAGTAAATATATAATAAAGATGTCACGTTTGTTTCACAGAATGTTTGAAGAAATTACATGCACTTTTTTTTAAAGCATGAATATTTTTATGAATAGCCTTTCCCTATTTCTGAATAACCATATGCTGTCTTGTGAACAGTTAAATGATGTGTGGAATAGTCTGAAATAACCCTGGCAGTTTCCTGTAATAATAGATGTAACTTGCAGGTTGAGTACACTGCTCGGCATGTGCAGAAGCTCAATAATATCAGTACACAGATTGTCTGCTCGCTGTTTTCCTTCTTGCAAGTAAGAAATTAACAGCTATAGGGCTAGAACCTCCACTTTTTTTGCATGCTTATCACCCACTTAACGCCCATTTTACCGCTGAAATGACGTATAACGCCCATATATCGCCAATTTTGGCACATAATGGAAACTGACGGGCATTTTTAGGAAACTTATCGCCGAGCCTTACTTTCCCCATGTGCTTAACGCTGAGAAAAAATATTACCACCTGCCCATCTTTTTTGGGTGGAATCAGCAGAATGGGCAAAATCAATGCTCATAATATCGTCCAGCGTTACTTTCCGCACGGAATTAATGCCGGGATTCAATATTAACGCCTGCCCACTGTTTTTTGTCGTAAAGAACATATTTACCCAAACTAGCGGCCATGAGATCGCCCAGCTTCAATTTCACCACCTCGCACACACATCGCCCACAATATTGCTCACCCAAAAAAACGCCTACAAAAAGTGGAACTAACTGGAACAAACGCCAGCGGTGTGGCTGGCATTTGTTAAATCCCACTCTTGCGTGAGGAGCTGATATCTGAAAGATTTGCCTGAAAGAGCGCTGATGTGAATGACAACGCTGACTCACTGCTGTGTGTGTGCAGCTCAGACATCAATGGTGCCCATCACCTTGGTGCCAGTTAAAGTTTATGTTGATTGATGTTAAGTTGTATTTAACCCTTTCATGGTAAGGAATCACCAGTGTGTAACGGTCCAGCTATCTGAGACAATGCGCAACAAGGTTATGTTCAATAACAAAAATTTAATACCAACATTGGTCTGAAATCATAAGTATCACAGCCAATAACACCCAACCCCTGCCCACATCCCACTTTTCACACCATTGACATAAATCAAATGTTCAACATGTCCAGCAACAAAGGCAAAGCAGGAGTGTGGTCCCCAGCCCCCATACATTGCAACAAATTGCATCCACCCAGATGGAGATATAACACAGCCATCAACTGCGCACATGCATCTCACTTTCCTTCCCCTTATTCTCCCCATCTCTATCCCTTCCCCTCCTCGCTCCATGGCACCTGGCCGAGGAGCTCCTCAGGCAGTGCCTCATTGGGGGGGATGAAGGCAGATGCGTTGGTTGCACGGGTACGGGAGCAGGGTGCCGAGGGGGCAACATTCACGGATGCAGAATACAAAGCAGGATCTTGGTCCTTGTTCTTATCTGTCGTTCGCAGTCGTGGTGCGGAACCTAGGGGTGGAGTGCCGCGTTCGGGGACCACTGGGAGCCCTGTGGCAGCAGTGTTCCTGGCTATCGCATCCAGGGCCTCCGCCATGCGCGGAATGTACTCAGTCATTGTGGCCAACTGTCGGGATATGCCCCCCAATGCTTCGATGAGCTGGTCACCAATGTCTACAGTCCTCCTGGACAACTGTACCATCTCTCCGCTCTCATGTGGCGCTCGTGGAACAGACTGCTGCATCCACGAGGCCTCCGCAGGGTCGGCACCGTCCTGGGGACAAATGGGGTGCCCTGTGGTGAGGTGTTTGGGGCCTGTACCTCCAGAGTGGAGGTGGGAATGACCGGAGGAGCACACAATGGCCTTGGGGTGGAATGCCTTCTGAAGCCTGGCGATGCAGTTTCTTCGAAGTCCGCACTCTCATCCGAGGAGAGCAGAACCAGTGGATTGACGGGCGAGAATCGGAGCTCCTCAGCACCAGATGTAGTAGGATCATCCGCTGACTCCTGCGCCGTGCCCCCACCTTCTGTCCTCTGTGGTCTTGCCTGGGACAGCACTGCTGGCTGAGCTGCAAAACACAAATGAGGTTATTAGAGGAGAAGGGGGTGCTAAGGTCATAGGGTGAGTCCAGTGCTACACACAGCATTTGCATGACAAAAGCACCACCATTATCAAAATCATCACAGACATCACATTTCATGACCATCAACACATTGTGCATTCCAATGATTTTCATTAGGCCAGCATTATTTCTGTGACAATTTTAGAAATCATCTATCATATATGATTGTTCGGAAATGAGTAGGTGTGGCATATATAGACTTTACATGACGCAATGGTGTAAGCTTTACTCACATGGCATCACCTCAGGGTCTGCAGATGTATCCATGGCTGTCCTGGGGTGCTTCCCCATGAGTGCGAGCACACGCTCCTCCATGTCTGAGATGTCGCTGGGGACTGGTGGCCCCCCACCCGTTCGCCTCTGTACGGATCTCATCATCGATAGCTTCTTCTATAAAAGGTGACAGAACGACATGGCATGAGACCATTGCATAATATCATTGCTAGGTACTGTCACAGAGACTGATACAAACATAACCGACAAATGTAATCATGATTATTATGATAATTATCATTCTTTACCTAAAGACGTACACCGTGACCGCAGGCTTTGAGTAAAACATTCCCGGTAAAAACCTCACATCTGCTGATAGTTACTCATGACTGTTACAAATCAAATTATATAAATACATAAGTCATGTAAATCAATGGAATACTTACTCTTGCGGATCCCACAAGGTCGTTCCATCGTTTGCAGCATTGGTTGCCCTCACGCACCTCGTTGGTCGCCGACGAGACCACCTCTGCTATCTTGGTCCATATACTCTGGTAGCCCTTTGGGGTGGGCTTCCCTCGTCCTCCCTGTGTCAAATCACCCCAGCGTAACTCAACCTCCTGCAGGAGGGAGGCATTTGCCTCGTCCGAGAACCTCCTGGCTCTTTTGCGCCCTTCAGTGTGCTCCTCTCCCAGCTCACTGCTCTCACCAGTGTCAGTCTCCACAGCGTGCTGTGATGCCTCCTCCTCTCTCTCCATTATAGGCCAAATTCAGGCAAATATGTGGCTGGTAACAGCTAATTTTTGTTTGCCTACTTGCTGTGAAGCTCCAAAGTCTCCCTCCTTCCTCCCAAAGCAGCCACACCACACTCAGACACGCCTTCAGTCCCTCTGAGCTCCCTCTCTCTCTGTCTCCTCTTCTGCGCATGTCATGGTGACCCTTGCCCTCCAGAATCGTGGGAATCGAGCGTTGCCATGCCTTTGCTAAGGACGGCCACACTTTTCGGCAGGTCAGAAAAATTTAACGCTACCGCCCATTTTATATCGCTCGCGGTAACGCCCATTTTCAAAAGTGGAGACTAAGTGGTTTGAGAATGGGCGAGAAGCCGCGATCTGAAAACTCTCTTTTTACTGCCCACGCCAGAAATATTGCCCATTTTGGGGCAATAACCCCAAAAGTGGAGGTTTTAGCTCATCGGGTCTTTAACCTCAGAGCTAAAATAGAGAAATGCCTGAACAAACTTGCCTATTTTACTTCTTCCTTTATTAGTAGGTCAGCAGCTGTTTGTCAGTTTTCAGTAGGGTTAATTATGACCATGATTTGCTACCTTATAGTTCTCTCTTTGTAATTTTTTAATATTTCTATATTGTATACCTCTATGGAAGTCTTCTGCCATAAAGCTATTGCCTTTAACTGTGAGACTGAGATGTTATGCTCATCGCATATTTTTAAAGTCCCTATACATTCTGCTTCATGATCAGTGAACAGCAGGTATGTTTTCATGGTACAGGTTGAACCTCCCTTATCCAGAACCATCCCTTGTCCGGAACCATTCCCGGTCACCGGATGTCGCATGTGCAGAACTCCGACATGAACAAATTGAAGTCCTTCCTCGCTGCCGCCTTCTGCAATCGCTGGCCTGACCCCGCCCCCCCCATGATCTCCCTGCCGCACTCCCAGCCCCAAGTCTGACAGCCCCTTGCTCAGTACCTGTACCATCCAATTTAACGTGACCACCCCTCGTCCAGAAAAATCCCTTATCCAGAACAGGCCCGGTCCTGAGGGTTCTGGATAAGGGAGGTTCAACCTGTATTTCCTTTGCCTTAGGTTGGCATTTTCTAGTATTATGGAGCATTGCATCAAATGACCTGACTAAGAACTGCCAAAAGATTTCAGATTTTTTCATGTTTTTATTCTGATAGTGTTCCATTTACTTCATCTGGATTCATCATTGGGTTATTTCTTTAGTTTTAACTCTTAACTGACTTTACCTCCTCCCATACTCCAGGTATCCACATCAGTGACTTTTATGCTCAGTTAATTCATTTTTTATTTTGCAGTTATTGAATTTCCAATTTCATGTTCTTTAAGTGCTCCTTTTCGGAGTTTAATATTTAATTTGCTAGTTGCAAGCTTTGTGTTGTGATTTCACTTTAAGAACCTGCATACCTCTGCACCACTGTCATATTACCAACTGGTAGGCAGAAGTAATTTGTATTTAATCTGAGGATGGCTTTGAATCTGCTCATTCCATAAAACTGAGGCCAAACTGGCACTAAACTGTCTGGGACACAAACACATATTTTGCTGTCACTAAACGAATAAAGATCAGATGTGTATTCACCATCTGATCTCTATTGGTTGATGTGTATTCACCCTAAATTTCAAGGAACTTCGTCTCCCACAGCATATTAATAGGGTTGAAAAGTAAGCTTAACACTACAACAACAACAACTTGTATTTATATAGCGCCTTTAACGTCCCAAGGCACATCACAGGAGTGTTATAAGACAAAAAAATAAATTTGACACCGAGCCAGAAAAGAAGAAATTACGGCAATGACCAAAAGCTTATCAAAGAGGTATGTTATAAGGAGCGCCTTGAAGGAGGATGGAGAGGTGGAGAGGTTTAGGGAGGGAGTTCCAGAGCTTAGGGCCTAGGCAGCTGAAGGCACGGCCACCGATGGTTGAGTAGTTATAATCAGGGAATCCCAAGAAGGCTAAATTTGAGGAGCGCCGATATTTTGGGGGGTTGATGAGCTGAAGAAGATTACAGAGGTAGGGATGGGCGAGGCCATAGAAGGATTTGTAAACAAGGATGAGAATTTTGAAATCGAGGCTTTGCTTAACTGGGAGCCAAAGTAGGTCAGTGAGCACAGGAATGATGGGTGAGTGGGGCTTGACCATCATATTACTGATGAACCTCTTTTCGACTTTAATTACACCATTGGGTGTGAAATTGTGCTGTGTCTCCTGTCACGGAATTGGCTGAACGAGCAATGTTCCATCAACTGTCATGAAAGTAATTCTTGGACAATGAAATTGCATTAAGGAGGTACAGGGGTATATTTTTAACCCTTTGGTAGATGTTCGTATGTTGGTCAAATTGGTGTCTGTGAACCGGAAGAGTACTTTGTTCTCCTTCATTTGTTGAAAGGAATAGTTGCATCCAAGTATGAATAGACAGAAAATTGATTAATTTTTCGTTTCACTTTTTCAGTCATCCCTGTGTCTGGAATATTCGTGGAAATGGGCACTGTAGTGAAAAATGGCTTTCTGTTATGAATTGTACTCATTCCTAGTTGCAGTTGATGCTCTGGCCTCAGGCTCTTATCTATTTTTGGTGTAGTTTAAGAAAGAAAAGTTAAAAAAGAAAATAAAGAAGTCGCATGTATATGAACTTTTAATGGCCTTTCCTCAGATTGGCAAATGTGGCAGCCAATTCACGTACACCAATGAGTTAAATGTCCAGTTAGTCTATTTCATTGTGTTGGCTTGGATATTGGGAGAACACCCAGGACTACTTTGAAAAACGTGCTATGGAAGAAAAGTACCATTTTTATGTCTAGCTGAACAGGCATCTCTAACAAAGCAGCATTCCCTCAGTATTGCACTGAAGTTTCAGCCTAGATTACGTGCTCGAGTCTTGCAGTGGGGCAAGAACCTGCAGGCAGGGGTAGCTGCCAGTAGAACCTGCGAGATGGCAGCTAATGAACTGGGCTAGAAGTAGGTACTGGAATCCAGTTGGCATGAGCTACATGTGAGTTTTTGCAATTTGTAACACAAGATTAGATAGAATTCTACAGTATGCACCAGATGGAGTCTCCAGAATTAGCATCGCCCGCTGTGCCCTTCATAATTTTATCATGAAAGCTGTGGTTTCATGTGGCTGGAGAAGGCTCTGGCTCTGACGGATACTGAACAACAGAGACCAGAAAATGTGGATGACGTACACGCTCAGGAATCCTCATTGACAGCAGCAAAGGACATCTGAGGACAGATAATCGCCGAAGACTTTTCAGTTTATGCAATCCAGTTTACCTGGACATCACAGTCTCACCTCATAAGAACATAAGAAATAGGAGCAGGAGTAGGCCATTTGGCCCCTCGAGCCTGCTCCACCATTCAGTAAGATCATGGCTGATCTGATCTTGGCCTCCACTCCACTTCCCTGCACGCTCCCCATAACCCTTGACTCCTTTATCGTTCAAAAATTTGTCTACCTCCACCTTAACTATATTCAATGACCCAGCATTCACAGCACTCTGGCGCAGAGAATTCCACAGATTGATGACCCTCATAGAAGAAATTCCTCCTCATTATTGTTTTAAATAGGCGACCCCTTATTCTGAAACTATGTCCCCTAGTTCTAGATTCCCCAATGAGGGGAAACATCCTCTCTGCATCTACCCTGTCAAGCCCCCTCATCATCGTATATGTTTCAATAAGATCACCTCTCATTGTTTTAAACTCCAATGAGTATAGGCCTCACCTACTCAACCTTTCTTCATACGACAGCCCTTTCATCTCAGGAATCAAACTAGTAAACCTTCCCTGAACTACCTCCAATGCAAGTACAGGTACAACGCCCAAAGTCCAGAATCCTCAGGACCGAGTCCATGTCGGTTTTTGGGGTTTTCCGGATTTCAGAAAAGAAAATCAATGGTTTGAAATCCAGAATCCTCGACCAAATCCAAGCTGGTTTTTGAGTGGTGAGGTCCAAAATCCAGAAAGATCCAAAATCTGGCACGGGTTCGATCGAGGATTCCGGATTTCAGACTATTGATTTTCTTCTCTGAAACCTGGAATCCTTGACCGAATCCGTGCCGGATTTCGGGTTTTGTTGGATTTCCTTGTCCCTCGCCATCTTGGCAGCCTCGAAAATGTCCGGTTTTTGGACAATAATCCCGGACGACTCCATCTGGGATGTGCAAAATGTCCTGTTTTCGGACAATTACGGTTTTCAGAGTTCCAGATTCAGGACGTTGCACCTATATAGCCCTCCTTAAATAACTAGACCAAGGGACCAAAATTGCCCTCTTTAACACCCACCCCCCAAACAGGGCGCACTTCGCGTTTTATAAGTGTTCTGTCCACCCCAATGGATGGGGTGGATAATCCGGCGAAATTCAGGACTTTATTTTTTTTTTCTGTTCGGAGTGGTATTACAGTCGTCAGCGGGACAGAAGTGCAGGCGGGCCGGAACAGCCGTCGCACCAAGTCATCAACGCCTCGCTGATGATGTTAGCGTGACGTGGACAAACTGTGTCGCACTGATGTGTCACAACGTACCTCCATTTCAGTTAAAGGGGAGGGCCACAGCGAACTCTGCAGCCACTTTAGTGGTAAACACTGGGCCACCAGGAAGGGTTTCGGCCAGGCCAGCGACCTGGCACTCATGACGGGGTGCCAGGCTGCCTGTTGGTGGCCCTGTCGAACCCATGTGCATAATTGTGGGCCCGACCTGGCAGACGGCTGACAATCAAAAATAACATGGGAATTGCCAGCATCGCGACCTCCCTTTTTAAGACAGCTCCGTGCTGGGGAAAGCGGTCAGTGGCATCGACCAGCTGCAGTGTCGCTTCTGCGGGGTTCGGAAAGGGAGTCGCCACCAGTCGGTAAGGGGTCGGCGTGTGCCCGCACGGTGGGAAAACAGGTGGTGCGGTAACCTGTTCCTGCCGCTTCCGGCCCAGGGACAATTTTGGTCGGGTCGGCCCATCCGTCTGCCCCTGTTCGGTAAGGCCTCCGCTCTATTCCCGCCTCTTAGCGCGGTAGTGGAGCTCATGGAGGGGGACAATTTCGGCCTCCAAAACTGTACGCAGTATTCCAGGTGTGGTCTCACAGTTGTAGCAGGACTTCCCTACTTTTATACTCCATTTCCCTTTTAATAAAGGCCAACATTCCATTTGCCTTCCTAATTACTTGCTGTACCTGCATGCTAGCTTTTTGTGTTTCATGCACAAGGACCCCCAGATCCCTTTGTACCACAGCATTTTGTCATCTCTTGCTTTTTTATTTTTCCAACTAAAATGGATAACCTCACATATGCCCACATTATACTCCATCTGCCAAATGTTTGCCCACTCACTTTGTCTATCTATATCCCTTTGCAGATTCTTTGTGTCCTCCTCACAACTTGCTTTCCCACCTATCTTTGTATCATCAGCAAATTTGGCTACATTGCACTTGGTCCCTTCATCCACGTCATTAATATAGATTGTAAATAGTTGAGGCCCCAGCACTGATCCCTGTGGCACCCCACTAGTTACTGATTGCCTCCCTGAGAATAAAGCATTTATCCCAACTCTCTGTTTTCTGTTCGTTAGCCAATCCTCTATCCATACTAATATATTACCCCCAATCCCATGAGCTTTTATCTTGTGCAGTAACCTCTTATGTGGCACCTTATCGAATGCCTTCTGGAAATCCAAATACATGAAACCTACTGGTTCCCTTTTATCCACATTGCTCGTTACATTCTCAAAGAACTCTAGCAAATTTGTCAAACATGATTTCCCTTTCATACAGTCAAGCAAAGTCAGCATGATTTTATTATGATTTTCTAAATGTCCTGCTACGACTTCTTTAATAATGGACTCCAGCATTTTCCCAATGACAGATGTTAGGTTAACTGATCTGTCGTTTCCTGCATTCTGTCTCCCTGTCTCCTTGTCGTCTTAGTAATAAAGAGATAGTCCCTCAAACCACTACCCACCCGACAACACGTTCCAACGTGATTTTACCAATAATCATCACTTGAGTGAATGTTAGCACCAAATTATTACTCCCTTTCCTGTCTGACCTATTTCAACACACTCTTTGGCTGGACTCTCTCATTCTACCCTACGTAAACTTGTCATGCAAAGCTCGGCTGGCCGCGTCCGAACTTGTACCAAGTCCCGTTCACCCATCACCCTTTTGCTCACTGACCTACATTGGCTCTTGATTAAGCAGCGCCTCGACTTTAAAAATCTCATCCTTATTTTCAAATTCTTCTATGGCCTCACCCATCCCTAGGAACATAGGAACAGGAGTAGGCCTTTCAGCCCCTGTGCCCGCTTCCCATCTTTGTAATCTCCTCCAGCTCCACATCCCCCCCCCCCCCGCCCCCGAGATATCTGCGCTCCTCTAATTCTGCCCTCTCGAACCTCCCTGATTAGTATCGCTCAACCATTGGTGGCCGTGCCTTCAGCTCCCTCGGCCCTAATCTACTGGAATTCCCTCCTTAAACCTGTCTGCCTCTCTTCCTCTCTTTCCTCCTTCAAGATGCTCCATAACACCACCTACTTTGACCAAGTTGTTGGTAATTTGCCCTAATTTCTTATGTGGCTCGGTGTCACATTTTTGTTTTATAACGCACCTGTGAAGCGCCTTGGGACATTTTACTGCGTTAAAAGGGCTATATAAATACAAGTTCTTGTTCTATGACTTTAATCTCTATGAATAACAAAACACACAGGTATTTAATTTTCATTCTCTTTTAATGCAATAATTGCTAAGTGCAAACATACACTCACCCTACTCTTTCCAAACGCTATGCTTCACCTGGGCACATAGTCGTGCTGTTCTATCTCCTCCTCTTGTGCTCCTTCTGAGTGTCTCCTGAGGGCCAGGATGCAAGAGATGGTTGTCTCCTCATGCTGTACAGAAGGTTTAAGGAATTGAAGTGACCTTTGTCTCGCGACATCTGGCTTCTGCATTGAGCAGCTAGTGGCTGCATCTTGATAGGGTGATCCTGGGCAGACTGGTCTTGCCTCCCATGTTCCACTGGCAAGGTACTCTGAATGGAAAGGCTGGAAGTCTGGTGTGTGCTGTTCTGAAAGAGGGCAGTATCAGGTAGTTAGACTCCAGACACTGCCATTCCAACTGAACCCTGCATCTGTGGCTCCACTGAACAGTGGGATGTCTGGTCTAATGGCAACTATCAGATGCTGAAAGACCTGAGAAACAATAGTCACCACAATCTGGCAGCTTCAAGCCAAGCTACACTTCAATCTGTCACTTATTGCCTCCAATAAATGGACACCTCAAATCGCTAGCGAAATACCACCAACAATGTCTCCGCAAGATCTTGCAAATCCCCTGGGAGGACAGACGCACCAAAGTTAGTGTACTCGATCAGGCCAACATCCCCAGCATCGAAGCACTGACCACACTCGACCAGCTCCGTTGGGTGGGCCACATTGTTCGCATGCCTGACACAAGACTCCCACAGCAAGTGCTCTACTCGGAACTCCTACATGGCAAGCGAGCCCCAGGTGGGCAGAGGAAACGTTTCAAGGACACCCTCAAAGCCTCCTTGATAAAATGCAACATCCTCACCGACACCTGGGAGTCCAGGCCAAAGACCGTACTAAGCGGAGGAAGAGCATCCGGGAGGGCGCTGAGCACCTCAAGTCTCGTCGCCGAGAGCATGCAGAAAGCAAGCACAGGTAGCGGAAGGAGCATGCGGCAAGCCAGACTCCCCACCCACCCTTTCCTTCAACGACTGTCTGTCCCACCTGTGACAGACTGTGGTTCATGTATTGGACTGTTCAGTCACCTAAGAACTCACTTTTAGAGTGGAAGCAAGTCTTCCTCGATTCCGCGGGATTGCCTATGATAATGATGATATTGCCTCCAGAGCTGCAATCTGTGCTCCCATAGAGGTGGAGACACTGACTGGTCCATGGCTGCTTCTTAGTTAGGGATAAGCTGCAGGTAGGACAAAGCTTCCATGATGATGCTGCAAAGGACAGCTGTCAAACCAAGAGTCTTTCTTACCTGTTGCTGCACATCCTGAGAGATTCTCCTCAGAGCTTGCACTTAATATGATGTTGCTCACTCATTCTTATTTCAGGCAGATGCCTAGAGTTCTGGGACCCACAACTCTGAAGCCATAGGCCATCTTATCCTCAACCTCCACTGGGAAGGTGGCATATTTTTGTCCACCATCCACACCTGTGATACTTTGCAAAACATCACCAGCTGAAAGTCTCTGAGGAGGATGCTTGGGAGAGAGAAAGCAAGTGCCACAGGCGTTAAGTTGGAGGAGTTAAGGGGAAAGGAAGATGGACCAGGATGAAGAAATGGTGAGTGAGAGTCCGTGTCCACCTCCTTTTCCTCATCATTGCCATACGATACGAGGGAAAACAAACTCCCAAGATTGTCATCGCCATCTTTGTCCTCGTGATTAAGGAGACAGAGAAAAGGAATGGAAGATTGTGTATGTGTGAATGGGGGTTGGGGCGGGGGGAGATTGTGGTGGCACATCACAGGGGTTTGGGCTGAGGGGGAGAGAATTCTGGGGTATGCTGGAACTGAGTGAGGGTTGGGGTGTAACAGATTTCAACACGTGGTCTGTCACACTAAGGATGATGTGCGAAAACCATGAAGTTGCAAAGCCTGACGCATCCAGGAACAGAGTGGGGCAGTATCATGAAACTGAGGCAGAGGAGCAGTACCAGCATCAAGAAGCATAGTTCCAGAGCAGAGCAGAGTTGGCATCAGCTGGGATAGGGAAATAACAGTACATTGAATAAACACAAGACTGCAAAGGAGCAACGGGGAAGACCAAGAGCTGCTTCAGAATCAATACCCCATTCCAGAAATGTGTTGCATTTATATTGTTCGTATATATAAATTCAGCAAGAAAATACTAGCAAAGCAAGGGAATGAATGAGATGGGTAAACTGTGGATGGTTTTCTGCTGTGCAGTTGTGCCCACTAGGAACCAGTAGAAAGCAGACTTCTGTCTGCTTAATCAGGGTTTGAATCCAGTTCCCAAACTTAAAGAACTGTCTGCTAACCAATTACACCACTCAATCTCCTTCCTATTTTGTTCAATCAACCATTTAAACTCACAAGTAGGTGAATAATATATTTTAAAACATTCTGCTGGTGATCAAATTCTGTTGGAGTTTTGTGGTTTCTCAAATTCATTATCAAGGGGACTTGTGTGAAATAGGGTAGCAAGCTTCCCTTGAGTGCAAGGTGTAATAGATGATACCCATGTAAGATTCAGAGTTCCTCGTGTCAATCCTATGGTCTACATGCAAAACAAGGGTTTTCTTCACTCGATAATGTTCAGGTGATACCTGTCCACCAAAATATTATTGTGAATGTCAGTGGCTGTCCAGGAAGCAACCATGATGCCATCAATAAACAGCAGTCCACAGAGGCTGCATTTTTGGAAGAAATGTTGGGGGAGAGGGCGCAATATCTCTTAGGAGACCAAGGCTAACTTCTGCATATATTTGAGATGAGATATTAAACTGAGGCTCCAACTACCTGTTTAGACAGATATAAAAGATCCCATAGCACAATTTGAAGAAGAGCAGGTGAGTTCTCCTGATGCCCTGGTAAACATTTATTCTGCAACCAACACCATCAAAACAGATTAACAGGTAATTTATCTCTTTGTCGGATCTTTCTTTGTGCAAATTGGTTGTAACCTTTGCCTACACTACAAATTGCAGTTCATTGACTGTAAAGTGCTTTGGAACACCTTGAGGATGTGAAAGGCACATTGTTGCAGATTTTGCTGAATCCTCTGAACAACAGAGGAGAATGTTGGGCGAGAAGCTTGAGCATCTCATCACTGTCACATGCTTGCCATTTCCACCTGTAAGAGTAGTGTGCAGTGGAGCAATTAAAAACAGTATGTCAAAGGGAAATGATTGTCTAATGTGTTTGAAATGGTACCTCCCAGAAAAATTAATGCTTACATTTATGCCATTCTGGATGGACACCACAAGAAATATGTACAACTGTGAGGAATGCACATATAGAAACATAGAAACATAGAAAATAGGTGCAGGAGTAGGCCATTCAGCCCTTCTAGCCTGCACCACCATTCAATGAGTTCATGGCTGAACATGCAACTTCAGTACCCCATTCCTGCTTTCTCACCATACTGCCTGATCCCCCTAGTAGTAAGGACTTCATCCAACTCTCCACTTCACTTTCTTCACTTCACTTATCTTCACTTTCCTCCTGATATTTGAAAATCTATTCTTTGTTCATAGCTGCATGCAAAGGACCTGGGTGACTATTTGGGTTTCTTCAATATGACTTGCATGTGCTTTTATTGGAGGTTGATCTTCAACTCTTTAAAAACAGCCACCCCTGTGGTGCACCCTCTTCAGCAGGATCTCCAACTCCTCAAAGGGAGCAGTGTTAATGGCTCTTCAAGAGTTGCTTCATTGCTGGATTTACCAATCTTAAACTTAGCGGCTGCAGGTCAAGCTCAGTGGACAAGCTTTTCCTTTGTAAGATATTCAAATTAGGGAGAGGTACTCCCAGAACAACTTGGGTCAGTGTTAGCCCTCTGTGCATTGTGTCAGCTCAACCCCATTTTCCCATTATTGGTAAATCAGATTACAGTATGATTACAAAGGATTAATTTTTACATGACGTTTGTGTTATTCTTCAGTATAGTCTCAGACAAATGATGGGACTTAATTTGTTTGATCTGTGTGTCCTCGAACAAGTACTCAATTTGAAGAAATGACATTTTATTTCTCTTCTGGCTCAGACTATATTCTTATCATTCCATTCTCTGCTAGCGTATATTTTGGCAATTCTGAGTTGCACCAAACCCAACATGTGTGACCACTGTGAGTATCCATTAACTTGCTCTTCTCTTTCAAATAGATCAGTCTTGAACTTTGTTCCCTTTCATCCTTGCTGGAATGAAATATATTTGGGGAAAGATGTAAGAAATGTTCATCACTGTAGATTCTTGGAAATGCTTGTTTGATGGCAGTATAACTGAAATAGTTTCAGATTATCTTCATTCAGTATTTTATATTTGAGTGCCTTTTTTTTGGAAGAATTAGATCTAGACTCAAAAATTAGAACATCAATACTTCAAGAAATTACCATTTTCGGAAACATTGTGGGCAGTGGCATAATAAAAATACCCACAGTAGAACCAGCAATAGAAAGGGTAATATATAATAATGATTACTTTAAAGGGGCAGACGTTCAATTCTATGCTGCTGGTGGGAAACAGCTGTTCAAGGGCTGCAAAAACCATTAAAGCGAATGTTATGAGGGGATTTGAGTAGAGGAGAAGGGAGATTCATAGCTAGGGGATTTGAGTATAGGAGCAGGGAGGTCTTACTGCAGTTGTACAGGGCCTTGGTGAGGCCTCACCTGGAATACTGTGTTCAGTTTTGGTCTCCTAATCTGAGGAAGGACGTTCTTGCTATTGAGGGAGTGCAGCAAAGGTTCACCAGACTGACATATGAGGAGAGACTGGATCACCTGGGCCTTTCTGCATTGGAGTTTGGAAGGATGAGAGGGGATCTCATAGAAACATCTAAGATTCTGACGGGATTATATTTTTGTTGAGCACTATGAAAGAGCTCCTTAAAAGTCCTCCACTGTTCCTCAATTGTGCCACCGTTTAGTCTGTGTTCCCAGTCTACTTTAGCTAACTCTACCCTCATCCCACTGTAGTCCCCTTTGTTGACGCATAGTATGCTCGTTTGAGACACTACTTCCTCACCCTCAATCTGTATTACAAATTCAACCATACTGTGATCACTCATTTCGAGAGGATCTTTTACTTGGAGACCGTTTATTATTCCTGTCTCATTACACAGGACCAGATCTAAGATAGCTTGCTCCCTTGTAGATTCTGTAACATACTGTTCTAAGAAACAATTCTGTATGCATTCTATGAATTCCTCCTCCAGGCTATCCCGTGTGATTTGATTTGACCAATCGATATGTAGGTTAAAATCCCCCATGATTACTGCCGTTCCTTTTTCACATGCCTCTATTATTCCCTTGATTATTGTCCGCCCCACCGTGAAGTTATTATTTGGGGGCCTATAAACTACACCCACCAAATGACTTTTCCCCCTTACTATCTCTAATCTCCACCCACAATGATTCAACATTTTGTTCATTAGAGCCAATATCATCTCTCACAACTGCCCTGATATCATCCTTTATTAACAGAGCTACCCCACCTCCTTTCCCTTCTTGTCTATCCTTCCGAATTGTCAGATACACCTGTATGTTTAATTCCCAGTCTTGGCCACCCTGCAACCATGTTTCTGTAATGGCCACCAAATCATACCCATTTGTAATGATTTGTGCCGTCAACTCATTTACTTTATTTCAAATGCTGCGTGCGTTTAGGTAGAGTGTTTTAATGCTAGTTTTTAAACCATGGTTTTTAGTTTTGACCCCTCCTGCAGCCCCTTTATATTCATACATACTGTCCCTTCTTATCACCTTGTGGTTTACACTTACCCCAGTGCTACTCTGCTCTGTTGCCTCCTGCCTTTTGCATTCTTTCTTGGGGTCCTGTTCATCTGCGCTCTCACCCGCTCTAACTAGCTCAGAGCCCTCTCCTGGGTTTCGAATACTCCTCGCATTGAGGCACCGAGCTTTCAGGCTTGCCTTTTTATTACACTTTGACCCTTTAGAATTTTGCTGTACATTGGCCCTTTTGGTTTTTGCCTTGGGTTTCTCTGCCCTCCACTTTTACTCATCTCCTTTCTGTCTTTTGCTTCTGTCTCCACTTTGTTTCCCTCTGTCTCCCTGCATTGGTTCCCATCCCCCTGCCATATTAGTTTAACTCCTCCCCAACAGCACTCGCAAACACTCCCCCTAGGACATTGGAATTCCCTGCCGCAGAGAGTTGTTGATGACAGTTCATTGGAAAAATTCAAGAGGGAGTTAGATATGGCCCTTATGGCTAAGGGGATCAAGGGATATGGAGAAAAAGCAGGAAAGGGGTTCTGAGGCAATGATCAGCCATGATCTTATTGAATGGTAGTGCAGGCTCGAAGGGCCGAAAGGCCAACTCCTGCATCTATTTTCTATGTTTCTATAATGATGCACTATTAATTTAAATGGTTAGAAACATTTCAGAAACTATGTTTGATCATTTTCTGACTGTATTTGAATGTTATTGGCATTACTGATCAAAACCTAAACTGCATTGAGATGTATGATTGGTTTGAGTTGTTTTTCTTGCATCATTATTCATTGTTGGTTTATTAGGGACAAGCCTAGTCTCAAGTGTTCAACCAAAAGAGTAGGTAGGCTGCAGACTTGTAAGAGTCTTTACATTGTTGCACACTCATTCACTGAGATTTGGAATAATCAGAAATATGTAAATACATCACTTTATTAGCTTTCTGAACTTGTTTTGTTTTTATTACCATTTTTAATTATAACCTTCTCAAAGGGAAGCATTATGTCTAAAGTGATAATTAATTGAAGAAATCTAATCTATTAATCAGTTTGAAAATGTTTACTTAGAATTGTGTAGATTAGTTTACATCATTTTATTTGATAAAGTTTTATTTTGCTGTTTGTTAGTGATAAGCTTGGTTAAATAGATTACAGCAAAGGATTTGTGCCAGAAAATCGCTCCTGCAATCCCTTGCCTATTATCTTGCTTGAAGCGGCTGTGCGGTTTAAAAGCATGAAATTAGTTTTATATGGAGCACATGGTTTCTCATTTAAAAGCTATTTTTATGGTAATGGTCAATTTATGGTTCACTGCCAGAATTGCCGCATTTTGCTAGACTGAATACCTTGTGCTAAGGTGCCCTTTCAAGATAAAAACGTAATTACACCCTAGAGAGAGGACTGTATCACTAACTCAGGCTGCTGAGGGCAGCAATGAATTAATTGCACAGAATTCATAATTTTCCAAAGAAGCATTCTTTTTGTTTGCATGTGTGTGAAATTGTCTTCTAGGTATGGCTTAGTGCAGTATTTTGCATATTTTCCTCCATGCTGACATGGGGAAATATGGGGATACTTGCCGTATTTTTTTTAATGTAAATTACTGATTTATGCATATAATATTTAGTAGAGCAGTACATTTTAGAATTTATGAACTCGATAATCAAGAAGTCAGTTGTGATTCTACTGGGGAAATATGCGGTAGAAATTATTGCAATGTTTGAAATGCCAGAATATATTCTGAGATCCCATTGTGACAAGTTGGACAGATAAGAAACTTATTGTTTTGGATTCTAGTCAAAGTCATTTGCCAACAAATAACAATAAGGGCAAATTAATCAGCAACCCAAGATGATGTGTGAATTGAATCTCGGGTTCATGCAAAAAAAAAAATGTCCTAATCAATTAATTTCAGCATACAAATCTGGCAATTTAGCTTGCACATTCATGTTATGCAACTGTATTCATGTTTTTCAGTTATTCTTATTACGTTCCAGTGGGTTGGCAATTGAAGGAGTGTATTCTGGAGATAAATCAAAATTTCCCTTCTGCAAAGAAAACTGTAGATATGAGAAATTAATAGCAATTCCAACAATAACAAGCATGCAGATAAAATGAAGGAAGCTGATTCTAAAGTAGATGTGTATATATAGATTATTTCAGTTTTCATATTGTAGGTTACTCGTGTGGATGAGTCGCAGATCCCTTATCTATGAGAGTGTTTGTCCTTAACTTTAGATCTAGGTAAGCTTTGGGGAATGTGCCTGATGAATAAATGCTGGCTAGTGATTGCATTTAGCTACCAGACTTCTCCCATGCCTGCATAAGTAGGCTATGAAACTGTCATCAGAATATGTTTTAAGTTCAAGATATAAGGATATTTATTTACAAAAGGCATGCAAACATATAAGTGACCATCAATATAGTTATATATTTACATTTGACATCATTCTATATAATTACTCAAATGGAACAAAATAATACAAAATGACAACTCTGGTCGAGCTGAGTTTTTGGTCAATAGTGACCACCCCTGCTCAAATGTTGATGGTGGAAGATTCAGTAATGGTAATGCCATTAAAGTGAACAGTGAGGTGGATAGTGATAGACTTCAAGAAGACATAGACAGACTGGTGGAGTGGGCGGACACGTGGCAGTTGAAATTTAACACAGAAAAGTACAAAGTGATATATTTTGATTGGAAGAATGAGGAGAGGCAATATAAACTAAAGTGTACAATTCTAAAGTGGGTGCATGAACTGGGAGTATCGTAGAATCATAGAAATTTAAAGCATGGAAGGGAGGCCATTTCGGCCCATTGTGTCCGTGTTGGCCGACAAAGAGCTATCCAGCCGAAACCCACTTTCCAGCTCTTGGTCCGTAGCCTTGTAGATTACGGCACTTCAGGTGCACATCCAAGTGCTTTTTAAATATGGTGAGAGTTTCTGCCTCCACCACGCTTTCAGGCAGTGAGATTCAGACCCTCACAACCCTCTGGGTGAAAAGATTTCCCCTCAAATTCCCTCTAAACCTCCAACCAATTACTTTAAATCTATGTCCCCTGGTTGCTGACCCCTCTGCTAAAGGAATTAGATCCTTCCTATCCACTCTATCTGGGCCACTCATAATTTTATACACTTCAATAAGGTCTCCCCTCGGCCTCCTCTGTTCCAACTCAGCCTATCCAATCTTTCCTCATAGCTAAAATTCTCCAGTCCAGGCAACATCTCGTAAATCTCCTCTGTACCCTCTCTAGTACAATCACATCTTTCCTGTAATGTGGTGACCAGAACTGCACGCAGTATTCTAGCTGTGATCTAACTAGTGTTTTATTCAGTACAGGTTGAACCTCCCTTATCCGGAATCCTCGGGACCTGGCCTGTTCTGGATAAGGGATTTTTTCCGGTCGAGAGGTGGTCATGTTAAATTGGATGGTACAGATACTCAGCAACGGGATATTGGGCCTGGCTGGCTTGGGACTGGGAGTGCAGCAGAGCAATCATGGTGGGGGGGGGGGCGGTGGATCGCGGAGTCTGGCCAGCGATTGTGGGAGTCGGCAGGGAGGAAGGGCTTCAATTTGTTCATGTCAGAGTTCTGTGCATACGCCACTCGGTGGCCGGGAATGGTTCTGGACGAGGGGTGGTTCTGGATAAGAGAGGTACAAGCATAACCTCCCTACTCTTGTATTCTAATAAAGTAAAGTATTCCGTCTGCCTTCTTAACCACCTTAAATACCTGGCCTGCTACCTTCAGGGATCTGTGGACATGCACTCTAAGGTCCCTTTGTTCCTCTACATCTCTCGGTGTCCTACCATTTAATGTGTATCCCCTTGCCTTATTGGCCCTCTCCAAATGTATTACCTCATACTTCTCCCGATTGAATTCCATTTGCCACTATTCTGCCCACCTGAACAGTTCATTGATATTTTCCTGCAATCTGCAGCTTCATTCTTCATTATCAACCACACAGCCAACGTTTTTATCATCTGCAAACTTCTTAATCATAGCCCCTACATTCAGGTCTAAATCATTGATATATACCAGAAAAAGCAAGGGACCTAGTACTGAGCCCTGCGGGACCTCACTGGAAACAGCCTTCCAGTCACAAAAACACCCACCATTACCCTCTGCTTTCTGCCTCGGAGCCAATTTTGGATCCAACTTGCCACTTTGCATCGGATCCATAGGCTTTTACCTTCATGACCAGTCTGCCATGTGGGACCTTATCAAAACCCTTGCTAAAATCCATATACAATACATTAAACACACTACCCTCAGCGACTGTCTTTGTTACCTCTTCAAAAAATTCAATCAATTTAATCAGATATGACCTTCCCTTAACAAATCCATGCTGACTGTCTTTGATTAATCCATGTCTTTCTAAATGAAGATTTATCCTGTCCCTCAGAATTTTTTCCAATAATTTTCCCACCACCAAGTTTAGGCTGATTGGTCTGTCATTATTCGGTCTATCCCTTTCTCCCTTTTTAAACAAAGCTACAACGTTAGCAGTCCTCCAGTCTTCCCACACTGTAGCCAGAGAGGATTGGAAAATGATGGTCAGAGCCTCTGCTATTTCCTCTTTTGCTTCTCTTAACAGCCTGGGATACATTTCATCTGGGCCTAGGGATTTATCCACTTTCAAAGCTGCTAAGCCCCTTAATACTTCCTCTATCACTATGTTTATTTCATCTAATATTTCATACTCCTCCTCCCTGATTGCAATGTCTGCATCACCCCTCTCTTTTGTTAAAACAGACCAAAATATTCATTAAGAACCAGACCCATGTCTTCCGCCTCCACACACATGGTTACTTTTATGGTCTCTAATAGACTCCCTACCCACCCTTTCCTTCAACGACTGTCTGTCCCACATGTGACAGAGACTGTAATTCCCGTAATGGTCTGTACAGTCACCTAAGAACTCACTTTAGAGTGGAAGCAAGTCTTCCTCGATTTCGAGGGACTGCCTATGATGATGATGATGACTCTCTTCAGTTATCCTCTTACTCTTAATGTATTTATAAAACATCTTTGGGTTTTCCTTGATTTTACTTGCCAGCATTTTTTCATGCTTTCTCTTTGCTTTCCTAAATTCCTTTTGAATTGCACTTTCTATGCTCCTCTGCAGTATTGAGCCCTTGCTATCTGTCATAAGCCTCCCTTTCTTTTCTTTATCCTACCCTGTATTCCCCTTGATATCCAGGGGACTCTAGATTTGTTAGTCCCACCCTTTTTCTTTAAGGGAACATTCTTGCTCTGAACCCTCAAGATCTCCTCCTTGAATGCCTCCCACTGATCTGACACTGATTTACCATCAAGTAGCTGTTTGGCTAAATCACATCTCAGCTTCGTAAAATTAGCTTTCCCCCAATTGAGAACTTTTATTCCTGGTCCATCTTTGTCCTTTTCCACAACTATCCTAAATCTAACTTAATTATGATTGCTAGCACCAACATGCTCTCCCACTGATGGCCCTTCCAGCTGCCCAGCTTCATTCCCTAAAACTAAGTCCAGAACCTTCACCTCCCTTGTTGGGCTTGATGCATACTGGCTAAAAAAGTTCTCCTGAATGCATTTTAGGAATTCTGCACCCTCGAAACTTTTCACACCAATTCTAACCCAGTTAATATTAGGGTATTTGAAATCCCCTACGATTACTGCCCTATAGTTTTTGCACCTCAGGAGTTTGCATATGTATTTGCTCTTCTATCTCCCTCTGACTGGGAGTCTATAGTACACTCCCAGCAGTGTGATCACCCCTTTTGTGTTCTTCAGTTGAAACCCATATGGTCTCATTTGATGATCCTTCTAACATATCAGCCCTCCTCACATCTGTAATTATTTCTTTAATCAATACTGCGATCCCTCCTCCTGTTTTATCTCCCTCTCTATCCCATCTGAAAACCCTGTAACCAGGAATGTTGAGCTGCCATCCCTGCTATTCTTTCAGCCATGTCTCAGTAATAGTGATAATATTATGCTTCCAAATATGTATCTGTGCTTTGAGCTCATCTGCCTTATTCCCTAGACTCCTTGCATTGAAGTATATACCATTTAGCACTGCCAAACTCCTTTGTTGTCTATTTTCTAGCCTTTGCCTTCCAAATTCACTTTCTAATTTTCTGCTTTCCAATTCCAGCTTTGCTTCCCCGCTCCTCCTGAATCTACTCTCAGGTTCCCATCCCCCTGCCAAGCTAGTTTAAACCTTCCCCAACAGCACTAGCAAACCATTCCACTAGGATATTGGTCCTAGCTCTGTTGAGGTGCAACACGTCCGGCTTGTACAGGTCCCACCACCCCCAAAAACGGTCCCTATGCCTCAGGAATCTAAAACCCTCCCTCCTGCACCATCTCTCCAGCGATACATTCATCTGCTCTATCCTCCTCTTTCTGTACACGCTAGCACGTGGCAACGGGAGTAATCCGGAGATTACTACCTTTGAGGTCCTGCTTTTTAATCTCTCTCCTAGCTCCCTAAAATCTGCCTGCAGGACCTCGTCCTTTCTACCTATGTCATTGGTCCTGATATGGACCACGACCTCTGGCTGTTCACCCTGCCCCCTCAGAATGTCCTGCAGCTGCTCAGTGACATCGTTGACCCTGGCACCTGGGAGGCAATATACCATCCTGGAGTCATGTCTGCGGCCGCAGAAACGCCTGACTGCTCCCCTAACTATCGAATCCCCTACCACTATTGCTCTTCCACTCTTCTTCCTCCCCCCCCCCCCCCCAATGCAGCTGAGTCACCTGTGGTGCTGTGGAATTGGCTCTGGCTGCACTCCCCATAGGAACCTTCGCCCCCACCAGTATTCAGTACATAATACTAGTTGGAGCGCGATATATGTGCACAATGTATTGAGGGTGGCAGGACAGGTTGAGAAAGCAGTTAAAAAAGCATATGGGATCCTGGGCTTCATGGTGTAGAGTACAAAAGTAAGGAAGTTCTGAATAACCTTTGTAAACCATTTGTTTGGCCTCAACTGGAGTATTGTATCCAATTCTGGGCACTGCATTTTAGGAAGGATGTGAAGGCCTTCGAGAGAGTGCAGAAAAGATTTACAAGAATGGTTCCAGGGATGAGGGACTTCAGTTACGTGGATAGACTGGAGAAGCTGGGATTGTTCTCCTTCGTGCAGAGAAGGTTGAGAGGAGATGTGATTGAGGTGTTCAACATCATGAGGGGTCTCGACAGAGTAGATAGAGAAAAACTGTTCCCAATGGCGGAAGGGTCGAGAACCAAAGATTTAAGGTGATTGGCAGAAGAACCAAAGGTGACATGAGGAAAAACGTTTTAACACAGCGAGTCATTAGGATCTGGAATACACTGCCTGAAAGGACGGTGGAGGCAGATTCAATTGCGGCTTTCAAAAGAGAATTGGACAAGTCCATGATGGAAAAACAATTGAAGAACTACGGGGAAAGTGCGGGGTACTGGGACTAGCTGAAATGCTTTTGCAGAGAGCCGGCGATGGACCGAATGGCCGCCTCCTGTGCTATAACCATTCTATGATTCTAAATGTCAGGGGGAAGTAGTTAGACACTTTCTAGTTGGAGATGGTCATTGCTTATCACTTTGGTGTGAATGTTACTTGCCACTTGTTAACCAACATGCACATATTTTACATGTGTGCATTTCCTGCGCATATGGAAAGGTCATGCCTGGGAATATTTGCCATTATACTTACCTGTCAATCATCCCAAAGTAATGTTGGGTTCAAGAACATGGCCTGATCTCCTGAAGCTGGTTTTTAAAAATGCACATAGTGCCACTACTCTCATTGTTAACTACATGGGTGCATTGTTAGAAATTATGGTGTTGAAGTTTTAATCAAGTTTGTAAACCATCTCTGCCTCTTTCTAGAGGTAATTTTATGAGTTTGCCCTGCCAGTGGGACCTGTTGCTCTGGTCATACATATGGGAAATGGCATGTGCTGTCATGATTTGCCAGTGAGAGTGCACCAGAAATTTCTGGGCCTCTGTTTACCTGAGAAGCTTGCAAAATTCAATTAACTTGACTTTTTTATGTTTGGAAAAAGTAAAAAGAACTTGTTAGGATAAGAAAAATGTTATATATCTGTCTCTGACTTCTCTATCTGGCTGGCTGGTCAGCTGTATCTGACTTCATCTGTCTCTCTGAAATTTAAAAAAAAATAAATGTTGATAATATCTCAAACCTCATTTGAAAAATCTCAATGGGAATCAAAGATACTTCTCTATCATGAGCACAGCATATGCTTTCAATTCTGAGTCAGCCAGTTGTGGATAGTGTGACATTACATCCTTTCACATAAATAGTTATGATATCACTTACTAATCACTGGAACTAGTTTTCCTTTCCAGATTGGTTTGAAGAGACTGTTCAAAGCTTTCTGTAAACATTGGAACCTATAGTATACAACAGTGGTCTAATATGTGCTCCAGCTTCACTGGACCAAATCACAAAAAAAAGGCCTAGGAATTCCTGTTAGCGTGCTAATCAGGGATTGACTGTGGACTACTTTCAAACTAAAATTTCTGGCAGGAAGTCTTAATTGACTGAAACAACGATTAAAGAATCAGGTGTGAAGGTCAATATGGCTGATTTGAAGCATTCCTGATTTTTGGACATTGAAATCAATGACTGGAAAATCTGCAGCCTCATGGATCAGAAGCACTGACCTCCACACCTGATTCATTGATCTCCACTCGCATGAAGTGAGAATATGTGCCAGCAGCATAGTCGTGCAATTTCAGGGCTTATAGATTTTTGGAAATAACACAGCCTGCTGGTTTACACTTGATTTTGCAGGTTTCACTCAGTAGATTAAAATGTGTATATCTCCCATGTAGCATGGCAACCAATGAAAAGAGAGAATCACTGATCTGCTTAGCCAATTGTGAACTGCAATTAGGCATTTCACCAGGTGAACCAATACTGTGAAGGCAAAAAAGATGTTCACTGATTATTATTGTCATATAATTGCTTGCTGCAGTTTAATAAATGGGAGGGCTGTTAGCTAACACTGGAAATCTGTCTGCAAGGATCAAAAGAGAGGAGGCACGTACTTTCTGGGACAGATGTCCACCTTTCCCCTCCCCATCCTCTCTCCAGAAACACCTGGTGCATCAGGCATGAGAAGATGTATAGAAAGCAGACAGTATCGGGCTGGCTCATCGGCAGGGCCCTCATAACGCACAGCATGAAGAGCTATATGGCTACTAAAATCCTAACAGGCTGTCAGTGAAAACCCAAGATATATATTTCTGCCTGAGCATGAAGGTGTCAACCAGCACCTTCCCTCAGACATCCAGTGAGATCTCTTCATGCTGCAATAACAGGGTTACTTAAACTGAAATCTTTCATCTTTTCCCAGCACTCCAGAAAAAACAGCAGTTATGTGGAAAAGCCCTAGTTAGACCACATCTGGAGTGCTGTGTTCAGTTCTGCTGACCACACCTTAGGAAGAGTATATTGTCCTTGGAAGGGAGTACAACATAGAATTGCCAGAATTATACCTGGACTCCAGGGGTTAAATTACGAGGAGAGATTACACAAACTAGAGTTGTATTCCCTGGAATTTAGAAGGTTAAGGGGTGATTGTATCGAAGTTTTCAAGAGATTCAGAGGAACTGATTGGGTAGATAGAGAGAAATTATTCCTGCTGGCTGGGGAGTCTTGGACTAGGGGACATAACCTAAAAGTTTATGTTTAGGAAGTTAAGTTAGGAAGTTAAGTTCGGAAACACTTCAACATGCAATAGGTGGTAAACCACAACGTCAGTTGATGCTGGTTCAATTGTTAATTTTAAATTTGAGATTGATAGATTTTTGTTAACCAAAGGTATTAAGGGATATGGGGCAGAGGTGGGTATATGGAGTTAGGTCATAGATCAAGCCATGATATTGAATGGTGGACCAGGCTTGAGGAGCTGAATGGCCTACTCCTGTTCCTATGGTCTTGTCCTCATATTGCTGCAATTCGCTGCTGGCAAAAGTAATAATCATTGACTCTGCTGGATAATGCATCTGTAACCTCCATGGTACATTTTCGAGCCACTAGCCCTATTAATGTTCTTGGTGTAAAGCCTGCAAGGAGCCTGATGTATTGTCTGGCAGTCTTCCTGTGGCACAACTGTGTCATTACCTTTGGGCTAAACCTCACCCCTCCTTTTAACTTACCTCTATGGAAGCAGAATGGCAAGACTTCACGGCACTTTTTGTCTGTCACTGAATTCACATGCAGCCAGGTGTTGCTAGTCCTTGCCTCCAGTGTTACTGGAGCACTCATTGCACATTGCCACATAAAACCGTAAAATGTGGAAAGGGAATTTGCGGCAGTTCTCTCATTTGAGTAAGATGAACAATCAAAATTGTTTAATATGACAATATGTAGCACTTCACTCTAAATTGTCTAAACTGTTGATTTCATTGTCTTTTTATATGAATTGTTAATGTGTGGTACAAACAGAATAAATTATAAACTCCATGCAATAGTGTTCATATTCCTCTTGCAGCATTGACAATACTTGACCAGCAAAATGGGGCTTGAAATTCCGGTCGGAGGCTTCCTTCGGACGAACACCTCCGACCTGAGAATTTTAACGAATTTACCTGGTGGTCCCAGAGGTGCCTGCAATTGCGGTGGGGAGGCCTTCTCTTCCAGATCTTCGGAACGCGCTCCCGTTCTCGAGGTTCGAATGCAGAAGGTGCAATCAATCAGATACAGTATTCTCATTAATAGCAATCCGAACTCTTTGCAGGTGCTCTTGGGTAGTATAAGAAGGGACTAGTTATTCCCACTACTATCCTACCTTGTTAGTTTTTCTTCTCCTCCAGCTAAGACTCATGACATAGAGGAGGCGAAATTGGATCTTGTTTTGCCTGGTTTCAGGCACAAAATGAATCCAGAAACTTCCAATTTGTGTCACCGATCTCACTGCCCAAAATGTACAGAAAGTATGTTGGTTGCTGTATTGATGCAGGTGCTCCTTAGTCGTCCTGGGTAGCTGCCTAAAGTAATTGCAGAGCCAATTACAATATTAAATCAGGGTCCTTAGACTGATTTACGTCTGATTTCTGCAATTTTATTAAATTTATTCCTGGGATGTGGGCATTGCTGGCAAGGCGAGCATTTATTGCCCATCCCTAATTGCCCTCGAGAAGGTGGTAGTGAGCCACCTTCTTGAACTGCTGCAGTCCGTGTGCTGAAGGTACTCGCATATTGCTGCTAGGGAGTGAGTTCCAGTATTTTGACCCAGCGATGATGAAGGAACGGCAAAATATTTTCAAGTTAGGATGGTGTGTAACCTGGAGGGGAACTTGCAGGCAATCCCCTCCCCCCTGGACAAGCTCCCTGTGAGAAGCATCCTTCATGCCTGGAGTTCACCCACGTTATTATAATTAGGCTGAACTCAGAAATTCAGCTGCGGTCAGCGCTTTGCAAATCAGGCGGGTGAAACTCACATACGACCCAACTTCCGTTGGGGCTTACACCTGGACTAATAATCTAACTTCTTGAGTCCAGTACTCATACATTGCCTGTGCATGTAAAGGTCACAGGAGTATTAACCTGCTTTACTTCAATTTAATTTAATGAACCAATGGGCACCAGCCAGGGATGCATGTCACATTGTATGTTTCAAATGAATGGAGCTTTTGTCAAGTGAAAATTATATTTTTGTTTGGTTTCTTGGGCCTATTCAGCGCAATAGATTAAATATAATGTCTTTCAAATATCGACTTTGCAAATTCCTCAAGTTCATTGTTTAATCAGGATGTTTCCTGAAACAGTTGCATGCCTTGAATGTATCAGTTGTTTGACACATATTTAAAATCACTTCTCGGAATGCATTTTATCCCTGAGGACCTCATTGCCCTCAGATCATCCAGAATTAATAGTCCTCCATTTTGTGCTGTCCTCTACTTAATGCTCTGCTTCAAACATAGAAAATAAATGCAGGAGTAGGCCATTCAGCCCTTCGAGCCTGCACCACCATTCAATATGATCATGGCTGATCATGCAACTTCAGTACCCCATTCCTGCTTTCTCTTCATCACCCCTTGATCCCTTTAGCCATAAGGGCCATATCTAACTCCCTCTTGAATATATCCAATGAACTGGCATAGAAACATAGAAAATCGATGCCAGAATAGGCCATTCGGCCCTTCGAGCCTGCACTACCATTCAATATGATCATGGCTGATCATGCAACTTCAGTACCCCACTCCTGCTTTCTTGCCATACCACTTGATCCCCTTAACCGTAAGGGCCATATCTAACTCCCTCTTGAATATATCCAGTGAACTGGCATCAACAACTCTCTGCGGCAGTGAATTCCACAGGTTAACAACTCTCTGAGTGAAGAAGTTTCTCCTCATCTCAGTCCTAAATGGCCTACCCCTTATCCTAAGACTATGTCCCCTGGTTCTGGACTTCCCCATCATCGGGAACATTGTTCCCGCATCTATCCTATCCAGTCCCGTCAGAATCTTATATGTTTCTAGGAGATCCCCTCTCATCCTTCTAAACTCCAGTGAATAAAGGCCCAGTTGATCCAGTCTCTCCTCAAATGACAGCCCAGCCATCCCTGGAATCAGTCTGGTGAACCTTTGCTGCACTCCCTCAATAGCAAGCACGTCCTTCCTCAGACTAGGAGATCAAAACTGAACACAATATTCCAGGTGAGGCCTCACTAAGGCCCTGTACAGCTGCATTAAGACCTCCCTGCTTCTATATTCAAATCCCCTAGCTATGAAGGCCAACATACCATTTGCCTTCTTTACCACCTGCTGTACCTGCGTGCCCACTTTCAGTGACTGATGAACCATGACACCCAGGTCTCGTTGCACCTCCCCTTTTCCTAGCCTGCCGCCATTCAGATAATATTCTGCCTTAGTGTTTTTGCCCCCAAAATGGATAACCTCACATTTATCCACATTATACTGCATCTGCCATGTATTTGCCCGCTCACCAAACCTGTCCAAGTCACCCTGCAGCCTCTTAGCATCCTCCTCACAACACACACCGCCACCCAGTTTAGTGTCTTCTGCAAACTTGGAGATATTACATTCAATTCCTTGCAACTGTTTGCTTCACTGATCACTATCAGGTGCACTAGTCCCGACTGATGCATAAGACATCACAACTGTGTGCGACAGGCTGAATGGACCAGTAGGTCTTTTCCTGTCTGACATTTTTGAATGTTCATTTGTATGCTCATGCCCCATCCGTGCAACAGGCTAGGATGCAGAACCTCAAAAAATCGCATGATGTTTTCAGTTTAATATTGTCCAAATTGAATTACCAATCCTGGTTCCAAAAATCCATAAGCCATCAATCCCAATATAAGCCAATGATCTCTGGCTTTACCGGCACAGAGGGAGGAAGCGGCTGATCGAGACTTGGTAGACTTTGCAAAGTCACGTCTCGAGCCTCCAGGTCTGCAGAGACCAACCAGGGCTGCCGCCCAACCAACTTTTCACCCTTCTTGGGCGGGTATTTTTTCCCTTTTTACCCATTTTTCGGGTCTTTGGTCGGGCTTTAAAAGCGGCAGCCTGAAGCCTGGCAGAGGTGACTAAGTTAAAGTATGCGGAGTCAAGTGGATATCACCTGATTTAAATAATCCAGGCAGCTGGCCTGTCACAGGGATTCTGTGCATTCCTCTCGCTCACTCGACAATGCCCAAATATCTTAGCCGGTTAAGGTTACTTATTTTGAAAATATATGGAATTTGATTGAGGATTTTAAACTGAGGAGCATTTTTTTGCACTGTTGTGAAACTGGCAGTGTAAATATGAGTCCGGGTCTGACCTCACTCTGAAGTGGTGATGCTCCCTTGAGAGCGTAGTCTTGCACCATTGCCTTTGGATTCTATGTAGAGCCAAAGGTGGGCAGCGGAAACATTACAAGGACACCCTGAAAGCCTCCCTAGTAAAGTGCGACATCACCACTGACACCTGGAAGACCCTGGCCGAAGACCGCCCGAGGTGAAGAAAGAGCATCCGGGAGGGTGTTGAGCTCTACGCGTCTCAATGCAAAGAGCGTGACGAGGTCAAGCGCAGGCAGCGGAAGGAACGCGCGGCAACCAGCCCCACCGACCCCTTCCCTCGACAAATGTCTGTCCCACCTGTAACAGGGTCTGTGGCTCTCGTATCGGACTGTTCAGCCATCAGACAACTCACTTTGGGAGTGGAAGCAAGTCTTCCTCGATTCCGAGGGACTGCCTATGATGATGATGGAATGTAAACCCAGTGCAGTATCAAATCTGGTTTTAAATCTCTCTAAATGGTTAGCTTTCTAACTTAAGTGAGGTAGTTCTGCATTGTGTGTGTATCCAGGCATATCCAGAGCACATTCTTAAGCACAATAGATAAACCTTCAGTCAGGCAGAAGCCCAGCAACAAAAACAGGATTTTGCTTGGTTAGAAACATAGAAAATAGGTGCAGGAGTAGGCCATCCGGCCCTTCGAGCCTGCACCACCATTCAATAAGATCATGGCTGATCATTCCTTCAGTACCCCTTTCCTGCTTTCTCTCCATTCTTCTTGATCCCTTTAGCCGCAAGGGCCATATCTAACTCCCTCTTGAATATATCCAATGAACTGGCATCAACAACTCTCTGCGGCAGGGAATTCCACAGGTTAACAACTCTCTGAGTGAAGAAGTTTTTCCTCATCTCAGTCTTAAATGGCCTGCCCCTTATCCTAAGACTGTGTCCCCTGGTTCTGGACTTCCCCAACATCGGAAACATTCTTCCCGCATCTAACCTGTCCAGTCCAGTCAGAATCGTATACGTTTCTATGCGATCCCCTCTCATCCTTCTAAACTCCAGTGTATAAAGGCCCAGTTGGTCCAGTCTCTCCTCATATATCAGTCCAGCCATCCCTGGAATCAGTCTGGTGAACCTTCGCTGCACTCCCTCAATAGCAAGAACGTCCTTCCTCAGATTAGGAGACCAAAACTGAACACAATATTCCAGGTGGGGCCTCACCAAGGCTCTGTACAATTGCAGTAACACTTCCCTGCTCCTATACTTAAATCCTCTCGCTATGAAGGCCAACATACCATTTGCCTTCTTCACCGCCTGCTGTACCTGCATGCCAACTTTCAATGACTGATGAACCATGACACCCAGGTCTCGCTACACCTCCCCTTTTCCTAATCTGCCGCCATTCAGATAATATTCTGCCTTCGTGTTTTTGCACCCAAAGTGGATAACCTCACATTTATTCACATTATACTGCATCTGCCATGTATTTGCCCACTCACCAAACTGTCCAAGTCACCCTGCAGCCTTTTAGCGTCCTCCTCACAGCTCACACTGCCACCCAGCTTAGTGTCATCTGCAAACTTGGCGATATTACACTCAATTCCCTCATCCAAATCATTAATGTATATTGTAAATAGCTGGGGTCCCAGCACTGAGCCCTGCGGCACCCCATTAGTCACTGCCTGCCATTCTGAAAATGACCTGTTTATCCCGACTCTCTGCTTCCTGTCTGCCAACCAGTTCTCTATCCATGTCAGTACATTACCCCCAATACCATGTGCTTTAATTTTGCAAACCAATCTCTTGTGTGGGACCTTGTAAAAAGCCTTTTGAAAGTCCAAATACACCACATTCACTGGTTCTCCCTTGTCCACTCTACCAGTTACATCCTCAAAAAATTCTAGAAGATTTGTCAAGCAGGATTTCCCTTTCATAAATCCATGCTGACTTGGACCGATCCCGTCACTGCTTTCCAAATGTGCTGCTATTTCATCTTTAACAATTGATTCCAACATTTTCCCCACCACTGATGTCAGGCGAACCGGTCTATAATTACCCGTTTTCTCTCTCCCTCCTTTCTTAAAAAGTGGATTTTCATTAGCTACCCTCCAGTCCATAGGAACCGATCCAGAGTCGATAGACTGTTGGAAAATGATCACCAATGCATCCACTATTTGTAGGGCTACTTCCATAAGTACTCTGGGATGCAGACTATCAGGCCCCGGGGATTTATCGGCCTTCAATCCCATCAATTTCCCGAACACAATTTCCCGCCTAATAAGGATTTCCTTCAGTTCCTCCTTCTCACTAGACCCTTGGTCCCCTAGTATTTCCGGAAGGTTATTTGTGTCTTCCTTCGTGAAGACAGAACCAAAGTATTTGTTTAACTGGTCTGCCATTTCTTTGTTCCCCATTATAAATTCACCTGAATCTGACCGCAAGGGACCTACGTTTGTTTTCACTAATCTTTTTCTCTTCACATATCTATAGAAGCTTTTGCAGTCAGTTTTTATGTTCCCAGCAAGCTTCCTCTCATACTCTATTTTACCCCTCCTAATTAAGCCCTTTTTCCTCCTCTGCTGTATTACAAAATTCTCCCAGTCCTCAGGTTTGCTGCTTTTTCTGGCCAATTTATATGCCTCTTCCTTGGATTTAACACTATCCTTAATTTCCCTTGTTAGCCACGGTTGAGCCACCTTCCCCGCTTTATTTTTACTCCAGACAGGAATGTACAATTGTTGAAGTTCATCCATGTGATCTTTAAATGTTTGACATTGCCTATCCACTGTCAACCCTTTAAGTATCACTCGCCAGTCTATTCTAGCAACTCACATCTCATACCATCGAAGTTACCTTTAAGTTCAGGACCCTAGTCGCTGAATTTACTGTGTCACTCTCCATCTTAATGAAGAATTCTACCATATTGTGGTTACTCTTCCCCAAAGGGCCTCCCACAACAAGATTGCTAAACTAATCCTCTCTCATTACACAAGACCCAGTCTAGGATAGCGTGCTCTCGAGTTGGTTCTTCGACATATTGGTCTAAAAAACCATCCCTTATACACTCCAGGAAATTCTCCTCCACAATATTGCTACCAGTTTGGTTAGCCCAATCTATATGTAGATGAAAGTCACCCATGATAACTGCTGTATCTTTATTGCACGCATCCCGAATTTCCTGCTTGATGCCATCCCCAACCTCACTACTACTGTTTGGTGGTCTGTACACAACTCCCACTTGCGTTTTCTGCCCTTTGGTATTCCGTAGCTCCACCCATACAGATTCCACATCATCCAAGCTAATGTCCTTCCTTACTGTTTCATTAATTTCCTCTTTAATCAGCAACGCCACCCCACCTCCTTTTCCTTTCTGTTTATCCATCCTAAATGTTGAATAACCCTGGATGTTGAGTTCCCAGCCTTGGTCACCCTGGAGCCATGTCTCCGTGATGCCAATTACATCATATCCGTTAACTACTATCTGCGCAATTAATTCATCCACCTTATTCCGAATACTCCTCACATTGATACAAGAATAATTTTATTAAAGTTAAGTACATTGTAACATTTGAATAAAATATATTTTACATTAAAACTGAATCATGTGTCATTAGCACAACACATTACAGAACAGCTCCAAACAATAAACATGTCCATGTGGAATAGTTGTCGCTGAGCCCTCAGGCATCAGTAAAGTGTTCATGGATGAGCTGCTGGCGCAAGGCTCGAGCAATTGTTAAAGGAGCACGATGGCCCGCCCTCCTCTGCCGTCGTGCTCCGGCCTCAGGCACTTGCTTAGCTTCCTCATCCTTGTAATCATCCTCCTCCTCCTCCTCCTGCTCGTCACCTGCATCTTCCACATCATTATCATCAGCCACTCTCACCGTAGGTGGGTCTTCCACTACAATGCAACATGCAACAATGAACTGACCGACAGTCTCAGGGGAGTACAGCAAATAGCCTCCGGAATGGTCCAGGCATCGGAAATGCTGTTTCAATATACCAATGGTCCTCTCAATGATGCCGCACGTCGTAATGTGCGACATGTTGTATTGACAGTCAACTTCCGTCCGGGTTACGCGTAGGGGCGTTATGAGCCAGGTGGCAAGGCCGTACCCTTTGTCTCCCAGTAGTCAGCTCTGCCCTTCTGGCTGTTGCTCAAACATGGCAGATATAATGCTGTCGCATCATGGGTGCTGCCAGGGTATCTTACATCGACTGACATGATGCGATGCCTGTCGTCACACACGAGCTGCACATTAATGGAGTGGAAGCCTTTTCTATTCCTGTGCATCTCGGAATCAGGCAAAGGTGCTCGCAAGGCAATGTGGGTACAATCAATGCAGCTTTGTACCTTTGGGAAGCCAGCAATCCTCGAGATGCCCACAGCCTTGGCATGGATTGCTTGGGCGGTCATGGAGAACTTTATGAAGTCATTCCTCCGTGCATACAGTGCAGCTGTGACCTGGCGAATGGAGACGTGTTGCATGCTGAGAGATGGCGCACACATCCCCAGTTGGAGCTTGAAACAATCTGGAGGCATAGAGTGAAAGTACAGCTGTAACCTTCACTTCAACTGACAAAGCAGTCCTCCTGATGCTTCTCGGCTGCAGGTCTGCTTTCACCAACTCACAGATCTCATGGACAACTTCTTTGCGGAAATGCAGCCTTCTGACACAATCTGCATCACTCAGGCGCAGGTACGAACGCCTGCCTCGATATACCCAAGGTGGGTAAGACCTCCTGCCCAGCACCCTACGGGCTCAGATATTCCTGATGCGATGAGCTCTAATCAATTGTTCCCTATGTCGCACCATGATGCAGAATGCTCACAAAGGTATGGCATTGTCAGTATTGCCCCCACACTTAACATTAAACTTTCAAAGCTCAAAATGGCAGGAAAGCAGGCAGCACAGGTTCGCAGTTCTCTCTCTCCCCAAGGTCTGTATGGATGGACGATACCCAAAGGTCTTGTCACCTCTCCCCACTCCCCCCGCCCCCCCCCTCCCCCCTTGAGTCTTGGGACCTCTCTCTCCCTCCCCCTCCTGGGCTACAAGCCATAAGATCATCTCTCTCTCTCCCTCCTCCTCCCAGGAATACAAGCCATAAGATCAGCTATCTTTCCCTCCTCTCCTCTCTTCCCCCCACGGCTTGTTTTGTAGCCGAACCCCGAGCTGCTGTGTCCGGACGTGAGGTCGATTCTGCCGGCCAAACCTACACCCGCCAGGCCTAATTTAGGACATTCGCTGGTGGCGTGTGAGTGAGTACAAACATGAGAAAACTTGTGAAATCCAACAAATTTACACTTCTACGTTGACAGGTAAAAAAAATTTGAACTTTATTATTGATTTTGACAGTGTTCTTGACTCCCTCCAAAATCTTCAATTAAAAAACAATGACTTCTTTCAGCGCAGATTTGTTAATGTGCGCTGGTTTTCTTAACTCAATCAGAATGTTTTTCGTGCGTGGCCAGATACGCCAACGTAATAGAAAAAAAATGTTGGCCAAACTGCGAACAATTGAAAAAACCGGCGCAGGCATGACGTCAAACAAAACTGGCCTAGAAACATTGGGCCCAAGTTTCGAGCCGCGCCTAGAACGGCGCAGTCCCGACCTGGACGCCCGTTTTTCGCGCCACAAAGTGCGCCTAAAAAAAACCTCCAGATTCTCCAGCTCCCTGCAGGTCCTCTGGCCCTCGGCGCAGCGCAGCAGGAGCTGTAGGGGGCGGAGCCAGGTCCCTGCGCTGAAAACAGTGCCGGGACCTCTGCACATGCGTGCTACAGTCGGCGCGCATGTTCAGTAGCTCCAGGCGCCCAAAACTGTGTGGGAGGGGCCGAAGCACGCAGCCCCTAGCCCTGGCCGAATGGCCTCACTGAGGCTGCGTGAATAAGGCTCCTCCCACGGCCAGCTCCTGCTTCCTCCCGACCCGACTCGACTCCCGCCTCCGGACCAGACCCGACACCGACCTGACTCCCGCTTCCCCCCCCGCCCGCCCCTGGACCGGACCCGACACCGACACCGACACCGACCCGACTCCCGCTTCCCCCCCCACCCCTGAGACCGGACCCGACACCGTCCCCGACCCGACTCCACCGCCCCCGGACTGGATCCGACCTGACCTCCCTCCCCCCAACCCGAACCGAACCGACCTCCCTCCCACCATCCCCCCGACCCGCGCTTCCCCCGACCCGACCCAACACCACCTACCTGTAAATCTGGTGCTGGGGACGGGCCCTGCCCGAAGTCTCGGGCCCGGCCCATTCAGCCTCCCTCCCCCTTCTCCTTCCTCCCCCCCCCCACTGCCAATCTCCTTCCCCCCCCGCCCCCCATCCTCCTTCCCCACCCAATCTCCTTCCCCCCCCATCTTCTTCCCCCTCCATCTCTTATCTCCCCCCTCTCCCCTTTATCCCCTTCTTCCCCATCCCTCCCCCTTCCCTCCCTCTGCTCCCCCCCTCCCCTCGCTGTCAGAAACACAGACACTGACAGACAGAGAATGAGAGACACACACAGACAGACAGAGAGATAGAGACACTGACAGAGACACACTGGGGGGGGGCATCCCAGCACGCTGTTGGAGGGCTCCCGGTGCTGCAGTCGGTAAGTAGAAAATGTTTTATTAATTGATTTAAAAAAAAAATTATTTCTTATTAATTTTTTTTGATTGATTTATTGGTTGATTTATTGATGTATTTATCATTTATTATTGATGATGGCTCTTTATTTGTAAAACTGAAGTGTTTAATGTTTGTAAACGTCCCTTTAAACACCCCCCCCCCCCATTCCCTACGCCTGATTTGTAACCTACGCCTGATTTTCTAAAGTGTAGACAAGGTTTTTTCGAGCGTACAAAAATCTTCACTTACTCCATTCTAAGTTATTTTGGAGTAAGTTTTCACTGACAACTTTTAAAACAGGCGTAAGTGGCCGGACACGCCCCCTTTTGAAAAGAAAATGTTCCAAAGTGAAACTGTTCTAACTGACTAGAACTGGAGCAAACTAACTGACAAGAATTCCGATTTCTAAGATACTCCGTTCTACACCAGTTGCTCCTAAAAATCAGGAGCAAATCATGTGGAAACTTGGGGCCATTGGGCCCAAGTTTCGGGCTGTACCTAGAACGGCGCAGCCCCGACCTGGACGCCTGTTTTTCGCGCCACAAAGTGCGCCTGAAAAAAACTTCCAGATTCTCCAGCTCCCTGCTGGTCCTCTGGCCCTCGGCGCAGCGCAGCAGGAGCCGCAGGGGGCGGAGCTAGGTCCCTGCGCTGAAAACAGTGCCGGGACCTCTGCACATGCACGCTACAGTGGGCGCGCAAGTGCAGTAGCTCCAGGCGCCCAAAACTGTGTGGGACCCTGGCCGAATGACCTCACTGGGGCTGCGTGCGTAAGGCTCCTCCCACGCCCAGCTCCTGCTAGCACCAGAACGCCCCCCGCCCCCCCCCCCCGACCCGACCTCCGCTTCCCCCGCTCCTGACCTTCCCCCCCCCTCCCCGACCGACCTCCGCTCCCGACCGATCTCCTCTCCCTCCCCCCCCCCGCCCCCGACTGATCTCTGCCCCGATCTGCACTCCCCCCGATCCGCGCTCCCGACCCCCCCGGACCTGACGCCACCTACCTATCAATCCGGTAAGTCTAAGCTCGAAGTCTTGGGCCCGGCCGGGCCCGGCCCGTTCAGCCTCCCTCTCCTTTCTTTCTCTCTCTCTCTCGCTCTCTCTCTCTCTCGCTCTCTCTCTCTCTCTCTCACTCTCTCCCTTCTCTCTCCCTCTCTCCCTTCTCTCCCTCTCTTCCCCTCCCTCCCTCCCTCCCTTCTCTCACCCCCCCTCCCCTCCCTCCCTTCTCTTCCCCCTCCCCTCCCTCCCTTCTCTTCCCCCCCCCTCCCCTCCCTCCCTTCTCTTCCCCCCTCCCCTCCCTCCCTTCTCTTCCCCCCTCCCCTCCCTCCCTCCCTTCTCTCACCCCCCTCCTCCCTCCCTCCCTTCTCTCACCCCCCTCCTCCCTCCCTCCCTTCTCTTCCCCCCCCCCTCCTCCCTCCTTTCTCACCCCCCCTCCCCCCCTGCCTTCTCACCCCCCCCCGCCTTCTCACCCCCCCCTCCCCTCCCTCCCTTCTCAACCCCCTCCCCTCCTCCCTCCCTCTCAACCCCCTCCCCTCCCTCACTTGTCACCCCCCTCCCCGCCCACCCTCTCTTCCCCACTCCACCACCCCTCCTCCCCTCCACACCCCCTCCCCAACCTCCCTCTCCCCTCCACCCCTCGCTGTCAGAAACACAGACACTGACAGACAGAGAGTGAGAGACACACAGACAGACAGACAGAGAGATAGAGACACTGACAGAGACACACTGGGCGGCGGGGAGGGGGGCATCCCAGCACGCTGTTGGAGGGCTCCCGGTGCTTCAGTCGGTAAGTAGTAGAAAATGTTTTATTTATTGATTTTTAAAAAAAAAATTATTTCTTATTAATTTTTTTTGATTGGTTTAATGGTTGATTTATTGATGTTTTTATCATTTATTATTGATGATGGCTCTTTATTTGTAAAACTGAAGTGTTTAATGTTTGTAAACTTCCCTTTAAACCCCCCTCCCCCCATTCCCTACGCCTGATTTGTAACCTATGCCTGATTTTCTAAAAAAAATCAGGAGCAACTGAGGCCGAAACTTGGGCCCTTAGGCCCCAAGTTTCCACAGGATTTGCTCCTGATTTTTGGGAGCAACGGGTGTAGAACGGAGTATCTTAGAAATCGGAATTCTCGACATTTAGTTTGCTCCAGTTCTAGTCAGTTACAACAGTTTCACTTTGGAACAGAATTTTTTTTCAAAAGGGGGCTTGTCGGGCCACTTACGCCTGTTTTCAAAGTTTCGGCAGCGAAAACTTACTCCGAACTAACTTAGTAAGTGAAGATTTTTGTACGCTCGAGAAACCTTGTCTACACTTTAGAAAATCAGGTGTAGGTTACAAATGAGGCGTAGGGAATGGGGGGAGGGGGGTTTAAAGGGAAGTTTACAACCATTAAACACTTCAGTTTTACAAATAAAGAGCCATCATGAATAATAAATGATAAATACATCAATAAATCAACCAATAAATCAATCAAAAAAAATTAATAAGAAATAATTTTTTTTTTAAATCAATTAATAAAACATTTTCTACTTACCGACTGCAGCACCGGGAGCCCTCCAACAGCGTGCTGGGATGCCCCCCCCCCCCCCCAGTGTGTCTCTGTCAGTGTCTCTCTCTCTCTGTCTGTGTGTGTCTCTCATTCTCTGTCTGTCAGTGTCTGTGTTTCTGACAGCGAGGGGAGGGGGAGGAGGGGGGTAGAGGGAGAGAGGGGGGGGGAGGGATGGGGGGGAAGGGATGAGGGAGGGGGGGAGAAGGGGGGGAAAGGAGATGGGGGGAGGAGATGGGTGGGGGGGGAAGGAGATTTGGGGTGGGGGGAAAGGAGATGGAGATGGGTGGGGGGAAAGGAGATGGGGGGGAAGGAGATGATGGGGGGAAAGGAGATGGGGGGGAAAGGGGGGAAAGGAGAAGTGGGGGGGAGGCTGAATAGGCCGGGCCCGAGACTTCGGGCAGGGCCCGTCCCCAGCATCAGATTTACAGGTAAGTGGCATTGGGTCGGGTCGGTGGGAGCGCGGGTCGGGGGGTGGTGGTGGGAGGGAGGTCGGTTCGGGTCGGGGGGAGGGAGGGAGAGGGAGGTCAGGTCGGGGGGAGGGAGGTCAGGTCGGATCCAGTCGGGTCGGGTTCGGAGGCGGGCGGGGGGGGGAAGGAGCGGGAGTCGGGTCGGTGTGTCTGGTCCGGTCCGGAGGCAGGAAGCGGGAGTCGAGTCGGGTCGGGAGGAAGTAGGAGCTGGCCGTGGGAGGAGCCTTATTCACGCAGCCCCAGTGAGGCCATTGGGCCACGGCTAGGGGCTGCGTGCTTCGGCCCCTCCCACACAGTTTTGGGCGCCTGGAGCTACTGCACTTGCGCGCCCACTGTAGCGCGCATGTGCAGAGGTCCCGGCACTGTTTTCAGCGCAGGGACCGAGCTCCGCCCCCGACAGCTCGTGCTGCGCTGCGCCGAGGGCCAGAGGACCTGCAGGGAGCTGGAGAATCTGGAGGGTTTTTTTAGGCGCACTTTGTGGCGCGAAAAACGGAGTGCGCCATTCTAGGCGCGGCTCGAAACTTGGGCCCATCGTAACTAAGTCAGTTACGCTGGTGCAGATTGCAGGGGGAAATTTTGAAAAAAATATGCCAAAAATTTGACTCAAAAGCAGCACAAATCACTGGGGAAAGTTGAGCCCTAAGTTTTTCATTATCTAAAAGAAGATTGAGCAGGTGGAATTTAAAGTACTGAGAGGCTGTAAGTGTAAGCAGGCATTCAACTCCGGAGCAAAAGGAATAATACTGTTTCAAGTAATGGTCATTAAAAAACTGGTTATAAGGGTGTATTTGCACTGTAGTTACTAGTGGATAGAGAACTGGTTGGCAGACAGGAAGCAGAGAGTCGGGGTTAACGGGTCCTTTTCAGAATGGCAGGCAGTGACTAGTGGAGTGCCACAGGGCTCAGTGCTGGGACCCCAGCTATTTACAATATACATTAATGATTTGGATGAGGGAATTGAGTGTAATATCTCCAAGTTTGCAGATGACACTAAGCTGGGTGGCAGTGTGAGCTGTGAGGAGGACGCTAAAAGGCTGCAGGGTGACTTGGACAGTTTGGTGAGTGGGCAAACGCGTGGCAGATGCAGTATAATGTGGATAAATGTGAGGTTATCCACTTTGGTGGCAAAAACGCGAAGGCAGAATATTATCTGCATGACGGCAGATTAGGAAAAGGGGAGGTGCAACGAGACCTGAGTGTCATGGTACATCAGTCATTGAAAGTTGGCATGCAAGTACAGCAGGTGGTGAAAAAGGCAAATGGTATGTTGGCCTTCATCGCTAGAGGATTTGAGTAGAGGAGTAGGGAGGTCTTACTGCAGTTGTACAGGGCCTTAGTGAGGCCTCACCTGGAATATTATGTTCAGTTTTGGTCTTCTAACCTTAGGAAGGATGTTCTTGCTATTGAGGGAGTGCTGCGAAGGTTCACCAGACTGATTCCCGGGATGGCAGGACTGACATATGAGGAGAGACTGGATCGACTGGGCCTGTATTCACTGGAGTTTAGAAGGATGAGAGGGGATCTCATAGAAACATATAAAATTCTTATGGGACTGGACAGGTTTGATGCAGGAAGAATGTTCCTGATGTTGGGGAAGTCCAGAACCAGGGGACATAGTCTAAGGATAAGAGGTAAGCCATTTTGGGACTGAGATGAGGAGAAACTTCGTCACTCAGAGAGTTGTTAACCTGTGGAATTCCCTATCGCAGAGAGTTGTTGATGCCAGTTCATTGGATATATTCAAGAGGGAGTTAGATATGTCCCTTACAGCCAAAGGGATCAAGGGGTATGGAGAGAAAGCAGGAAAGGGTTACTGAGGTGAATGATCAGCCATGATCTTACTGAATGGTGGTGCAGGCTCGAAGGGCCGAATGGCCTACTCCTGCACCTATTTTCTATGTTTCTATGTTTACTTTAATATCACTCTTTAAGACACTTTAAAAACTTTAAGATCACTTGCAAACTTACAAAAAACTTTTAATTTGAGAACAGTTACAACAGTAAGAATAATAATAACAACAACAACAGCAGCAAAGAAAGGCTGCAGCCATCTCTCATCCCCGTTATTCTAAGACCGCCCACTGCGCTTGGTCCTGGACCCTCCACCACCCCTGCCCGCAGGCGGTGGCACAGTTGTTTCTGGGCTTGGTACCAAGCTTATTCTTTCTAACATCTCAGGTACTGCGCACCTCTTGAGGGTGGGGGGCATCAGCGGCACCTCGTACATATCAGTACGACAGTTGTACTGATATGTACGAGGTGCCGCTGATGCCCCCCACCCTCAAGAGGTGCGCAGTACCTGAGATGTTAGAAAGAATAAGCTTGGTCCTGCTCCATCCCCTCCCCCCCCCATATTCTTAGTCTGGAGGGTCCGATTGGAGATGTTATCCTCTTCAGGCTCATCCTCATCTGAATCATCTTCTGCATTGTCAGGGTTGGCCTGAAGTTCTGCAAAATATAACAGAACAGTCAAATGGTTAGCAGCAGAGGAGGGGGCAGGATGGGTGGCATGACTAGGCTCACACATCACAGGCCAGACAGCAGGTTGATTTGAAGGGCCACGATGAATTTGCAGGTCTTACCCTCTCCCTCGAGTGTGGGCCCAGCTTGTGCAGTGGTGATTGCTTTTTTCCAGGCAGGACCCAAGGGTGTCAG
This sequence comes from Pristiophorus japonicus, assembly GCF_044704955.1. NCBI lineage: Eukaryota > Metazoa > Chordata > Chondrichthyes > Pristiophoridae > Pristiophorus > Pristiophorus japonicus. The sequence goes on along the minus strand of NC_091979.1, from coordinate 124,907,210 downwards.
TGGGTGCAGATTTGCCGGGCCTCCTCCTGTTCGAGTTCTTTCCCTTTTGTTGTGTGCCACTTTCCTCTGCAAAGATGAAAATGCAACTTTTTAGAGAGGGTGTCTTTCTGCTGGGTGGGACATATACAGCTGGTCACATTTACAATTGCATTGAAAAAATGAAAATATTACTTGCACTAACTACTTGACCAAGGTCCTGCTATTTCATTTTAGACTGGCTTCCAGATCTCGTGGTGTTCACCACTGCGCAGTAATCTTCTGCAACTTGGTTCCAACGTTTCTTCTTTTATTTTGGTGGCACTTTTATGTGACCTCTGCTGGTATCCAGCTCCTGCCATCTGTTCTCAATCACAGTAACTAGTGCCTCCACTTCCTCCAGCAAGAAATTCCTGGTCCTTGCTCTGCGTTGCATCTTGTATTGTTCCAGCTGCGATTTTCCCAATGTTCTCACAGCACTCCTTCTCACACGCACACAACTGGCTCTTTAAAAATGGCTGATTGCCAAATCCGAGCTGTGCCGAGCATGCACATCCATTGGAACGATGTCAAAAACGTAACTTTTTTTCTCGTGCATGCTTAGAAGGTACGGCATCATTTTCTGGCATAGATAGCAGGCTCCACCTCCTGAGATGACTGGACACATTGCGCCGTGCCAAATTCGAATTATAGATCGGGGATACTTTGGCAAAATATTTCTGCCGCATTTCTGGCAGAGAAAACCTGGCATAACTCTGGCAATATGCCAGAAAACGGGCTGGGGGAAAATTGAGCCCTTAGTTCTGTGAATTTCTCTTCACAGCTGAGAGCCCCAAGTCCCAGGATCCTATTCTTACTATTTTTCCCTGAACACTCAGTAATGTATTGAATTTTATTGCAAAGGCCTGATGCTAAAAATTTGAGTTTCTGAGCAGCCACACACTTCAGTCCTCTGGTGCAGTTTATGATGAGTTTATTTTTTGGCTGGACCATAAGGTCTTTCGTTAAGATATCATATAGCAACAATACTGATGGTTGCACTAATCTTAAAGGTTCTGGATTAACAGCTTGAGGTCTGAAGAGCAATGTGTGCATGCAAGGGACATGTGTAGCAAAAAATCGCATTTCCTTTTTTTTGTTCTTTCAGATTTTAACAAGAATAACTGATATAAATTGTATATGGTTCTAGCCTTTGGCCTGCAATTAGATGAATAGGAAACAGGAGCATAGATTGGAAGTCGGGTGGTGCAAAATTTTCATCCCGCTGTTGCGCATAGCCCTGACCCCACCATAAGCATAGAGTCAGCCTCATGAGAATATTAATATCAGAAATATCTCTGACTTGGAGTTCGCCCATTGGGCAATTGCATGCTGCCACAGGATTTAGAGGTCTGCAGCAGCTTAAAGGGTTCGGCATGTCGTTACTTCTATTTGTCAGTGTAGCAACATTTAGGGAGGCTAGCATGTCAGGTAGGAAAAGTGCTGGGAACAGTCAGTTTTTCTGATAGGACTTTAAAAGTATTGGTAGAAAAATTCAGAGAAGAACAGAGCTATCTTTGTAATAGGCAGATACAGCCTCCTCCCTTGAGGAGAGCTGGCTGGGGGAATACGAGTAGAGTGCCACACATGTAAAAACAGAACATGGTCAGAGCTTACTTTAAATGACACAGACAACACACCCAACACCCCAATTTCAGAGAAGCAGTGACATACTACTATATAACATTAGTGTACTTGTCTAACAGTGATAAATTGCCCCCCCCCCGCCAAAAACTGGTCGCACCTGCCGTGTTTAGACTGTTTTCACCGCCGTGGTACATGTGGTGGCCTCTTGCGTGTGATTCCGCTCATTGGCTTTTTTTTTGGAGCGGCCTGGAAGTCGGTCATAGTGGGAGCGGAAGTGCGGCGGTGAGCGGTAGTTCAGTAAGTAGAGGGACGGAAGTGGGGGGGCGGGCAGGCAGAGTGTCCGCCGCTTGTCACTCATCAGCGTAGCGCTGATGACGTCGTCATACTGGTTCATCACCACGTCTCTCCCCTTCACTTGAAGGGGAGAGCTACTGCGATTCTTTAAGTTATGTCCACTGGGCCACCAGGGAGGGTTTTGGCCGGGCCAGCGGCCTGGCACCCAAGAGGGCGGCTGTGGAACTAGGTCCTCCCCTTTAATGGCAGCCGCACCATCATTTTGCAAGCACTCAGAGCACAGTGCACTGACAGACAAAGCTTTCGGTGGCACCGAGCAGCGAGAGGAAGATTTGTCGTGCGGAACTTCGCGTTGCGGGGTGGGGGCGGGTGGAGTGGGCACATCGACAGTGCGCGCTCTGATGACGCACTTAGGATGGATCGGGGGCAGTGGAGCGGTAGTGGGGGAGTGAGTAATCGCCGGGATATCACAGGAGCGGAATTTTCAAAATGGCGGCCATTCCATGTAAAATCGCCGGCCACACTGCGGAATGGAATGGTCGCCGATTTCCAGAGGTAACAGGCCTTAAGGGAAGGGGCAATTTCGGCCCCAGGTGTGCATTCAAGACAACACTGGCATAACTCATTGAGGATCCAATGAAGTTGAAAATTTGTTTTAATTGTTTTCTGCTAAACATTAGAATGGCAAATATGATGTAACAGAGCAACAGAAAAATAGAAATGGTTTGTGTTATGTCTTTAATAATCTTATTAATGACTCCATGAGGTCTGGTATTGTACTTGAGCTGTTGTGACCTTAGTTCCATTTATTGTAACTCCAGAGTGAGGCACAAGCATGGTGGGCAGCCTTTTATACTGGGCCCTGCACACCTATGCAGGTGACCCTCAGGTCTCCCACCGCAATGCCCTCTGGTGGCACACCTTATGTGACTATTCAGTTAGTATACATGGTCTACATACATGACATCACTTTCCCCCCCCCCCCCCCAAAGACTTTAATGCAAATTGACTCGTACATTGACAGTGATCTGGGCTTTGCTCTTCCTGGTTGACCATTGGAGGGTCGCTTCTAGCTTGGGTGGGTTGGCAGTGAGATTTGTTGCTCGTGGAGGTCCCCATGGTTTCTGGTTGTGAGTCCATGACCACTCCATTCTCTTTCTCCCCCCCCGCCCCCCACACACAGATCATGCTAATGACCCGTTACATGTAAGTTGCATTCAAGTTCATCACATGGGTTTTACATTTACATCTTGGTACACTTATTGGGTGGATTACTTTTCTTTCTGTGTGGTACATTTACATGATCAGTACAGGTATATCAGTACAGGTACACAAGGACAGTCTAGTTTCAGCACGGCCGGATGAGATCCGGGTCATCTAGTGGTGGCACAGCGCCCCATGCTAGTGGGTCTGTGGGCGAGGTGAGCTCATTTTGTTCGAGTTGCCGGAGCTCAGGGCTCTTGCCGTTACTCCTTGTGTCGGGCAGGCCCAAAGACAGCTGATGTGTCTGTGACCTTCTTGTCCTATATTCAAAAAGGAGTTAGATGAGGTCCTTACTACTAGGGGGATCAAGGGGTATGGCGAGAAAGCAGGAATGGGGTACTGAAGTTGAATGTTCAGCCATGAACTCATTGAATGGCGGTGCAGGCTAGAAGGGCCGAATGGCCTACTCCTGCACCTATTTTCTATGTTTCTATGTTTCTATGTTTGCACAGTGTTGCTGCTGCTCCCTGGGAAGCAGTCTGAGCGAGTGAGCGATTCGTCTATGCGATGGTGGGGCTGCCTCGTCTTGTCTAGCAATTTGCAGGGGACTGCTGACTCGCTTTCTTTGAGGGCACCGTTGTGAGCACTCTCTAGTTTGGGATCCCGGCTGGTCCAGATCCCGTTCGGAGGAGCTGTTGCGGGTGACCCTTCACTCTTGGGTATTGCCGTGGTGGTGAGTGGGTTTGTGGGCTGCGCCTTTTTCACCCGGGTGGTGGGTGACTGTAGCTGACTGCGAGCATACACGCTGTTTATTGTTTCCGGCCCGCGGCGGTTCATGCCATCGGGTGCCTGCAATGTTAAACCGATCTGAGGCAGGGTATCGCTACCGGTGCCTCTGCTCTCCAGGGATCGTTTACTCTGCGGCTTGTCTACTTCTGTCAGCTGTGGGGACACTTTATGATACATCGTTCTTGTCCCGGGGATGCAGGCTACAGAATTGGGTAGCCCGCTGGACCTATATACAACCATTAGGTGTTTGCCCGCTACATTGGCTGATTGCAGTTTGCACCCAACATCGCTCAACAACATTTTGCTCGTTACAACTGGACTTTTACATTGGTTACCAATTTCAAGCAGTTCATTCAAAAATTGCGGGTTGCTGGTCTCCTTTAAAATGGCCTTACTACTTTTACCCCAATCGTCTTCCTTGCGTGGAACCAGGTGTTGTTGCTCCAAGCTGTTGAGTAAACGATCCCTCGTGGTTTGGACGCCATCTTTTCCCTGTCCATGATGTTGACTGCCACGACCTTTCCCAGGGATTCTGTCACTGAAGCTGGGAAGGCGCCCTCGGATCCAGTCTTCCTCCCCAGAAGCCCTGCCACTGAAACCGGGAAGGCGCGTTCGGGTTGTCTCGGCCGGATCATCGCCACGCAGTCATGATGAACGGTCTGTGCCTCGGGGGCTGTGCGGATCTGCTCTCTGGTGCCTGGTCCAACTGAAGGTGGTGGCTTGCTCTGCCTCTGACCACGAGGTCAGCGATCGCTGGAGGGATGAAGTCTACCCAGTTCCAGTGAATCTTCCCCATCCATTTTCTTCCAAGTAGCGTTGGTTCATCACCTGAAACAATCGACAATGGTAAATTGTGCACCGCGCCATCATGGGATACACTTACATCCGCACTACCAACAACTGATATCAGTTCCTTGGTGTAGGTGCGCAGCTTTGCCTGAACCGGGACCAGCTTGGGTCGTTCAGCTTGATCGTTCCATAGCCTTTCAAAGGCTTCCTGTCTCATTACTGTCTGACTCGCCCCCGTGTCCACTTCCATGAAGACTGGAACGCCATTTATCTCGACTTCCATTATCACTGGAGGACAACCTGTGGTGCAGGTCTATACTCCATACACTTCGTCCTGGGACTGAGCTGCCTCTCTCGCCATCTCCTCGTAATCTGCGCTGGATTCACAGCCATCTGCTGACTCCTCTTCCACATGGTGAGTCACAGCTCTTTTGCACATTTGCTGGAGGTGGCCCTTTGTGCTGCAGCCTTTGCACACATAGTCTCTGAACTGACACTGATGAGCCCTGTGATTACCTCCGCAACGCCAGCATGGTGCTACTCGACTTAAGTTTGCACCCCTTGTGGATTCTGAGTTAAAGGATTCGAGGGTCTGTACGCTCTGCCCTGGGCAGATTCACGTTCAACAGTTCTGCCTGTGAAAGGCGCCATTCTATTTACAGTACTTGCTGAGTTTGAGTCCTGAGAGTGAGTCATCATCTGCTTGGAGCTGCAGCTTGAGATCATGAATGCCTGGCTGATGCTGATGGCTTTCTGCAGAGGGACGGTGGTTCCGGCCGACAGTAGCCTGTGAAGAAGGGCCTCATAACCGATGCCAATTACGAAGACGTCCCGCAACGCATCGGCGAGAGATGCGCTGAATTCACACAGTCCTGCCAGCCTCCTGAGGTCGGCAGTGTACTTCGAGATTCCCTGGCCCTCGGGGCAACAGTGTATTTAAAATCGATGCCTGGCCGTGAGGATGCTCTCCTTCGGTTTGAGTTGGTCCCGAATTAGCACATCCAGCTCCTCGTATGACTTGGTCGTGTTTTCTCTGGTGCAAGCAAGTCCCTGACAAGGCCGTAGATCGCGGGCCCAGAACTGGTCAACAGGATAGCTCTGCATTTATCTACCAGCGTAGATAAGGAGATGAGGAGAAACATCTTCACCCAGAGAGTGGTGAACCTGTGGAATTCTCTACCACAGAAAGTTGTTGAGGCCAATTCACTAAATATATTCAAAAAGGAGTTAGATGTAGTCCTTACTACTCGGGGGATCAAGGGGTATGGCAAGAAAGCAGGAATGGGGTACTGAAGTTGCATGTTCAACCATGAACTCATTGAATGGCGGTGCAGGCTTGAAGGGCCGAATGGCCTACTCCTGCACCTATTTTTCTATGTCTACATACATGACAGTTTGGATTGTTGTAGAGCCTGAGGGCTAATATAAACTAAATGAAATATTAATCTTGTGTTATTTTTGACAGGGACAGAAATGGCACCAGTCCTGGAGGTTTGGGGAAGGGTGGGGGTCATTAAAATATGCACTTTGGAAAAATATATCCAAAACTCATTACAGATAGAAATAGTATTTAGGTGGCAATGCAACTTCAAATTTAACATTTTGCACTTCTCTCACTTGTATATATCCATATAACACCAAAAGGAAATATTTGCTTTTTTTAAACAAAAATCTTCATGAAATAATTGCATTTTAAAATCAATTCAACCTCATTACCAGTCTTTCTCATATCCTGAAATCTCAATGTGGAAAAAATACAGAATGAATTAAATGAACCTATCACCAGTGAACTGGATAGGCAGACAAAATTGAATTCATATTCCAGGCTGGAATTAAACTGAGTCTCTGGAGACAGATAGGATTATAAATCATTTTACAGACCCCTGTTGGTGTAAAATTCCAATAAATTCTTATTGTTTTTAAAAGTTTAAGTAGAAAAATATTATTTCCTTGTACCACACTATTTTACATTCCAGAATATATTGTTCCAAATGTAACTATTAGAATTCATATTTTTTTGGAATGATTGATTTAAAGCTGTATTTATATTTTTAGTGAGCCTCCTTTAAAAATGAAACCTTACCAGCAGCTGTTTAGACCATCCTCCAATGATGAATTCTAGAAAGATTTAGTTGCCACTATTTTCTCAAACTCTCCTATTTTGGAGCCATTTCAGTTTATATAACATATGTTCCCAAAACACTGATAGTTATTTCACATACATGGAATTCAAAGTTATTTCACATACATGGAATACAAAGTTATTTCACATACATGGAATACGAAGTTCATTCCATGTGGGTGAGACATACATCTGAACCTCAAGTCCAATGTGCGACATAATGAAAAGCATATGACCAAAATATGTGGCAGATGTTACTGATTTTGAATAGTGCCCAAATCACTTTGACATATGTGAAATAAAGCTGGCATACTTTTGCTGGAAATGAGTCACCAAACGATGGCTGAAAGAAATGAAGTTTGAAGGAATGAACTTTGAAAGTGTGATTTGAAACCATTATTTTAGAATTTTTGTGATAATAAAAGTTTGCAGATATGATGCCAAATGTTCAGTGACAGTATGGTGACAACAGGATTCAAGCTGAGAATGTGGAATATTTTACAAAATATTTCGTACTGAGGTGAATGCTATGAGATGACAACCCAACTAGAATCACTTTGCCAGAAGCTAATAGTATTTGAAAAATATCACAAAGTAACAGTAAGTTGGAACTGTGACGTCGGCCCCAGATGCCGATGGAGTTCTAAACTGCTCCTAAACAGGACGCCCCAGATGAACCAGTTGGGAAGCCAGCGAAGCCCATTAAGGTAGTTTAAAAAAAACGTTCCTTGGGTCCTCACAAGAAAAATCCAACCCTCAGCAGCCCAAGCTCCCTGCCCTCTCCAGCTGCAAGACCCACAGACCTTCCCCGCCCCAGCGTTCTTTCAGAAGCCAACTACTTGTACACAATTTTCATCCTGACCTGCTGGCTAGCTGCTTTCCGTTGGAAACTACCAAGTAGCTGATGAATTAAAATCTGCCAGGCCTACGATTTGCCATCCCGCATGGGATAACTGGCCAGTCCGACCGGGAGTTAAAATCAGCCCGATATAGCCTCCGTCACTTAAGGGATCCGTATAATGTTCAACAATTTCCAAGGCAGTAACCTCTGCACCTAAAATTTTAATTATATCAATTTGTTTCCTTATCCATTGCTTCTGACAGCTGTTGCCCAATAGTAACCAACTGTTTCCAGTTGAGAATCCAATCTAACCCATTCCTGTCTTCTTGACTGAAGGCTCTGCTATGTGTGCTGAAAGTTGAAATATGATTATGTGCCGAGGACATAATGAAACTCGAACTCCTGGCTTCTCATCATTTAGAAAATATTCTGATCCATCTATCTTGGGTCCAAAGTGGATTACTTTGCACTTCCCTATGTTGAACTCCATCTGCCTCAGTTTTGTCCACTCACTTAATCCATCAGTGTCATCTACACTACTTACTGTGCCACCTATAGAAACATAGAAATTTACAGCGCAGAAGGAGGCCATTTCGGTCTATCGTGTCCGTGCCGGCCGACAAAGAGCCTCATGGCCTTCGGTCAGCAGCCCTGAAGGTTACATATAAACCTATGAAGAATGAACAATGGCGGAAAGGTAAAGAGCACCCGGCCCAACCAGTCAGACCCACACAACTGCGACACCCCTTACACTAAAACATTCTACATTCCACCCCAACCGGAGCCATGTGATCTCCTGGGAGAGGCAAAAACCAGATAAAAACCCAGGCCAATTGGGGAAAGAAAAAACTGGGAAAATTCCTCCCCGACCCATCCAGGCAATTGAAACTAGTCCAGGAGATCACCCTGGCCGTATTCTATTCCCTGCAGTACTTACCATCATATCTGCACCGGCCCACAAGAGGTTATCCAGTCTATCCCAAGTACCAGCTCTAGGTCCGTAACCCTGCAGGTTACAGCACTTTTAAGTGCCCATCCAAGCACCTTTTACATGTGGTGAGGGTTTCTGCATCCACCACCCTTCCAGGCAGTGAGTTCCAGACCCCCACAACCTTCTGCGTGAAGAAGCCCTCCCTCAAATCCCCTCTGAATCTTCCACCAACCACCTTAAAACTATGCCCCCTTGTAATTGACCCCTCCACCAATGGAAATAGGCCCTTGCTATCCACTATATCCCCTCAAAATTTTGTACACCTCAATGAGGTCTCCTCTCAATCTCCTCTGTTCCAATGAGAACCCAGCCTATCTAATCTCTTCTCAGCTAAGATTATCCATTCTAGTCAGCATCCTTGTAAATCCCCTCTGCACCCTCTCTCGTGCAATCACCCGTGCAATGACAGGAGCTGACGACTGCTGGACGGACCACCGCCTAATCTGATCCATCATTGACATCAAAGTAGCCCCAAAGCGGAGGGGGCAGAAGAAGCAGTGCCGCAAAAAAGTCAATGCCGGGGCACTTAAGGACCCACCTAAGAGAGCCCTATACAGTCAGCGCCTCACAGCTAACCTGGCATGCCTTGATAATCCCGAGACGCAGAATGCCCACAGCACTTGGTCTGCCCGCTGGTCCTCCATAACCAGTGCCGACAAAGAGACGCTCGGTCACTTAACCAGGAAACACCAGGACTGGTTTGATGAGAGTGATCAGGAGATCCAAGAGCTAATAGATCGCAAGCGCAGGGCATTTCTGAGCCTTAAACAACAACCCAGCTCGGGAGCAGCAAAGCAGCATTACAGATGGCTCAAGGCTGAGGTCCCAAAAAAATCTGGGAACTAAAGAATAGGTGGTGGATGGAGAAAACACAGGAGATACAGCAGCTGGCCAACAACCATGATGTGGGAGGATTCTTCATCACAGTCAAGGTCACCTACGGTCCAAACACCCAAGGCCCCACCCCACTGCTGGCCAAGAATGGGGAAACACTCATCAAGGAGACCGAGCACTTAGAAGATTTCCTCAATCGAGACTCTGCCTTTGACTTGAGTGTTCTCGACTCCATCCCGCAGCATGCTACCCGCCATCGCCTCAGTAAAACCCCAACACTGCACGAGGTAGAAAAAGCCATAAGACAACTTAAAAACAACAAGGCTATGGGAGCGGATGGAATCCCTGCTGAGGCACTGAAGTATAGCGGAGAGGCACTGTTGGTGCGAATACATGACCTCATCTCTCTCATCTGGAGGGAGAAGAGCATGCTGGGAGATCTCAGTGATGCAGTGATCGTGACCACCTTTAGCAAAGGGGACAACTCCAACTGCGGCAACTACAGAGGAATCTACCTGTTATCAGCCATTGGGAAAGTCGGCGCGAAAGTCCTCCTCAACCATCTTCTCCCTGTGGCTGAGGAGCTCCTCCCAGAGTCACAGTACGTATTTCGTCCAGTACGGAGCATAACGGACATGATTTTTGCAGCACGACAGCTGCAGGAAACATGCAGGGAACAGCGCCAGCCCTTATACATAGCCACCTTCGAGCTTACAAAGGCCTATGACACTGTCAACTGTGAGGGTCTATGGAGCGTCCTCTTCCGTTTCGGAAGCCCCCCTAAGTTCATCACCATCCTCCGCCTGCTCCACGATGACATGCAGGCCGTGATCCTTACCAATGGATCCATTACAGACCCAATCCACGTTCGGACCGGGGTCAAACAGGGCTGCGTCATCACCCCAACCCTCTTCTCAATCTTCCTCGCTGACATGCTCCATCTCACAGTCAAAAAGCTCCCCGCTGGGGTGGAACTAAACTACAGAACCAGTGGGAACCTGTTCAACCTTCATCGTCTCCAGGCCAGGTCCAAGACCACCCCAACCTCTGTCGTCAAGCGACAGTACGCGGACGACGCCTATGTCTACGCACATACAGAGGCTGAACTCCAGGACATAGTCGACGTATTTACTGAGGCGGACGAAAGCATGGGCTTTACGCGAAACATCTGTATGACAAAGGTCTTCCACCAGCCTGTCCTCGTTGCACAGCACTGCTCCCCAGTCATCAAGATCCACGGCGTGGCCCTGGACCATTTCCCATACCTCGGGAGCCTCTTATCAACAAGAGCAGACATTGACGATGAGATTCAACACCGCTTCCAGTGCACCAGCGCAGCCTTCGGCCGCCTGAGGAAAAGAGTGTTTGAAGACCAGGACCTCAAAACTGCCACCAAGGTCATGGTCTACAGGGCTGTAGTAATACCCGCCTTCCTGTATGGCTCAGAGACATGGACCATGTACAATGGACACCTCAAGTCGCTGGAGAAATACCACCAACGATGTCTCCGCAAGATCCTACAAATCCCCTGGGAGGACAGACGCACCAACATTAGCGTCCTTGACCAGGCCAACATCCCCAGCATTGAAGCACTGACTGCACTTGATCAGCTCCGCTCGGCAGGCCACATTGTTTTCATGCCAGACACGAGACTCCCAAAGCAAGCGCTCTACTCGGAACTCCTTCACGGCAAATGAGCCAAAGGTGGGCAGAGGAAACATTACAAGGACACGCTCAAAGCCTCCCTGATAAAGTGCAACATCTCCACTGACACCTGGGAGTCCCTGGCCAAAGACCGCCCTAAGTGGAGGAAGTTCATCAGGGTGGGCGCTGAGCACCTCGAGTCTCATTGCTGAGAGCATGCAGAAATCAAGTGCAGGCAGTGGAAAGAGTGTGCAGCAAACCTGTCCCACCCACCCACAGAAACAGTGGTGCTCGTATTGGAATGTTCAGCCTCCTAAGAACTCATTTTAAGAATGGAAGCAAGTCTTCCTTGATTTCAAGGAACTGCCGATAATGGTGATGATGACCCCGTATAATACACAAAACTGGCTGGGTGATTCCTGGTTACCAAAGTCGCAGAGATGCTAGTTGGTCTAACTGGTGACGTCTCTGTCCTGGATTGGTCATCTTGATGAAAACAATGTTAAGCCATTTCTGTAGATGAGCAGTTCTCGAAGTGCTAACTGTTTCTTGAACTCTTGAGTGCACCTTCATTGAAAGAGTCCAGAGGTGTTACATTTTGGCCTGCAAACTTCATTGTCCATCCAGACACACTAGCTCCATGGACAAACTGTGTTTTCCCACAAATCGCACACAGTTCAAAATGAAAAGGCCCCTGCTTTTCATGACTTCAGCGTGAGACCGGTCCCATGGCAACCCAAAAGACAGGCAGCTCCTCCTGCTATACTTCTCAGAAACCAAAAATCGGTCCTTTTAAACTCCAGTCTCCATTTTGAAACGCAGCCCATGTGCATCTCCATTTTAAAACAATACAGATCCATTTCAAAAGTCCAAAAATCCTTCCGGCCCATACACACACTGATGTTGACACCGGCCAAATCCTACAACTCCTTTATCTACCACACCTCAAAAGATCCAGCTAGGTTAGTTACACATGACTTACTCATTACAAATCCATGCTGGCTCTCTCTGGCAAGTTCATATTTGTCCATGTGTTCAGTCACTCTATCCATAATAACAAAGGGGGAAAAATTAGCCTGCTTTGTGCCCCCTGTTAACGCCGAGGAGCGGTAATGGGCGCTAAGGCTCTACCGACACCCGCAAACTTCCATGCCGGGTTTGTGTTGGTGCTAAAACTTACTGCCTCGATCTTTTGAGCCCCGTAGATCATGACATTATCTAATTTGGTGCCCCAGATGCAAAATTCATATCCATCCCCTGCAGCATCGCCAGGCGTCAACAACACCAGCTGCAGGAGACGTTGTCACCTTGGCTGATTGGTTGGAGAGCGGTAATTGAAGGCAGTGGTGGTCAGGAAGGCAAAATTAATTTATGTCCCCATTCTGTTGTTTTTTCCTTTTTTGTACCCCGCGATTGGTCAGCCATACACACTCTGTGTTTGGGGCTGCTATGCATGTATCGCAGGTACCATCGCCCATCAGACACAACCTGAGGATTCCTTCAACTCAGCATTGGCCCTTCTCTTTAAGGGTGGCAAGGAGCCTGTAAAACTGGCAGCACTGCCACAAACTATTGTGTTCCTAACACAGATGGGGCTGCACACAGGGAGGTTAAAGTAACAGTGACCTCAGTCTTTTATAAGACACTCCAGAGTGAGGAACAGGCCTTGGGGGCCAGGTAATATACAGTGCTCCCAAGGGATGCTGGGATCCCTTGGAACTTCAGGGAATGAGCTCCCTGGTGGTGGAACATGGGAGTGCATGCTTTACAGATACACAACATCACTCCCCCCGCAAAGTCAAAGTGAAAACTATTTACAAGGTGAGGCGGTCGGGAGCCTTTCTTTTCCTGGTGGACCGGCTCAGCACAAATGTCTGTTCTGGTGCATTGGCTGTGCCCTCGCTGGGCTGGTGTGTTGTTTGCCCTGCAGGACTGCGAGGTGAGCCTGGCCTTGCTGGGCTGTTTGGCGTGATGGGTTCAATTTCCTGGTCCGGTGTGATGTCATTGATCCTTTGGATGTGTGTTGTGGGCTCGAAAAAGGTGGTGTCTGCTGTGGATTGTTCAGGGCAGTCTGTGAACCGCAGCCTCGTTTGGTCCAGGTGCTTTCTGCAAATTTGTCCATTGTCTAGTTTGACTACAAACACCCTACTCCCTTCTTTAGCTATCACCGTGCCCGCGATCCACTTGGGACCATGTCCACAGTTTAGCACATACACAGGGTCATTCAGATCAATTCCCCGTGACACAGTGGCGCGACCATCATTTACATTTTGTTGCTGCCGCCTGCTCTCTACTTGATCATGCAGGTTGGGGTGAACCAGTGAGAGTCTGGTTTTAAGTGTCCTTTTCATGAGTAGCTCAGCCGGGGGCACCCCTGTGAGCGAGTGGGGTCTTGTGCGGTAGCTGAGCAGTACTCAGGACAGGTGGGTTTGGAGTGAGCCTTCTGTGACTCGTTTAAGGCACTGTTTGATGGTTTGTACTGCCTGCTCTGCCTGCCCATTGGCGGCTGGTTTAAACAGGGCCGAGGTGACATGTTTGACCCCATTGCAGGTCATGAATTCTTTAAATTCGGCACTGGTGAAACATGGCCTGTTGTCACTGACCAGTATGTCAGGCAGGCAGTGGGTGGCACACATGGCCCTCAGGCTTTCAATGATGGCGGTGGCAGTGCTTCCCGACATTATTTCACATTCAATCCATTTTGAAAAAGCATCCACCACCACCAGGAACATTTTACCGAGAAACGGGCCCGCATAGTCGACATGGATCCTCAACCGTCGTCTGGAGGGCCAGGACCACAAACTTAGTGGTGCCTCTCTGGGCGCGTTGCTCAACTGAGCACATATGCTGCATTGCTGTACACAGGACTCTAAGTCAGAGTCGATACCGGGCCACCACACGTGGGATCTGGCTATCGCTTTCATCATTGCTATACCTGGGTGTGTGCTGTGGAGATCCGAGATGAACGTCTCCCTGCCCTTTTTTGGTAGCACTACGCGGTTACCCCACAACAGGCAGTCTGCCTGAATGGACAGCTTGTCCTTTCGCCACTGGAACGTTTTGATTGGCTCTTGCATTTCAACGGGGATGCTGGCCCAGCTCCCATGCAGTACAGAATTTTTTTACTAGGGACAGCAGAGGATCTTGGCTTGTCCAAATCCTAATCTGGCGGGCCGTGACAGGTGATTTATTATTTTCAAATGCTTCCATGACCATCAGCAAGTCTGTGGGCTGCGCCACCACCAACAAGTTTGCAGGCTGCGCCATTTCCACCCCTGTGGTGGGCAATGGTAGCCGACTGAGAGCATCTGCACAGTTCTCGGTGCCTGGTCTGTGGCGGATGGTATAGTTATACGCTGATAGCACGAGTGCCCACCTTTGTATGCGGGCTGAGGCATTAGTATTTATCCCCTTGTTTTCAGCGAACAGGGATGTGAGGGGCTTGTGATCGGTTTCCAGCTCAAATTTGAGGCCAAACAGGTACTGATGCATTTTCTTTATACCGTACACACACGCAATGCCTCTTTCTCAATCATGCTGTTGGCCCTCTTGGCCTTAGACAAGCTCCTGGAGGCATGGGCGACAGGTTGCAACTTCCCCGCAACGTTAGCTTGTTATATTACACACCCGACATCGTACGACGACTCGTCACATGCTAGCACAAGTCTTTTACACGGGTTATACAATACAAGCAGCTTGTTGGAACATAAAATGTTTCTGGCTTTCTCAAAAGCAATTACTTGGTTTTTTCCCCATACACAGTTCTCACCTTTGCGCAATAACACACTTAGGGGCTCGAAAAGGGTGCTTAACCCCGGTAGGAAGTTACCAAAATAGTTGAGGAATCCCAGGAACGACCGCAGCTCCGTGACGTTCTGTGGCCTGGGCGCGTTCCTGATAGCCTCTGTCTTGGCGTCTGTGGGCCGAATGCCGTCCGCCGCGATCTTTCTCCCCAAAAACTCCACTTCTGTTGCCATGAAGACGCATTTCGACCTCGTCAGCTGCAGCCCTACACGATCCAGTCACTGGAGGACCTACTCCAGGTTTTGTAGGTGCTCGGCACAGTCCCGACCCGTGACCAATATGTCGTCCTGAAAGACCACCGTGTGTGGTACCGACTTGAGTAGGCTCTCCATGCTTCTCTGGAGGATCGCTGCAGCTGACCGAATTCCAAACTGGCATCTGTTGTAGATGAACAGTCCCTTGTGCGTGCTGATGCAGGTGAGGCCCTTCGAAGACTCCTCCAGTTCCTGCGCCATGTCGGCCGAAGTCATGTCGAGCTTGGTGAACGTCTTGCCTCCTGCCAGCGTCGCACATCGGTTGTCTGCCTTAGGTCGCGGGTATTGGTCCTGTAGTGAGCAACGATTAATAGTTACTTTATAATCGCTGCATATCCTGACCGTGCCATTACTTTTGAGTACCGGAACAATCGGGCTGGCCCACTCGCTGAATTCTACTGAGGAGATGATGCCCTCGCGTTGCAGCCTGTCCAGCTCGATTTCCACTCTCTCCCTCATCATGTGAGGTACTGCTTGCGCCTTGTGGTGAATGGATAGTGCCTCTGGGACCAAGTGGATCCGCACCTTCGCCCCGGAAAAGTTTCCAATGCCTGGCTCAAAAAGGGAAGGAAATTTGTTAAGAACCTGGGTACATGAGGCATCATCGACATGTGATAGCGCACGGATGTCATCCCAGTTCCAGTGTATTTTGTCCAGCCAGCTCCTTCCAAGCAGTGTGGGGCCATCGACCGGGACAATCCAGAGTGGCAGTTTGTGCACCGTGCCCTCGTTGGTGACCTTGACCATGGCGCTGCCCAGGATAGTGATGAGCTCTTTGGTGTACGTTCTCAGTTTCGTGTGGATGGGGCTCAGGGCTGGTCTGAATGCATTGTTGCACCACAGTCTCTCAAACATCTTTTTACTCATGATGGATTGGCTAGCGCCAGTGTCCAGTTTCATGGCTACGGGTAAGCCATTCAATTTTACGTTTAGCATTATAGGTGGACATTTCGTCGAAAATGTGTGCACCCCGTGCACTTCAGCATCTGCCTCCTCTCTCACAGGCTCGAAATTGCTTTGATCCACCATGGACCGATCTTCCTCTGCCACGTGGTGGTTTGCAGGTTTTGCAGAGCTTGCAGCTCATTTGCAAGCTCGTTGGAGGTGCCCCATTGTTCCACAGCTCATGGAAACATACCCTTTTGAAGCAGCATGAATAGGCTGAATGGAAGCCTCCACAACGCCAACAAGGTGTGAATTGCCTTGCATTCATCCTTTGTTGCGGACTCTGAGTCATCTGGGTCACCTGAGGCCTGCTGGCAGTTACAGACTCGTGGTTTCTGCCCTGTACATTTCTGCTCGCAAACACAGTTCCAGTTAATTTATGAACATTGCTGGCACTTGTGTGCTGAGAGATTTGTTTGGTGTCATCACAAGTGGACATCAATGCCTGTGCTATCGCAATGGCCTTACTGAGGGTCGGTGTCTCTCCAGTTAAAAGTTTTCATTGGATGGTCTCGTTGCCAATGCCCAGTACAAAAACGTCTCTGAGCATTTTCTCCAGGTAGCCATCAAACTCACATTGTCCGGCAAGTCGCCTTAGCTCGGCGACGTAGCTCGCCACCTCCTGACCTTCAGATCGCTGGCACGTATAGAACCGATACCTCGCCATCAGCACGCTCTCCCTCAGGTTAAGATGCTCCCGAACCAGTCTACACAGCTCCTCACATGACTTATCTGTGGGTTTCACCGGAGCCAGAAGATTCTTCATGAGGCTGTAGGTCGGTGCCCCGCAGACTGTGAGGAGGACCGCTCTCCTTTTTGCAGCGCTTCCTTCTCCGTCCAGCTCGTTGGCTACAAAGTACTAGTCTAGCTGTTCGATGTAGGCTTCCCAGTCCTCACCCTCTGAGAAATTCTCCAGGATGCCCACAGTTTGCTGCATCTTTGAGTTGGATTCATATTCTCGTCGTCAGTTATTGTGTTCCTAACACAGATGAGGCTACACACAGGGAGATTAAAGTGACCTCAGCCTTTAATAAGACACTCCAGAGTGAGGAACAGGCCTAAGAGGCCGGCTTATATACAGTGCTCCCAAAGGATGCTGGGATCCCTGGGGACTTCAGGGGATGAGCTCCCTGTTGGCGGAACATGGGAGTGCTTGCTTTACAGAGACACAACACAAATATTGCTCAGTGCTCAGCCGCAACCGCCCCTGTCACTCCCTTTAACGCTCTAACGGACGTGGTAGTGCTTGATTTATCGCTCCACTTCCCTCTTGGAGCGCTAAAGCGGAAGTTCCCGGCAGAATCAAATCTTTACCGCCCGGTGAAACTTTTGAGCTCCCGCAAAAGTTCTTGGCCATAGCGGGGTAGTGCGCAATTTCTAGCCCTTAGTAACTTCCCCACAACAGATATTAGACTAATAGGTCTATCATTCCCTGGTTTATCTCTCGCACCCTTCTTACATCATAGGCAGTCCCTTGAAGCAAGGATGACTTACTTCCACACCAAAAAGGGATGAGTTCACAGGTGTTTCAATGAAGGGCCTAATATTCCAGATCCCGAACTGCAGCTTTGTTATGTTTAGAATAACTGGACAAGACTGAGTACTGTAAGCTTAAGCCATGTCCTGGCCCTCGGAGCGATGGTGCATATAGAGGCGATACCTAGCCATTAAGATGCTCTCCTTCGGCTTGAGGTGTTCCCTAACCAGTGTACACAACTCTGCATATGTCTTATCCGTTGGTTTCATCGGTGCTAGCAGATGCTTGATGAGGCTGTATGTTGTAGACCCACAAACGGTGAGGGGAATCGCCCTGCACTTGATTGCTTTATCATCTGCATCCAGCTCATTGGCCATGAAGTACTGATCGAGATGTTCAACGAAGGCTTCCCAATCATCACCCGCTACAAATCGCTCAAGAATACCAATGGCAGCCATAACCGCTTGAAGGTTCGTGATCCGTTACTCGTCGCCAATTGTTATGTTTAGAATAACTTCTCAAGACTGAGTACTGTAAGCTTAAACTGATGTGACCTTCGCCTCTTTAATAAAACTCCAGAGTACCAAAGCAGCATGGCAGACAACCTTTTATACTCGCTTGCATGAGGTGTGCAGGTGACCCTTGGGCCTCCAACAGGTGTGCACTTTGGTGGCAAGTCTTACACAGTTACAATGTTTACATACATAACCTCACTCCCCTCCCAAAGTCTTTGATACAAGTTATTTACAAGTTGAGGTGGTCCGGGGCCCTTCGCTCCCTGGTTGAACGCCTGGGTTCGAACCCTGGCATGGGTGAGTTGGTCGGGACATTGCTGCACTGCAGCATGGCTGGTCTGACCGGACTGTTGGACATGGCGGTTCATCCTCTTGATTGACGGCGAGGTCGATTGCAGGTTGGGTGTGTGTTGGTGGATCGATGATGGTGATGTCCTCTTCAAGTTGTTCCTGGTTGTCAGTGAATGATAGTTTTGTCTGATACAAATGCTTTCTGCACGTTTGTCCATTACATAGTTTGACAATAAACACTCTATTCCCCTCCTTGGTCAAGACAGTGCCAGCAACCCATTTGGGACCACGGCCATAATTAAGGACAAACACAGGGTAGTTTACATCAATGTCACGCGATACAGCCGCCCGATCGTGGTACATGTTTTGCCGATGACGCCGGGTTTCCACATGATCATTAAGATCCGGGTGGACTAAGGAGAGCCTGGTTTTGAGTGCTCTCTTCATTAACAATTCCGCCGGGGGAACCCCGGTAAGCGAGTAGGGTTGTGTCCGGTAGCTGAGCAGAACCCAAGATAAATGTGTCTGCAGGGAGCCGTCCGTCATGCATTCAAAGCTCTGCTTGATAGTTTGGACTGTCTGTTCTGCTTGACCGTTGGATGCGGGTTTAAACGGGGCAGACCTGACATGCTTAATGCCATTGCGGGTCATAAACTTGTTGAATTCCGAGCTGGTGAAACATGTTCCATTGTCACTGACAAGGACGTCGGGCAAACCAGGGGTGGCGAGCATGGCCTGGAGGCTTTCAATGGTGGCAGTGGATGTGCTGGATGACATGATTACACATTCAATCCATTTAGAGTAAGTGTCCACTACTACTAAGAACATGTTTCCTAGAAGCGGGCCAACAAAATCTACGTGGACCCTGGACCACGGTTTGGAGGGCCATGGCCACAGACTCAGTGGAGCCTCCCTTGGTGCATTGCTCAACTGTGAGCAAGTGTTACATTGCTGTATGCATGACTCCAAATCCAAGTCAATGCCGGGCCACCAAACGTGCGACCTGGCAATAGCCTTCATCATGACTATGCCTGGGTGGGTACTGTGTAGTTCGCGTATAAACGTTTCCCTGCCTTTTTTTTGGCAAAACCACGCGATTACCCCATAAGAGACAATCCGACTGGATGGACATTTCATTTTTACGTCGGTGAAACGGCTTAATTTCATCTTGCATTTCCCCGGGAATAGCTGACCAGCACCCATTGAGGACGCAACTTTTTACTCGTGATAGCACAGGGTCCAGGCTAATCCAGGTCCTGATCTGGTGAGCCGTGATGGGTGACCCCTCGCTCTCAAAAACATCCATGACCAGAAGCAAGTCTGTGGGTTGCGCCATTTCCAGCCCGGTGGTGGGCAATGGTAGCCGAATGAGGGCATCAGCACAGTTCTCCGTGCCTGGTCTGTGGCAGATAACATAGTCATAAGCGGACAATGTTAGTGCCCATCTTTGGATGCGGGATGAAGCATTGGTGTTTATACCTTTGCTTTCTGAAAACAGCAAAATGAGCGGTTTGTAGTCGGTTTCAAGCTCGAACTGGAGTCCAAATTGGTATTGGTGCATTTTCTTAACCACGTATACGCATGCTAACGCATCTTTCTCGACCATACTGTAGGCTCTTTCAGCCTTGGATTGACTTCTAGGCACACATACAACCGGTTGCAGCTTGCCTGATACATTGGTTTGCTGTAATACACACCCGTACGAAGATGCATCACAAGCTAGCATTAAACCTTTCCATAGATCATACAATACAAGTAACTTGTTCGAATATAGCAGGTTTCTGGTTTTCTCAAAGGCTGTCTGTTGAGATTTACCCCAACCTAGTCATCACCCTTACATAGCAACATGTGCAATGGTTCCAGCAAAGTGCTCAACCCGGGTAGAAAGTTACCAAAATAGTTGAGGAGTCCCAGGTACGAAGGTAGCTCCGTCATATTCTGTGGTCTGGGTGCATTCTTGATGGCCTCCGTCTTTGAGTCCATGGGTCTGATGCCATCTGCCACAATCTTTCTCCCCAAAAATTCAACCTCTGGCGCCAGGAAATCACACTTGGAACGTTTCAGCCTGAGTCCCACTCTGTCTCGTCGACTTAGAACCTCTTCCAGGTTGTGCAGGTGTTCGATGCTGTCACGACCGGTGATCAGGATGTTGTCTTGAAACACAATGGTGCGCGGAACCGATTTCAGCAGACTCGCCATGTTCCTCTGAAAAATGGCAGCAGCCGAGTGAATCCCAAAAGCTCATCTGTGGTATATAAACAGTTCTTTGTGCGTGTTGATGCACATCAATCTTGTCGAAGATTCAGCCAGCTCCTGTGTCATGTAAGCAGAGGTTAGATCCAATTTGATGAATGACTTCCCCCCGCTAACGTTGCAAACAGGTCATCTGCCTTGGGTAGTGGATACTGGTCTTGTAATGAGACTCGGTTGATCGTTACCTTGTAGTCTCCACAGATTCTGACCGTGCCATCGCTTTTCAACACCGGAACAATTGGGCTGGCCCACTCGTTGAACTCAACTGGCGATATGATTCCCTCTCATTGAAGTCTGTCCAGTTCGATCTCGACTTTCTCCCTCTTCATATATCGAATTGCTCGAGCCTTGTGATGAACAGGCCATGCATCAGGGATGAGCTGGATCTGCACCTTGGCGCCTGTGAAATTACCGATGCCTTGTTCAAATAGCGACGGAAATTTGCTCGGTACTTGAGCGCACGAGGCGTCATCCACCGAAGATAGTGCTTTGATGTCATCCCAGTTCCATCGAATCTTTCCTAGCCAGCTTCTGCTGAACAGCATTGGGCCATTGCCTGGTACAATCCACAGAGATAAGTTATGCACAGCTCCATCATACGATACCTTCACTGCCGCACTGCCAATGACTGGTATGAGCTCTTTGGTGTAAGTGCGCAGCTTTGTATGAATCGGGCTCAGTTTGGGCCTTTGTGCCTTGTTGTCCCACAGTTTCTCAAAAGTCTTCTGGCTCATAATTGACTGATTCGCCCCCATGTCGAATTCCATGGAAACTGGAATGCTATTTAACTTGACTTTCAGCATTGTAGGAGGGCTCTTGGTGGTGAAGGTGTGTACCCCATACACTTCTTCCTCGGCCTCGGGATGAGTTGCTTCTCTTACTCGTTCTGCGTGATCTGCTTCGAATCGACCATCTTCTGCCGACTCTGCCACGTGGTGATTCGCAGCACGTTTGCACATTCGCTGGAGGTGCCCCATTGTTTCGCAGCCTTTGCACACATAGTGCTTGAATCGACATTGATGGGCTCTATGATTATCCCCGCAGCGCCAACATCATGTTAATGGATTTGCATTCATGCCCCATGGCGGACTCTTGAGTCATCCTCGGTCTTGCAGCTGCAGACGTGTAGGCCCTGCCATGTACAGTTCTGCCTGCTAACGCCGTTATTTTATGCACAGTACTTGCCGGTGAGCTTTGATGCTGAGAAGATATCAGTTTAGTATTATCGTTCATGGACATGAAAGCCTGGCCTATCGTGATGGCCTTGTTCAGGTGTGGGGATTCGGCAGATAGCAGTTTGCGAAGAATGACCTTGTGGCCGATTCCAAGCACGAAAAAGTCCCACAGCATTTCCCCCAAATATCCAGCAAAATTGCAAGGTCCCGCAAGGTGGCTTAGGTCGGCGACATAACTCGCCACGTCCTGGCCCTCGGAGCGATGGTGCGTATCGAAGCGATACATGGCCATTAAGATTCTCTCCTTCGGCTTGAGATGTTCCCTAACCAGCGTACACAACTCTGCATATGTCTTTTCCGTTGGTTTTGTCGGTGCTAGAAGATGCTTGATGAGGCCGTATGTTGTAGACCCACAAACGGTGAGGAGAATCGCCCTGCGCTTGATCGCTTTATCGTCTGCATCCAGCTCGTTGGCCACGAAGTACTGTTCGAGACATTCAACAAAGGCTTCCCAATCATCACCCTCTACAAATTACTCAAGAATACCAATGGCAGCCATAACCGCGTGAAAGTTCGTGATCTGTTACTCGTCGCCAATTGTTATATTTAGAATAACTCCACAAGACTAAGTATTGTAAGCTTAAACTGATGTGACCTTCGTCTCTTTAATATAACTCCAAGAGTACCAAAGCAGCATGGCAGACAACCTTTTATACGCGCTTGCATGAGGTGTGCAGCTGTCCCTTGGGCCTCCAACAGGTGCGCCCTCTGGAGGTAAGTCTTACACAGTTATAATATTTACATACATAACAATCTTGAAGGGTGGAAGGTGCCTGTGCATGGATTTTTTTAACGTGTGGTGGCCATTGCACGCCAGCCACCACACTGGTCTTGGTCCAGTGGCAAGGATTACCCAAGACGACTGGAGACCAGCTCTGCTGCACGGACCTAGTGCGCGCACACATCGCAGTGTGGGCTGGTCCGTGCTGCCCCTGAGTCCTCACCTCTTCTGAGCCCCAAATTCATGCCTCTCCTGGGCCCTGGTCACTTTCACCTACAAACTCTTGCCGCTCCTTCACCCCTCCTGCTGTGCCTGCCCTCACTGCAATCAGCGACCTGGCTTCGCAGCCATTGCCCTCCTGCAGCAGCACGTGCTGCTCCCTGAAGTGGTATGCCGCCGCACACTGCTCCCTCCAATGGCCCCAATGGTCTTGCAGGCCGGGACCGTGCCGACTTCCGGGCTGGTCTGCCGCACGCTGCTCTTACAGAATGGAGTGCCATTAGCGATTTTCCAATCCAAGGGGACAGCCCTTGAATCAAGGGAGTAGATGCCATTGTCATAGTTACACTGCTTGGCTCTGGGTGCAGCAAATTCTGGTGTACAGGTTTTCAATACTGCAGTCGTGATATTTTCAGAGTCATTAAACCTTCTACCTTGCACTATTCCTGGACTAAAGTGCTGACATATTGGCCACATAATTACATGCCTGAGTGGTTTGTTGACATTTTCCTGTTTCTCTGGGAAAACACCAAGAACTACACACTTGAGACTGGAATTCTTGGTTTTAAACCAGTGTTCTTTGTAGTATTGCATGTTGGATGGTGTCCTATTGTCTATAGGTTTTAGCATTCATTGATGCACATTCATAAAGATAATTATTTAGGGCACTGCTCGTTGTAGTATAGAAAAGAATACTTTCAAAAAGAAATTTTGGTGATAGTTATGGAGAGAGGTTTAACATAATATCATAATCCACAAGAGGGAGTAATTGACCACACATTGCATTAAATTGGAGGTCTATCAATACAGTGGAACGTAT
The DNA here is from genome assembly GCF_044704955.1 of Pristiophorus japonicus. Taxonomy (NCBI): domain Eukaryota; kingdom Metazoa; phylum Chordata; class Chondrichthyes; family Pristiophoridae; genus Pristiophorus; species Pristiophorus japonicus. The sequence goes on along the minus strand of NC_091979.1, from coordinate 124,883,567 downwards.
ATTTTGCTGTGAATTTGGACGTGGCAAGCTCCAATCAATTTAAAAAGATGTTATTTTTAAAAGGTTTTGGTTAATTTTAGTTTACCAGATTTCCATCTCTGACTTACTCGTTTGTTTTCTTTGATTTGCTTCTTCTTTACAATGTTACCTTTTCTCTTTGTATCGCTCCACTGTTATACTTTATTTTCTTTTTACCTTTGCTTCCTGCTACCTCTGTCACTGAAAATCCAGACTGTTATGTATCCAATAAAGGTTCAAACTGAGTACTGTTTCACGAAGCAAGGACGACCTTGACTGTGCTTTATTTCGTCCTAACGGGTCTGACTCACAAAATGGCTGGCCTTTTATACCAGAGCAGCACCATGTGCGTGCTGCTCAGTGGCCTCCAACAATGACACCATCTGGTGGCTGCAAACAGCATGTATATACATGACACAGACAATCACAGAATTGTGCAAAATAAAGTGAAAAGCTTGAATGATGGTGAAAATAGGCACATATTTGTTTGTAATATTTTTCATTCGTTCCCTAACTTTCTTTGTGTAGACTATGAGGCAGCTTTTCATTACTCCTTTTCTCACAGTATATTGGTTTAGTTGAAGTAAAACCTAACAATAGTTAATTGTTTTAATTACCTAATTTTCCTTTGTGTAAAAATAACTACTCTTAATGAGTGTGCCTGTAATCTTAGTGATATTGTGATGTCAGCAGATGATTGTAAGATCTGTTGATAGAGATAGTGAGGTCCCAACTATGAGTGCTTAAGTTTCGAAAAAGAACATTTCTAGAAAAAAGCAAAATTTCAAGTCTTTGCATGCTGATTGTGCCAGTTGCCCAATGTCACATTTGGATACTAACCTTTTGCCTGCAGTACCCGAAGCACATGAAATTGGGAAGGTGGGTCTCAGTGCACATGATGCTGAGCTCCTGATTCCACAGGAGAAGATAATTTTCTAGTGTTTGAGACTGAACTGCATGGCCTCTGTAAGGGAAATAAATTCAACACCGAATCCGAGAACAGTGAGGGAAACGTCACAGTTTATTCGTACAGAGCGCTCTGGGAGAAGTGGGGAAACTCCGCAGCTTCGCCACACCTTCTCTCTCAGCGAAGTTTCCAAGTTACAATTATACCTTTGGGGGCGATCCCGCCCCCTTACACCATTGTCCAATTATCTAACATTTTTGTAACGTCTTACCCTATATGGTAATGCTATGACAATCTATCTTTACATTGTGGTAAGTCAAAGGTTAACTAGCATACGCACACACAAGTGGGGTTATTTTCCTCGCATCAGCAGAAAAACAAGGAACTATCTTCCTGTTATTAGTACAAGCGATATACATCTGTTTGCCTTTCTAACCGCCCATTGTCTTACTTCCCCAATCTCCATGACTCAGGGTCACTGGACTTTGGAGACTACACATACATTTCTTACTTGACCACTGTCCCTGTCCCATAATTCATCAGAGAAAGACAGGGGAGCTGGCTACACATTATAAAAGTTGCAAAGGTTATAGGTTAAGAAATTTCTCTCCAACAGTCCTTCCTTTTGATCTTTTCCCATCTCATGCGGATAAGAACAATCCAATCCTACATTGGACTGTCTCGTCGTCTTGTGCCAGGATTCTTGGGCGAGCCTGGAGTTGGTGGTACTGCTGAAAATGGAGGAGCAGCTTCTGATATGTTGCGGGTGGAAGTTGGGTTGTTGTATCGTTGATGCGGGTCCCAGCAGCTATGGGTATCACGGTACACAACTTGGACATACATATATTAATCATCATTACCACAAGGTACAAGGCCAGGCATATGCCCACAATCAAAATCAGCCCCTGTACAATACTTTGTCCCAACTTAGACATCCATCCCCCCAGCCAGCCAACTTCACCATCCGGGGTGGTTAGTTTCCTCACTTCTCTTATATGGTCGGCTAGGTTGGTTATATTCTCCGAATTATCGGGTATATAAGTGCAACATTCGGCCCCAATCAATGCGCAAGTGCCTCCGTTCTGGGCCAATACGTAATCTAGGGCCATTCGGTTCTGAAGTATGGTAGTACGTATGGCTACCATTTCAGCTGTTATGCCTCGGCCGTGTCATTAGCTATTTGTTCCAGAACCCTCTCTATGTTTCTTAGTTCATCCATGGTGCATCCTATCCCGTATGGGAACATCACAACTCCAAAGAGTCTTTCTACTGGGGTAATCGCTCGTCTTCATCGACCTGGTGTACGCACCTCTGCTCGGGTGCGTACCTGTCTGACAAAGGGGACTACCTATCCCAAATAACAGGACCCTGTCCATCGCCTGGGTAACCAGGGATATGCCCTATGCCCGCACACAAAATACGTGCTGTTATACGCTGTCATTTCATATATTGTGTCGGGGTCCCAAGACTGGGCCCACAGACCTCCACCTGTTTTATTCGGAAGGCGTGAGAGGATAGTGACCCGTGCGCCTGTTGTGATATTGAGGTTGTGTGGGCAATCTCGCTGTACTCTATGATATGTCCCTTTCTGCTGGTGTCGTTTCGGGTTAAACGTATGGTCCCGGTTGGCCTTCCGATCCCCGAGGTATTGGTCAGGACTAGGAATGGGGGCTCCCTTTTATGGTCATAGGGTAGTTGGTACCATTCCTGGAACGTTTGACTATTGGGGTACCCAGCACTCTCCCACTCGGTGACGTCCCCGTGGTTGTCCACACGGTAGCGGTATGATGGTCCTCCTCCCATCCGTGCCATTCTGGCTCAGAAGCCACTTGACAGTCTCAGACGGGGCGCAAAGGAATTCCCCCTTTGGAATGTATAGGGATATGTGAGCACCCCAGCAACTAGAAAAGTTACCATTTCGCTCATAAACATAAGACATATACAAAAAGGTGTTTACATGGAGCTCTCGCTTCCGTCTCGCTTCCCACGCGTCGCACTTGACGTACACCAATGCTACTATACAGACTGTGGCACACAGTTTCATCTTATCACTTTATATTAACAACTAGTCAAAGGCAAAATGGCCGTATATGTTGCTTGTAGTATCTCTATTGACCTGTGGGCGAATCAAAGAATAGTAGATACTACAGGCATTAGTTTTTCGGCTCGAAAACCTTAAGCTGGGTTCTATGTTTCCATTGTCCTTTTCCCCTAATATCAATACAGGCGCATGTATCTCCACTAATCATAACCTCGTACGGCCCTATCCACTTTGGGGCGAACCCGGGTTTTCCTGGGAGAACCTTCACCATCACGCGCGTTCCGGCTTGAGGTATGTCCGGGAAGGCGGCGGATTCCAGTTTTTTTTTAATCGCATTGAGTCTGCCTTTCTCTGGTTTGCTTTCACATTTCCTGGAGACTATTACTCATCTCCAATATATATATATCCGAATTCTATCCCTTAGGAGTCCTACATCCGCTCCCTTCCATAAAAATTCCTTCTGGGAGTTGCATCGCCCTTCCCGTCATTAACTCATAAGGGGATAAGCCCATTGTTCGATTAGGGACCGCCCTTAGTTTCATCAGAATGATGGGTAACACATCAACCCATGTAGTCCCAGTTTCTCGGATTGCCTTTGCGATCATTATCTTAAGGGTTCGGTTCATTCGTTCTACCATTCCTGAACTTTGGGGAGGGTATGGTATGTGGAATTTTTGTTTTATTCCCATTAGTTGACATACGGCCTTTATTTCCTTCCCCGTGAAGTGGATGCCTTGGTCCGAGTCCATTTGCAACGGCACCCCCCCATCTAGGGATTATTTCTTTCACCAGAATTCTAGCTACCGCAGTGGCCGTACAGTTCCTTGTTGGGTAAGCTTCCACCCATCGGGTGAACTGGCCTATTACCACTAAGCAATGTCATTTTCCCCCGTGAGTCGGGCAGTGGTCCAGTAAAATCTAGTTGTATGTTTTCCCATGGCCCTTGGGGCCTTGGTTGGTGCCCCATTCGTATCTTAATTAGCTTCCCGGGATTATGTTGCGCACACGTTATACAGCGCTGACAGTGTTTGGCTATATCCCGCCCCTATTCCGGACCACCACCAATCTTCTCGTGAGCCACTCCATCATGGGGCCTCTGCCTATATGGGCCACTTCATGGTGTAGTTCCAGTAATGTCTGCTTAATGCAGTTTGGGGCTGCGACTTTTCCATCCTTTCTCCACACTGGTGCAGCTTCACTGCCCCCAGGAGGCCATCTACCGGGTTTTCTCCTATGTCCCTCATGTTCGGGCCCTGGGATGTTAACCGGCTTCATGTCAACGAGGCCCGTGTCCTGCTTTGTTTTGGCCCATACCGGCTTTAGGGCTTCGCATATCACCCCGTCTACCCCCAACTCTTATCCCTAATCCCGGGCCAGTGGTTTAGCACTGCCCATTTTCGCAATGTTTCGTAAGGGCGCGGAGTACTTGCTTTTACGTCCATCCGCTTGCGGCCAGATTATTTTGTTAAGCTTGGCGTCTATTAATAGTTTAAATTTCCTTATTAAGTCTGTTCCTAGAATAATTTTTTCATTATTTGTATCAGGCGAGTATTATTACATGGGCTAGTTCTGTTTTATTTTATTCTGACTATCCCACCATTTCCTTTATCTGTCAGGTGAGTCTTTATTCTATTAAGAAATCCAAATGAATAATGTCCAATATAAAACAGTTGTCAATGGAAAGGGTTAACTTCTTTACAGGTTTGTAAGAAGGCCTGATTTCATTACGTGACTTCACGTAATCATCCGAATTTCGTTTTTTTTTAAGTCTTTGTGCTTTCAAAACTTGCTTAGAAATTAGGAATCCGTTAAAACAGCAGAAATCATTAGTAAAGTCGTCATAATAGAAGTCTTCTCATCAGGACAGACAGCTTTTTAGATTAAATTTAAATTTTTTCCTTAACTTCTAATTCAAGTACTTGCCAAAGATTTTTTTTTAATTGATTTAAAACGATACCACACATTTTTAATAGTTATTTTGTTTATTGAACTTCAATTTTCACACAAGCTGTATACATTCCAACATTTCCTACAAGAATTTTAAAATCAGTAAGATTTTCTAATTCCCAGTTTTTCTTTCTGTGTTGAGTTCGCATAGCTTAGATCTCTTCTCATTATTTTCAAAACCCTCCTGCTTGTTTAGACTGTTCGGGACTTTTCTTGATAAACACATCTATTCTGGAAATCTTTTCAAACTGCACTGAAACTTTCTCGTAATTTAATAATCATTTTCAATGGAGAGTGTCTTTTACCTCTTCCAAAAATCTTTTCAATTAAACCAATATCTTTTTTTTTCACAGCCTATATCAACTAGTATTTAGTAAGGTATGTCCTCTCTTTTTTTGATCTCCTTTCTTTAAATTAGGTTTTGGTATTTTACACAGAGGGCTCATCTCTTGGTAACTTTGTTAATTCAGACAATCGAAGACACTTTTTCTTTCAATTTCATTCAATTTGTTTTCTTTCAAGGCTGCATCTTTATCCTTTTTCATAACTAGAACGGAGTCTAGCACATAGGCTTTGAGGGCTGCTTTTCGTCCTTTCAAATGTCCCAGTTTTTCTTTCTGTTTCTCCATCTCCCACCCCTCTCTCTGTTCTTTCACACTTTTTTTTCCCGTCGGGGCCCATCCCTCCGTTCGGTCATGTATAGTCTGGTGAGGGACCCTAGGCGGGGCCCTCTCCGTTTCCTTACCACTCATCGTAGTCTCATGTCACCGTCTCACGATTGTCAGAGGTACGCCTGGTCTTACTCACTTCAACCAGGCGGACTTTCAATCTTTATCGTCAGAGGTGTCTGATTACACTTGCGATTCTTACCACTCATCGTAGTTTCACATCACGGTCTTACTACTGTCAGCGGTCCGTTCAGGACTTGCTGTCTCTATCGTCAGAGGTGTTTCAACACACATGCGCTTCGTTAAAAATGGCGCCTCCGCGACCCACTACGATCTTTTCCAGCTGCACCCGCAACTTACTACAACCACAATAATTGTTCTACACACGACCCCCAATGTCCCGACCTGTGTGACTCAAAGTTGCAAGGGGATTAGTCCCTACTTCATTCACTGTTCCACTTTTCCGTCGCCACTTTGTCCTCTCTATGTTCCCTTCGACCTTAATCCTTGGCCTTCACGTGGGGCATTCGCCCTCTTAATTCCGGCTCAAGTTAGGTGACTGAGATAGTTTGTGACCATCGAGGTGGCGGGGAACACTCGTTTTTTTTCCCACACATCACTCATACCAAGCTAACTTAGACTCTAACCCGCGGTTCAACTGTGGTTTTTCTCACCGTTCACGGACGTTTTGTTCTTTGGTGAATCGGGGCTCGGGAGTCGCCCTTTCCCAGGGCTCAATTGACTGGACGGTCAAATCTTGACTACTCGTCCCTCTCCACCGGCTAGGTGACCCGAAGCGACCGTATTCACCCTGCTCGCAGCGCCAAATCTGTAAGGGAAATAAATTCCACACCGAATCCGAGAACAGTGAGGGAAACTTCACGGTTTATTCGTACAGAGCGCTCTGGGAGAGTGGGGAAACTCCACAGCTTCGCCACACCTTCTCTCCGAGCGAAATTTCCAAGTTACAATTACACCTTTGGGGGCGATCCCGTCCCCTTACACCATTGTCCAATTAACTAACATTTTTGTAACATCTTACCCTATATGGTAATGCTATAACAATCTATCTTTACATTGTGGTAAGTCAAAGGTTAACTAGCATACACACACACAAGTGGGGTTATTTTCCTCGCATCAGCAGAAAAACAAGGAACTATCTTCCTGTTATTAGTACAAGCGATATACATCTGTTTGCCTTTCTAACCGCCCATTGTCTTTCTTCCCCTATCTCAATGACTCAGGGTCACCGGACTTTGGAAACTACACATACATTTCTTACTTGACCACTGTCCCTGTCCCATAATTCATCAGAGAAAGACAGGGGAGCTGGCTACACATTATAAAAGTTGCAAAGGTTATAGGTTAAGAAATTTCTCTCCAACAGCCTCATTAGTCCTTAAAATATGTAGCCAGAAGGGCGGGCAGGCGGGGGGGGGGGGGGGGTGGTAAGCCTTCAGCTTGGTTGCAGAGGAGGAGGGAGCTGTGGACAAGCAGACTGGTGCATCAAGTGCGTTTGACAGGATTTTCAGTTAAAAGCAGCTCATGAGCTATTAAAGGAACAGTTCTATGATCTTCAATACTGCCTTTGGCCCATAACAACATGCGAGGCACCACCATCACTTTATGATTGCCCCCAGCAGCAACATGAAGATGACCCTCTTGGCCAAAAAATCATAACTAGACATTCCACTATTTAATTTTCCACATGTCTCCCTGCACCAATGTTTGCTTCCCTGTGGCTTGCCCTTGATTGAAGCGTAGATTATGTGTTGTCTATTATTTAACTTAGTACTGCTTCTAAGTGTCGCTTCAGTGGGAGGAGAAAATATGATGGTATACTGATGCTCCTCCATGACACCCTGTAATTTAGCTGTGGAAAAAGACCTGAGATGGCCCTGCAACTACATTCCAGCACCTGAGCTCTGTGCTAGTTGGCTGCTGCTGTCATCTACCTGCTTCAGCTGCAGTCCTCTGAGGGAGCTGCCTCGGTGGATCTTCAACGAGAGATGAGGTCTTAACCCAATTTTTTCCTGCCATACCTCAGCTGCTGTATGCAGATGACGAGGCATCTGTGTGGGGACAGACCATTGGCTCAAAGATCATTAAGTCTGCCATGAAGGTCCTCTTGAGCCAATCTCCTCGCCCGTGTCGATCAGCAGTTAGTCTGCTGTAAGTTGGAACCTAAGATCTTGAGAGGTGAGAAAAACTGCATCAATGCTTGGACTCTGGGGGCACAATTGCCCCATTTTATAGCCGCGTTAGCGAGGGGACACTTTTCACCTGGGGGAGATGCTGTCTTGGTGGCACCGTAGTTAGTGGCCCGTGCCGCCATGCAACCTGCAATGACGTCTTCGCCAGGCAGGTTGCGAAATTGGTGGATATCCGCTTTCAGGGCACTGTTTAAAAGGGAGGCCTGCAGCGCCCTGTGCCGCCATCTTTTTTCATCGGCCAACTTGCGGGTCGGCTTGATGATGGCGGCCCAAGTGTGGTCCGGGCCACCATTGTGCAGCCCGGCACTCCATCCTGGGTGCCGGGCTGCTGGCCTGCTCTCATGCTGCCCTGCTGGTCCAGTGGCAGCCACCAAAGGGCCATGCAGAGTGTGCAGTGCCCCTCCCCTTTAAAGGACTCCACGGCGCACTATCAGGGCCGGGTGATAAAAGTTGGGGTGTGGGGCATTTCACCCCTCTGTCCTTCTCTTACAGTGCACTCTGGAGTTGCCACTCACTTCATGTATCCTATGATGACTGGGGGGCAGTGCTGTGCGGCGAGGACAGGCTGGTGGAGGACCTTTGTCTTACGGATGTTTAGCGTAAGGCCCATGCTTTCGTACGCCTCAGTAAATACGTCGACTATGTCCTGGAGTTCAGCCTCTGTATGTGCGCAGACACAGGCGTCGTCCGCGTACTGTAGCTCGACGACAGAGGTTGGGGTGGTCTTGGACCTGACCTGGGGACAACAAAGGTTGAACAGGTTCCCACCGGTTCTGTAGTCAAGTGCTCTACTCTGAACTCCTTCACGGCAAACGAGCCAAAGGTGGGCAAAGGAAACATTACAAGGACACCCTCAAAGCCTCCCTGATTAAGTGCAACATCCCCAGTGACACCTGGGCATCCCTGGCCAAATATTGCCGTAAGTGGAGAAAGTGCATCCGGGAGGGCGCTGAGCATCTCGAGTGTCATCGGCGAGAGAATGCAGAAATCAAGCGCAGGCAGCATACAGAGCGTGTGGCAAACCAGTCCCACCCACCCTTTCAACAACTATTTGTCCTAATGTGACGTGAACTATGGTTCTCATATTGGACTGTTCAACCACCGAAGGACTCATATTTAGAGTGGAAGCAAGTCTTCCTCGATTCCGAGGGACTGCCTATGATGATGATGATGATTGTATCCTATAGACTCAAGAAAACCCCTCACATTCCGACACCAATATCAGTGCAGCACTGCGACTTGTTCTTTGCTATTTTATACAGGGAGCTCTGAAGATTCTCAAAGAACTACATAAAATGCTTCAGCTGATTAATAAAGGCGACTTTATGTAGTGAAATGCGTGATGGGTGCTCTTGCAATGGTTTGCTGTTTCTGTCAGGTGCCAGTTTCTTCATCTTGGGAGACTTTTACACAGAGAAAGGAAACATGTTATGGGGTGCGCAGCCAATGGCTTTGCATACAATAGGAAGAGGTACACAGAAGCAGATGTGATTCATTGAGTTTTGGGCTAGCACAAAGCCACGGAGCTCTCTCTCGGCCACTCACTCAATGGCCATGAGCAGTTATTTGGAGAGTCTGTGGAAGCGCTGTAGGGTAGATGGTCAGCTTACATGCAGGTCCTCCAGTGAAGATTATGAGCAGCCGACTCCTAGAAAAACAACAGAAAACAGATGCTTTGGGCATTAGTATTGAAAGTGAAGTGTATCCTTATACCTGGAGTGAAAGGAGGAATAGAGAACATGCAAGTAGTTTTGAGGAGCCATGGTGAGTGGGCGAACCAACATATAACAGTCCTGTGGAACGCATTGCCAGAATTAGTGATTGAAGCAGAGACCATGTCAACTCTTAAGAATAGGTTGAATAGACGATTGTAGGAAAGGGCGATAAAGCGATATGGAAACAGAGTCGGCACATGAGATTAGAACTTCTGCTTATGTGGAGGAAAACACCAAGATGAACAGCCTGTTCTATGTAACCCTGCCCATGTGGCAGTGTGGTTTGAATGTACATCCTGTTGATATGGAACTAATGACATTGGGCCCAAATTTGCCCAGGAGTTGCTCCGCTTTCTTTGGAGCAACTTGATTTTTCTGGAGTATCTTAAAATTTCACATTTAATTTGTGCCAGTGTAAGTGAGTTCGTTAGATTTTTTTTTAGTTTAGTTTTTTTTTCAAAAGGGAGCGGTACCAGCCACCTAGGCTTGTTTTAGCCATTTAAGCCAGTTTGGACAGCTAATAGTTGCTCCAAACTAACTTAACTCAGCGTATGTGGCCACTTGTGGCCGCACAGAAAACCCTTGCGGACAGTTAAGAAATCAGTTAGTACATTCTAAAGCACCAAGCCTTACAAAGCACTAAACAAAGCACAAAAAGCATTCAATAACAAATAAAAAATAGAAGGAAGCGGAGAAGATCTGCACCTAAAGCACCACGATTTACAAAGTTTTAAGGACAGATTAAAAGAAAATAAAGGAACTCTGCAAACACACAATCACAGTAGTTTAAACAACACAAGCAGCTACTTACATGTACAGGGCTTTTTTCATGTCACTCATTACTTTGCACATTTTTACAGCTCTCCTTCATAATCTTTTTTTTACCTGTACAGGGATCTCCCTAAAGCAAATTAAGCCAAGCGATGTTTCCATTCTCTGTAAGTAATTGGCTCCAAAGGCTGTATGCCGAGATGCTCCCAAAAGATGTGTAAAGTAGAAACAACTTCCCCATATTTTTGCCAGAAACAAGTTAGCACAGCAGTTTTCCATCTGTTCAATGGCTCGCGGGCTGGTGCGGGAGACCATTCGGCCAGGGATAGTGGCGGCGGACATAGGGTCGTCCTTTCGGCCAGAGATAGGGGTGGTGAGCATCGGGTACCGCTCGCAGCCTGCAGGATGTGCTGGGAGGGCGAGGAGCTACTGCGCATGCGCATATGGACAGCTGCCAGCACTGTTTTCGACGCAAGGCTGTAAATCCTCCCCCACTCCACTATATACGCCGCGCCAGGACCCGGGACATACAGCTGAGCGGCCAGAATCATGAATAAGTTTTTTGGCGCCGTTTTGAGCGAACAAAGTCGACGCATCTCGGGTGAGTGCGCCGGAAAAAAGGGTTGGGGAAATTTTGGCCCATAGTCTCTGCATTAAGCATTCACAAATCAGATATGGCATTAAATTCAAGGTGAGGTTTCTAAAGCACTGTGCCAACCTGTCCAAAAGGTTTTATTTTTTTACATCACCGAAGATAAAAAAATACATTCATCACAAATCAGCAATTGTTTCCACAATTTCCAGCAGTAATACTTGGCACCACTTTACCAGGTTGTATATTTTGTTTTATAGCCATTTCGATGTAATGTATTGGGTAATGTGAACTGCTGTTGCATGTTGAATTTTAGTCATGTATGGTTGATGCCGATTGAAGAGAACTGAAAATTGTCTGTGTATCTAACTAGAATAATTAATTTCACAGCAAAGAATGGAAGTTCAATTGTTGGCAGAGTTTCCCAAAGCCATGAAATTTTTATGTTTATTTTATGTCCAGAAAATGTAATTAAACATATATCGTTATGATATAACAATGTAACAGTTTCCACTTTATCCTGATTTAATTACTACAGTTTTCTTTATTTGATTTTATACTTCTTGCGTGGTGGAGGGGATTGGCGAGAAGACAAGGTTACAACATTTATTCAATAACCTAATGAAGTGTTCCTCTCATTTATATTGGCAGAGCAGAGGTTGCATCAGCCTGTCTGGCACTAAAGACCCACAACTGTGTGGTTTAAAACATTTTTTGGCACAATAGTGGAGAAACAATCAGGAAATGATCAACAGATGTTTGACTTAAACAGCCAGTTGGAATTTCTATGCTTATTAAATAGATTATGACCAATAGAAAATATTAATGTAGGTTTGAATTTTGTGTTTTCACCAAAAAAGGCCTATTATATCTTAATAAATGAACACTTGCATCACAACAAACTTGCATCTTTCATTGCCAGAATAAATAGGAACAGGAGTAGGCCATTCAGTCCCTCAAGCCTGTACCACCAGTCAATGAGCCAAGGCTGATCTGTATCCTAACTCCATCCACCCATCTTGGCTCCATATCCCTTAACACTCGCGGCTAGCAAAAAATCTGTCGATCTCAGATATAAAATTATTAATTGAGCTAGTATCTGCTGCTTTTTGTGGGCTATATTTCCACACTTCTACCACCGTTTATGTGAAGAGTTGTTCCCTAACTTCTCTCCTGAATGGACTGGCTCTGATTTTAAGTGACAAGTCCATCACCTTGTCCTGGACTCCTATCCACTCTCTAAGCCCCTCCCCACCCCACAGTGGAAAAAGTTTTTCTCTTCGACCCTATCAATTGTAAGCATCGGTTCCCCAAGGATTTGTTGGACATTATCTAGACATTGCATTTTAATCCCCAAGGATTTGTTGGACATATTTTTCTCGCTGCAGAAAAAGCTGGAAGCTGTTTGTAGGAGGGGCCCAGGTACTTCTCCATGTTGGACTTGGAATGATGGGTAGGTGTGGTCTGGGAAGACAAATGACCAAGATAAGGCAATTAATCACAGGTGATGGGAAAATGGAGGGTCCATTGTTAAGCAATGTGAACTCGTCAATGGTAGATCAAATGAACTAATCAGTGATCAAGCCATTACCCGATAAAATAACCCCGAGAGGCGGCAATTACCAGAACAATAGAAAGCCATTAATCCCAGACCAGTCGGAAGCGAAAACCCATCACTGGACTCAAAACAGGAAGCCTCGAAAACAAGGAAAAAGCTTTATTGGGCCAGAAGAAGACACACCCACAGGAAGCTTCAGAACAAGAACAAACTTTATTCGGCCTGAAAAGGCAAACAAACTGGGGGTATAAAAGAGGCCGTGTGGCCACAGCTCTCTCTCTCTTGCTCTCTCTGCTTCGCCTCCTCAAGGACCGAAACCTCTGTGTGGGATGAAGAGAAGAAACCAGGAGACACGTTCTCATCAGGAGAAGCAGCGAGTAAGCCAACGAATCGGTGAGCATCATCTCTGCATACGCATCTTTTAAGATCACAGCCATAGTGTGAGAGGGTATCGTGTGTTCTCCCAACCAAATCTTAGGGGTTTTCAGGGGAGGTTTAGATGTAGGTACTTGGTGATAGGGGCCTGTTTAGATGGGCCAGACTGTGTGTTGTACTGTATTTGTTTGTTTTACACACCAGGGTGTGTGTGGTTTTACTGGGTGTAGGTGTGTGCATTAACTTTAATAAAAGCATTGCCGGTTGAGACCAAGGTATTCGCGCCTGACTCATTCATCTGTTCAGTATCACTCCCAGCTCTAGAACTATTGTAAAGTGAGGGTGCGTCAAAAACACTTAAAGGAAACCACTTGCACAATTCATTTCAAAATCATAAAAACCTAAAGCAAATTACCCCTTAACCTTCTATATTCCAGGGAAGATGAAATAGCAGCGCATTTGGAAAGCAGTGACAGGATCGGTCCAAGTCAGCATGGATTTATGAAAGGGAAATCATGCTTGACAAATCTTCTGGAATTTTTTGAGGATGTAACTAGTAGAGTGATAAGGGAGAACCAGTGGTTTGTTATCGCTCTTCATAATTTAACCCTTACAGCCCTGGTAACATTCTGGTGAATCTCCTTCCAAGGTCAATATATCCATTCTACAGCTACTACATTGGGTAGCTCGCTGGAGCTGTGTGTTCCCGATGGGTGTCTGCCCGTTGCATTGACTGTATGCAGTTGAAATCTGACATCGCACAACGTTTCATTACTCATAGTAAATAACCTGTAGCTCCGATTACGATCGCGTGACTTTTCTTCGCTTGCTGCATGTACACAGCTCCGATTTTCTTCCTCCGGAGTCCTGCCACTGGAGCCTGGAAGGTGCATTCAGGTCGTCAAAGCTGGATCATCTCCACGCAGTTGTGCTGAGCGGTTTGTGCCTCGGGTGCTGTGCTGGTCTGCTCTCTGGTGCTGGGTCCACCCTCAGGTGAGGACTTGCTTTGCCTCTGAGCGTGGAGGACATTGCACACCAATCTCTTGTGTGGAACCTTGCCAAAAGCCTTTTGAAAGTCCAAGTACACCACATCCACTGGTTCTCCCTTATCACTCTACTAGTTACATCCTCAAAAAATTCCAGAAGATTTGTCAAGCATGATTTCCCTTTCATAAATCCATGCTGACTTGGACCGATCCTGTCACTGCTTTCCAAATGCGCTGCTATTTCATCTTTAATAATTGATTTCAACATTTTCCCCACTACTGATATCAGGTTACTCATTTTCTCTCTCCCTCCTTTCTTAAAAAGTGATGTTATATTAGCTCCCCTCCAATCCATAGGAACTGATCCATAGTCGATAGACTGTTGGAAAATGATCACTAATGCATCCACTATTTCTAGGGCCACTTCCTTAAGTACTCTGGGATGCAGACTATCAGGCCCTGGGGATTTATCGGCCTTCAATCCCATCAATTTCCCTAACACAATTTCCCGCCTAATAAAGATTTCCTTCAGTTCCTCCTTCTCACTGGACCCTCGGTCCCCTAATATTTCCGGAAGGTTATTTGTGTCTTCCTTCGTGAAGACAGAACCAAAGTATTTGTTCAAACAGTCCGTCATTTCTTTGTTCCCCATTATAAATTCACCTGAATCTGACTGCAAGGGACCTACGTTTGTCTTCACTAATCTTTTTCTCTTCACATATCTATAGAAGCTTTTGCAGTCAGTTTTTATGTTCCCAGCAAGCTTCCTCTCATACTCTATTTTCCCCCTCCAAATTAAAACTTTTGTCCTCCTCTGCTGCATTATAAAATTCTCCCAGTCCTCAGGTTTGCTGCTTTATCTGGCCAATTTATATGCCTCTTCCTTGGATTTAACACGATCTTTAATTTCTCTTGTTAGCCACGGTTGAGTCACCTTCCCCGTTTTATTTTTACTCCAGACAGGGATGTGCAATTGTTGAAGTTCATCCATGGCCTTGAGCAGCTGTCGACCTATGTCGACGCTGGTCTGTGGCAGATGCATCATGACCTGGTACGCACTTATCTGTCTTGCAGCAACGGACCTTTACTGCACCAACCTCTGTCGCTGCGGCAAAGGCGCTGCAATGCTGGGGGTGCGTTGCTGCGCACCACTTGGTCCCACAGAATCAGAGGAGGCATGGGGGAATCCCATGAATACAGAGTCGGTGGTGGAAGAAGTTCCAGCTGGCCCACATGGAACTGGTGTATCCTCCTCCGTCTCCACCTCCACTGGATCCAGGATCAGCTGCTCTTCCTCTTCTTCGTCTCTGGCAGAGGTGAAGTCAGGAGAGGGCTGGGTGACGCCAGAGGTGGAGACAGTGGGTCTGTCATCTGGCCTCTCTGGGGAGGTATGGTCTGAATCCTCCGTGTCTAGAAGTACAAAACAACATTTAAAAATGCTTGACACCAGGAGAGGTGTCAGCATTACATGCGTACAGTGACGTAGCGCAGTCTTATTTAAATGTCCACCACCGCTGCATTACTGCATTACATATCGCAGACAGACAATACAAATATACATACACATATGCATTGCACTACATGCCCCCAACAGTGCAGTACATCACATGAACCCAACATTACAGTGCAATAAACTTACATTACATTACATGAGGCCAAGATTACCATTACATTACATGACATTACAGGACCGCAACACAGACCGGGGATTGTATTGAATTGACCATCCTGTGTTGGTGGGTCAGCTCCAACGCCGGTGGTGGCACAGTTGCTATCCCCAACCAGCGACAGGGCATGGATCCCAAACTCCATCAATGGTTCTTGCATTCGGGGTCCTTCCCCCGTATGCTGTTGAGCTGTCTTCTTCTGCAGAAAGTGAACTAAATGAAAGTAAAACTTTTCAATCCATTTAACATCGCAGACACACAGGTTCACACATACACATCAAAACACTGCGTTGATCCTCTTGTCATTGCCTGAAAGCACAAATACATTGCCGTAATCTTGGGATAAATAACACAATCCATGAGACACTGAACCTACATTTACATGGTACATGGCACATGGGGGGGGAGTGCATAAATAAAATCATTACTTACTTTTGCTACCCTCACCAGGTCGTTCCACCTCTTACGGCACCTTTCCCCGGTGCGTACCATGATACTTGTGGAGGACACAACCTCCTCGATCTTGGCCCATATTCTGTTGTACTCCTTTGGGCAGTGGTGGGGGGGGGCTTTCCACGACCACCCTTCATTAAGTCGGACTATCTCTCTGTAATATTCTCCAGCAGGGCTGGTAGCTCCGTCTCGTCGAAGTCGGGCGCCCTCAACCTCCCGTCTTTCTCGATGTTCCTGCGCTTTAACTTCTTTTTCAGCATTTCCAATATATTTATTATATTTGTTACATGAGTTTTGATTTATAAAATATGTATTGATATTGTATAATTATTATTTGTTAATATTTTTTGACTCTGGAATCTCTGATTAAACCAACTGGTTTCAGAATGGCAGGCAGTGACTAGTCGGGTACGGCAAGGTTCAGTGCTGGGATCCCAGCTATTTACAATATATATTAATGATTTAGGCGAAGGAGTTGAATGTAATATCTCCAAGTTTGCAGATGACACTAAGCTGGGTTGCAGTGTGAGCTTTGAGGAGGATGCGAAGAGGTTGCAGGGTGACTTGCACAGGTTAAGTGAGTGGGCAAATGCATGGCAGATGCAGTATATTGTGAATAATTGTGAATTTATCCACTTTGGTGGCAAAAACAGGAAGGCAGATTATTATCTGAATGGTGACAGATTAGTAAAAGGGGAGGTGCAACGAGACCTGGGTGTCATGGTACATCAATCATTGAAAGTTAGCATGCAGGTACAGCAGGCAGAAAAGAAAGCAAATGGCATGTTGGCCTTCATAGCAAGAGGATTTGAGTATAGGAGGAGGGCGGTCTTACTGCAGTTGTACAGGGCCTTGGTGAGACCACACCTTGAGTATTGTGTGCAGTTTTGGTCTCCTAATCTGAGGAAGGACATTCTTGCTATTGAGGGAGTACAACGAAGGTTCACTAGACTGATTCCCGGGATGGCAGGACTGACATATGAAGAAAAACTGGATCGACCAGGATTATATTCACTGGAATTTAGAAGAATGAGAGGGGATCTCATAGAAGCATATAAAATTCTGACTGGATTGGACAGGTTAGATGCATGAAGAATGTTTCCGATGTTGGGGAAGTCCAGAACCAGGGGTCACAGTCTAAGGATAAAGGGGTAAGCCATATAGGACTGAGATGAGGAGAATCTATGGAATTCTCTACCACAGAAAGTTGTTGAATCCAGTTTGTTGGATATATTCAAAAGGAGTAAGATGTGGCCCTTATGGCTAAAGGGATTAGGGGGTATGGAGAGAAGGTAGGAGTGGGTTACTGAAGTTGCATGATCAGCCATGATCATATTGAATGATGGTGCAGATTCGAAAGGCCACATGACCTGCTCCTGCACATATTTTCTATGTTTTTATGACCCTCGAATACTTTGCTGTTCCTTCTCATTCTCTCTCCCTCGACTTAAACTCTCTGCGCATGCGCAGGTGACCCCTGACCCCCGAAATGACGAAGAAAAAGCACCTGTGGAACAAAAATAAGCGAAAAAAAGATTTGCACATTCGCAGTGCAGTGCCACACCATCCATCGACAAGAAAGTCGATCTTGATTTTCTATAATATTGAGTACCACTCGCTGCACACTGCTCACATACCGGCGAAAGAAACTCCACGGATATTCCGATGCACGATAATCCACCGATATTCCGATTTAAATGATGCACTGCCGAGAAATGGGCGGTCCTTAGGTCTTGATAAATTTCGGGCCCCGATCTCTAAGGTTGGAAAGAAAAACTTGCATTTTTTTGAGCTTTCATAACCTCACGACCTCCCAAAGCGTTTTACAGCATTGTTCGTACACACAGAAGATTGCAATTTTGAGATTGGAAGATGTGAACTTCCAGCATTTTCAGTATCTTCCCTCAAAATAAATATTTTTTGTTTGTGAACTCT
The DNA here is from genome assembly GCF_044704955.1 of Pristiophorus japonicus. Classification (NCBI taxonomy): domain Eukaryota; kingdom Metazoa; phylum Chordata; class Chondrichthyes; family Pristiophoridae; genus Pristiophorus; species Pristiophorus japonicus. The sequence goes on along the minus strand of NC_091979.1, from coordinate 124,865,721 downwards.
TGGAAGAACGTTGTGACTGTTGATGAGGTGGAGAGAAGAACAACAAGGATGATCCAGCTAAGATATTTCAGCTATGATGTTGGATGTGATACCTTGGGTTTGTTTTCACTGGAGAGATGGAGACTGAGATAAGATTTGATTCAGGTTTTTAAGGTTGTTAAAGGTGTGGATAATATTCAAGTAGATAGCAGGTTTGAGGTGATTAGGGTCAGATTGAGCTATGAAGAAGCAAGGAATTGATGTCCAGAAGTTTCACTTTCACCAAATCAAATCCAGACCAGGATCCCTGAGAAGGTCGGGACTGGATCCTTATAAGCCTTCACAAAGGCATTGGGTAGATTCTTAGGAAATTAAATGATCACAAGCACGTGGAAAATAAATTAACTTCTGTATAATAACTGTTGGGTCTGGGACTTCGTTGATCTTGTCTTATTATCCATGAGGGGTTAGAGTCAATTTTTCCAAGAGCATTCCCAAAGTGGCTGCAGATCTCTGATATTTTGCCTCTCAGGAGGAAGGGGAAAGGGATATAATCAGTTAAAAAGATAGAGACAAACACGAATGGGCCTCATCCTGTATACATAATAAAAAATAAAATGACAGGTGTCATGTTTTTTAAACTTTGGGTGTCTAACCCAGTATGGAGATCACTTCTCACTGTAAGTCATTGGCTCAATAATACCTATTTAAAAAATTTGGTGACAGCTCATAAACACAGGTACTTGATGAACAAAATGAGAGCTAAAATTGCCAGAAACTGTTATTTCTTAGGGTTGTTTGCAGATCATCTCTCTGCTTGCCCTCTTGGCCAAGGAAAATTGCATAGCCCAGAAAAGAAAAGTGAAAATGACAAATTTTAAAATAGGAGTTTGTAAACAGAAGCTGTCTACGTTAAAGTTTTGCTAATAGACATTCACCAAACATCAATTTGAAAGCCACTTTCACTCAATGTCCTATAATGAAAAAGGGCATCTTTTCAACCATGTTTGATGACATAAAATTACACTCAGATGAAAATGACTTAAGAATAACTTTGTAGTTTACTCAAAATTAAATAAAGTCTGACACTCCCCAGATAACTAATTCAAGTTCACTTGAAACAACTCTTCCATTACATATCAAAATCCCAGTCATTACACAAATATGTGCTGAAGCACTTGATGATTATTTTAGATACAACAGCGGTAAATTACAGGCAGTTATTTAATCTGGTCTTTCAAGATATGTTTAATTGATTTTTTTTACTCTTTTGAGCCACACACCCAGATTTTAAAATAAATGTTGCAGTTCTCAGTTATGTTTTGTAGAAGAAGCACAGAATGAACTTGTTTGCACATGAGCTAAAAGAACAAAGATTTGCATTTATACAGTGCCTCATCACATCTGTCAGAAATCTCTCATGGCGCTTCACGTACAGTCATATTTTTATTATCTTTGGATAGGGTCTATGGTCACACGTATCATGTACTCAGCACAATTATAGTGTGACTACTAGAGGTTACTGAGACAAATCAAATTATGAATATTTGATACAAGTTTAAGACATCTTGGGCTGGATTTTCGAGGGGTTTGTGACTCAGTTTAGCACCTAGGCGGAAGGTAAAAATGGGTTTTATTGGAGCGAAATGAGGCACACAACATTTTGTGCCCGGGCGGAACTTCTGCCAGTGGTTTTGTGGCGGCACTAAAAATTAGCGCCCGCCTGATGTTTTCACCATTTGGATGACGTCAATTGGTGTGCAACGCTGCGCTAGCACCCCAGGCGGAACTTTCGAGCATATCACCCGATTTAGCGTCCGCCCGGGAACTCGCCAGCAAAAAGCAGTCGGTCCCAGGGCATTAATGGCGCCATCTTGAAAAACGGAGCAGAAGTTGAGTGCATAAAAGGATTGGGAGAAGAAGGCTGCGTTTTTCATACTGAAGTTTTATGAGAGTTTATAGTCTTATTTTAAAAGATGGGGGCTATAATCAGCCGTTATTCCTGGCTGCTATATTTATACAGCGTCGAGCTGGAAGTAGGCTTATTGATGATCATTTTGAATGTAATCGAAGAGGTCGCAAACTTATGGGGAGGAGGCCTTACCCCCCACGAATTTACGGGGAACAACATGCAAACCTGCAGCTGTCTGAGGCTGCAAGTATGCGCGCTGTTCCCCGTAAATTCGTGGGGGGTTAAGGCCTCCTCCCCATATGTTGGAAAGCTGCGCTTCCGAAAAGAAGTGCTGACAGAGATATACCACCTCATAAAGGCAGACCTACAGCCTACCAGCGGCAACAAAACTGCACTGTTGATGCTTTCATCTTGCATGAGAGCACTGTCTCAGACCTGTTTCAGCATCAACCACAAGCCAGAGCTGGATGCTGGGAGGCAAATGTTACGGCCTCGCCACCTGGTTCATGACCCTCCTCCGGAACCCTCAGACAGAAGCCGAGCATCGCTATAATAAGAGCCATGCAGCCACATACAACATCGTCGAACAGACAATTGCAGTGCTCAAGCAACGCGTCCGATGCCTGGACCACTTTGAAGGCGGCCTGCAATATTCCCCCTCAGCATGTCACGGCGTTCATTGTGATGTGCAGTATGCTACACAACTTAGCCATCATGAGGGGACAGGAATTGCCAATAGGGATTGCAGGAGCATATCAGGAGAGAGGGGTGGAGGAGTAGGAGGAAGACGAAGAAAAGGAGCCTGGCGAGGAACTCGTGCCACTATCACCACTACAACCACAAAGGAGGCCTCGTGGAGCTTTCGCCACTGCAAAAGCCTTACGTCAGCAGCTCATAATTCAACACTTAGCTTGAAGAGTGACCATTGCCTGGTCACTCTATCCCAACATGTTGACTATCCCCCTCTTATTCTGCAAATGAGACACTATACAGGAATGGTTAAGCTGAACAAAATAATTTATGAAACATTGTAAATGTAATTGAGAAACTGGAATAACATTTATTAAACCTTGTGAACTTTTATAACTTACCAGAATTGGGAAACTTTGAAAACTTGTAAAATAACAACAAAACAACAACCCCCTGTCCCAACTGTTTTTTACCACCGGCTCTTCCCCCCCGCCCCCCACCCCTTACCCTTACCCCTAGCCCCCTCCCTCGCCTGCTGCCCCTACCCAAAGTGGCACCAAGAGTTCGTGTAGCAAGGCAGCCAGAGTCCTGCTGAATTGGGGGGAGAGACATTGGAGACGTCGTCTGGGGATACATTGGATCTGCTCAAGGCGTGGAAGGCCTGGTTTCTGACTGGCGAGCCTCTTGATCGGCGTTGCCAGTCGCAGGTGGTGTGGGGGTGTGTGTGGGTGTCACATTGGGGACTGCAATGTGACTTGTGGAGGCCATCAGTAATGCGTGGGCATTGATGGCCTCGCAGGTTTCGCGGCTCGTACCGACAATCTGCGACCCTACCTGCGCAATGGTTGCTTTCAGACTGTCTATGCTCATGGAGTAGCTGAGATGCATAGCATAGATATGTTTAAGGGGAAGCTAGATAAGTACTTGACGGAGAAAGGAATAGAAGGAATATGCAGAGATAGTGAGATGAAATAGGTTGGGAGGAAGCTGTGTGAAACATAAACACCAGCACAGACCAATTGGGCAAGATGGCCTGATTCTGTGCTGTAAATTCTATGTAATGAGCATTGTCACGCGAGATCTTTAATATATTTACGTAAAGCTTTTTCATCTAGTACCTGTCTGTCAATCCTCAAAAGTATCACAACTTCATCTCAATCCATCACGCATAAAACGCATCAAACTTGCACCTGATTGGCTGAACTATCATTTTCATAAAACATGAGCAAACCACAGCTCAAGAGGTACAAATGCACCGATCAATATGTAGCAGGCAAGAATCAAAACTCCCAATCAAGAATTGGAAAATAACTACAAATAAAATAAAAGAACCATCTTTCGGATGAGATGCTAAACCAAAAGGTGGCTAGAAAAGCTCCCATTGCGGTATTCATGCAAAACCAAGAGAGTTCTCCTCGTGTCCTGGTCAACATTTATCCCTCAACCAATACCTAAAAACAGATGATCTGGTTGTTTATTTAATTGCTATTTGGGGGGCCTTCCTGTATTCAAATTAGCTGCTGTGTCTCCCTACATTAGAACACATTTAAAAAGTAAAGCTGTAAAGCGCTTTGGGATGTCCTGAGGTCATGTAGTGTGCTATACAAATGCAATTCTTTCTTCCTTCTTGCTTTCACTGGTGAGTAAAAGAAAGTAAGAGAGTGCAGGTTGTATCTCTCCAGTCCGGCATCCTTGAGACCTGACCGGTGCCAGACCACAGAATTTTCCAAAACACGGGAGGTCAAATGGTGACAACGACCCGGACGTGTTCTGCGCATGCACTGCACAGAAGCCTACTGCGCATCATTTAGTCACCCAGAAGACGAGAGAAGCAGCGGGGCGGGGAGAGAGAGAGAGCTGAGCCGCAAGCCCCCGAGCCTCCGGGCCCTGACCCTCCTGCTGAGCCGCCACAGCGGCAGCGGGGATGGGAAGAGCGATAGCGGTGGCAGGGGGAGAGAGACAGAGCCTGGGGCCAGGCCCAGCTTCGGCGCCTCAGTCAGCCGCCTGCCCTTCCCTTTCCTTTCCTTGTCTGGTCCGCTTAGTTCAACGAACAGCGCGGGAAGCCACCCGTGCCGGTATTGATGCCGGACCAGGGATGTTTTCGGACTTAGAGTCCCGGATTGGAGAGGTACAACAACCTGTACTATGGATGTGAGGCCATCACAGTATGAGCCCCTTATTAGAACTATAGGTGAAATTCAGCAAGATTGCATTCCTCATGTAGAGTCTCATGAGATGGGAACATGGTTTAAAGTCATGAATATAACCCTGTTGAGCTGATCATCTGACCTGTGCGCTTTTGCAGGATGTTCCGGAATGCAGGCCCTACAGTTTTAAAAGAGAACTTTTCGTAACTCCGGATGCTGGAATAACACTGCTCCAAAGCATTCTCTTACTTTCTCCAGCAAGAGAAAATATAAGAAAATACTCATCTCATCTCCGAGCTGGACTAATAACATAAGAACATAGGAAATAGGAGCAGGAGTCGGCAATGCGGTCCTACAAGCCTGCTCCACCATTCATAGCTGATCTTCGACCTCAGTTCCACTTTCTTGCCCGATCCCCATGTCCCTCGATTCCCCGAGAGTCCAAAAACCTATCGATCTCGGCCTTGAATATACTCAACGACTCGGCATCCACAGCCCTTTGGGGTAGTGAATTCCAAAGATTCACAATGTTCTGAGTGAAGAAATTCCTCCTCATTTCAATCTTAAATGGCTGACCCCTTATCCTGAGATTAGGTTCCAGACTCTCGAGCCAGGGGAAATAAACTCTCAGCATCTACCCTGTCAATCCTCCTCAGCATCTTATATGTTTCAGTGAGATCAACGTTAAACACCAGAGACTTTGTGCCCATTGGTACCAACGACATAGGTAAAAGAGGGATGAGGTCCTACGAGACTAATTTAAGGAGCTAGGAGCTAAATTAAAAAGTAGGACCTCAAAAGTAGTAATCTCGGGATTGCTACCAGTGCCACGTGCTAGTCAGAGTAGGAATCGCAGGATAGCGCAGATGAATACGTGGCTTGAGCAGTGGTGCAGCAGGGAGGGATTCAAATTCCTGGGGCATTGGAACAGGTTCTAGGGGAGGTGGGACCAGTACAAACCGGACGGTCTGCACCTGGGCAGGACCGGAACCAATGTCCTCGGGGGAGTGTTTGCTAGTGCTGTTGGGGAGGAGTTAAACTAATATGGCAGGGGGATAGGAACCAATGCAGGGAGACAGAGGGAAACAAAAAGGAGACAAAAGCAAAAGACAGAAAGGAAATGAGTAAAAGTGGAGGGCAGAGAAACCCAAGGCAAAAAACAAAAAGGGCCACTGAATATAAAGGGGCTGCAGGAGGGGTCAAAACTAGAAATCATGGTTTAAAAACTAGGATTAAAACACTCCACCTAAACGCACGCAGCATTCGAAATAAAGTAAATGAGTTTACGGCACAAATCATTACAAATGGGTATGATTTGGTGGCCATTACAGAAACATGGTTGCAGGGTGGCCAAGACTGGGAATTAAACATACAGGGGTATCTGACAATTCGGAAAGATAGACAAGAAGGGAAAGGAGGTGGGGTAGCTCTGTTAATAAAGGATGATATCAGGGCAGTTGTGAGAGACGATATTGGCTCTAATGAACAAAATGTTGAATCATTGTGGGTGGAGATTAGAGATAGTAAGGGGAAAAAGTCACTGGTGGGCGTAGTTTATAGACCCCCAAATAATAACTTCACGGTGGGGTGGGCAATAATCAAGGGAATAATGGAGGCATGTGAAAAAGGAACGGCAGTAATCATGGGGGATTTTAACCTACATATCGATTGGTCAATTCAAATCGCACGGGGTAGCCTGGAGGAGGAATTCATAGAATGCATACGGGATTGTTTCTTAGAACAGTATGTTACAGAACCTACAAGGGAGCAAGCTATCTTAGATCTAGTCCTGTGTAATGAGACATGAAAAATAAACGATCTCCAAGTAAAAGATCCTCTCGGAATGAGTGATCACAGTATGGTTGAATTTGTAATACAGATTGAGGGTGAGGAAGTTGTGTCAGAAACGAGCGTACTATGCTGAAACAAAGGGGACTACAGTGGGATGAGGGCAGAGTTGGCTAAAGTAGACTGGAAACACAGACTAAACGGTAGCACAATTGAGGAACAGTGGAGGACTTTTAAGGAGCTCTTTCATAGTGCGCAACAAAAATATATTCCAGTGAAAAAGAAGGGTGGTAAGAGAAGGGTTAACCAGCCGTGGATAACAAAGGAAATAAAGGAGAGTATCAAATCAAAGACCAATGCGTATAAGGTGGCCAAGGTTAGTGGGAAAATAGAAGATTGGGAAAATTTTAAACAACAGCAAAGAATGACTAAAAAAGCAATAAAGAAAGGAAAGATAGATTACAAAGGTAAACTTGCGCAAAACATAAAAACAGATAGTAAAAGCTTTTACAGATTTATAAAACGGAAAAGAGTGACTAAAGTAAATGTTGGTCTCTTAGAAGATGAGAACGGGGATTTAATAATGGGAAATGTGGAAATGGCTGAGACCTTAAACAATTATTTTGCTTCGGTCTTCACAGTGGAAGACACAAAAACCATGCCAAAAATTGCTGGTCACAGGAATATGGGAAGGGAGGACCTTGAGACAATCACTATCACTAGGGGGGTCATGCTGGACAGGCTAATGGGACTCAAGGTAGACAAGTCCCCTGGTCCTGATGACATGCATCTCAGGGTATTAAAAGAGATGGCGGAAGTTATAGCAGATGCATTCGTTATAATCTACCAAAATTCTCTGGACTCTGGGGAGGTACCAGCGGATTGGAAAGCAGCTAATGTAACGCCTCTGTTTAAAAAAGGGGGCAGACAAAAGGCTGGTAACTATAGGCCGGTTAGTTTAACATCTGTAGTGGGGAAAATGCTTGAAACTATCATTAAGGAAGAAATAGCGGGACATTTAGATAGGAATAGTGCAATCAAGCAGACGCAGCATGGATTCATGAAGGGGAAATCATGTTTAACTAATTTACTAGAATTTTTTGAGGATATAACGAGCATGGTGGATAGAGGTGTACCGATGGATGTAGTGTATTTAGATTTCCAAAAGGCATTCGATAAGGTACCACACAAAAGGTTACTGCAGAAGATAGAGGTACGCAGAGTCAGAGGAAATGTATTGCCATGGATAGAGAATTGGCTGGCGAACAGAAAGCAGAGAGTCGGGATAAATGGGTCCTTTTCGGGTTGGAAATCCGTGGTTAGTGGTGTGCCACAGGGATCGGTGCTGGGACCACAACTGTTTACAATATGCATAGATGACCTGGAAGAGGGGACAGAGTGTAGTGTAACAAAATTTGCAGATGACACAAAGATTAGTGGGAAAGCGGGTTGTGTAGAGGACACAGAGAGGCTGCAAAGAGATTTAGATAGGTGAAGCGAATGGGCTAAGGTTTGGCAGATGGAATACAATGTCGGAAAGTGTGAGGTCATCCACCTTGGAAACAAAAAACAGTAAAAGGGAATATTATTTGAATGGGGAGAAATTACAACATGCTGAGGTGCAGAGGGACCTGGGGGTCCTTGTGCATGAATCCCAAAAAGTTAGTTTGCAGGTGCAGCAGGTAATCAGGAAGGCGAATGGAATGTTGGCCTTCATTGCGAGAGGGACGGAGTACAAAAGCAGGGAGGTCCTGCTGCAACTGTATAGGATATTGGTGAAGGCCGCACCTGGAGTGCTGCGTGCAGTTTTGGTCACCTTACTTAAGGAAGGATATAATGGCTTTGGAGGGGGTACAGAGACGATTCACTAGGCTGATTCTGGAAATGAGGGGGTTACCTTATGATGATAGATTGAGTAGACTGGGTCTTTACTCGTTGGAGTTCAGAAGGATGAGGGGTGATCTTATAGAAACATTTAAAATAATGAAAGGGGCAGACAAGATAGAGGCGGAGAGGTTGTTTCCACTGGGCGGGGAGACTGGAACTAGGGGGCACAGCCTCAAAATACGGGGGAGCCAATTTAAAACCGAGTTGAGAAGGAATTTCTTCTCCCAGAGGGTTGTGAATCTGTGGAATTCTCTGCCCAAGGAAGCAGTTGAGGCTAGCTCATTGAATGTATTCAAGTCACAGATAGATAGATTTTTAACCAATAAGGGAATTAAGGATTATGGGGAGCGGGCGGGTAAGTGGAGCTGAGTCCACGGCCAGATCAGTCATGATCTTGTTGAATGGCGGAGCAGGCTCGAGGGGCTAGATGGCCAACTCCTGTTCCTAATTCTTATGTTCTTTTGTTCATGTCTCCTCATAGGACAACCTTCTCATTTGTTGTACCACCTCAAAGGCATGTATGTCACTTCTCGGATAAGGAGATCAAAACTGTGCACAGTACTCCAGGTGTGGTCGCACCAAAGTCCCGTACAATTATAGTAAGACTTCCTTACTCTTGTACTCCAACCCCCTTGCAATAATGGCCAACATGCTATTTGTCTTCCTAATTGCAGGCTAACTTTCTGTCTTTCCTGTATGAGGACACCTAAATCTCTCCGAACACCAAATTTCCTGTTTTTTTTTATTCTTCGTACCAAAGTGATAACCTCACATTTCCCCATATTATACTCCATCTGCCATCTTATTGCCCACTCACTTAACCTGCCTTTATCTCTTTATAGGCTGTTTGTGTCCTCCTCACAGCTTACTTTTCCAGCTAGCTTTGTATCGTCAGCAAACTTGGATACATTGCACTTGATCCCTTCATCTAAGTCATTGATGGAGATTGTAAATAGCTGAGGCCCAAGCACTGATCCTTGCGGCATCCCACTAATTACAGCCTGCCAACCTGAAAATGACCCGTTTATCCCTACTCTCTGTTTTCTGTCTGTTAACCAAACCTTTATCCATGCTAATACATTACCCCTAACTCCACATGCCTTTATCTTGCTAAACACCTTATCGAATGGCTTGTGGAAATCCAAATATACTACATCCACATATTCCCCTTTATCTACCCTGCTAGTTACATCCCCATGTTTACTCTGCCTAATCATATTATGATTTTCTAAGTGTTCCGTTTCCACTTCCTTAATAATAGATTGCAGCACTTTCCCAATGACCTTAAAGATAGAAAGAGAAACAGAAGAATGGAAACTCTGTAGCCTAACGTGGCAGATGCAATTTTCTTCTTTTAATACTTTTTTTGGCATAAGTTGATGCCTCAGGTATATAGCTCACACCACACAGTTAAGTCAAAATACTTGCTTCCCGATTTAAAAAAAACAAAGATATTACCTTGAGATTTTTAAAAATGTATTCGTTTATGAGATGTGGACGTTGCTGACAAGGCCAGCATTTATTGCTCATCCCTAATTGCCCTTGAGAAGGTAGCCCAGCATGATGAAGGAACGGTGATATATTTGCAAGTCAGGATGGTATGTGATCTGAAAATGTATAATCTTATTCATCTGTACCTCAGTTTATCATGCTAGTGATGCAGAAACAAATTAGAACGAAATTCTAATTTGTTTGTTTTTAAAGGTATGAGCAGATTGTTGATATACTTTGGTTGAGTAATATTTTCTGATGTGAACAACTTTTCGAATAATTGAAAGCACTTTTACATACGGAATGAAATTGCATGTGATACATTCGATTTTATTCAGGGAAAATTGCTGTACATTAGTTTAAGTCAATCAATGATTTGTGTGGACTTTAAATATCAAACAAGATTATCCCTCTGCAGGCGCCATTGTCAGGTTGATGATTGACCTACATTCATGCTACTTTTGATAATATTGCCAAAGAACTAGCTCCTTTCTGATATTTTTGGTGCTTGAACAATCAGAGCTAAAATGGTGTGCAGAAAATTGACTTTCTAATACAATTGAACCTTTTCAGGGATGATTTGCCATGGTCTGGGAAAGATGATTACATTTTCACATTGCACCATTTAAACCTTTTTTTAATGAAAATGTTATTTTCTGTGTTATAGATTTATCTAGGTTGATTTTTTTGTTGTAGATTTATCGAAGTGATTTATTTTAATATAATCTCTTACAAATGAACATTTCCTTGAAACAAAATTCAGAAACCACATTGCTTCTCATGACCTATCTTTTGATTGAAATGATTTGTGACAACGATGAAAGGTCTATCCTGACAAATTGTGGTACAATTTTCCATTGTGACACAAGCATAATAACTAAATCGTACAGATGAAGAAGACCCCATAGAAACATAGAAAATAGGTGCAGGAGTAGGCCATTCGGCCATTCGAGCCTGCACCACCATTCAATAAGATCATGGTTGATCATTCCCCTCAGTACCCCTTTCATACTTTCTCTCCATACCCCTTGATCCCTTTAGCCATAAGGGGCATATCGAACTCCCTCTTGAATATATCTAACGAACTGGCATCAACAATTCTCTGCGGTCGAGAATTCCACAGGTTAACAATTCTCTGAGTGAACAAGTTTCTCCTCATCTCAGTCCTGAATGGCTTACCCCTTATCTTTCGACTGTGACCCCTGGTTCTGAACTTCCCCAACATCGGGAACATTCTTCCTACATCTAACATGTCCAGTCCCATCAGAATTTTATATGTTTCTATGAGATCCCCTTTCATTCTTCTAAACTCCAGTGAATACAGGCCCAGTCGATCCAGTCTCTCCTCATATGTCAGTCCTGCCATCCCGGGAATCAGTCTGGTGAACCTTCGCTGCACTCCCTCAGTAGCAAGAACGTCCCTCCTCTGATTAGGAGACCAAAGCTGAACACAATATTCCAGGTGAGGCCTCACCAAGGACCTGTACAACTGCAGTAAGACCTCCCTGCTCCTGTACTCAAATCCCCTAGCTATGAAGGCCAACATGCCATTCGCCTTCTTCACCGCCTGCTGTACCTGCATGCCAACTTTCAATGACTGATAAGAACATAAGAACATAAGAATTAGGAACAGGAGTAGGCCATCTAGCCCCTCGAGCCTGCTCCGCCATTCAATAAGATCATGGCTGATCTTGTCGTGGACTCAGCTCCACTTACCCGCCCGCTCCCCGTAACCCTTAATTCCCTTATTGGTTAAAAATCTATCTATCTTTGACTTGAAAACATTCAATGAGCCAGCCTCAACTGCTTCCTTGGGCAGAGAATTCCACAGATTCACAACCCTCTGGGAGAAGAAATTCTTTCTCAACTCGGTTTTAAATTGGCTCCTCCATATTTTGAGGCTGTGCCCCCTAGTTCTAGTCTCCCCCACCAATGGAAACAACCTCTCTGCCTCTATCTTGTCTATCCCTTTCATGATTTTAAATGTTTCTATAAGATCACCCCTCATCCTTCTGAACTCCAAGGAGTAAAGACCCAGTCTACTCAATCTATCATCATAAGGTAACCCCCTAATTTCTCGAATCAGCCGAGTGAATCGTCTCTGTACCCCTTCCAAAGCTAGTATATCCTTCCTTAAGTAAGGTGACCAAAACTGCACGCAGTACTCCAGGTGCGGCCTTACCAATACCTTATACAGTTGCAGCAACACCTCCCTGCTTTTGTACTCCATCCCTTTCGCAATGAAGGCCAACATTCCATTTGCCTTCCTGATCACCTGCAAACTAACCTTTTGGGATTCATGCACAAGGACCCCCTGGTCCCTCTGCACCACAGCATGTTGTAATTTCTCCCCATTCAAATAATATTCCCTTTTACTGTTTTTTTTTCCCAAGGTGGATGACCTCACACTTTCCGACATTGTATTCCATCTGCCAAACCTTAGTCCATTCGCTTAACCTATCCAAATCTCCTTGCAGCCTCTCTGAGTCCTCTACACAACCCGCTTTCCCACTAATCTTAGTGTCATCTGCAAATTTTGTTGCACTACACTCTGTCCCCTCCTCTAGGTCATCTATGTATATTGTAAACAGTTGTGGTCCCAGCACTGATCCCTGTGGCACACCACTAACCACTGATTTCCAACTGGAAAAGGACCCATTTATCCCGACTCTCTGCTTTCTGTTCGCCAGCCAATTCTCTATCCAAGCTAATACATTTCCTCTGACTCCGCGTACCTTTATCTTCTGCAGTAACCTTTTGTGTGGCACCTTATCGAATGCCTTTTGGAAATCTAAATACACCACATCCATCGGTACACCTCTATCCACCATGCTCGTTATATCCTCAAAGAATTCCAGTAAGTTAGTTAAACATGATTTCCCTTTCATGAATCCATGCTGCGTCTGCTTGATTGCACTATTCCTATCCAGATGTCCCACTATTTCTTCCTTAATGATAGTTTCAAGCATTTTCCCCACTACAGATGTTAAACTAACCGGCCTATAGTTACCTGCCTTTTGCCTGCCCCCTTTTTTAAACAGAGGCATTACATTAGCTGCTCTCCAATCCGCTGGTACCTCCCCAGAGTCCAGAGAATTTTGGTAGATTATAACAAATGCATCTGCTATAACTTCCGCCATCTCTTTTAATACCCTGGGATGCATTTCATCAGGACCAGGGTACTTGTCTACCTTCAGTCCCATTAGTCTGTCCAGCACTACCTCCCTAGTGATAGTGATCATCTCAAGGTCTTCCCTTCCCACATTCCTATGACCATCAATTTTTGGCATGGTTTTTGTGTCTTCCACTGTGAAGACGGAAGCAAATTAATTGTTTAAGGTCTCAGCCATTTCCACATTTCCCATTATTAAATCCCCCGTCTCGTCTTCTAAGGGACCAACATTTACTTTAGTCACTCTTTTCCGTTTTATATATCTGTTGTACCATGACACCCAGGTATTGTTGCACCTCCCCTTTTCCTAATCTGTCGCCATTTAGATAATATTCTTCCTTCGTGTTTTTGCCCCCAAAGTGGATAACCTCACATTTATCCATATTATACTGCATCTGCCATGCATTTGCCCACTCACCTAACCTGTCCAAGTCACCCTGCAGCCTCTTAGCGTCCTCCTCACAGCTCACACCGCCACCCAGCTTACTGTCATCTGCAAACTTGGAGATATTACATTCAATTCCTTTATCTAAATCATTGATGTATATTGTAAATAGTTGGGATCTCAACACTGAGCCCTACGGCACCCCACTAGTCACTGCCTGCCATTCTGAAAAGGACCCGTTTATCCCGACTCTCTGCTTCCTGTCTGCCAACCAGTTCTCTGTCCACATCAACACATTACCCCCCAATACCATGTGCTTTAAATTTGCACACCAATCTCTTGTGTGGGACCTTGTCAAAAGCCTTTTGAAAGTTCAAATACACCACATCCACTGGTTCTCCCTTGTCCACTCCACTAGTTACATCCTCAAAAAATTCTAGAAGATTTGTCAAGCATGATTTCCCTTTCATAAATCCATGCTGACTTGGACCGATCCTGTCACTGCTTTCCAAATACGCTGCTATTTCATCTTTAATAATTAATTCCAACATTTTCCCCATTACTGATGTCAGGCTAACCAGTCTATAATTCCCTGTTTTCTCTCTCCCTCCTTTTTTAAAAAGTGGTGTAACATTAGCTTCCCTCCAGTTCATAGGAACTGATCCAGAGTTGATAGACTTTTGGAAAATGATCACTAATGCATCCACTATTTCTCGGGCTACTTCCTTAAGTACTCTGGGATGCAGCCTATCAGGCCCTGGGGATTTATCGGCCTTCAATCCCCTCAATTTCCCTAACACAATTTCCTGACTAATAAGGATTTTCTTCAGTTCCTCCTCCTCGCTAGACCCTTGTTCCCCTAGTATTTCCGGAAGATTATTTGTGTCTTCCTTCATGAAGACAGAACCAAAGTATTTGTTCAATTGGTCTGCCATTTTTTTGTTCCCGATTATAAATTCACCTGATTCTGACTGCAATGGACGTTTGTCTTCACTAATCTTTTTCTCTGCACATATCTATAGAAGCTTTTGCAGTCAGTTTTTATGTTCTCAGCAAGCTTCCTCTCATACTCTATTTTCCCCCTCCTAATTAATCTTTTGTCCTCCTCTGCTGAATTCTAAATTTCTCCCAGTCCTCAGGTTTGCTGCTTTTTCTGGCCAATTTATATGCCTCTTCCTTGCATTTAACACTATCCCTAATTTCCCTTGTTAGCCACGGTTGAGCCACCTTCCCCATTTTATTTCTACTCCAGACAGTAATGTACAATTGTTGAAGTTCATCCATGTGATCTTTAAATATCTGCCATTGCCTGTCCACCATCAACCCTTTAAGTATCATTCGCCAGTCTTTTCTAGCCAATTCACGTCTCATATCATTGAAGTTACCTTTCCTTAAGTTCAGGACCCTAGTCTCTGAATTAACTGTGTCACACTCCATCTTAATAAAGAATTCCACCATATTATGGACACTCTTCCCCAAGGGGCCTCGCACAACAAAATTGCTAATTAGTCCTTTCTCATTGCACATCATCCCCAGTCTAGGATGGCCAGCCCTCTAGTTGGTTCCTCGACATATTGGTCTAGAAAATCATTCCTAATATACTCCAGGAAATCCTCCTCCACCGTATTGCTACCAGTTTGGTTAGCCCAATCTATATGTAGATTAAAGTTGCCCATGATAACTGCTGTACCTTTATTGCACGCATCCCTAATTTCTTGTTTGATGCTGTCCCCAGCCTCACTACTACTGTTTGGTGGTGTGTACACAACTCCTACTAGCGTTTTCTGCCCTTTGGTATTCCGCAGCTCTACCCAAACAGATTCCACCTCATCCAAGCTAATGTCCTTCCTTACTATTGCGTTAATTTCCTCTTTAACCAGCAACGCTACCCCACCTCCTTTTCCTTTCTGTCTATCCTTCCTGAATGGTGAATACCCCTGGATGTTGAGTTCCCAGACTTGATCACCCTGAAGCCATGTCTCTGTAATCCCAATTATGTCATATTCGTTCATAGCTGCCTGTGCAGTTAATTCATCCACCTTATTCCGAATACTCCTCGCATTGAGTCACAGAGGCTTCAGGCTTGCCTTTTTAACACATTTTGTCTCTTTAGAATTTCGCTGTCATGTGGCCCTTTTTGATTTTTGCCTTGGGTTTCTCTGCCCTCCACTTTTACTTTTCTTCTTTCTATCTTTTGCTTCTGTCCCCATTTTACTTCCCTCTGTCTCCCTGCATATGTTCCCATTCCCCTGCCATATTAGTTTAACCCTTCCCCAACAGCATTAGCAAACACTCCCCCTAGGACATTGGTTCCGGTCCTGCCCAGGTGCAGACCATCCAGTTTGTACTGGTCCCACCTCCCCCAGAACTGATTCCAATGTCCCAGGAAATTGAAACCCTCCCTCCTGTTCCACTCCTCAAGCCACGTATTCATCTTAGCTATCCTGTTATTTCTAATCTGACTTGCACGTGGCACTGGTAGCAATCCTAAGATTACTACCTTTGAGGTCCTGCTTTTTAATTTAACTCCTAGCTCGCTAAATTGAGCTTGTGGGACCTCATCCAATTTTTTACCTATATTGTTGGTACCTATATGCACCACAACAAGTGGCTGTTCACCCTCCCCCTCCAAAATGTCCTGCAGCTGCTCCGAGACATCCTTGACCCTTGCACCAGGGAGACAACATCCCATCCTGGAGTCTCGATTGCGGCTGCAGAAACGCCTATCTATTCCCCTTACAATAGAATCCCCTTCCACTATAGCTCTCCCACTCTTTTTCCTGTCCTCCTGTGCAGCAGAGCCACCTATGGTGCCATGAATTTGGCTGCTGCTGCCCTCCTCTGATGAGTCATCCCCCTAAACAGCACTCAAGGTGGTGTATCTGTTTTGGAGGGGGATGACCCCTGATCTCTGCTAAGATAGCCAATCACTACCAGGGTGGCAGTGAGGTGCAAGTTACGCCAAAATTTTTCCTGGTTTCTCCACTGATCTTGCTGGCACACATGCTCCAACATTTTCCACCAATTTCATTAGAATATGCCAGAACGAAGGAAACACTGTTAAGAAGCAGAAATCGGCATAAACAATTGGGGCTTGACGAAGGTACGGAACTTGTACCATATTATTTCTTGAAAATGAAAGTTTAAAGTTTAAAGTTTAAAGCCATCAGCCATCATCTATGCATATTAGGGACAGCATGTTAAAGAGAATGAAATAGTGGAAACTTTACACTTTTTAACGTGACAAATTCTGCTGCCATTAAAATTGTTTTTCAGAGTAAATTATCTGCACACCATTTTAGCTCTGTTGCATTCAAAGGTACAGAAAATACAGTGCAAGTCTCAGTAAGGAGAAGCTTTTAAAAATTACTTTAAAAATCAAATCAAAACAAAATACTGGAAATATGACTTTAGGTCCTAATGCACCTAAAGTTAGTCCTAAATTTACAACCCGTTCAGAACTGGCATAAATACAGGAAACATACTTTCTCCAGTCTTTTGCATGGGTTGCAGAGCTATCTTAATGCGTGGCACAGGGCTTTGGTGGAGGCTTTGCTAAATCAGCACAAAAGAGTGAAGAAACTTGGGCATAATGCAAAAACTTTTGTAAGTCACTTATGCGCTTGATCTTTTGCGCTGAAAATTGGCCTTTTGCTGTACTTGCATTGTGTCGGTGCAAGTTTCGAGGGAATTATAGAATCGTAGAATAGTATAACCAGAAGGCAATCATTCAGCCCATCGAGTCTGCGCCAGCTTTCAAAGAGCAATCCAGTTAGTTTCACTCCCCCACTCTTTCCCTATATCCCTGCAATTTTTTCTCCATCAAGTATTCATCCAATTTCCTTTTGAAGGCAACTATTGAATCTGTATCCACCACCCTATCAGGCAGTGCATTCCAAATCCTAACCACTCATTGCGTAAAAATGGTTTTCCTCATGTCACCTCTGGTTCTTTTGCCAATCACCTTCAATCTGTGCCCTCTGGTTATCAACTCTTCAGCCATTGGAAACAGTTTCTCTTTATTTACTCCATCTAAACCCTTCATGATTTTAAACATCTCTATAAAATCTGCTCTATGTAGAACAGCCACAGCTTCTCCAGTCTATCCACATCACTATAATCCCTCATCCCTGGAATCATTCTCTTCTGTACCCTCTCCAAAGCCTTCACATTCTTCCTAATGGAATTTTAGGCTGATGACTTCATAGTTTACACTTTTTATGAGGTAGTTTTTATCACCTCCATCTATTTTCAGAGATTGAAGAATGAAACAATAGTTGTGTTTTTGCCATTGATGTCAGATAATAAATGCAGAAATATGGAATTAAATATCTGTATAAGTATCTGTTCCAAGTGTTGTGTTGTGTGTGTTTATCCAAGTGGAAGATTTTGATTAATTATAAGAAAGAAGAGGTATGGTGGGCGGGGGGTGGGGGGGGGGGGGAAACGGTAACTGAGGTGCTAATGACCTCAGTGAGGCGCTAATAGCAGAACGTTACCCAATTTCAGATGACTTGTATTCAGCAATCATAAATCCTTGACACTGGCTCATCCCGACTCTTAATGGGGAGGTTATATCAAGCTGCAGCTGCTCATTTTCACGAGTGCTACATTTGAGGGAGAGCTGTGAACAAGTGCAACAACTTTCTGCATGTCTGCTCCAAATCCACCTGCAAGGGAGAGGGCATGGCAATTTAATGCCGTGGCATTGGAGGCAATGGTGGGGGCAGTTGAGCGAAGGAGGAGGATGCGCTGTTCTCCATACATAGCTGGACTCTTTGCCACAGGTCTTCAGGGCCATGTGGAGGGAAATGGCCGAGGAGGTGTCGGCCAGCACACTGGTGGATCGAACACTCGCACAGTACGTAAAAAGTTCAGCGACCTCACTCGGATGGTCAAGGTGAGTACATGCTTCGACACATCCTACATACTAGCCTCTGAACCTGTCTGTGCACACTGCGCAAACCACCACTCCCCCACCACTCACTCACCAAACATGTGCAGCTACTCAAACTCACATCCTCATCTCACACATTGCCTACATTCACAGCTATTCAACGGCAGCAGGCATATCTCCTACATACATAGCTGGACTCTTACTCACGCAAATTCCTTTCTTTTGCAGGCCAAGAAGGCACATAATCGGAGGGAGCAGCAGAGGACTGGCGGGGGTGAATTTCAACTGCCTGAGCTATCTGACATGGAGGAGCAAGTGCTGCGGCTCATTGGCCCGCAGGTGGTGGGCGCCGTGGCTATTGGTGACGTCGACCTCACTGGGGGCAACAATGGTGTCTTCATCCCCTCTCCTCTTCTCATCCCACTTGCCCCTTACAGCAGAAGGCATACTCATAGAAACATAGATATTTACAGCGCAGAGGGAGGCCATTTCAGCCCATTGTGTCCGCGCCGGCCGACAAAGAGCCGCACGGCCCTTGGTCAGCAGCCCTGAAGGTTACATATAAACCTATGAACAATGACAGAAAGGCAAAGAGCACCCAGCCCAACCAGTCCGCCTCACACAACTGCGACACCCCTTATATTGAAACATTCTACACTCTTCCCCAACTGGAGCCATGTCATCTCCTGGGAGAGACAAAAAACAGGTAAAAACCCAGGCCAATTTAGGGAGAAAAAATCTGGGAAAATTCCTCTCCGACCCATCCAGGCGATCGACACTAGTCCAGGAGATCACATTGGTTGTATTTATTCTTTGCAGTACATACCATTATATATGCGCCATCCAACAAAAGGTCATCCAGTCTAATCCCAATTACCAGCTCTCGGTCTGTCACCCTGCAGATTACTGCATTTTAAGTGCCCATCCAACCATCTCTTAAAAGTGGTGTGGGTTTCTGCATCATCTTCCAGCTCCTGATATTGTCTGCCTTCCTTGCTCCATTCCAGCCCCTCCTGCCCTCACCTTAACACGAGTCCTGTGCTATTTTTGCTTTCAGATAATCAGGAAGCAGAAGACTAACCTGTCCCTGAGCCCCCGCATGATTCTGACATGGGAGAAGAGGAGGACAACCCAAGCACCGCATCACTGCATCTCACCCGCAAGCATCAGCTCAGATACTGGCACTACTCGGTCCTTAGAGGTTAGCTTAGCACAGGGGTCAGCACTGGGTGATATACCAGGGCCTAGTGGGATGCAGAAAGGTCAGGGGAAAAGGATAGCTCGGGAGCCAGCTTAGCGGAGGGTGAGTTCACGCACGAGTTCTGCTGCGCAGGACTCGGATAAGGACCTCGATGGGAATGCATTCACAAGAAGGGTTTTGGCCATGTACTCCGAGATGATAGGTGCAATGGCAAGGGTGCCCGAAAGCCTCTCGGCAGTGGTAAGGAGTGTGGAGGAGGCCACCTCCAGCATTGCACAGAGCTCTGCGCCAGTCTGCAGGTGATGGTGGACTCCCAGTGAGTGTGCGGATCCTGACGTCATGACACATGTCATGCGTGATGTCGCAGCTTCCATTGCAGCACAGGCAGAAGCAATGCAATTGTTGGAAGCTCAGACTGCTCTCATGCAGTCTCAGATGTATGCCATCTGTGCTGGGTCCACCACAGTCCACTAAGGATCTCACGGTGTCACAGCAGGCCACCAATCTGTGCTCCAGCAGATTGGTAGGAATGCTGAACTGCTGCCCCGGGGGCGTGACAGTGGGTCAGTGGAGCAGGAACCTGCTGTCCTCTCTCAGGATGACAACCTTTCTGATCCCATCACTGCCACTCCGCCATTACACTTGTTGCTGCTTGTCACCCAGCCAGCCCAGATTGCCACCGACCAGTCTGAGGTGGTGCAGTCTACAGACATCTGTCACCTCTGGCCCTGACACACAGCAGCCTTTCACCAGCCCAGCTGCAGCCACAGGGGACACACTGCCGAAGAGCTCTAGAATAGCTAAAGCAAATGTTAGGAGTGGATATAAGGTATTGCACACGGGTGATTCTTAATTATAATTGTTTGTTATACTGGTAAATGTTATGTGATAAATTTTAGATGGAATTTTGCATACTCTCTCATTTCACTTTTGGGGCTGTAGTATGAAAGGGAAAATTGATGTTGGAGACCTGCTCCAGAATACCCTGGGAGGGTAAGGTCTCCTGTTGACAGACCTGTTGGGCCTCCACCCTCTGTCCACATTTTGCTGTCGTTCTCTTTGCTTAAGTTGCCTCCGAAGATGATGTCGGAGTGTGAGGTCCCACGCCAACACAGCCTCCATGAAATAAAATAAATGTTGTCCTTTCAAATCTGCCCTCAATGAAAGTAACAACATTTTAACAGCCAGATCACTCCTTCAACTGAAAACCACTAAAATCTGTCAAAAAACCTGTCTGCCTATGTGAAAGTAAGCAGCAAACAGTAATGGCCGACTAAAATCCTTCCCAAAGATGGCGCCTTTAAATAGCGCTCCTCCAGCCGACTCCCAACTGAAACTTGACAGCTGAAGCTGGCATTGTCATTGCCAGGCGGAAACATGGGGCGCTACTGAATTTCGCTTCCGGGGCGGTAACAGGGTGCAGCCGAGCAGGGCACTGTGTGTTAGCGCTGCCACAAGGCCCCCATTCAATTTAACGGGAGGCGCTATTTTCGCCGTGTCTGGGCGAAAAGTCATTAGCGCCCTGTTCGCGCCTCCAAGTACCCAAATTTCTCTCTCTACATGTTTCTTGGTAGACATTGATGATGCCAAATATTAATCATATTTTGTTGACTGAAAAACATATTTACCAATTTAAATTATATTTGAATTATAATAAAGCTGTAGAATACAGTGAAAGAACTAGAAAGACAGTATGTTGTGTAAAAGTTGTATTTGGTTACAACAACTTGCATTTTATAAAGCGCCTTTAATGTTGTAAGATGTCCCAATATGCTTCACAGGAGCGTTATCAGGCAAAATTTGACACCAAGCCACATTAGGAGATATTAGGATCAAAAGCTTGGTCAAAGAAATAGGTTTTAAGGAGCATCTTAAAGGAAGATAGAGAGGTGAAGAGTCTTAGGGAGGGAATTCCAGAGCCTAGGTCCTGGACAGCTGAAAGCGCGGCTGCCATTGGAAGGACAAAGGAAATCGGGGATGCACAAGAGGCCAGATTTGGAGGAACTCAGAGTTTGAGGAGGGTAATCGGGCTGGAGGAGGTTACAGAGATAGGGAGGGGAGAGGCCATGGGGTGTTTTAAAAATAAGGATCAGAATTTTCAAATCGAAGCATTGCTGGACCGGGAGCCAATATAGGTCAGCTAGCGCAGGGGTGGAGTGAATGGGACTTGGTGACAGTCAGAATATGGGCAGTAAAGTTGACGTACTGTGGCAGATGGGAGGCTGGCCAGGGGAGCATTGGAATAGTCAAGTCTGGAGGTCATAGAAGCAACGATGAGGGTTTCAGCAGCAAGTGGGCTGAGGCAGGGACAGAGATGGACGCTATTACAGAGGTGGAAGTAGGCAGTTTTGGTAATGGAGAGATCTAGGGTCGCAAGCTCAGCTCGGTCAAGTAAGATGCGAGGTTACGCACAGTCTGGTTCAGCCTCAGATAGCAGCCAGAGGGAGGGATGGAATCAATGGGTAGGGAATGAAGTTTGTGTTGGGGTTCAAAGACAATGGCTTTGGTCTTCCAAATATTTAATTGGAGGAACTTTCTGTTCATCTAATACCTAATGTCGGACAAGCAGCGTGACGAAGCAGATGCAGTGGAGGAGCTGAGAGAGGTGGTGTTGAGATATTGCCAGCGTACATGTGGTATCTGATGTTTTGTTTTGTCGAGGGGCAGCACGTAGATGAGAAATAGGGGGCCAAGGACAGATCCTGGGGGACACCAGAATAACAGTGCAGGAAGAGAGGCCATTGCAGGTGATTCTCTGGCTGTGACTGGATAGGTAAGAATGGAGCCAGGTGAGGACAATCCCATTTAGCTGGACAACGGAGGAGAGGCATTGGAAGAGGAGGATGATGTAGTTAGCAGTGTCAAAGGCTGCCGACAGGTTGAGAAGGATGAGGAGGGATAGTGCACCACAGTCACAGTCTCGTAGGATGTCATTTGCGATTTGATGAGGGCCGTTTCAGTGCTGTGGCGGGGCAGAAACCTGATTGGAGAGTTTCAAACAGAGTTGTGGGAGGGATGGCACAGATTTGAGAGACGATAGCCATTCAAGGAAAGGAAGGTTGGAGATGTGGCGGTAAGTTGCAAGGCCAGAGTGGTCAAGGGTGTTTTTTTTTGAAGAAGTGGGTGATGACGGCAGATTTTCGGCCGGTTACACTTGAGAGTAAGCATTCAGTAGGTTTTGTAATTAACTTTTTTTTCAAACCAACATGAGCAAACAGAAAAATATATTCCAATAATTTACTAGTGAGCATATTTTTGACGTTCGACTGATCGCATGGTGAAAAACAGAACCACTCTTCAAAAAAAATCTTAAATTCTTTCCCATAATTTAATTAGCCAGAACAGGACTTGAATAGCTTATTACTTCCAAGCATCACATATTGAAGTCCACTTATGAAAGCAGTTGTTGAAATGTCATGCGAATCCAACAGTGATGACATGTCCATTTTTTAAAAAACAACAATGACGAGTCATGGCACACAAACAAACATTGTTGGCATTTGTCCTGATTTCCTGTTGCTCACAATGAGCATCTTTTTTTAATGCACTATAATGATATGGTACAGCACTGCAGGACCCCTGGTAATTTGTTATTGGGTAGCAGTCTTCCATAACTGTGAAGTAGGTTTGCAGTTTATGAATCTTCCTAATGCTCTTTTAATATACTCTAAAAATGTGGACTAAATTTAGCCCTCTTGACTGTACTCAGACAGCTGAGATTCTCTTCAGCTAAATTTCACACTGGTTTGGGAACTGCTTGTTCATGTCAGTCAAGGCAGATTACCGGTTATACATTTTTTCTCCTCACAGATAAAACTGCAATAAGTATTATCAATTCAGACTTTTCCATTGGTGTTCTTGGTGTTAATTAGGAGCATTTTTTAAGTAGTAACTGGTTTGATTATAGAAGTCTTGGTTGGCTGCATTTCCTATGTTACAGTATCGCTGTTGGTAGAAGAAATCACACTATTCAGCACATGTGTTACTCCTGACTCTGGTGATCATATTCAAAATACAATCCACTTTCTCAGCAATCAAAAGCACATAGTTCGCTGGAAATTTGACCACTTAAGTTACCATATAGCTTGTGGAGCAAAGGTTAATTTGTTTTTTGATAACTTGGCATATTTCAAGTCTTCCTGTAATCGCGCTTCAGCATGTCATTGGTTATGTGTCAACGATTGCTGCATAAATTCAAAAGTCATTTTTGTAGAGGAAACCAAAAGATATGAGCTGAATGCAGAACCATTAGGAATGTCTGTCTCGCATTTGCTGATGTTATACATCTAAGTTCATTTGACTGCTCTTGATATGTGCTATATCAACATTCATTGATACTCCACTCACCACCAGTGATTAAGGTACAATATTGTCTTGGCTGTGGTAAAGTGAATAATAAGGAATATTTTAATTGTAGCATTGAGTTTTAAATAGTAATGCCTTTTAAAATAATTTCCGTAACATTGTTACAGTAAATAGTGGCTCATTTATTTTATAATTGAGTTCAAAAATAATGATCAGCAAAGTAAATTTTAATGACGTGATAGGATAACATATTTAGCAGAAATATATATTAATCGTAGCCCGGTAATCAATGTTCCCTCTAAATTTTTTTTGTTGTGCACAGTACCTTTTAAATTTGCTGCGTGGTAGCACACACACGCAGCTTGGACGGAACATTGCTGGTGCTTATATCAAAGACAGATACTTTCATTCAGATAAGTACAGATGGAGAACCTTCTGGAAGTAATGGGTATTTATAATCTTTGCACTTTAGCAGTTATGACTTAATATTGTACTGAATGCCAACACTTTAAATAAATACTATGCTACAGCAACAGTGTTTGCATTTGCACTTTCACTGAATGTTAGATTTTAATTAACTTTATGAACTTTTCAGGAGCCAAGGACCATGCAGTATTCAATTTTGCTGTAAATGTTTTAACATCTTAATATTTAACGATATTTTTCTAAAGGTTCAGTTACAGTGCAGTGACAGTTAGTGTCCACCAGGAGTTGTTGAAGTTAAAATTCAGCATATAACTTTAACTTAGAGCCCTGCTACTTTGTGATCTGATTTGAAAACCACTCTTTATTTGAATGATATCATTTCTTTGAGCGAATTACCATTTAAAAGTACTCTCCATTATAGTTTTTGAAAAAAAAATGTTCCACCTGTGCGAAAAGAATATCTTACTTTCTCACCTTACTGACAGCAAGTTGGAGACTTCCAATTTGAGGTTTCAAGTCTGGAAGTCACAGACCTGCCATGTACACCTGCTCATCTGCTGACAATGTCTTCTCCAGCCTTGAGACCGAACATGATGGCTGCTAGTGAGGGGAGAGTTCTATTCGCAGTTAGAACTCCATTATATCTATCAAGGAATTACTTTACATTGGAAGTATTTCCACCCCACCCAACTCTCCCATACTGTTCCTGCTTAATGAAACATACTGCAAAAAAAAAAGGTACAAAATATGTATGGACAATGATTTCCCTTCTCAGTCACTCAAGCTTTCCAGTTGGTACTGAATTTTAAAATTCTCAACTCCAATTTGTTATCCGGGACGGAAAATGATGTTAGTCGGCACGAGCCCTCTGATGCTGATTACTAACAAACCTATCACTGAGATCAGCTGAGTGGATCTTTTCTAAGATTCAGAATCAATGTGGCATGTCTCCAGAAGCTGTGGAAAGGCCATTAAATGATGGCATTTCTCCTATCCATTCAGCGAAATCTATTATAGTGTCAGAAACCTAGGAGCATTTCATTGGTCCAGAATTTGCTGGAGTGGCGCATCTTGTGGCGTGCCCCCTTAGTTCAACTTCTTCACTCATCCTTCTGCTCAAAAAATTGTTTGCATTGCAAGTTGCTGGAAGTGCGAGCCGATAACGGGGCATCTGGAACTTTTTTTTCTTTTTTTAAAATCAAGGTATGCAAACGATTGGGAAAAAATCATATGAATGAGCATTTTTGAAATATGTGAACCTTGAGAAGGTGATTTTATCAGTGATGTATTAACAACAGCCAATTATGTAATGATCATTTAATGCTTCTTAGGCAATGAACAAACTATTTACATTTTGAGTGTAAATTCTAGACAAGGGGCTGCAATCTCCTCTGTGATTCTGCCTGGAATGGGGCTCGTTAGCAGCAAAGAATGAGACAAAATCTGGCAGTGTGGCTTACCACTGTCTCACTATCTGTCCTATCTTTCCCTCCCCTGCCCTTACTTGGACCACCGATGACTACCCCTTCCCCTCCTGCCACATGCAAATAGCACTCAGAGTGTAGGGCCCAGGTCACTGGCAGATTTTCTTGGTGCCTCCCATGTTACTGGTGCACTGTGGAAGGTCCCCAGTGGCGGGAGAGGGCCTTGTAGCAGTCTCTTGTCACATCAAACTGGTTTCTACATACCTTCCTGCGTAGGGCCCAAACTCTGCCAGGGCCTACAAGGCTATTGATACTCTGATCTTTGGTGCTTTTTTGCCCCTTCTGGCAGAATGCCTTTTCTGATGCTGCAGCAGTGGTCCCAGTGCAGCACAACTGGAATTTTGTGCCTGGGCATTGGCAGGTTTGTTTTTGGCAGTGGGAATCCTGTCGGGAGCCCACCATGCATATCAAATCAATATTAAGATCCATGGTGCCTACATGATTGATTCTCAGTCTGGCATTGAGCAATTGGTAACACGGATACCATTTGCAATGGAGATCTCAGTTAAGCAAGACCTTGACACAGTGAGGGCATCTCTTGTGAACATTATCACTGTTGTTGTTGCAGTTTTGCAGTTCAAATTCTGAGAGGCAATTGTGCCCAGCCTCAACTCACTTGGACAGTGGTTATAGGCAATCATGAGAGAAACATTTATTGATCCCCAGTGTTATATGTTCAGGCAGATCAGTGTGTATTGTGAGATGTCTTCCAGTAGTGATATGTATAGAGTAGAACAGGCACAGCCTGTTAGCACTTTGGGTGCTTTTCTGTGCAGTCACATAGGCTGGTACAAGTGACAATAGGTGCCACCTCAGATTGCAATGCACAGTTCCGGCACAGGAGACTCCTGATGTATGGATCTTCTATATCCCTTGCTGCTAACCAGTCATCCAACAGTACTCTTCTTTCAGCTAGGGGTGCACAAAATAGTCAAAAACATATCCAACAAACAAGAAGTCTGACTTCAATTAATATTATGTTGTGGCGCCCAAGGCATCATTGGACAACAGCTCTTGAATATTAAGTAGGCACCTACATGCTTTTAGCGGGAGCCTCAAAGGTAGCATGATTCATTGTCATAAAAAAAATACAGCGGCTGAGAATGTGGCAGGTTGGAGCTCGGAGCATGTATTATTCTCCCTGGGTGAGGGGGTTTTAAAATCCCGGCCTATGTGCTTTCTGGTACTATAGTGTTCTCGACTCCATCCAGCAGCATGCTACCCGCCACCACCTCAGTAAAACCCCAACACTGCACGAGATAGAAAAAGACATGACAGCTTAAGAACAACCAGGCTACGGGAACGGATGGAATCCCCGCTGAGGCATTGAAGTATGGCGGAGAGGCACTGTTGGCGCGAATACATGACCTCGTCTCTCTCATCTGGAAGGAGGAGAGCATGCTGGGAGATCTCAGAGATGCAGTGATTGTGACTATCTTTAAAAAAGGGGACAAGTCCGACTGCGGCAACTACAGAGGCATCTCCCTCTTATCAGCCACTGGACAAGTTGTCGCTAGAGTCCTCCTCAACCGTCTTCTCCGTGTGGCTGAGGAGCTCCTCCCGGAGTCACAGTGTGGATTTTGTCCATTACGGGGCACAAAGGCCATGATTTTTACAGCATGATAGCTGCAGATAAAATGCAGGGAACAGCACCAGCCCTTATACATGGCCTTCTTCGACCTTACGAAGGTCTTTGACACTTTCAACCGCAGGGGTCTATGGAGCGTCCTCCTCCATTTCGGATGCCCCCATAAGTTCGTCACCATCCTCCGCCTGCTCCACGCCGACATGCAGGCCGTGATCCTCACCAATGGATCCATTACAGACCCAATCCACGTTCGGACCGGGGTCAAACAGGGCTGCATCATCACCCCAACCCTCTTCTCAATCTTCCTCGCTGCCATGCTCCATCTGACAGTCAACAAGCTCCCCGCTGGAGTGGAACTAAACTACAGAACCAGTGGGAACTTGTTCAACCTTCGTCGTCTCCAGGCCAGGTCCAAGACCACTCCAGCCTCTGACGTCGAGCTACAGTATGCGATGACGCCTGCGTCTGCGCACATACAGAGGCTGAACTCCAAGTCATAGTCAACATATTTAATGAGGCGAACGAAAGCATGGGCCTTACGCTAAATATCCGTAAGACAAAGGTCCTCCACCAGCCTGTCCATGCCGCACAGCACTGTCCCCCAGTCATCAAGATCCATGGCGTGGCCCTGGACAACGTGGACCACTTCCCATACCTCGGGAGCCTCTTATCAACAAGAGCAGACATTGGCGACAAGATTCAACACCGCCTCCAGTGCGCCAGTGCAGCCTTCGGCTGCCTGAGGAAAAGAGTGTTCGAAGACCAGGCCCTGATATCTTCCACCAAGCTCTTGGTCTACAGGGCTGTAGTAATACCCGCCCTCCTGTATGGCTCAGAGACATGGACCATCTACAGTAGACACTTCAAGTCGCTGGAGAAATACCACCAACCATATCTCCACAAGATCCTACAAATCCCCTGGGAGGACAGATGCACCAACGTTAGCGTCCTTGACCAGGCCAACATCCCCAGCATTGAAGCACTGACCACACTTGATCAGTTCCACTGGGCAGTCCACATTGTTCGCATGCCAGACATGAGATTCCCAAAGCAAGCGCTCTACTCGGAACTCCTTCATGGCAAACAAGCCAAAGGTGGGCAGAGGAAACGTTACAAGGACACCCTCAAAGCCTCCCTGATAAAGTGCAACATCGACACTGACACCTGGGAGTCCCTGGCCAAAGACTGCGATAAGTGGAAGAAGTGCATCCGGGAGGGCGCTTAGCACCTCGAGTCACATTGCCGAGAGCATGCAGAAATCAAGCACAGGCAGCGGAAAGAGCGTGTGGCAAACCTGTCCCACCCTCCCTTACTCTCAACGACTATCTGTCCCACCTGTGACAGGGACTGTGGTTCTTGTATTGGACTGTTCAGCCACCTAAGGACTCATTTTAAGAGTGACAGCAAGTCTTCCTCGATTCCAAGGGACTGCCTATGATGATGATGACTATAGAGTACATTCAGCAATCCTGCACTCCGAATGTGCTCAAAAGGATTGGTGAATTTACCCTTATCTTTGATTGGTGATGTAATGCTAGCAATAATTTTTAATATGAACTCAAAAATTGCCAAACAGAGGGATTCCTTCAGAAGACTTGATTGAAATGTTGCAAGATAGGATGGTCTGTAGTGATATCTGATCAGCATAGATTATCATTGGGGCTGCTTTCTTCATGATCAAAGCTGTGATAAGTTGTTGAAATAAATGAATGCAAGCATGATACAGATACAAAACTGTTTATCTTTCCTCAGTTGTTTATCCTTCACACATGAATCGTACAGGACTATCATCCAACAGCTGAAAAGTACATGGGTGGTATATCTTTAAAATATGTGTTGTGTGTAATCCTTGCCAAGAGCCTTCCTCCTGTTCACAGTGTTTAATGAGCACAACCCAAATTTGTCCTTGTTCTTTTTCTGCCACCATCACAATACCTGGCTGTGCTTTGTCTGAAAAGGAAAGGTTCTCACAAATTTTGGCATCATTCCAAAAATTCTAATTTGTAATATCTGCTTGATCTTTATCTTCCTCTTGGGTTAAAAGAAGAAAGCGAGAACTTGCATAAAGCATCTTTTATATCTTCAGGACATCCCAAAGTGCTTCTTCACAGGCAATGAATTACTTTTGAAGGGTAGTCACTGTTGTGATGTAGACAAACATGGCAGCTAATTTGTGTACAGCAAGGTCCCTTGAATAACAGTGAGATAAATGGCAAGTTAATCTGTTTTGTTGGTGCTGATTGAGTGATAAATGTTGGCCAGAACACCAGGAGAACTTTCCTGCCCTTCTCCGAACAGTGTCGCAAGACCTTTTATGTTCATAAGCTGATGGGGCCTTTGTTTAATGCCTCCTCCAAAAGTCAGCACTCCTGACAATGCAGAACTGAAGTGTCGGCTAGGCTACATGCTAAAATCTATAGTGGAAAATGAACCTCTGATTTAGAGGCAAGAATGTTACCTCTAACCAAACTAACAGTTGGCTGTAGTATTTTCTTTGTTGTGTATTTTCCCAAACTGGAGTAACTTATAGGGCCTAAAATTCTGGCCTCGCCGGGTCTGTATGAAGTGCACACAGACACAGCGAGGCCTCGCAAAAGCCGGTTTTCGGAGTGCGATGTGCATGCGCCGAAAACTGGCTTTTCCGATCTGTCAGAGATTTCTTTTGACAGATTCTCCACATCCTCGGGAGAAGGTTATCCGTGTGGGAGAGATTGGGTTATTTGCCCAACTCATGCCCAGCGAATGCTCTTCAAACTTTTACGCCTGGTGAAAGCAAGCGCATAGCCTACTTTTACCAATGTAAGAGTTTTAAAACATATAAAAATGTAATTTAAATACATATTTTTATCGTAAAAACCCTGTCCATTAAGGTAAGTTTATTTCCAACACAGTAAAACACATTTTTTTTTAAATTCCCCAAACTTTTTTTTTCTAAAACATTTAATTACATTTAATTACATTTAATTTCAATTAATCTTAAATATGTAAGGTATTTTATTTATTTATTATGCTGTGTTTGGGTGTTTTATGTTTTTTTTTCTCATTGATAGTAATGGGAACTCGTACAAACAGAGTTCCCATTTTTATCAGTGAGGACACTGCATCGTGATTGGTGGTTCAGGCCCACGAGACTCCAGCTTGGACTTGCGTACCTGAAAGGCATTTCCCCATGCGCTGCGCAGTGAATTTCGGCCTCCAACGAGACCACCAGGTACTTTCGTAGATTTTTTCCAAGTCGGAGGCATTTGTACAAAGGAAGCCTCCTACCTCAATTTTAGGCCCATAGTTTTCTTTTTTTTTAAGTTCTTCAGTACAGGAACATCCAAGCTTTTTATGTTCATGCGTTGCATAGCCTTGGGCCGCAAATAAAGTTTAATTGCATGTTCCCATTCATTTTCAGATATAGAAGAGGGTACTTTGGGAGTAATCAGCAAGCCGGGTGCAAACTGTGCTAGTTTCCACTAAACTCATTTGCGTAATCACAAACATAAAATCTGCCATGAACCAGCGCAGTTGGGCAGTGTTTTAGAATGTAATTGTTTATTTTTTTCCCCTTGCATTAAAAAATATTACATGATATCTTTAAGAGTGATAACGTGGTGTAATTTGATTAATATTGCTGAAAATGGATTTATCACAAAAAATAAGCATTTTTAATCAGAGTGCCTAATCCACCACCTGTGAGCAACCCGATTTTAATTAAGTGAAAATGACTTCAAAAACTATATAATTACTGGTTTTGTTGGTGGACACTAGTCAGTTTCTTAGTAAATTAAATATTTTTTAATATTTAAATTTTTTAAAAGGTGCCTATTTGTGCCCTTGCGCCAAAAAAAAAGAACAGCTTAATTTTAAGAACCTCCTGGAAGGGCCGCAAACAACTTGTATTTATATAGCGCCTTTAACGTAGTGAAACGGGCGCAATTAGCGGAAACTCAGTCGCTGTTTAATTCGATTTGGGGGCATTGCCATTATTGTGGGCGAAGCCGGCTTCCAGCATACGTAAAAGATTTGGAAACTTGATTTTTGCTGGGCATAACTTGCACTTGTTTTTGTTATGTTAATTGAGGGATAAATATTGGCCAGGACACCAGGAATAACTCCCCTGCTCTTCTTCAAAATAATGCCATGGGATCTTTTACGTCCACCTGAGAGAGCAGACGGGGCCTCGATTTAACGCCTACTCCGAAAGAAGGCATCTCCGACAGTGCAACACTCCCACAGTACTGCACTGGAATGTCATCCTAGGTTTTTGTGCTCCAGTCTCTGGAGTGGGACTTGAACCCACAACCTTCTGACTGAGCAAGGGTGCTACCACCTGAGCCACAACTAACACTAACTGAGCATAAATTCTACCCCATGGTGATGCTACTTATAGCTCAAGATGCTGTGATTTATCAGCAATAAGGCAACAGTGCGAAAACCAGCCCTTTCCAGACTTTCAGGCCAGAAATTCAGACACGACGATTCAAAAAGTAGGAAATATAAATGCAAATAGGACTGAGTTGCCTGGGCTTTGACTGCTAAATTGCCAGAGATTAGGGATCATTTGTGGCCCATGGGCTGCATTTTGAACACCATGAATATATGCCGTTATCCGGGTTTAAGTTTTGCACATTCTATCCCAGCAACCTGGAGCATTTGATTGCCTTACAATGAAACACAATATCTATCCAGAAGGATATGTGAAGGAAGACTAAAATAATGAAAAACAACCCTAGAAAGCATGGTTATTTTGCCAATTGCCTGTTCATTCATAAGGGAATAACCCTAAAAATTGGATTTCTTATCTAAATATAGAAAGAAAAAGTAACCCCAAATCAGAAAAGGATTCAACACATCAGCGTCATTTTGGGACTAATTCTGACCAGCACCAAAACTAAAAGGGTTTGGGTGGGGGGCTGGTGAGGTGGGGGGTGGCAGGTGATGGGAAATTTAGTAATCTTAAGAGAAAAGTCAAGGTAATATAGTAGTGTAGTGAATTGGATAATGATATGCAGTGTGTGACAGGAAGGAGCAGAGAGTTTAAAGGTAATAGTGCATCAGTGAATAATGTGAAAACAGGGAATAATGGAAAAAGTTCAAACTAAAGGCTCTTTACATGAATGCACGAAACAGTCATAACAAGATAGACGAATTAGTGGCACAAATAGAGGTAAATGGATATGATCTAATATCCATTACAGAGATGTGGTTGCAAGGTAACCAAGATTGGGAGCTAAATATTCCAGGGTACTTGATATTTCAAAAAGACAGGCAGACTGGAAAAGGAGGGGTGTTCGCCTTGATAATAAAGGATGACATAAGGACAGTAGTGAGAAAGGAATCTGGCTCAGAAAATCGGGAAGTAGAATCCTTTTGGGTGGGAATAAGAAATAAAATATTGGCGGGAGTAGTTTATAGGCCCCCTAAAGGATCCTCTGGGGTAGAATGATCATAATATGAAAGAATTTCACATTAAGTTTGAGAGTGACAGTCTTAAATCCGAAATTGAAGTCTTAAACTTAAATGAAGCCAATAGGTATGAGGGGGCGAGTTGACGAAGGTAGATTGGGAAATTAGATTAAAAGATATAACTGTAGTTAAGTAGTGGCAAATATTTAAAGAAATATTCCAAAATTCTCAAAGAAATATACATTCCATTGAGAAATATAAAATCCACGGGAAAAGTGATCAATCTGTGGCTGTTGAGGATAGTATGAGATTAAAATAGGTTTATAATCTTGAGAATAATAGTAGTAAACCTGAGGATTGGGAGAGCTTTAAAAACCAGCAAAGGATTTTATCAAAAAATTGATAAAAGGGAGAAAATAGAAAATGAGTAAACTAGCAAGAAATATAAAAACAGATTGTAAGAGCGAGCTTCTACAAGTATGTAAAAAGGAAGAGAGTAGCAAAAGTAAACTTTAGTCCTTTAGAGGAAAAATTATATTAGGGAACAAGGAAATGGCAGAGACTTGAAATAGATATTTTGTATCTGTCTTCACAGTGGAAGATACAAAAAGCATACCCAAAATATTGGGGAATCGAGGGGCTAATGAGAGTGAGGAACTTCAAGTAATTAATATCAGTAGAGAAAAAGTAATTGAGAAACGAATGGGACTAAAAGTTGATAAATCCCTTGGCCCTGATGGCCTACATCCTGGGGTTCAAAAAGAGATGGCTACAAAGATGGTAGATGCATTGGTTGTGATCTTGCAAAAGTCCTAAGATTGTGGAATGGTCCCAGTGGATTGGAAGACAGCAAATGTAACCCCGCTATTCAAGAAAGGGGGGAGAGATAAAACGGGGAACTACAGGCCAGAGGATGTAACTAGCAGGGTAGATAAAGGGGAACCAGTGGATGTAGATTATTGGATTTCCAAAAGGCATTCGATAAGGTGTCACATAAAAGGTTGTTACACAAGAGGGTTCATGGGGTTGGCGGTAATGTATTAGCATGGATAGAGGTTTGGTTAACGGACAGAAAACAGAGAGTAGGGATAAATGGGTCATTTTCAAGTTGGGAGGCTGTAACTAGTAGGGTGCGGCAAGGATCAGTGCTAGGCCATCAGATATTTACAATCTATATCAGTGACATAGATGAAGGGACCGAATGTAATGTATCCAATTTTGTTGATGGTACAAAGCTAGGTGGGAAAGTAAGCTGTGAAGTGGACACAAAGAGCCTGCAAAGGGCTATAGGCAGGTTAAGTGAGTGGGCAATTCGGTGGCAGATGGATTATAATGTGGGGAAATTTGAGGTTATTCACTTTGGTAGGAATAATAGGAAAACAGAATATTTTTTAAATGGTGAGAAGCTATTCAATGTTGGTGTTCAGAGAGATTTGGGTGTCCTCATACAAGAAACACATTATAAGTACAAGAGTAAGCAATTAGGAAGGCAAATGGCATGTAGGCTTTTATTGCAAGGCGGGTTGGAGTACAAGAGTAAGGAAGTCTTGCTACAATTGTACAGGGCTTTGGTGAGACCACACCTAGAGTACTGTGCACAGTTTTGGTCTCCTTATCGAAGGAAGCACATCCTTGCCTTCGAGGCGGTGCAACACAAGTTCACTAGATTGATTCCTGGGATGAGGGTTGTCCTACAAGAAGAGATTGAGTAGATTAGGCATATACTCTCTGGCATTTACATGAATGAGAGGTGATCTCATTGAAACATGTAAGATTCTGAGGGGGATTGACAGGATAGATGCTGAGAGTTTGTTTTCCCTGGCTAGAGAGTCCAGAACTGGGGGGGGGGCATAGTCTCAGGATAAGGGGTCGGCCTTTTAAGACTGAGATGAGAAGGAATTTCCTCCCTCAGGGTTGTGAATCTTGGAATTCTCTACACCAAAGGGCTGTGGATGCTCAGTTGTTGAGTATATTCAAGGCTGAGAGGGATAGATTTTTGGACTTCAGGATCGGACGGGAAAGTGGAGTTGTGGTCGAAGATCAGCCATGATTTTATTGAATGACAGAGCAAGCTTGAGGGGCCATATGGCATACTCCTGCTCCTAATTCTTATGTTCATGTGTTCAAATAAAGAAAGCTGACTACCATCTCATTTAGTCAGGAGAAAGCGTCAAACTCTCTTTTGCAGCCTGACAATCTTGCTCTGGCTTTTGTCTTAGGCACATGCAAAGCCAACTCCAATACTGTGTAGTGCTTAAGGATCTACTTAACTGTTTTCAGTGTAAGAGCACTGATATCCTGTCAGGTTTCTGCTAAAGTCATTCTGACAGGCAACTTGGTCAGAAAGGTCTCTGTCAACACGTGAACATCTGATCACAGATTTGTGTTTGCTCCAAACAACCCACAGTTTCGAAGCATGTCAATGAATTGTTCCACTGAAGTAAATGGGCTAAAAGTATTTTGAAAAGTCTCCAGCCTCGTCCCACTCACTTTGACTGGGGAGTTTTTGACAGAAGTCGGAATCTGCACTGAAGCCTGTGGACCTCAAAGAACCAGAATTAAGATTAGCAAGTCCTTGGATGAAGGTGATTGTCCACCTGCCCCACCCTCTCAAAACAGAAGGATTTATAATAATATTGTCTATGAAAGGAGTAATCACCAATACAAATTTTGGGTGCGGGTCCAGAAGGGTCTTTAGCGGTGCTCATGACCAGTATCCTCACTTTGATAATTGTGCCAGAGAGTCTCACTTCACACTTTCTATTCCAGACTGCATCAGCTGACATGTCTAAATGGTTTAAGGTTCAGCTGACTCTTGTGAACTATCGGGATCTGCTGAATCGGAACAGGGAGGGATGTCAAGAAGAATAATCCAGCAGAGTTAGTGAGGGTTGGGATAATTTTTTTATTTTATATTTTTAATAAGTTCTAAAAATGGAACAGTGGAATTTTATATTCACTTCACTGAGTAATTTGTCATATGAGAGCAATTGATTTTCTGTGAAATTGCACCACATTAATCACTGCCATTTAATGTTTAAAATGGGATTAGCTCTTCCTCTCAACAGACTAATGCACCATTACCTATATTTCTGAGCTCAGTGCTGTGAAAAGTTTCTTGTTATACCACTGTTATGTCTAGGCTATTTCCTCCATCCCAGTATAATAAATTCTGAAAAATCAAATATTACAGAGAAACACGCAAAAATGCTTCTAAATGTTGTTGTCTCTTGGGGAAAAAAGTCAATTTATTAACTCAATTATGTATGATGGTATAATTCACTATGCCCTAAATCTGTTGTCTCCTATATGGCACTGAGCAATTACTGCAGTTGCATATGTACAAGCCAAAACCAGTACTGGAGAATGCTAAACAATATTTGTGTAACATGCTGTGGTGCAGCAAGAGTTGAATGTAACTGACAAGAACATATTAAGAACCAGAGATAACATAACTTTTGAATGGTTATTCAAGAACTTGCATAAGAAAAATGAAACGCATAACAGTGAGAAAGAGAGAATAGGAATGCACATTCATTTCGGGCAGTGCAATCAGTGACAAATGAGATTCAATGCTATTCCCACATGTGTCCATTTAATTACTTTCATTCTGGCACAGCAGCATAATGCTCTCTCTTATACATTGTCTGGAAAAATCATACTGTAACACAGCATTATTAAGGGTAATGTATGATTTACTCTTATGATTTAGGGACATTATATATACAAGGCTGCTTCGTTTTTGGAATAAGGAATATTTCTGAATTTGATTTACTTAAGTCAGATCTTTTTGCACTTATAAGAACAAAAATGTATTGAAGACAAAGTTTGGGTTGTTTAGACTCATGAAAATTGAGTATGATTATCTTATTGTAAATGAGGGTTTAAAAATTTGTGGTAGAAATGCCATCTGCCACTTGACTCTGCCATCCCCTGTCCCAAATCCTGGAGACAGTATTGTTGCCATATTGGGGACGAGTGCCACACTATTAGTGGCACAACAGCAGTGCCCACACCTCCTGACGAAATGAAATCTTGAAACGATATCTTGCTAGTCAGGCTGAAGATTGGAGGTATTTGCAAAGTTTGTTAAAGTTGCTGGCAGGCCAACAATTCTCTGGGATTGATAACAATTTGATTATTTCATTGTGAGACCCACATGTTGACCAGAACAGGACCTTGCCGCACTTTCTGCAGATGTAGCTACTACTGGCAGAGATATATCTGGTGGGATTATCGGGGTAATCAGAGAAGGTTCACTAGGTTGATTCTGGAGATGAGGGGATTGACTTATGAAGATAGGTTGAGTGGTGTAGAATTTACCAATATTTCGCAAAGATTCCTGGTACCTTTCCCCTGCAGAGGAGAAGAATCCCTTTCTGGACTTTTAAAATGAGTTTGGGGGCAGACGCCACCTGCAGGGGATAAAAGGGGATGCATTCATGGAGATTCCTCCCCCCGTCCCCCCGTCCCCAGTGTGTTTGGACTCATAGGAAAGGAAATTTAATTTGGAACTCGATGAACATTTTGGTATCCTAGGAAAAACTCTGAGGAAGATACCTAAGAGCTTTATAAGTTTAAGATCTCTGAAGGAGCATTTTGGAACAGACTGCCAGAACAGGGGGGTGGGACTTCACTCAGTTTGGACATTGGAGCTAATCAAATTGTCTGGGAACTGTTCACCCTCGAAACTTGCCCCAAGAAAACATTAGCATTTAAACAATCGACCATGGAAGAAACAGTATCACCCCACCCCGAGGATCCAAATGTCACATACATATTCCAACATCTTTTCAACAGGCATAGAAATTTGGTGGGAGTTAAAAAAGCCTTTTTGGGGTATATCTATTACAAGGAGAAACTTACAGGACACAGACTCGAACACAAGCAGCAGGAGCTGGGGAGTGAAGAAATGGAATAGTGAAGGAAACGATTAGAACTCATCAAGACTGACCGAGCATGAGGCCCACGAAACAGAAGGTTGTCAGCAACCAAATTGACAACCACTGTACAATCTACTTCTGAACGACCAACGGGGGAGAAATTACCAAAAATGACTAACTAAAACTATTCCTAACCAAAGAAAGTGGGTACTTACCCCATACATCCAAAACGCAACTTACCGCATCAACGGACATATCCCAACTGAACACTACGCAGTCCGAAGTCCTCTCCTCTGTCCGGGGTATGGCTCGCCTAGAAGGCCAAGTGCAGCGAACCCCGAAACCGCGATTCACTGGCAACTGTCTAAAGGGATTTTTGAGCATAGCCCCTGAACCCCCAGAGCTATAACTTAGTCAGGGGAATTGGGAGGGGGAGGCTGGGATAACTTGTGTAAATGTATCTGCATTCTCCTCTTTACCCCATTTAGAGTTTATGCTGTATTCTTTTCTCCACAGGCTGCAATTTGACATTTTATTCAATGGGTTGTACCCCTCAGTGTGTATTGGTATTACTATTCTGTGTGTGTTATTAAAGGTGTGCCTTTTACTTATTTTTAGACACAATAAAGCCATACCTGCTTCCGACCATGAAACCGATTGTCTGTCCAAGTCTGTCACAGTCCCTTCATAATTCCAGTGTCTAGAACCAAGGGTGTGGGAGTGATTCGAAACCGCTCATATAAGGTCAGAAGGGAAAGCTGACCCACTGAAAACCACCCAGTGGGTTGGACCTATACTCATTGGAGTTCAGAAGAATGAGAATCTTATCAAAACATAAGATAATGAGGGGGCTTGACAAGGTGGATGCAAAGAGGATATTTCCACTCATAGGGGAAACTAAAACTAAAGGGCATCGTCTCAGAATAAGGGGCCGCCCATTTAAAACTGAGATGAGGAGGAATTTCTTCTCTCAGAAGGTTGTAAATCTGGAATTCTCTGCCCCAGAGAGCTGTGGAGACTGGGTCATGGAATATATTTAAGGTGGAGATAGACAGATTTTTGAGTGATAAGGGAATAAAGGGTTATGGGGAGCGGGCAGGGAAGTGGAGCTGAGTCCATGATCAGATCAGCCTGTCATGTATCTTACATTATCATATATAACTCTATCCCAACATGCTATACATGACTGTAATAAGATATGACCTGTAACCACCAGCATACCTTACCACCGGGGGTGCACTTGCAAGAGACAGGTATTTAAGCACAGGTCTCAGGCAAGTGCAGCATTCCAGAGCTGTGAAATAAAAGGTGCAGGTCCAGAGTGACCTTGACTTCACTATATGCCTCGTGTGAATCTGTACTGAGGGGACAGGACTTTACAGTGGTGACGGGTTACGGGATTACAGAATCCACAGAATAGCGAACAATGGATCAGATGAAAAGTACAATGCGGGAGACAATTGGGAGGACTTTATAGAAAGGCTCCAGCAAAGCTTTGTAACCAAAGACTGGTTAGGCGACGATATGGCAGACAAGAGAAGAGCCCATCTCTTGACCAGCTGTGGCTCGAAAACATACGCTTTAATGAAGGATCTGTTGGCACCTGAGAAACCAGTAAGCAAGTCGTTTGAAGAATTGAGCACACTGGTAAGAGACTACCTGAAGCCAGTGAGCAGCCTACACATGGCCAGACACAGGTTCTACAATTACAGACGCTGTGTAGGCCAGAGCATACCCGACTTCGTGGCGGAACTTCGGAGGTTGGCTAGTTTATGTGAGTTCTCCGATGAACTGAGGAGAGAAATGCCGAGAGACTTTTTCATTGAAGGAATAGGCCACGCAGGCATATTCCGAAAGCTCATAGAGACCAAGAACCTGACCTTAGAGGCAGCAGCACTGGTTGTACAGACATTCTTGGTAGGGGAAGAAGAAACGAGGTTGATTTACAATGCAGGTACGACAACTAACGAAATAATGGAACAATGAGCTCACAGCATTAGAAAAGCTGCTCCCCCCACACACAGACAAAACCGGCAGAACAGGCTTTCGACAGCAAGCAGTGGCAACAGAAGCCATCAAGGGCCACAGGAACGGCTGTTCACACCTCATCAACCCACAATGAGAGCAATCAACTACAAACTGAGAGAAGCTCAAGAGAGATCAGCCAGACGCAGCTCATTCTTTGCAAGCAGTCTGTGCTGGAGGTGTTTGGGTGGGCACTCGTCAAGGGGATGTCGATTTCAGCAGGCTGTTTGCAGAAATTGTGAATATACAGGGCATTTGGCCCACATGTGCAAAAAAACGGCAGCTTGCTGGTATACGAATCGGATGGGTCGGAAAGCGGACCAGAAGACGGTGGGGACAGTACCCGGGACACCGATGTACAGCGGGTCAACACGATCAATGGCCGCTGCTCCTACAACCGGACGCCTCCTATAATGATGAGGGTCCTACTCAACGGGATATCTGTCAATATGGAGCTGGATACAGGAGCGAGTCAATCTCTCATGGGCGCTCAACACTTTGAACAACTGTGGCCGCATGAAAGAGACAGACCAAAACTCACAAGGGTCGACACCAAACTAAGGACCTATACCAAAGAAATCGTACCAGTCCTCGGCAGCGCCATGCTCTCTGTCACACACAAAGGGACAGTGAACTGACTTCCCCTGTGGATTGTCCCCGGAGACCCCCCAGCACTGCTGGGGAGAAGCTG
Organism: Pristiophorus japonicus; assembly: GCF_044704955.1. NCBI lineage: Eukaryota > Metazoa > Chordata > Chondrichthyes > Pristiophoridae > Pristiophorus > Pristiophorus japonicus. Next base: position 124,825,376 of record NC_091979.1, on the reverse strand, counting down.
GCTGGAAAAACTTAACTAGAAATGGGATGATGTCCATGCCATGTCATTAGAGGAACGGACCTCCTGCTCAACAGTTATAAAACGATTTGAACATCTCTTTCAGCCAGGTGTGGGCACTTTCAAAGGGGCCAAAGTCAAAATCTACATCACACAAGATGCTAGACCGGTCCATCACAAGGCCAGAGCTGCACCCTATGTGACGAGGGAAAAGATTGAACATGAACTAGACAGGCTTCTGCGGGAAGGCATTATATCACCTGTGGAATTTAGCAACTGGGCAAGTCCCATCGTCCCAGTCATGAAGCCTGATGGATCCGTACGAATCTGTGGGGATTACAAATCTACCATAAACAGAGTCTTCCTACAGGACCAGTACCCGCTGCCCAGAGCGGAGGACTTATTTGCCACATTGGCTGGAGGTAAACTTTTCTCAAAATTAGACCTCACATCTGCGTATATGATGCAAGAATTGACCGAGGAATCCAAGCTACTCACCATCATCAACACACATCGAAGCCTTTTCATGTACAATCGATGCCCATTCGGCATCAGGTCGGCAGCTGCCATATTCCAGCGCAACATGGAGAGTCTGCTCAAGTCCATCCCGGGGACGGTTGTATTTCAAGACGACATACTTATCACAGGCAGGGACACCGACTCCCATCTCCGTAATTTGGAGGAAGTACTGAAGCGGTTGGATCGGTTAGGCCTACGAGTCAAGAAATCCAAGTGCCTGTTTCTCGCACCCGAGGTTGAATTTTTGGGCAGAAGGATTGCCGCTGATGGAATCCGCCCAACAGAGTCCAAAACAGAAGCAATTCGCCTGGCACCCAGGCCCCGGAATGTCTAAGAACTGCGCGCCTTTCTCGGCCTACTCAATTACTTTGGGAACTTTATGCAGAACTTAAGCATGGTGCTGGAGCCGCTCCATGTGCTACTCAGGAAGGGGTGCGATTGGTTTTGGGGGGACGCCCAGGAACGCGCCTTCAATAAGGCACGCAACCTTCTGTGTTCCAACAGTGTTTTGACTTTCTTTGACCCAGGTAAAAAGCTAGTTCTCACATGCGATGCGTCAGCGTATGGGGTCAGGTGTGTTTTGCAACATGTCAATAGTGCGGGCAAATTACAACCCATAGCTTATGCTTCCAGGTCACTTTCGCGGGCGGAGCGCGGGTACGGAATGGTAGAGAAGGAGGCGCTCGCGTGCGTGTACGGTGTCAAAAAGATGCACCAATACCTTTTTGGGGCCAAGTTCGCGTTAGAAACCGACCACACGCCCCTCACGTCCCTCCTATCCGAGAGTAAGGCAATAAACGCCAACGCCTCGGCGCGAATTCAACGGTGGGCACTCATGCTGGCATCCTACGACTATACCATAAGGCACAGACAACTGTGCCGACGCGCTCAGCAGGCTACCCCTGGCGACCACGGAAGTGTCTGACGAACAGGACTGTGAGATAGTCATGGCAATCAATGCCTTTGAGTCCACAGGTTCGCCCATGACGGCTCGCCAAATCAGAGCCTGGATGGCCAGCGACCCCACGTTATCCTTAGTAAAAAGATGTGTCCTAACCGGTGACTGGGCAGAGGCTCGCAATGCCTGCCCCGAGGAATTAAAACCCTTTCAAAGGCGCATGCATGAGCTATCACTACAAGCAGACTGCCTGATGTGGGGCAGCCGGGTAGTCATGCCTCTGCGAGGCAGGGAGGCATTTGTCCAGGAGCTCCACTGCGAGCACCTGGGGATCGTTCTCATGAAGGCCATAGCCAGGTCCCACATCTGGTGGCCTGGTATTGACGCGGACTTGGAGCTCTGCGTCCGAAGGTGCACCATTTGTGCCCAACTCAGCAATACCCCCAGGGAGGCTCCACTGAGCCCCTAGCTCTGGCCTACCAAACTGTGGTCGCGGGTGCACGTCGACTATGCGGGCCCATTCATGGGCAAAATGTTCCTCGTAGTTGTAGATGCATTTTCAAAGTGGATCGATGCACCATTTTAAACTCGAGCACAACCTCCACCACTGTGGAGAGCCTCGCGACCATGTTTGCAACGCACGGAATCCCTGACATATTAGTCAGTGACTGGTCCGTGCTTCACCAGCGCAGAATTCCAAGACTTTATAATTGACCACGGCATAAATCACGTTAAGACGGCACCGTTCAAGCCGGCCTCCAACGGCCAGGCGGAGAGAGCAGTGCAAATCATTAAACAAGGCATGCTTAAAATCCAAGGTCCCACGCTGCAGGGCCGCCTGCCGCGACTGCTGTTGCCATACAGATCTCGTCCGCACTCACTGACTGGGATCCCCCCGCGCAACTGTTGATGAAAAGGACTTTAAAAACAAGGCTCTCATTAATCCTCCCAGATATGCACGAAATTGTCGAGGCAAAGCGCCGTAAGCTGACTGAGTACCATGAAATTCGAGGGGGAGATGGAATGAGATAGGGGACACAGTGTTTGTACTAAGCTATGGCAGGGGTCCCAAATGGCTTGCAGGGACAGTAACGGGCAAGGAAGGAAACAGGCTACTGGTAGTACAAATGGACAATGGCAAAACCTACCGGAGGCATGTAGACCAAGTCAAAAGCAGATTTACCAACAGCACTGCGGAACCAGAGGCAGACTACAATGTGGAACTCGCACCACACCTGGTGGACAGACAGAGGGAACAACCTGAGGAAAGGGCAATCCCAACAGACAGCCCAGGCGAGTCAACAACAATCACACCAATCGAAACAGACAGCCCAGGCGAGATACCAGCAACCACACCCAAAGAAAAACAGACACCAAGGCAAAGGAGTTAGATGAGGTCCTTACTACTAGGGGGATCAAGGGGTATGGCGAGAAAGCAGGAATGGGGTACTGAAGTTGAATGTTCAGCCATGAACTCATTGAATGGCGGTGCAGGCTAGAAGGGCCGAATGGCCTACTCCTGCACCTATTTTCTATGTTTCTATGTTTCTAACTGAATCACAACTCAGATGCTCCACGCGAGAGCGTAGACCACCTGAGAGACTCAACTTATAAAGACAATAAGACCTTGGGGGAGGGTGATGTCATGTATCTTACATTATCATATATAACTGTATTCCAACATGCTATACATGACTGTAATAAAATATGACCTGTAACCACCAGCATACCTTACCACCGGGGGTGCACTTGCAAGAGACAGGTATATAAGCACAGGTCTCAGGCAAGTGCAGCATTCCAGAGCTGTGAAATAAAAGGTGCAGGTCCAGAGTGACCTTGACTTCACTACATGCCTCGTGTGAATCTGTACTGAGGGGACAGGACTTTACACAACTATGATATTAAATGGCGGAGCAGGCTCAAGGGGTCATATGGCTTACTTCTGCTCCTATTTCTTATGTTCTGATCAAGAAAATAATGCCCCAACTGTTATCAGGATGTTGGGGAATGAGCAGAAGTGTTTGGCCCTCCTCAATCAGAATTTGTCATGTCTTTGTGAATGGGGCAGAAACCTGGAAGATCTGGGTTCCACCCCAAATTCTGAGGTGTTCACTTCTATTACACCAGAATTCTACAAGACGGAGTGAAATTTCTGGCTTCTATTAATTTGATACATTTGATACATTCCTATAAACAGCATAAAACATTCTCTTACTCAGATAATTATTGAAGCTGATATTACTTAAAAACAAATAGCAATTTTTAAGTATAGCCTGCTTTCAGAGTTCATTACCTGATGTAATGTTTCCTACATTACAATAGTGACTACACTCCAAAAGTACTTCATTGGCTGTAAAGCGCTTTGAGACGTCCGGTGGTCGTGAAAGGTGCTATATAAATCCAAGTCTTCCTTTCTTTCTTCTGATAGACTTTGAATGTATGATAACATATAACCACTGAGATCTAGAAGTTTGATGATTCTATGATGTAAATAAATTGTTTCAACAATCTGCTTTCTGATGTACTCTCTTTGTGTCAGAGTAAGTTTTCAGAGATCAATAATTGGATTATTTTTATCATGAGAAGGAATAAGAGGCTGTTAAAAAGGCATGCGGGATCGTTGGCTTTATAAATAGAGGAATAGAGTACAGCACCAGGAAGTTATGCTAAACCTTTATAAAACACTGGTTAGACCAAACTGGAGTATTGTGGCCAATTCTGGGCACCACACTTGAAGCATGTCAATACCTAAGAAGGTGCAGAACAGATTTACCAGGGATGGTACCAGGGATGAAAGACTTCAGTTACGTGGAGACTGGAAAAGCTGAGGTTGTTCTCCTTCGACCAGAGAAGGTTAAGAGGAGATTTGATAAAGGGCCCAAAATTGGTCGTTGCATAAGGTCTGCCCATTTCTCGGCAGTGTGCCGGCGGTGCGTCGTTTCAAACCGCCGCCATACCGCCGAGACTGAAGAGGACAAAATTGGTTGTTTTTTTATCAGCGGTATGCCAGCAGTCTGCAGCATGCGGTATGTAACCTAGTTGTTGATCCAGATCGACTTTCTGTTCAATGGGTGGTGCGGCACTGAACTGCGCATGCGCGATTTTTTTTCCCGATCTTTTCACAAGCATTTTACTCGCGATTTCGGGGATCAAGGCTCACCCGCTGTGAGTTGAAGAGGAGGGATAGAGAGTGAGAAGGAGCAGCAAGCTATTCGACGGGCAGTTACTTTAAAACACATTGCAGAGTTAAAACATATTCATAACTAATATTTCTATAGTTTGAAGAATAAGAAGACATATTTTACGAAGCAAAAATCATAACATAAATATTATGGAAACATTAAAAAGAAATATCGAAGCGCAGGAACGTCAAAAAGGACAGGAGGTTGAGGGCGCCCGCCTTCGACGAGACGGAGTTACCTGCCCTTCTCAAGAATATTACCTGCCCTTCTCGAGAGGTACTTCAAGCTAATGAAGGGAAAACCACCCCTCCCCCAAAGGTGTACAACCAGGATATGGGACGAGATCGGGGAGGCTGTGTCCTCCACAAGTACCATGGTACGCACCGGGGAAAGGTGCCATAAGAGGTGGAACGACCTGGTGAGGGTAGCAAGAGTAAGTAATGATTTTATTTATGTACCCACCTTTCATGTGCCATGTACCATGTAAATGTAGGTTCAGTGTCACATGGATGATATTTATCTTAAGGTTACGGCGATGTATTCGTACTTTCAGGCAATGACAAGAGGATCAATGCAGTGTTTTTTAAGGTGTGTGTGTGTGAGAACCTGTGTGTCTGCGATATTAAGTGGATTGAAGATTTTTACTTTTATTTACTTTACTTTCTGCAGAAGACGACATCTGCAATAGCAGCCGATCAGCGGTATACGTGGGGAGGACCCGCAATCCAAGAGCCTCTGACTGAAATCGAGATCCATGCCCTGTCCCTGGTTGGGGATAGCATCCATGCCACCACCAGCATTGGAGCTGACCCACTCACACAGGATGGTAAGTTGAATACAATCCAGTCTGTGTTGCGGTCCTGTCATGTAATGTAACTGTAACTGTAATGTTGGCCTGATGTAGTGTAACTTTATTGCACTGTAATGTTGGCCTTGTGATGTACTGCAATGTTGGGGGCAAGTAACACAATGCATATATGTATTGTCTGCGATATGTAATGCAGTACTGCAGCAGTGGTGGACATTTAAGTAAGACCGCGATAAGTCACTGTACTATGTACTCATGTAACCCTGACCCCTCCCCTGGTGCCAAGCATTTTACAATGTTGTTTTGTACTTCCAGACTTGGAGGATTCAGAACACACCGACACAGAGAGACCAGTCGACGGACCCACTGCCTCTACCTCTGGCATCACCAGCCCTCTCCTGGCTTCACCACTGGCAGAGATGTTGAAGAGGAAGAGCCGCTGATCGTGGCGCCAGTGGAGGTGGAGCTGGGGGTAGAGACGGAGGCGGGTATACCAGCTCCATGTGGGCCAGCTGGAACATCCTCCACCACCGAGTCTGTATTCAGGGGATTCCCTCATGGCTCCGCTGTGGGACCAAGTGGTGCGTGGCAAGGCACCCCCAGTGTTGCAGTGCCTTTGCCATAGCGACTGAGGTTGGTGCAGAAAAGGTCGGATGCTGTACTAGGCGTGTACCAGGACATGGTGCGTCTGTCACAGGCCAGCGTCGACATAGGTCGAGAGCTGCTCAACTCTATGGCTACGATAGCTGCAAACATCGCGGCTCTATCAGAGCGGCAGTTGAAAGATATGTCGCGTATGATCACCGCGATGGAGCGAATCACCGGCGCCGTCGAAGCCATGCGGCAGTCGACGGGATGGGGACATGGCGCAGAATTCCCCCGTGCCATAGTAGTCAGGTTGACGGCACCTGAGGGTGGGGAACTGCTTGTATCTTCCAGCCCTGGAGCCGTGCCTTCCATATAACAAGCTTCTCCTGAGGCCCCATTTATTGCCCCTGCAATGTCTGACCCCCAACGACAGCAACAGCACTCTGGGTGCGGTGCTGCACACCAGCTTGGTACCACCACGGAGAGGTCCGGGCTCAGGGGCAATGGAAAAGAGAAGGGTGGGAGTAAGAAAGGGGGAGAATAGTCCCAAGGGCGGTGTAGCATGCGGTCAGTGGCGTGGGCGGTATGTCAATGATGAATATTCCGCCGAGTGGTATGTCGGCAGTGTGTCGGTGTTTTTTCACCAAAATTGCATTTTTGGGCGGCACATGGGTGGTATATTGATGAATTTCGGGCCCAAAGGGTTTTGATGGCATAAATAAGGAGAAATTGTTTCCAGTGGCAGAAGGGTCGGTAACCAGATGACACAGATGTAAGGTAATTGACAACATGAGGAAATGTTTTTTACGCAGTGAGTTAGGATGATCTGGAATGCATTGCCTGAATGGGTGGTGGAAGCAGATTCAATAATAACTTTCAAAAGGGAATACTTGAAAATTGTAAAAGTTGCTAAGGAGTGGCACTAATTGGATAGCTTTTTTAAAACATGGGCCAAATGGCCTCCTCCTTTGCTGCATCATTCTATGATTCTATGAAGAGCCTGACAAATGGATTTTTGCTAAAAGATTAATTGAGAATTAAAAACCATGAGGAAATAACTCCTCTGGTTGCTACATACAGTGACATTATAAATGCATGTGTGAAGATTTCTCTGTCCAGTATTTCTAACGCAATTTTAAACACAATCTAAAAGAACTGAACCTCTTGGCTGGAAGAGTCTCTAATGTGATTACATGGGTTGAATGAATTACACTTACATTGGATATTTTAGTTGTGTAACTGCGTTTATCCAATGTTTTACTAAGTAAGGATTGACTACTCCCACTTTGAAATAGCAGGAAGAGAGAGAGAGTAAATCAACCATAATGGGCTCTATTTTCTTGCTCTTTCAGAACTGAAGACTAATTGTAATTTAATATTAAAGCTGTGCTTGCTGTGTAATCATTTTAGTCACTGTTCTACAGCAATTCATGAAAGAATAATATGCACGTGATCTATTAAGAACATTTGCTTCACAGTTTCAAAAAGAAAAATTGAAATATACAAATGAGGCCTAAGAAGCAGCTAAGATGCTAAATGCTCATTCTTACCTTCATGGTGTTGGATGCTGATGTTGTTGAGGTATAATTAGGCTGGTTTTCATTGTTTACTCTTTGAGGAGGAACAGATTGGTGTTTATAGCTAGTGGTCTCAAGTGTTTTTTGGTTCTTTGTTACAAAAAGTCAACATTTTAATTTTTGTTTCACACAATTTGGTCTTCGGCCATACCATGAAACAGGCGATAGTTGGCAGCCCGTTTTAACAGCACCCAATTTTCTTTTCCTTTGTCATCTTTGCGAATTGCTGATAAAGGAAGAAGAGCTGATCTCACCCAGAACATTTGCAACACTTGCACTCTCTGTGGGTCAGCAATGGCAGCAATATTTGGCAACATTCAACCACAGAGAGGATTCTGTCACAGGACATTGAAATCAACATACTCATCAGAATTGGCAGTGACAAATTCCAGAGTATTTGATACAAAGAGAGTAACTGCATGTCGGGCGAAGAGAGATTGCGTGGCAGATTTGGCAAATGAGCCATCTTGGATATCCCCAACCGAATTAGCAAATTTAAGATGCAGACCTATTATTTTTCCAAATGGGAATCTTTGATAAGTACAGTTGTATAATAGGAGCAGTTGCTTCATTTTATATACAAAACATTATCAAATGTATCTCTTCATTTTAATTTAAAATAAGTGATAGAAAAGAAAAAGCCACCTTTGTCACCAGCTAGTTAGTGTGAGGTTCCGATAGAAATGCTTGCTTTGAGACTTGGATGTTTTGATAGTCAAACATGATGTAGAAAGGCAATTCTAAATGGGGTTGTGGCTTGCTGACCAAGCTTGGAAGTACTGTTCAAAAATGTTAATTCTTCCAGAAATTTTTAGAGTATTGCATATAAGACTGTGTGCAACTGGTTTCTAAAATTATCTCCAGTACATCACTCTGTAGAAACCCATGTGGTTGAGGTTTGAATTGAAGGAAAAATCAAATTGAAGAGTAAGGCATGAGCTGTCCACATAACAGTTGTGCTTTGTCTAGTAGAAAGTTATTCTGGTACCCTGTAATCTTAAAACATGCCGAAGCATTTTCCCCAAGAAACGTTGTTGACTGTAATCTAGTAAGTACAGTAACCCTTTTTGAAATCATATCATAGGTGGTCCCTTGAACGAGGATGACTTGCTTCCACAAGAGTTTGCAGATGTTTCGATGAAGGACCCGATGTTCCAGTCTTGAACTCCAATTGAGGGGGTGGAAGACGGCTGTGCGTGGATTTTTTTAACGTATGGTGGCTGTTGCACATCAGCCACCACACGGGCTTGACAGAGCTAGGTCTTGGTCCAGTGGCAAGGATTACCCAAGACGACTGGAGACCAGCTCTGCTGCACGGACCTAGTGCGCACACATATCATAGTAACACAATAATGTGCTATACAAACATCTGTGCGTTTTGTTATACTTTGTAAGGTAGTATCTGTAAGTATTTCAACAGCTACAAACCAGTCTACTGAACTAAAATTGATTTGCCCTCCATATTTAATAATACAATATTATATAAGGTAAATGAGAAACTAAACTTTACTATGACGTTTCGGATGGCTGCTGAAATCTGTTCCTTTTACAGAGATTACCTTTCATGTTGTAGTAGGTAATTTATATATTTAATGTATGTAGATTGGTTGCTAACATTTTACACTCTTCTACATTAGCGAGGTAGCAGATTGTATCTTTTAGATACAAGAGCTTTTGGAGGCACTTGAATTTAGTTTGCTAAATATAGCTTGGGCCTACTTTGCCAGGTAGAGAGGGCTTGTTGTCTCTAAAGTCATTATGATTTATCTTGACATCCTTGTGCCTCTTTGCTTGTTTTCAATTATTTTTCTTCATATGGTTTAAACAATGAGTGCTAATGACATAGTCTGAGGACTGGATTAAAACAGTTTACTCACTGAGCAGAATGTGTCAGGCTTAGCAGGTTGTCAATTTCCTGCAAAAATTCTAACAACATTTTAAACATCAACAGAAACATGGTATGTGGTAGAAAAAAGACTGGTCAACATTCTCAATTAATGAAAATATACAGATGTGATACTCTATAGTTGGCTTCTTGTTTTCTCAAATCTATTTTGTCTCCTCTGTTTGGTGCTCCTCACTGCTGCTTTTAGCCACCATACATCCCTCATCTGAGAGGAGAGAACAGTCTAATTATGTCCTCATTATCATCATCATCATAGGCAGTCCCTCGAAATCGAGGAAGACTTGCTTCCACTGTAAAAGTGAAGTCCAATACGGGAATTATTGTTGCAGGTAGTTGAAGGAAAGGGTGGGTGTGGAGTATGGTTTGCCGCACGTTCCTTCCGCTGTCTGCGCTTGGTTTTTGCATGCTCTCGGCGACGAGATTCGAGGTACTCAACGCCTTCCCGGATACTCTTCCACCACTTAGGGCGGTCTTGGGCCAGGGACTCCCAGGTGCCGGTGGGGATGTTGCACTTTATCAAGGAGGCTTTGAGGGTATCCTTGAAACATTTCCTCTGCCCACCTGGGGCACGCTTGCTTTGTAGGAGTTGCGAGTAGAGCGCTTGCTTTGGGAGTCTCATGTTGGGCATGCAGACAATGTGGCCCGCCCAATGGAGCTGAGTGTGGTCAGTGCTTCTCTACTGGGGATGTTGGCCTGAGCAAGAACACTGACCTTGGTGCATTTATCCTCCCAGTGGATTTGCAGGATCTTGCAGAGTCAGTGCTGATGGTACTTCTCCAGCACTTTGAGGTGTCTATTGTATATGGTCCACGTCTCAGCCATATAGGAGGGCAGGTATCACTAATGCCCTATAGCCCATAAGCTTGGTGCCATATTTGAGGTCCTGGTCTTCAAACAGTCCCTTCCTCAGGTGATCAAAGGCTGCGCTGGCACACTGGAGGTGGTGTTGGACCTCGTCATAGCGGTCTGCCCTTGCTGATAGTAAGCTCCCAAGCTATGGAAAATGGTCCATGTTGTCCAAGGCATGGATTTTGATGACCATCATCAACATCTTCACCGAGTCGTACGAAAGCATGGGCCTTACACTCAACATCCGTAAGACAAAAGTCCTCACCAACTTGACCCTGCCACACAGCACTACCCACCCCCCCGGTCATCTAGTCATGTGTTTGAATGAGGAAAATATGGTAGAGGAGAGGGGAAGAGGCTCAGATGGGATCTAGTGATGAAGGGCCATTTTGTCTGTTCTTTGTTCCAGAGTAAGTATGGTAATGAAATGGTAATGTAATCATAAGTCAGTTGTTCTGTTGTTACGGCTTCATTTGTGTTAGCTATAGTTACCACTGGTGTCTCTTGTTGCTATAATGGAACAATAAAGGTGGAAGTGAATTCAAAGGGACAAAGCAGCAAGTATTGAATCTCCTGTAAAGTACTTATTTTGCAACAGTCAGGTTTAATTTTTAATTTTTTCCACCCTTCGTCTACATGTAACTTTTTATTTTCTGGTACATTACATCTAGTTTTTGGCACTTCTCCCACTCTACATAGGACACTGGAATTTCATTTGGGTATAAACCTTATTCCTCCTCCTTGGAAGAGGATGAAAAAGAAGAGTAATGACAGGAACGCATGTTGGTCAGCCTACACAGGAGACCCACCCACTAGAATTTACAGACACTATTTGTTATGTATGTAACTATATAATACTTGCCACCAGACGCGCGACTATTGGATTCCTAATGGTCACCTGCACACACGTGTGTGGCCAGTATAAAAGGTTGGCTGCCATGTTGTTTAGGCACTCTGGAGTTGAAATAAAGAAGACTAAGGTTACACTAAGTTTAGCTCACAGTACTCAGCCTCGTGGAGTTCTTCTATGCACAACAATTGGTGACGAGTAACAGAATACGAACCTTCACGCAATCATGGCTGCCGTTGGAATATTAGAGAGATTCGTGGGTAATGATTGCGAAGCCTTCATCGACATTCTCGGCCAGTACTTAGTGGCCAACGAGCTGGAAGGAGACACTAACGCGGCCAAGCGCAGGGCGGTTCTCACCATCTGTGGGTCTAAAATATACTGCCTCATCAAGGATCTGCTCACACCGACAAAACCAACGGAGAAGGAATATACAGAGTTGTGCACGCTGGTTCGGGACCACCTCAAGCCAAATATCGTTTTTACACGCACCATCGCTCCGGGGACCAGGACGTGGCGGATTATGTCGCCGACCTGAGACACCTCGCGGGACCTTGTGATTTTGGTGCTGCGTTGGGGCAAATGCTGCGGCTCTTTTCCATGCTGGGCATCAGCCACGAGGTCATTGTTCGAAAGCTGCTGGCTGCCGAAACCCTAGACCTGAGCAGGGGTATCGCGATCGCCCAGGCAGGCATGGCCACGGACGATAACACCAAACAGATATCTTCTCAACATCAAAGCTCACCGGCAAGTACTGTGCATAAAATTATGTCGCTAGCAGGCCAAACTGCATATGGCAGGGCCGATGCATCTGCAGCTGCAAGACCTGTGATGACTCAGAGTCCGCCAGCGGGGTGAATGTGAATCCATTAGTACTGTGTTGGCGCTGCGGCGGTAATCATCGGGCCCATCAATGTCGATTCAAGCACTACGTTTGCAAAGACTGCGCAACGAAGGGGCACCTCCAGCGAATGTGCAAACGTGCTGCGACATACCACGTGGCAGAGGATGATCAATCCGGCACCGATCACGCAGCGCAGGCAACTCAACCCGAGGAAGAAATGTATGGGGTACATACCTTCACCACCAAGAGCCCTCCGACAATGCTGAAAGTCAAATTAACTGGAGTTCCAGTATCCATGGAGTTCAACACGGCTGCGAGTCAGTCAATAATGAGCCAGAAGGCTTTCGAGAAACTGTGGGGCAATAAAGCACAAAGGCCCAAACTGAGCCTGATTAATGCAAAGCTGCGAACCTACACCAAAGAGCTCATACCTTCACTGCCGCACTTGCAATAACTGGTATCGTATGATGGAGCTGTGCATGACCTATCATTGTGGATTGTTCCAGGCAATGGCCCAACGCTGCTCAGCAGAAGCTGGCTAGAAAAGATTAGATGGAATTGGAACGACATCAAAGCACTATCTTCAGTGGATGATGCCTCGTGTGCTCAAGAGTTGAGCAAGTTTCCCTCGAACCAGGCATCGGCAAATTCACAGGCGCCAAGGTACAGATCCACCTAGGCCCCGATGCATGGTCCATCCATCACAAAGCTCGGGCGGTTCCATACATGATGAGGGAGAAAGTCGAGATTGAACTGGGCAGACTCCAACGTGAAGGAATCATATTGCCAGTTGAGTTCAAGAGTGGGTGAGTCCAATTATTCTGGTGTTGAAAAGCGATGGCACGGTCAGAATCTGCGGAGACTTCAAGGTAACGATTAACCGAGTCTCACTACAAGGCGGATGACCTGTTCGCAACGTTAGCAGGGGGAAGTCGTTCACCAAGTTGGACCTAACCTCCGCCAACATGACACAGGAGCTGGCTGAATCTTCGAAAAGACTGACGTGCATCAACACATACAAAGGGCTGTTTATATACCACAAGTGCCCTTTCAGGATTCGCTCGGCTGCAGCCATTTTCCAGAGAAACATGGAGAGTTTGCTGAAATCTGTTCCGCGCACCGTTGTGTTTCAAGACGACATCCTGATCACTGATTATGACACCACCGAACATCTACACAACCTGGAAGAGGTTCTAAGTCGCCTAGACATAGTGGGACTCGGGCTGAAATGCTCTAAGTATGTTTTCCTGGTGCCAGAAGTCGAATTTTTGGGGAGAAGGATTGCAGCAGACGGCATCAGGCCCACGGACTCAAAGACAGAGACCATCAAGAATGTGACGGAGCTGCGTTCGTTCCTGGGACTCCTCAACTATTTCGGTAACTTTCTACCTGGGTTGAGCACGTTGTTAAGAGTCTTTGCACATGTTGCTACGTAAGAGTGATGACTGGGTTTGGGGCAAATCTCAAGACACAGCCTTTGAGAAGGCCAGGAACCTGCTATGTTCAAATAAGTTACTTGCACACTATGACCCATGTAAACGTTTAGAAACATAGAAACATAGAAAATAGGTGCAGGAGTAGGCCATTCGGCCCTTCTAGCCTGCACCGCCATTCAATGAGTTCATGGCTGAACATGCAACTTCAGTACCCCATTCCTGCTTTCTCACCAATAGAAACTATTACGGGGTCGGCTGTGTGTTACAGCAAGCCAATGTATCGGACAACCTCCAACCGGTTGCATACGTGTCTAGAAGTCTGTCTAAGGCTGAGAGCGCCTATAGTATGGTCGAGAAAGAGGCTTTAGTATGTGTATATGGGGTTAAGAAAATGCACTAATACCTATTTGGACTTCAGTTTGAGCTTGAAACTGACCACAAACCGCTCATTTTGCTGTTTTCAGAGAGCAAAGGTATAAATACCAATGCTTCGTCCCGCATCCAAAGATGGGCACTAACATTATCCGCTTAGACTGTCATCCGCCACAGACCAGGCACTGAAAACTGTGCTGATGCTCTCAGCCGGCTACCATTACCCACCACTGGTGTTGAAATGGCGCAGCCCGCAGACTTACTACTGGTCATGGATGCTTTTGAGAGTGAGCGGTCACCAGTCACAGCTCACCAGATCAGGACCTGGACCAGCCAGGATCCTGTGCTATCATTAGTAAAGAGTTGCGCCCTAAATGGGAACTGGTCGGCCGTTCCTGGGAAATGCAAGATGAAATGAAGCCATTTCACCAATGCAAAGATGAAATGTCCATCCAGTCAGATTGTCTCTTATGGGATAATCGTGTGGTTTTGCCAAAAAAAATGCAGGGAAATGTTTATACACGACCTACACAGTACCCACCCAGGCATTGTCATGATGAAGGCAATTGCCAGGTCGCACGTTTGGTGGCCCGGCATTGACTCGGACTTGGAGTCATGTGTGCATCAGTGCAACACTTGCTCGCAACTGAGCAATGCACCAAGGAAGGCTCCACTGAGTCTGTGGTCATGGCCCTCCAAACTGTGGTCCAGGATCCACGTGGATTTTTCCGGCTCCTTTCTAGGAAAGATGTTTTTAGTAGTTGTGGACGCTTACTCCAAATGGATTGAATGCATAATCATGTCATTCAACACGTCCACAGCCACCATTGAAAGCCTCCGGGCCCATGTTTGCCACCCATGGCTTGCCCGACATCCTTATCAGCGACAATGGACCGTGTTTCACCATCTTGGAATTCAAAGAGTTTATGACCCGCAATGGCATCAAGCATGTCAGGTCTGCTCCGTTCAAGTCTGCGTCTAACGGTCAAGCGGAGCGGGCAGTCCAAACAATCAAGCAGAGCCTGAAACGCGTGACGGATGGCTCCCTACAGACCCACTTGTCTCGCATTCTGCTCAGTTACCGGACGCGACCCCTCTCGCTCACCGGGGTTCCCCCAGCAGAATTGTTAATGAAGAGAGCCCTCAAAACCAGGCTCTCCCTAGTTCACCCGGATCTTAATGATCACGTGGAAACCCGGCAACAACGGCAGAACATGTACCACGATCGCGTGGCTGTTTCACGTGACATTGATGTTAGCGACCCTGTGTTTGTCCTGAATTACTGTCATGGTCCCAAGTGGGTTGCTGGCACTGTTTTGGCCAAGGAAGGGAGTAGGGTGTTTATAATCAAACTCTTAAATGGCCAAACGTGCAGAAAGCATTTAGATCAGACCAAATTGCGATTTACTGACAACCAGGAACGACTTGAAGAGGACATCACCATTGACGATCCACCAACACACACCCAACCAGCAATCGACCTTGCTGTCAATCACGAGGATGAATCCACCACTCCTGACAGTCTGGTCAGACCAGCCGCGGTGCAGTGCAGCAATGGTCCGTCCGGCCAACTCACACATCCGAGGGTTTGAACTTAGATGATCAACCAGGGAGCGAAGGGCTCCTGATCGCCTCAACTTGTAAATAACTTGTACCGAAGACTTGGGGGGGGTGTGGGGGGGTGCGAAGTGATGTTATGTATGTAATACTTGCCACCAGAGGGTGTGACTGTTGGAGTCCTAATGGTCACCTGCACACATGTGCAGGGCCAGTATAAAAGGTTGGATGCCATGTGGTTTAAGCACTCTGCAGTTATAATAAAGAAGACTAATGTCACATGAAATTTAGCTCACAGTACTCAGCCTCGTGGAGTTCTTCTATACACAACACTATTGTTCCTACCTGCACTGCATTCTCGAAACCGGAAATGAGTTGTGCTGCAATCTGACCTGCAGACCATCACCAACATTTAGTCACGATCACACTAAATTTTTATGTCACAGTATAATTTCAGATTACGTCAGAGGATGTAACTAAAATGAATCAGGCAAGGCACTGATACATTGGCCCTGATATTTATGTGGAGGCGTTGAGGGAGCTTCTGATGGTCAGGAAACCCAGAAATACAGGAAACGCAGAGGTCCTGCCAAATTTAATGGAAGTATCTCATTTGAAATTTTTTTCTCTGTTTCCCGCCCGGCAGTTTGCCAGATTGAGAGGCTGGCTGGCTGTTGGGCGGGAAGGCCTGCACTAGAAGGCCGCAGCTGGGGACTGGAGAGGAGGGAGGGAGGGGGAGATCGGCGGCGGGGGGGGTGGGCAGTGGGGTGTTGGGGAATCAGTCGATCGTGGGGAGGGAGGGAGGCAGATCTCAGCAGGTCTGCTTGAGGGGCCGGGGGAAGCACACCTCCTCCTGGCCCACAAATCAGTGCTGGAAAATCATTTACCTGATGGATCCGGCACTTTTGGCTTCCCTTCAGCTGCCGGGTTTCCCGAGGCCTTTGAAACCCAGCCCGCAGCTGTTAAATCCACGTGGATGCTAGAATCTGAGGCATGCAGCCTCATTTAAATATTATAATTCCTGACCTGCCTCTCGAGAGTGTGTTAATCACCCGACCCTCGACCTGCCCTGGTTAAATTGGAAGTAGATCCTTCGTGGTGGGTTGGGGTCAGGTTTCCCATCTTTAAGATTTAGGTTAATTTTCTGTGGGGCCCGGAGGAGCAGAGAACCACAGGCGCTTGCTGAAAAAATGTTGGAGGCGATGAACTGAAATGTGAAGGCAAAGTAACAACAGGAAAATAACTTTTTAATAAAACCAATTATTGTATTTTTATTTCTTTAGGAAAGAAAAAAATAATTTAAAACTTGCCAGTTCCAGGGCCCACTTTAGCTCCTCTACCAGTTCCAACCTAAATTGGCGATTGCGGGTCTAGGATCCTGATTTGCAAATGATAAAATGGCACCTATCCTCTTTAAATTGCCATCTGTTGCAGTAGCAGGGTTAACAAGGCAGTAAGGCTACCAACTCCGTCTTGAGGCTGTTAACCCCTGTCATAACAAGTTATAATCATCCCCATGATTCTAAATG
Source organism: Pristiophorus japonicus (assembly GCF_044704955.1). NCBI lineage: Eukaryota > Metazoa > Chordata > Chondrichthyes > Pristiophoridae > Pristiophorus > Pristiophorus japonicus. Next base: position 124,808,464 of record NC_091979.1, on the reverse strand, counting down.
ATCTTATTTAAGACAGAGAGAAGGAGGAATTTCTCCTCTGAGGGGTCGTGTATCTTTGGAATTCTCTGCCCCAGAGAGCTGTGGAGGCTGGGTCATTGAATATATTCAAGGTGGAGCTAGATAGATTTTTGAACGATAAGGGTATGGTTGGACCGTCCGCAGTCTACTGGTACAGGGTAGGCTTCAGAGACTAGACGGAGTTGACACGGACTTAGTGAATGACTATACGGGTGGAGTGCTGCGAGGTGCTTGTAACTGATCCAGGCTTTACCATGCATAGGGTCCCTTTGCCTTGTATTCCCGGGATCACTACAACTTCTTTCTCTTCCCCCATGCACACCGCTCCCCATAGACAATGATTTATAAGATCCACTTGGACCTTGTGGCCAGAAATGAAACCTGTACCGAGGATCCCTGTTCCCTCTTTCTCCCACTTCATTAGGACACACGTCCACTTGGTATAGAGTGCTCCTAAGTCAATTGATAGTGGAATGGAGAACGAGCCAGCCTGCTCGTTACCTGTGAACCCTACCAGGAACATGGGACTCCATTCGACAGAGGTGAGGTGGTTGGGTTATCCGCATAGACGATGGTGCTGGAAGCACCAGTGTCTAGCAGAGAGGTCCCTTTAACCCTCTCCATCTTCACACAAGGCCGTTTCCACTCATCATATTGTAAAGGGCACAGGTATACAGGCTGCGCTGGCTCTAGTCATAGATCAGGATTAGGTGGGGCAGATGGGGTTGCGCCGGTGGCTACAGCTACCTTCCCTGAGCCCATTATCATAGTTCGGACCGCGGCCACAATCTCATCGAAACTGCCAGAGGGATTGTGTGCCACAGGTCCGGAATTTTGGGCTGGGGCTGTTAAACCTTTTGTGGTAGGGGAATCCTTTAAGGGTGGGAGTTCCTTTCCTGCACTATCTTTCCAAAGATTTCAGCAATCCTTACGCCAGTGTCCACTTTTTCCAAACCCATCGCACGTACTCTTTGAGTCAGAAGGGCTCCCCCTTCCTGGTGCCATTCTCTCCTTAAATTACTGGGCCGGATCTCATGGCCCTTTCCTTTTTGTGGGGCCTCAACTGTGCCTCTGCCGTTCTGGTAAGCCAGGGTTAACTGTCTAACCACTGACTCCTCGGTTACGGTGGGTTCTCTGGGGTCGAACCACAGCTCGGCTTTAGCCTTTACTCGTGGCAGGCAGTTAGCCACTAGGCTGCGAAGCCAGCGAGCTGTTGGTTCCCGGTCCAGGTGTTCCCGGTCGAGATCTCCACATGCTCTCTCATAGACGGGCCACAGCCTGTCTGCGAAAGCCTGTGGAGTTTCGCCTGTCTGTTGCAGGGTTTTCTCGACCCGGGAAAACAGACTTCCATCATTTAGGTCACGAACCTCTAACACCTCTTCTTGGATCGCAGCGTATGTGCTCTGCCCCTTCTTGCTATCTGCAGAGAGGGCCTGGTATACCTTGCGATCCAAGGAGAAAAGCAGCATTTTAGCCTGCTCGGTATCATCGCAGCCGTTTATACCGGCTGCCTGCTCTATGTCCATAAAATGGACCGAGGGGTCCCCTTGAGGGGTTAACTTTTCTAAATCAGCTACCATTGCCCGGAGCTGCTGGGTTCCAAGGGGGATTACAAATTGGCTCTCCAGAGCCCCTTGTCCCTGACCACCGTTGCCGGCACCATTCTTTTGTTGTTGGATCGGGCACATCAGCCCCGGTCCTGACACCCATTGTATTTCCTCGGTGCCACGCTCTCTCTGTACTGCCAGGCTTAACATCGGTAGGACGCCACTCTATCCCTCTCCCCCTCTACTGCCCCTTGCTCCTGCACGTCTCCCTTAGGAGCACTTGGGCTTATCAGGCATACCATCCCCTTAGCATTAGATAGGGCCTGGGTTAAACTTTTTATCTTGGCCTCACAGGGCCCGTGATCCTCCACCCCAAAGCCCTTGCTACTGACTACTTTTATAGGCTGCACATCCCGTATCCTCTCCTCCTGTTCTCTCATTACTTTTGTTAGATGGGCATTTTCCTCCCGCAACACTAGCTCATTCCCCTTTGCCTCTGTTACTTGACATTGGAAATAGTCCTGCTTATTCCTGTGGGTCTCCTCTAGCTGTAATCTGCTATGCTTTTGTTTAATTAATTCCTCAAACATTTTCTCCCCTGCCATAGCCCTTACGGCTGAGTGCTCTTCGATTTCCCGGAGCTCTGCTACCAATTTCGTGACCTTCCTATCCAGCAACTGGATCTGTCTTTGGTAGCAGATCAACCAAATAGCCTTCTCTATTGACCTTTTATGATCCTTGCTCTTGGTTCACTTAACAGCTGCGTCCACTGGATGCTCAGCCCGTAACAGGCTTAAGACTCACTTTTTGCTAATATTTACTTTCTTAAATACATATTCGGAAATTCTTTCCTCCATTTTTATTCTTTCCACCAGAACCGAGTCTACATCTTCACATCGTTTGTACAAAGCTCCTACCTGGCTTGCCATTATGTAGGAGGTGGTGGCTTTGTCAGCCTTTTCTGACCTTGACGGTTCGAATCGTCCCACTCCCTGGTTCTAGGGCTTGGAATTATTTAGGGGATGTGATAGATGTAGACAGACAACTGTTTGGTGCAAGAACAAATCTTTTATTCAGAAAATAGCACACCACACTAAGTAACTTAATAGCATGTAACAAAATGTACAGAAAAAGGGGGAAAACGTATACGCAACGGGTATAGAGGTTATGCAGTGGAAAAAAAAACACCTCCCACCACTACACTAACTAAGTTAGGCTCTAAAATTGCAGGGACTATGCTCACCAAAGGATTTCTCCACAGTTTAGACCAGTTGCACACTGCTTTCTCTCTCTCAATCTTGTGGATTCTTTGGCTGGTTGAGGTGTCTTCGGTATTAGCACTGGTCGATGTTTTGATGGTAAATAAGTTTTTTCCTTGAGTCAGAGCTGGTTGATTGTTGGTTTTTCATTGACTCCGAGGCTTCTTGTTAGGTTCTTCTTGTTGCGTTGCTGTAACCTCGTGTGACAAGTTAGATGTTTCAAAGCCAGAGTCAAAGAGCCCAGAGTCCAAGTGCTTTTTCAGAATGTTCTCTGGTACATTTCTTCAAAAGTGTTTCCTCAGCCCAAAGGTTACCACCCAAGCTACCAGCAAGACCCCCAGTTATACCTGAGAGGCTGCTTAAACTTTCGCGCCAAAACTCGGGTGCACAATTGATTTTTGATGACTGCTTTTGTGCGATTTTGGCAGGCTGATCAACTCTAATGTGATCCCTTTGTGAGAATTTTGGTGGGCTGATTGAGCATTAGCATGATACAAGATTTCCAAAGGTGTTGATGGGGTTTTCGAATGGTGCTGTTAGAATGTAATCAGGTCTTGATACTGTCCATTGTGTGTTCCGCTGATGCCAGGGTTTTTCTGTATAGCTGTTTTAAGAACTATTTAAAATATGTATGTATCTGGGTCCCTGGTAAGTGGACTTTTGTTAGACTGCTAATGTCTCTCTGGGGCCTGCCTCCCGGGTGGGTTAGCAGCCCTATAAGGATCCCATTTCCCTATACAGATCCAGCATACAATTTAAAATGTCCAAACTCAATCTAAAAGGCCCTAGTTTAGTCCAAAGGCACCTAATAGTGAGATATTTCTGTCCACATTTCTCCTCCAAAAGTCTAACACAGTTCCCTTTTAAATTGCAGACACATGTCCATTGAGTAGGGGGTCCCAGAATTTTGTGAATCCTACAGCAGGGAGGTCTTACTGCAGTTGTACAGGGCCTTGGTGAGACCACACCTTTGAGTATTGTGTGCAGTTTTGGTTTCCTAATCTTAGGAAGGACATTCTTACTATTGAGGGAGTGTAGCGAAGGTTCACCAGACTGATTCCTGAGATGGCAGGATTTTCTAAGTTACCTCTGCCATTTTGGATCCATTCATTACATATGAACTTTTGTTCAATCATTATGTAAAACTTTAAATCATCAATGTTAAATTTTATTTATCATTTGTTAGCCCAATTGTGTAACTAATCTAAATTCTTGCCTAATTTCTTTGCCCCATCCTCTGTGTTCATTGACCTCTTCGAAAATTTGACCAGCTTACATTTGATTTTAATCTTTCTTCATGAGGCCCACCTCTTGCTCCCTTGATACCCTCCACCCAACTACTGATTGCTCACCCACCCCCGCCATTCCACTTGACATTGTTAATTCATTCTATTTTCCCAGGCATCATCCTTTAACCTTCAAAACCACTGTGATTATTTTCTTACTCAAAAGCTCACTCTCAGCCTATTCATCAACTGTCAACTCGCCTCTTGATGCACTTTCCACTCTTAAGGTCCTAAAACATGTTGTTCCCACCCAGCCCAGTGCCATTCTGTGTAGAAACTTCTGTTCAAATCTCTCTAGCCCAGCTTCTGCTCATTTCACAGAACTGATACCACTGTGGCCAATATCATGAATTCCCCCCCTGGCTTGGTTTTTATGTTCTTTCTACTACTTTGTGAAGTGCTTTGGGCTGTTTTCTACATTAAAATTGCTAAATAAATGTAAGTCGTTGTTATGTAGGTCATTCACGAAGACTGGAAATAACAAGGATCCATGGACTGATCCTTAGGGATGTCACTCAGCATGTCTCCGCAGTTTGATATTACACCTCTCATCAAGTTTCTTTTTTCTTAATCAACATCTTATTCTTTGGTATATTCTACCTTGAATTCCTATGGCATTTTATTTCTTTAGAAGTCTTTTAAATGGAACTTTGTCAAAAACTTCTCAACTGGAGCATGAGGAGTTCCGCTATTTACTTTATCTGCAGCAACTTCAGGGAAGTTAAGGTGGTTTATCAAACCAAATCTTCCCCTTCAAAATTTATGCTGATTAGGTTCTTATTAAATTACTGCTATGCATGTACTCCTTCAACTTACATCATAGAAAATTAGAATGATTTACCTGTTACTAATAGGCGGATAGGACTATAATTGCCTCAGTCTATTTTGTCACTGCTTTGAAAAACAGATACCGTAGTTGCTTTTGTGCAACGCTGCAAAACTTTACCAGTGCCTTTTGATTCTTTTATGATGATGTGCAGTGCTCCACAAATTTCCTCCTTGGTCATATTGAGAACCCTAGGTTATATACCATGTTGGTTTTAAGTTTATTTAATTTATCAATTAACTTTTGCCACACTGGCTTCAAAATGTTCAAGGATTTTGAGTACGCTGTATTGGATATTCAGTTGGTGTTATTATTTTCACAAGTACCTGCTAGGTTATATACCATGTTGGTTTTAAGTTTATTTAATTTATCAATTAACTTTTGCCACACTGGCTTCAAAATGTTCAAGGATTTTGAGTACGCTGTATTGGATATTCAGTTGGTGTTATTATTTTCACAAGTACCTGCAGATAATAAATTTGTGTTTGTATTACTTTCCATTTTACTGCCACTTTTATCTTTAGAATTCTGACTGACTGTTTTACTGTTACAATATTGGAAGAATGCTCTCATAATGTACTTAACATCTTTTGTTATCCTCATTGCTTAAGCTATTTTTGAACCTCTACTATCTCTTTTTACCTATTTTAACAAGTTCCTCTTCTGGGATTTTCACCTTTTTGTTGTAGTTTACATATCATTTGTTTTTCTTTCTTCTATTTTAGTTGTTCTATTCATCCATTTTGGAGGTTGTTTGTTTAGTTTACATTTATGCTTTGGCACTAAGACTATCTTGTTAGGACATGGGAGTACAATCATTTTAGCACCTCATTGACTAATAGTATTTCAGAGTAAGGCACTTCAGGTCTCATGTGGGAATGTTGTAAATTGGAAAGTGTTCTACATTTCTCTAAGCACAGTTATCATGCTCTGGATTAAAATGTACAGATAATTATTTTGAAGATATGATTTCGAAAGTACATGTACATTTTAAAAGCTACAAAGGACTGGAGTGAACTAAATCTCTATGGACTGGATTTTCATCATTTAGCCCTACCACTGGTGGTTTTCCAGTGGTGTTTTGGTGCTATTTAAAAATCGCGTTTTTTTTAACCACCGAAATACCACTTTCACTCAAGGCTGCTATTTTCATCAAATATGACCGGTGGTCGGGTTAACTGTATTTCATTCTTATTTTTGATCGTGCAACACTCAAAGTAAAATGGGTGGTATTTTTGCGGGTGGTAAAATTGTGGCATTGATGAATTTACCTCTGATGGTAATTTTCGGTGGTAATTCGGTGTTTGAGTCTTGACTGCAGGTAAAAGAAGTGCAGGGTGGGGGCTGATGTTTTATTGCTGTTTTTGTTCTTGCTGTTGATGTTATAGTTCTTGTCGTTGTTCTTGTTGTGTTATTGGTGTTATGTTGTTTCAAAAAATTTAAAATTGTTGAAGTTAAAAAATGATTTATTTATTGACTTTTACATTTTTCCAACTTTACAACATTTTATTAAAATGTTGTTAAACTTAACCCTTCTTGTACTGTGTCTAACTTTTAGAAAATGAAGGATGAAACTCAACGATAGAGTGGGCGGTAAAGGTGAAATGTAAATCTCACTGTTCAAGCAAAGCATTGATTTATGAGCTGCTGACGTCCTCAAATATCCTCAAATGTTCTCAAAATGTCCTCAAATGCCTCCACTTTCCTTAAATATCCAATTTTCTCAAATAGTCCACTAAAAGTCTCAAATAACCTTGAAATCTAACTCTGAACTCACATAAAGATGTCTGTGTAAAACTCAGCCTTCCCTCATGTGGAATGGACTACAGCTCCATTTTTTAAAATGGCGTCCGTAGCACTGGATTCAATCAGATAAGATCATATAAGACTGCTCTTTTCTTGGTAATTTAGGCCAGTGGTAAAAATGGTGGTATTGATGAATTTACCTCCGGTGGTACTTTTCGGTGGTATTTCGGTGTTGCACACTTAATGACATTATAAAAACAGCCACAAAAAAAAGATCGTTGGTATTTTTTACCACCGGTGGTAAATCACTGATGATTTTAACACCGGTGGTATTTCGGTGCTAAATTATGAAATTGGCAATATTCCGGTGGTAATCTGCAATGAATTTACCACCGATGCTATTTTTGGTGGTAAATGATCGATAAAATGACAAAGATCCAGCCCAAAGTGCCCATTTATTTGAAATCTAGATCAGATTATTTCGTATTCATCATGCGTAAAAGTCTTAAAAGAAACTTGTTCAGATTGCATAACCTAACCAATTAACTATAATTAACATCATAATTAACAGCTCAACCAATATGCTAAAAATACTATAGAATCACAGAATTCTTGTTTAATAATTCATAATTTATGAAACACAATACAAGAAAGCGGTATACCCTTGAACAGGATATCTGCATTTTATGTTAATGAAAATGTGAGAATATTATCAATAAAGTACAAGTCTTGTCTCAGTTTTTAAAATCTATTTACCTTCAAGTAATTTCTTTCCACATTCAGTGAAATTAAATGCATTAACATGTCTGTTTAGTATTCCACCCCTCTACTTGTGTGCAATTTGGAACAAAGAGTAAAAAAATGCCTAAGACTTGATTTATGGTGGGCTAGATTCTTTCAGGCTCTAAATCTTAGCCAAGAGATGTGTGGTAGAAGGGATTATTTCTGATTTAAATCATGAGCATCCATGTACTCAAATCTTAATACTTCAAGTTGGGAATCTTCGTGTAATGACCTAGTTTTGTGTGGCTTCATGGGTTTGCAGTTTGAGGTGGCTGCAGCTGCTGACAGTCGCTCTATTGTTTCAGTTAGTTTCTTTAAAGGAAAACCAATAGCGGGTGAGCACCTCGGTTGCCTTAGGGTACAATTCAATAGAACCATGTTTCTGAAGTCTCACGTTCGGTGCTTTGTGAAACTTTACAAGTCTGATCGAGTCAAGCCACAGCTTTTTTTAATGCTGGCTTAAACTACTTTTCATAACTTACACTTTTGCTGAACTTGTTAATCGCGAGACATGTTGTTGGGTAAGTAAAACCATGTGGACGACAGATTTCTGTTTCTAACTGCCATCTGCAACAGTAGTACTTGAACTATTCATACAAATTGTTTGGTCTTTCATTGCAGAAGTCTGACAGGCTCGTGCCCTATTTCAGGAAGAAAGAATAGATTTGCAGCTTAAGTTGAGAATTTCCTTAGGAAACTTAGTTATGAATTAATAAAAGTTACTTTGTAATTTAAATTCACAGATTTTATCTGACTACTCAACCATGGACAATTTTATGCATTTTTTGAATTTAAGATTTAAAAAAAACACTTTAGATATTATAGTATGAGTGATGTAATTGAGATACTAGAATTACATTTAGTAAATAACTTTATAGCAAGTTTGTAAATACCTGTACCTAATATAAATACAATGTAAGTCTAAAGTACGTTCTTAAATATCGATGAACAGATTTTTTTGCCATCAGTGCCATTTGAAATTACTTCTAATTCTTACTATTTATCAAATATAAATATAGAATTTTTATTCGATTGCAGATTACAGTGTTTATTTAGAACTATTGAAGAATGCCTTGAACTTTAACTTGCAATCCGGTTGTCTCTATAATATTTAGTCAGTTCTTGTTAATCTGTTTGTCACAAAGTATTATTCAGTAAATGAGAGTATTCACTTATAAATTTACTGGGGCATTTTTGTAAGGATTTTCTGTTAAGAATTTCTTAATTATTTATTATAGATTGGCCAGAAAGTAAACTGTTTCTTGTGTTTAATTTGCTGTAATTTGTTAATGTGTATCATAGGTCACATAGCACTTTATAGGGAAAGTAACTGCACAATGAGGGTTGCCAGCAGGCTAAAATGTTAAATCAGCAATAAAAGAATTAATTTTGTAGATTAGAGGTAAAATCACTCAACTAACAGAAGTGAATGCAGTTGTGCCAACAGCTTGTGATTTTCGCTTTCTGGCTACTTATTGTAAATATTCACTGAATCATGTGTTGTATGATATGAAGTTGATTGTACTATTTGCCAAGAGCATCGCATAAACAACGATTGCAAATGAAATTTTGCAGTAAATCTGACCATGAAGCAATATTTTACAAAACACCAGTATGATGTGTGAATTTTAGTAATCCAAGAGGGTGATTGATGGACACTAGATTTCCATGTTACTGCCAAACACTAACATCCTGGTCTCTGGGACATTTTCTGTGTGCTGTACTGAGTGCAGTAATATTTATCCTTTTGTTTATAAGAGTAACATTTGTTGCAGTAACAGAGGATTGTTTTTCTTGCAGTTGATTTAGATACTGCCTCTGAATCAGCCCCTGTTTTAATTTATAGTTTTACTTTGCAAGGTGTACTTGTTAGTTCTTGTTGAACTTCATTTGGCATAAACTAGTTGCACAAGCTGGGATTATTTTTGTTTGCCTTAGGACAAGATTAGCACAGATGATAATTATCTATATGCAACTTTTTCAACTGCTTTAAAGGCTTCAATTAGATAAGATTAAGGGCAAGGTTCCTAATCTCAGCCCAGATCGTATCAGGTCAGCTCCATTATATTTGTACAGGTTCACAAAACAGTAGCAGAAACTCTTCATAAAGGCTTTTGACAGACTCTTACCAAAATCATCATTTTGGCAAATTATTTACTAAGCTGCTATGCATACTGCACTTGAAAAGTGCGGTTCATTACTCCCAGATACTACACAAATTGCCCTTTGTTCAAAGCTTACAGAAGTTTCAAAGTGCATATTTACAAAGTGGCTAGCTATGTTTTTCCCCAAAAGAACACTGTGTGTATTAGCCTATAAATTAGATGTTTGCAGTGGAAATAATTACAGCATAGCTGGAACCAAAAGAATACATACAGATTTTAGCATAGTTTCATGTTGAAATGTTTAACATTCTTTTGGATCCTATAGCATACTCAGTATTTACTTGTACTCTCCATGGGTTAGCAATAGGGTAACCACATCCATTTATAAAGCAAATCATTTATAATTATGCACAGTCTCAATTTTGACGTGTGCATAATTTTAAATGAATTCCCTTGGGATTACTGATATGAGTTCCTCCCACCCATCCCCCTCTTTATTTTTTTGTCTTGTTTTAGTTAGAAATTACAGAAATCCCTTTTAATTAGTACATTCTGTCAAAAATATTTTGCTGAATACTTGTAGTCTAGAAGTTTCTTAAGGGATGACCTCTTCTCCCAGGGGTGCAGATTTAATACATTCAAAGGACATATAGTCTATGATAATAGCTGACAGCCTCTGTGTGCTCTGTGAAAGAGAACACTGACATCATTTGGAAAGCTTTGTGTTACATTAGAAGTTCATGGAGTATTGTATTGTCAGAGCTGCGGGGCAGGTTCTCAAGAATACCTTCGATAATTTATGGAAGCTGATCTCACGTCAGTGCCTCTTCATAAATTTGAAACTTCAGCTTTACAAAAATTCAACAAAATGCAGTTTTTAAATAATGGAATCGATTCTCGGATTGTGTGCTCAGGAAGCGAGAACACACATTCCCAGTGCGAGCATCGTGGCATTTGACAAGTAGGCCCGAGGGATGGAATCACTGTATGCACAATTCTGCAATCCCCAAATTTAGCAGTTTTTTGGAAACCATGCTGAGAGCATATGTGGGCCTCATTATACCTCCTAATTTTAGCCAATCTTACTTCAATAGGCCTTTGATGAATTTCACACGTTTTCTGGCCTCTGGACTTCTGTAGTGTTGCACACAAGGGAATCAACGCTGTTTGCTTGAGAATTTTGATTCATAAATCTGTGGCTGACAGATTTGTACTACATTGTAATTTGGTTTATTGCTTTTTCTGTATTACCTTTTTCTGATTTTTCTGCTGCATTTTTGCAACACAAGACTCATTGTGCACAAACCTGTAGTCACAACACTGTTGCTGCCAGCAACTGTAAACTTCAGCTGCAGCCACACTGTCCTGAATGAGCATTCCATTGGACCATCCAATAGTTGTTATGGTATTGGAGGATTGTTAACGCTAACAAGGATGAAGATGGATTCCGACAGAGGGAAGAAAAGTAAATGTGTTTACACTCTCAATGTCTGACTAGGTCCAGGATACAAGTTTTCAGATGCAGGCACAGCTATTTGGCCTTTTCTGAGGAGACCTGCCTTGGCCGTCATGAGTTACACCTTTTCCTGAAGCCATTCCTGCGGACAAGATTTAGCACAGAGACAGTCATACCTGTTGCTGTGAAGTCATCAGAGCATTGGATTTTTACATCACTGGATCCTTTCAAGCCACCACTGCTGACATATACCATAATACAGGTAGTCAGAATTAAGCCCAGCAACACAGCTGACAGAAGCTCTGTTTGTCAGCAGAAACACTTTGTTAATATTCTCATGGAAAGGAAGCAAAAGCATTTTTACCAGATGACTGGCTTCCTAAAAGGCAGGACTTCACTGCATGCATGTAACTATCAAGGCTCCTACCAACAACTCTACCGCATGTATGAATAGGAAGGACTTTCATTGCATCAACATACAGATGGTGTCAGATCACAGAAATCGAATAATGCAGGTGAATACGTGCTGCGTCGGCAGCAGCCAAGGTGTTTTTATTTTGTGGTAGGTCCACTGTGCCAGCACTATTTCATGCAGAAGACAGACTGGACAGCTGGCTGCTAGAAGATAATAATTACCCTGGTTATTAAAACCAGTGATGAATCGCCTAACAAAGGCCAAAAAGAAGTCCAGTGAGGCTCAAGCCACCAACTGAATTATGGTGGAGCATACAGTAGGCATTTCAAATCCATTCCACTGCCTGGACAGATCAGATGGATACCGCTGTACAGCTGTGAGAATATTCTGGAAATGGTCAGTGTCTTCTGCATCCTGCATAATTTTGTATTACAGAAAGGGAAAACCTTTCAGCCAGAGGGCTAGGAGGGTCATCCTGCAGCCTTGGGCAAAGGAATGGTCGCGAATGATGTGAAGCCAGGAAGACTGGTGAATCAATCATTGACAGGACTTTTGCCTAAAATATGCCCTACATTGGTCCTCTTTGTAATACACTGGTCCTGTGAACAGCAATCATCACTGCTGCTACCACCATCCTGCCTGTTTCCCACCACATACTAACATTAATATAGACAACAAATCTACACGGGGAATTTGGAAGAGAGTGCAACCAGTTTAATTCCCTGATGAAGTTCCTTGTATTTGAATGATAATCTTCCCCAGCACCTGCTGACTGTGAGAGTGTAGGTTCTGTGACCTCTGGCACCTAATACAAACGTAGAAAAAGACTGGAAAAGACCACTAAGGCCATCTAGATCTGGTGCAGCCAGGTACACGATTAACCCAATCCCTTCCAGCTCATGCAATTTCCTGGAGAGAGAAAACATTTAAAATACTTAAATTCCACCTTCATCCCCACAATGAGCAGTAAATCCTGGGGCTAAGAGCAAACCTATATTCCCGCCCCTCACTGAGCAATAATTCCTGGAACTCAAAGCAAAATCAACCCCTTTCCCCCCCGTTCCCCCCTCCCTCCCCTCCGCATACTGACCAGTAATTCATTAGGGTAATTGAAGACTCCACTATCTCCCTATCCCCATCCCATTGAGTAGTAAATCCTGGTTAATACAGCAGACTCAGTCATCCCCCAACCCATCTCGTCCTCTCTTCCCCCAACTCCACTGGATCAGACCGCAAACTCACAATCAATCCCTCCCACCATTGAAGAGAAAGGCCACAATTGGACCAGAAATGCATCTGCATTCCTCCCTCCCCCCTTTACTCTGCACAAAAAGCAGGCATAGGACCAAAAACTTACATTTATCCTCCATTCCTACCAATCCCCCCCATTATCATGGGCACCTCAGGCCTTATCCATAAGATGAGGTTGTCACTACCAGTTTCTTTCAACCATTATGGGTCACTTGTGCAGTATCATCGGTGGTAAGGGGTAAGGCGCATGCTATTGAGCACTTTTATGTTGTCAATCCATCTGGTTTTAGTCTGCCTAGTGGCTTCTTCCATGCTGGTGGTGGTATGATGGTGAATGCTCTGGCAGGGTCAGAGTCAGAGTGGCACCTGATCAGTTATAACCATCCACAAATCAGACAGCAGTGGTTGATTAGTCAGATTATGTACAATGCCATTTTAAATTTTGTCCTGAGGCTTAACCATTAGTAGGGTGTGAAGCGATCTAGAATTGAATCTATTGATTTGCCTATTTATTACTTTGGAGTGTACCCACATTCTGAGCCATATTTCAATATGAATATTACTAATGCGTTGTAGAACCATACTTTGAGATTGCAGCTTAGATTTGATCTCCGTGTATGGGATAAAGAATTCATTACGGAGTTTGCAAGTGCCTATGTGAATTGTGTAATTGATTCCACTGTCTTGGGTGGATTGTTATCTACTATGAAAATAGCTGGAATTATATTCCATCCTCGCGATTTCATATTTGTCTTGTTCCAGCTGACCTAAAGACCAAGGCTAAATGCCACTTGTTCAAAGATTTGTAGGACTTCAGTGGTGGTGTCCACAGTTTTGGCTAAGGCCACTATGTTGTCGACAGAGTCCAGATCTGGATACATATACTCATTGCCTAAACTGGTCCCAAAAATACTTTTTCTGTTCTTGACTTCATGATGTTGTCAAAACCTGGCAAGAATAAGGTTGAGACAAGAACACAGCCCTGGCGTATTGAACTCGAAAAGCTCAGATAGCATTCTGTCAATATGGGCCCAGCTGCATAAGTTCTATGATTAGTGTAATTTTGTTTGGGATACCTAGAGATTGGAACAGGAGCCATAGGCGCTCTCGATTCAGTGAGTCAAAAACTTTTCTCAAATCAATATAGACAACATCGGGCCTAAAATTCTGGTCGGAGGCTTCCTTCGGACAAATGCCTCCGACCCGAAATTTTTTTACAGAAGTACCTGGTGGTCCTGGAGGTACCTTCGATTCCGGTCAGAGACCTTCACTCCATGCACAGTATATGAGGAGAAGACTTCCCTGTGTGCATGAAAAAGCTGGAGTCACATGGGCCTGGACCACCAATCACTCCGCGGTATTCTCATTGATAATAATGGGAACTCAGTTTCTCTGAATTCCCATTATTATCAATGAGAATAAACCTCTAAAACAAGAAACACAGCATAATAAATTAAAAAAGCACCTCACATATTTAAAATTAATTGAAATTAAAGTTAATTAAATGTTTTAGAAAAAATATTTTTTGGAATTTTTTTTAATGTGGTTTAATAGGGTTTAAAATAAACGTACTTTAATGGACAGGGTTTTTACTATAAAAATATGAATTTAAATTACATTTTTATATGTTTTAAAACTCTTACACTGGTAAAAGTAGGCTATGTGCCTGCTTTTACCAGGCGTAAGAGTTTGAAGGACATTCGCTGGGCATGAGTTGGGCAAATAGCCCATCTCTCCCACGCGAATGTCCTCCCGGGGATGCGGAGGATCTGTCAAGAAAAGTCTTCACAGATCGGAAAAGCTGGATTTTGGCGCATGCGCATCGCGCCCTGAAAACCGGCTTTTGCAAGGCCTCGTCGGGTCCATGCGCACTTCGTACAGACCTGATGAGGCTGGAATTTTAGTCCCAATGTGGCTCTTTAGTGCGTGTGGTTTGGCTGTTAGTTGTCGTAGCATAAATATCTGTTCAATGCTGGACCTATTCTCTCTTAAGCCAGCCTGAGCATAATTTACTGGCTTTAACCAAAGACCTTCACCTTCCCTCTGCACAGAAATGCTGATTTTTTTTGACTGGACCTTGTGGGCTGGTCAGAATGCGGCTGTTAAAATGGTGCGTGGCGTGAAACCAGTGACGATCGGTTGAATAGCTTGATACAACATTTTTAACCTCATTCTTGTAGACGCGGGGGATGAAAATTGGGGCTTAGGTGTTTGGACACAACCCCTCCCTCTTCCTTACATGTGTGATTGGAACTCAGTCCCCCACAGTCAAACAACACCCCCATTCCACACTGACCATTGTATTGAGGATCAGAGTCCACATAACTCAACTAAGCACATCTCCCAAACGCACTCCCCAAACCCCCATATCAACCATCACTTAGTTAATAGCAGCCAATTTCCTCATCCTCTTTTTCCCAGCTCCCTCTCCTTCTGCCCCTCCTTTCTTTCCCCTCTCATCCCTTGCTCCTCCACTACCTCATGACATCTCTCCATGCTCCCTTCTCTTCCCCTCATTCCTCCTCCCTTCCCCTCTCTTGCCACACTCCTTTCTCCCATCCCTCCCATCCCACCCTCCTCTCTCCACCTTCTTTCTCCTTCCCTCCACATCCTTCCTTCCTCCCTTTCTCCACCTCCTTCATAAGAACATAACAAATAGGAGCAGGAGTAGGCCGTACTGCCTCTCGAGCCTGCTCCGCCATTTAATACGATCATGACTGATCTGATCATGGACTCGGGTCCACTTCCCTGCCCGCTCTCCATAACCCCTTATCGTTTAAGAAACTGTCTATTTCTGTCTTAAATTTCTTCAATGTCCCAGTTTCCACAGCTCTCTGAGGCAGCAAATTACACAAATTTACAACCCTCAGAGAAGAAATTCCCCTTCATCTTAGTTTTAAATGGGCGGCCCCTTATTCTAAGATCATGCCCTCTAGTTCTAGTCTCCCCTATCAGTGGAAACATCCACTCTGCATTCTACCTTGTCAAGCCCGCTCATAATCTTATACGTTTCGATAAGATCACCTCTCATTCTTCTGAATTCCAACCTACTCAACCTTTCCTCATAAGTGAACCCCCTCATCTCCAGATTCAACCTAGTGAACCTTCTCTGAACTGCCTCCAAAGCAAGTATAATCCTTTTGTAAATATGGAAACCAAAACTACACGCAGTATTCCAGGTGTGGCCTCACCAATACCCTGTACAACTGGAGCAAGACTGCCCTGCATTTATACTCCATCCCCTTTGCAATAAAGGCCAAGATTCCATTGGCCTTTCTGATCACTTGCTGTACCTGCATACTAACCTTTTGTGTTTCATGCACAAGTACCCTCAGGTCCCGCTGAACTGCAGCACTTTGCAATCATTCTTCATTTAAATAATAACTTGCTCTTTGATTTTTTTTCTGCCAAAGTGCATGACCTCACACTTTCCAACATTATACTCGATCTGCCAAATTTTTGCCCACTCACTTAGCCTGTCTATGTTCTTTACAGATTTTTTGTGTCCTTCCTCTCTCTCTAACTCCTCTCTCCCTCCCTCTCTCTTTTGGTCACCTTACTTAAGGAAGGATATACTAGCTTTGGAGTGGGTACAGAGACGATTCATTCGGCTGATTCCGGAGATGAGGGGGTTACCTTATGATGATAGATTGAGTAGACTGGGTCTTTACTCGTTGGAGTTCAGAAGGATGAGGGGTGATCTTATAGAAACATTCAAAATAATGAAAAGGATAGACAAGATAGAGGCAGAGAGGTTGTTTCCACTGGTTGAGGAGACTAGAACTAGGGGGCACAGCCTCAAAATATGGGTGAGCCAATTTAAAACCGAGTTGAGAAGGATTTTCTTCTCCCAGAGGATTGTGAATCTGTGGAATTCTCTGCCCAAGGAAGCAGTTGAGGCTAGCTCATTGAATGTATTCAAATCACAGATAGATAGATTTTTAACCAATAAGGGAATTAAGGGTTACGGGGAGCGGGCGGGTAAGTGGAGCTGAGTCCACGGCCAGATCAGCCATGATCTTGTTGAATGGCGGAGCAGGCTCAAGGGGCTAGATGGCCTATTCCTGTTCCTAATTCTTATGTTCTTATGTTCTTATTAATTTGTGGGGTCAATAAGTTTCACAAATACTTGTACGATCGTAAGATAACCTTTGTTATGCACCATAAGCCCTGAACAGCAATCCTCCATCCAAAGTCCCCAGTTCCAACATTAGCTGCAGCCTGAATGCAGAGATGCTTTGATTTTGTCAGCATATACATATGATATTGATCAGCTGATCAGTGTAATGCTGATGCAATGTCTAGATTGCCTTTCCCATCACAAGTTACACCGGATAGGGAAGAAGTGTTTTATTTTTCATACATTGATGAACTGCCAGTTACAGCTGAAGAGATTGGTAGAGCAACCAAACGTGACTCAGTGATGTCAAAAGTGTATGATTATATCGCAAATGAATGGCCAAACAGGTATCAGACAACGATATTCATCCATTCTTCATTCGTAGGAATGAATTATCAGTCGATAAAGATTGTATCATGTGGGGTGCAAGAGTGGTTATACCAAATAAATTTAGGTCCAAATTATTAGGAGACCTCCATGACCAGCACCTGGGAATGTGATTGACTAAGAGTTTTGCATGGAGTTATTTATGGTGGCCAGGTCTTGATAAAGATATAGAGTACATCGTGAGTCAGTGTACGACATGTCAATCGGTAAGCAAGCAACCACCATCAGTACCATTACAGCCATGGAAATGGCCTCCCAGGGTGTGGCAAAGGCTACATATTGATTTTGCTGAGTTAGAAGGACAACAATTGTTCATTGTGATTGATAGCCATTCGAAGTGGGTTGAGGTGTTTCCAATGTGGAAAATAAAAAGTAAAATATTAGACATTTTATTTTCTTCATTTGGCCTCCCAGAAGAAATTGTTTCGGATAATGGACCACAATTTAGTTCCGAAGAATTTGCACAGTTCACGAGCAAAATTGGTGTGAAACATACTAAGGTTCCACCGTACCACCCTGCTTCGAATGGTGCAGCAGAGCGCACTGTACAAATTGTAAAACATGTTCTCATAAAACAAATGTTAGATTCAATTCCAAAGAAACGACAGTTGTTATTGGATAACAAATTGGCTAATTTTTTGATTACATATCGTAATATTCCTCATACAATTACTGGTAGAACACCAGCAGAGTTGTATCTCAAACGACAGCCACGAACCAGATTCTTGTTGTTAAAACCAAATTTGGCACAGTCCGTAGAAAAGACACAATTAAGACAGAAAGAGAATCATGATAGAGGTAGAGTAAAAGAGAGAAGTGTGAAATTAAACCAAAAGGTGAGAGTGAAGAACCATCACCATAAATGGTTAAAGTGGTTACTGGGAAGAGTGGTGAAGATATGTGGTCCTCACACATATTTGGTAAAGATGTTTGATAATGGACAGGTTAGGTTTGTTCATATTGATCACATTTTACCTATAGACATGGAAGGAGTTGAAGGTGGGAATGATTCAATTATTTCTGACTCATCAGATAGTTTTGATGTACCAGTAGCAAATCCTACATCCAGTGTACTGGAAACAAATCCAAGAGAAAATCAGAATGTAAGTCTGAGTCTGAGTCAGGAAAATAAAGAGCCTGAAGTTAGAGTGAGTTCAAATGAAAATCAAGGAAATTCCGTGGAGGAAAACGTTCCTCAGGATGAATCTCGAATGAGTTTAGATTCGACACCATGTTTGGAATGTTCTGTTCGAGAGCAAAGATATCCCCTTCGAAACACAAAACAAGTGATTAAGTTAAATTTGTAAATATGGAAAAAAATAAGTCTATATCCTGTGTTATGTATAAACATACAAGTTATGTATGATATAATAACTTCTTCATTAAGGAGGGAGAAGTGTAATATCTGTGAGCTTGTAATGTTTGTAGCTCCACACTGTAGATGTGGACGTATTGTGTACTGCAAGTGCATAGTTAATAATCAACAGAACCAGGCATGTTCTGGAGGCTTCCGACAGAGCTGCTTGCCGTTAGTGTGTGCTGTGCTCTGTGAATATATTACAGCCGCCAACGGGCAACCTGGCACCCACTCTTGGGTGCCGGGCCGCTGGCCCGACCAAAACCTTTTCTGGTGGCCCAGTGACCAAAGTTAAAAAAAAATGTTCGAATCTCTCCACTTGAATGGAGGGGAGAAAGCGTGATGACACACACACGCTGTGACGTCACCACGTTGATTGACAGCAGCGGACGGCCCCACCCACCCATTTTCAGCCAGTTAGTCTGGCTTTGAGTCTAAGGCCCGCAACCCATTATGATCCATTTCCTGCAGGAGTTTGAAAAAAATTCAAAATCCTGAAAATGGATCTACTCATCGCACCAAGAGTTCCAGCGGTGAGTAACAGCTAAAAACTCATAGGTGTTGCAGCTTTCTGTGCACCTGAATTTCGGCCCCATTAACTCTGTTTCTCTATCCACAGATGCTGCCTGACCTGCTGAGTATTTCCAACATTTTAAAAATGTTGATTTAAATGTAATTTTTGCTTTGTAATATTGTTTGTGTTTAATAGTAAATTAAACAAATAATGTTATCAGATTATACAGATTGAAAGTTGTATTGCACTGTAATTTCAATTTCTTTTCACTTGAACGGCACATAAATCAAATGCACAAACTTCCCTAAAGGCTTGTATTACAATTAATTATTTCAACTGAATTTTGACATCAAATTGTTGGAAAGAATTTCTTGCATCAGATTAATTTATCTTTCATACTGCGCTGCATCAGAGCTCTGCTGTCTGTTCTTTGGTCTCCATGGAAACCATAAAATTGAAACAACAATAGGATTGTTTCTGGCGAAATCAGTTTCTGAAAGAAAGTAAGTTACTATGGGCTCAATTTTCCCCAAATATCTGCGCTGTTTTTTTGGTGTGCACCATTTTTTTTGGAGTAAATAAAAATCTCCAGTTTCTCAAGTTTCTGCACCAGTGTAATTCACTCAGGTACGATTTGTTTAGGCTACGCTTTTTTTGCGTTAAAGGGGACGTATCCTGATGTCTGCGCCAGTTTTTGACATTTAAGCAAGTTTGGCCAACTTAGATTTTTTTCTACGACGGCGGATGTGACCATTCCTAAAAAACCTTCTGGGCATTTAACAAAAATCAGCACACATTACAAAATCGGCGCCAAAAGACGCCATTGTTTTTAGCTGAAGTTTTGGGGGGAATGAGGAAGGCAGAGAATATGCAACAGAAATCTTAATTTTTTGAAAGTCAAAAGGGAGAAATTGAAAGTGTAATGCAATTCTTGAATTTTTGATTTTTTTCGAAGTACCACCCCACCAATTCTCCTCTCCTCACCGGGCTAGAGGGTCGGAGCACCGGCTGGCAGGATATCTCCCTCGCCCAGACACAGGACCTTGGGGCTCAGCTTCAAAAGAAGCCCGTGGGGAAGGGGGAGTGGGGCGGGTGTGGTGGTGGGGGGGCTGGTAGAAGCTGAGCTCCTGTGTCCGGGCGAGGGAGCAATTCTGCCGGTGGTTGTGTGATACTTTGGAAAAAAAATCAAAAATTCAAGAATTGCATTACACTTTCTGGCCCCAAATGCCTAGCTGCCCGTTGTAAACAAGCCCATTGTGCATGCGCAGATCAGGGTGTGGTCCACACTTGAGCGTCCACCTTGGAGAGAGAGGAAGAAGAAGAGGTGTGAGTGCTTTGTCCTTGTGTTTTGAGGTTGTTGCAAAGCTACAATTTAATTATGGGGACAATATTGACAATGCCATACCTCGTGCAAACCTTCTGCATGATGGTGTTGCGGAGGAGAAGATTGATTGGACAACATCACCGAAGGAACTTCAGCGCACATAGGATGATGAGCAGGAGGCCTTACCCACATTGGGTATATTGAGACAGGCATTCATACCTGCACCTGAGTGATGCAGACTGTGTGAGAAGGCAGCGTTTCCGCAAAGAAGTTGTAACCGAGATCTGTGAGTTAATAAAAGCAGACCTGCAACCTAGAAGCGCCAGGAGGACTGCTTTGTCAGTTCAAGTGAAGATTACAGCTACACTTTCATTTTATGCATCTGCATCATTCCAGACCACAACTGGGAATGTGTGCGTCATTTCTCAACATGCAGCACATATCTGCATACGGCAGGTGACTGCTGCTCTGTATGCCCAGAGGAATGATTACATAAAGTTCCCCGTGACTGCCCTGGCAATGTGTGACACGGCTGTGGACTTCTCCAGGATTACTGGCTTCCCCAAGGTACAGGCATTGATTGTACCCACATCACCTCTGGATGATTCCAAGATGTACAGGAACAGAAAAGGCTTCCACTCCATGAACATACAGCTCGTCTGTGACGATATGCATCGCATCATGGCAGTTGATGCGAGATACCCTGGGAGCACCCATGATGCTTTCATCCTACATGAGAGCGCTATTTCTGCCATGTTTCAGCAGCAGCCAGAAGGGCAGAGCTGCCTGCTGGGGGACAAGGGTACGGTCTCACCACCTGGCTCATGACGGCCCTACGCGTAACCCGGACGGAAGCTGACCGGGAATACAGCATGTCGCACGTTGCGACGCGCAGCATCATAGAGAGGACCATTGGTATCTTGAGCAGCGTCTCCGATGCCTAGACCATTCTGGAGGCTACTTGCAATACTCCCTTGAGATTGTCAGTCAGTTCACTGTTTTCTGCTGCATGCTGCACAACTTAGCCATCATGAGGCAACAGTAGATGGTAGTAGAAGACCCACCTGAGGTGAGAGTGGCTGATGATGAGAAGGAAGATGCAGATGACGAGGACGAGGAAGCCATGCAAAGACCTGAACCTGGAGCATGACAGCGGAGGAGGGCGGGCTGTCATACCCCTTTAAAGATTGCTCGAGCCTTGTGCCAGCAGCTCATCCGTGAACGCTTTGCTGCCTGAAGACTCAGCGGCAACTATTCCAAATAGACCATGTTTACTGTTTGAACCTGTTCCGTAATGTTGTGTTGTGGTAATAATGGACCAAATAATATAAATTATTCTTTAGTTCAAAAAGTTGTGTTAATAATGGAACACATAATGTAAATGATTCAGTTATAATTTAAAATAGATATTTTATTCAAAATTTTAACACTTGTATCAAACTTTAAACTATTCAGTTAAGATCACTTACAAACTTTTAAACTTGTAAATTTACAATCATTTACAAAAAACTTTTAATTTGAGGACAGTTAAAATAACAATAACATAAGAACAACAGTAACGACCACAACAACAACAACAATAGCAACAAAGAAAGGCTGCACCCATCTCTACTCCACCTTATTCTAAGACCACCCGCTGCGCTTGGTCTTGGTGACTCCACCCCTGCCCGCTGGCAGTGGCGCAGCGTTTCTTGGGTTTACCAAGTTTATTCTTTCGAGCATCTCGGGTAATGCGCACTTGTTGTTGGGGTGGGCACGGGCAGGCGGTAATGTGCAAGGCCTGGCTTGGGCCTCTTCAGAGGTTGGTCTGGGGATTGGAGTAGGAGAGGGTGTTGATTCTGTCAATCGCCGCGGGCGTGTTCCCTTATTGCAGCAGTAACCTCCAACATTCCTTCCCTCATGTGCCCCAACAGCTTTTCAACTACCTCTGACATTCATTCCCTCATTTCATTCATTCATTCGTAGGCAGTCCCTCAAAATTGAGGAAGACTTGCTTCCACTCCAAAAGTGAGTTCTCAGGTGACTGAACAGTCCAATATGGGAATTACAGTCTCTGTCGCAGGTGGGACACACAGTCGTTGGAGGAAAGAGTGGGTGGGGAGTCTGGTTTGCCGCACACTCCTTCCGCTGCCTGCGCTTCTTTTCTGAATGCTCCCGGCAAGGAGACTCGAGGTGCTCAGCACCTTCCCGGATGCTCTTCCTCCACTAAGGGCGGTCTTTGGCCAGGGACTCCCAGGTGTCGGTGGGGACGTTGCACTTTATCAAAGAGGCTTTGAGGGTGTCCTTGAAACGTTTCCTCTGCCCACCTGGGGCTCGCTTGCCGCATAGGAGTTCCAAGTAGAGCGCTTGCTTTGGGAGTCTCGTGTCGGGCATGCGGACATTGTGGTCCACACAGCGGAGCTGTTCGAGTGTGGTCAGTGCTTCGATGCTGGGGATGTTGGCCTGATCGAGAACACTGACGTTGATGATTCTGTCCTCCCAGGGGATTTGCAAGATCTTGCTGGTGGTATTTCTCCAGTGATTTGAGGTGTCTACTGTACATGGACCATGTCTCTGAGCCATACAGGAAGGCGGCTATCACGCAGCCCTGTAGACCATAAGCTTGGTGCCAGATTTGAGGGCCTGATCTTCGAACACTCTCTTCCTTAAGTGGCCAAAGGCTGTGCTGGCGCACTGGAGGTGGTGTTGAACCACATCGTCGATGTCTGCCCTTGCTGATAATAGGCTCTCAAGGTATGGAAAATGGTCCATACCGCCCTCATGTGCCCCGATAGCGTCTCAACTACCTGCGACATTCCATCCCTAATATGCCCGAATAGTTTCCCATTTCTCACGAGAGTGTTGTTACTTCTCCCGACAGTCCCGATACATCATCACCCACCCCGCCGATGGTGCTCAGGAATGATCGCGTAAGGTCAATGCTCTCCCTACTCATTGCCACCATCTGGACCACATCTGTTACATCCTGTCGAGTTCTCCTTCCCCTCCTCACCCTGGGTGTGGCTTGCTGCACCCCACTGGGATCCGCAGCCTCGGACAGTGGGGCCCTGGGTGTGGCTTGTTGCACTCCACTGGGATCCATAGCCTCGGACAGTGGGGCCCTGGGTGTGGCTTGCTGCACCCCACTGGGACCCGGAGCCTCGGACGGTGTGAAACCAGGAAATGTCGCACCACTCAGGAAAGGGGCTGGCACCTCAATGGGCAGCACCAGCACCTCCTCCAGAGTGGGTACAACAGTAGGGGCTTCATCCATCCCCACCACCTCCACCTCCTCCTCACCCCCATGCTCTTGGTCTGGAAGGTGGGATTGGAAGATGTTCTCCTCTTAAGGCTCGTCCGCGTCTGAATCATCATCTGCATCGGCTTCAGCCTCGTCAGGGTTGGCCTCAAGTTCTGCAAAATATAGCAGAACAAACAAATGGTTAGCAGCAGAGGAGGGGCAGGGTGGCATGAGTAGGCTTACACAGCGCAGGCAGCAGGCTCATTTGAAGGACCACAATGATAGCACATTGGGCATCAACGAAAGCGTAGCTGACGGAGACCTCCCCATGAACCGAAGCATGACTGGCCCACGCAGTACTTAACATTTAGCAAAGCCAGACTGTGGAATTTACAGGACTTGCCCTCTCCCTTGAGTGTGGGCCCAGCTTGTGCAGTGGTAGTTACTTTTCTCCAGGCAGGACCCATCAAAGCAGCGACCCTCTCTTCCACGGGTGTCAGTGGGTGCAGATTTGCTGGGCCTCCTCCTGTTCGAGTTCTCTTTTTTTTGTTATGAGCCAGCTTCCTCTGCAAAGATGAAAATATAACTTTTGAGAGAGGGTGTACTTCTGCTAGGTGTGACATACAGATGGTCACATTTACAATTGAAATTCCAGTGAATAAATGAAAATATTACTTACACCAACTGTTTGACCATGGTTCTGCTGCTACTTTTTGCACTGGCCTCCGGACTTCGGGATGGTCACCATTGTACAGTAATCTTGTGAAAGTTTGTTCCAGCGTTTCTTCATTTTTTCTGGTGTAACTTTTGTTTGACCTTTGCTGGTGTCCAGCTCGTGCCATCTGACCTCAATTACGGCGACCAGGGCCTCCACTTTGTCCTCAGAGAAATTCTTGGGCCTTGAGCCGCATTGCATATTGCAGCTCCGATTTTTTTTCCACTCAGAAGAAAAGTTCTCACACGCAACTGGCTCTTTAAAAATGGTGGAATGCAGACTGGGAGGTGTACTGGGCATGCGAGCCCATACCAGTCACATAGAAAACGTCATTTCCCCCCCCCCCCCCCACGGCGCAGACCTTAGGTTCCACCCCCCAAAGCTAAAGGACAGGCTGCACCCACCAAATTCAAAAATTACAACGGGGAAAGTTGCAAGTTTTTTTTTGGCATAGTTGGGGCCCCCAAAAAATGGACGTAACTCTTCAACTACGCCAAACAACGGCATTGGGGAGAATTGAGCCCACTCTCATAATCATCTATATCATAACTCAATGTTTACAACAACAGATCCTAATATTGAGACATGCTCAGTGAATAGAAAGAAATCCCAGTTATGTTGTACAAATTGCAATAGCTAACAGTTTCAGCAAAATTACATTTTTTACTTCAGCATATAAATAGGAACCAGCAAATCAGTCATCTTAGAACCATTCATTCTAAAGGTATTCAAGGTTAACAGTGAAGGTGATTTTTGAGGAACACAAAGTGATATATGTTCACACCATTAATGTATGCTGCTCATAAATGATTCCTGGCTTGATGGTTGTCAGGAAAGTGGGGTAAAGAATGGATGTCAGTTTGAGGGTCTTCCTAACAAAGGGTGCCGGGAGACAATTTTTATTCAGTTGGGTTTGCTTGACTCCTGCATCTGCAAGAAAATAATTTGTCAACATTAAAGCAGGAAACTTAAAGAAAGTGGTCGAATATAATAGCCCCTCACCCCGGAACGGTGCAATTTAAGATGGTGGGAGTTGCATCCCCTGCCATCATAACGTGCACAGGACATCCAGCCCTCCCCATTGACCCTAAGCTATATGTGGACCTACTTTACAGTCAGATGTCACAGCATTATTATGTCATCAGTGTTGTGATGCAATTTTAACTGCCGCGATCAAAAGGCCAACATGAGACCAAACCTAAACCATAGCGGGAGTAAATCACCTTTTCTTGTGGGCCAAGAGGTGCTTCCCCAGGTCCTGCAGAGTCCTTGGGGTACCCCAACCCCACCATGCCTCTCCCTTCCAGCAATGGTAATCGTGGGTAACCCCCTCACAGCACTAACATCATCATGTGGGCTGTCCCTTTAAATTCTTGGCATCCTTGGAATCCCACCACAATTTCTTCTGCCCACCGGCCCCATCACTTGTGCCAGCTTTGGGTAGGAGACAGTGATGGATCATTCAAATTAAAAAAGCATTTATATAGTGTTATCTATGTGGACTTGTATTTACTCTGTACAACCACCAGAGGGCTCATTCCCCGGAGTCCCAAGGGATCCCATAATCCCTTGGGAGCACAGGTGTTTAAGAAGGCTTCACAGGTTGGAGAGGCATTCTGGAGACCTGTAATAAAAGACTATGGTCACACTTTACTTTGAGCTCACAGTGTTCAGTCTGACTCTTTCTCCATACACTACAACTGGCGACGAGATATAGATAGCGAACCCAAAGATGCAGAGAACAGTGGCCATCCTGGAGAAATTTTCGGAGGGAGATGATTGGGAAACTTTTGTGGAGTGACTCGACCAATACTTCGTGGCCAATGAGCTAGATGGGGAAGAGAACGCTGCCAAATGAAGGGCGATCCTCCTCACTGTCTGTGGGGCACCAACATATGGCCTCATGAAAAATCTGCTCACTCCAGCGAAACCCACGGAGAAATCGTGCGACGATTTGTGCACATTGGTGCAAGAGCATTTGAACCCGAAGGAAAGCGTTCTGATGGCGAGGTACCGGTTCTACACCGACAAAAGATCTGAAGGTCAGGAAGTGGCGAGTTATGTCGTCGAGCTAAGACGCCTTGCAGGACATTGCGAATTTGAAGGACGTTTGGAGTACATGTTCAGAGACTTTTTCGTATTTGGCATTGGCCACGAAACCATGCTTCGCAAACTTTTGACTGTAGAGACCCCAACCTTGAGTAAGGCCACAGCGATAACCTAGGCGTTCATTGCCACCAGTGACAATACTAAGCAAATCACTCAGCACACAAATGCTGCTACAAGTACTGTGAACAAAATTATGTTGTTTTCGAATCGGAATGTACAGAGCAGGTCATATATACCTGCAGCTACACGTCCGCAGATGTCTCAGAGTCCACTATCAAGGCTGATGAATGCATGGCCATTAACACATTGTTGGCGCTGCGGGGGTGATCATCGTTTCCATTCATGCTGATTCAAAGGATACGTTTGCAAGGGCTGTGTAACAATGGGACACCTCCAACGAGTGTGCAGGCGAGCTGTTAAACCTGCAAACCACCAAGTTGCAGAGGAGGATCATGACGAACCGGAGCCTCAGACCAAGGAGGCAGAGGTACATGAGGTACACACATTCACCACGATTGTCCCCTGATATTGCTGAATGTTGAACTAAGTGGACTCCTGGTGTCAATGGAGCTGGACACGGGCACAAGCCAGTCCATCATGGGCAAAAAGACTTTCAAAAGGTTGTGATGCAACAAGGCTTCAAGGCCAGTCTTAACTCCAATTCGCACGAAATTAAGAACTTACACAAAAGAACTGATTCCTGTAATCGGCAGTGCTACCATAAAGGTCTCCTAAGATGGAGCGGTGCACAAGCTATCACTCTGGGTGGTACCAGGCGATGGTCCCACACTGCTCGGCAGGAGCTGGCTGGGAAAGATACGCTGGAACTGGGATGACATCTGAGCATTATCGCCTGCTGATGACACTTTGTGTGCCCAGGTCTTAAACAAATTTCCTTCGCTGTTCGAACCAGGTATCAGGAAATTCCAAGGAGCAAAAGTGCAGATTCACCGAATTCCGGGGGCGCGACCCATCCATCACAAGGCGAGAGCAGTACCGTACATGATGAGAGAAAGGGTAGAGATCGAGCTAGTCTGGCTACAAAGAGAGGGCATCATCTCACCGATCAAGTTCAGCGAGTGGACCAGTCCTACTGTCCCAGTCCTCAAGGGAGACGGCACCATCAGAATCTGTGGCGATTACAAAGTAACTATCAATCGTATCTCCCTGCAGGACCAATACCCACTACCAAAAGCCAATGACCTCTTTGCAACGCTGGCAGGAGGAAAGACGTTCACGAAGCTGGATTTGACTTCAGCCTACATGACGTAGGAACTGGAGGAATCATCGAAGGCCCTTACCTGCATCAACACGCACAAAGGTCGTTTTGTTTATAACAGATGGCCGTTTGGAATCCGATCCGTGGTGACAATATTCCAGAGAACCATGGAAAGTTTACTGAAGTCGGTCCCGCACACCGTAGTCTTCCAGGACGACATCTTGGTCACAGGTCGGAACACAGTCGAGCACCTGCAGAACCTGGAGGAGGTTCTTAGTCGACTCAAATGCGTGGGACTCAGGTTAAAACGCTCGGTGAGTTTTCCTGGCGCCTGAAGTGGAGTTCCTGGGAAGGAGGATTGCGGCGGACGGTATCAGGCCCACCAACGCGAAGACAGAGGCAATCGAGAATGCACCGCGGCCACAGAACATGATGGCGCTGTGGTCGTTTCTGGGACTCTTGAACTACTTTGGTAATTTCTTACCGGGTCTCAGCACCCTGCGAGAACCACTGCATGTCTTACTACGAAAAGGGGGCGAATGGGTTTGGGGCAAAAGTCAAGAAAATGACTTTGTAAAAGCGAGAAAATTGTTATGCTCAAACAAATTGCTTGTGTTGTATGATCCATGTAAGCGTTTGGTACTAGCATGTGATGCGTCGTCATATGGCGTCGGGTGTGTATTGCAACATGCTAATGATTTTGAGAAACTGCAACCGGTTGCTTATGCATCCAGGAGTCTGTCTAAGGCCGAGAGAGCCGACAGCATGATTGAAAAAGTAGCGTTAGCGTGTGTCTATGGGGTAAAGAAAATGCATCAATACCTGTTTGGGCTAAAATTCGAATTGGAAACTTACCATAAGCCACTTATATCCCTGTTTTCCGAGAGTAACGGGATAAATACCAACGCATCGGCCCGCATCCAGAGATGGGCATTCACGTTGTCCGGATACAACTACGCCATCCGCCACAGGCCAGGCACAGAAAACTGCGCCGATGCTCTCAATAGGCTGCCATTGCCCACCACGGGGGTGGAAATGGCGCAGCCCGCAGATCTAGCCATGGTTATGGAAGCATTTGAGAGTGAGCAATCACCCGTCACTGCCCGGCAGATCAAAACCTGGACAAGCCAAGACCCCTTATTATCTCTCGTCAAAAGTTGTGTGCTTCACGGGAGCTGGTCCAGTGTCCCAGTGGAAATGCAGGAAGAGATAAAGCCGTTCCAGCGGCGCAAAGATGAAATGTTTATACAGGCAGACTGCTTTCTGTGGGGCAATCGAGTCGTGGTCCCCAAGAAGGGCAGAGACACCTTCATCAATGACCTCCACATTACCCACCCAGGCATCGTAATGATGAAAGCGATAGCCAGATCCCACATTTGGTGGCCCGGTATCAATGCGGACTTAGAGTCCTGCGTTCACAGATGTAATACATGCTTGCAGTTAAGCAATGTACCCAGGGAGGCGCCGCTAAGTTTATGGTCTTAGCCCTCCAAACCGTGGTCTAGGGTACACGTCGACAATGCAGGCCCATTCTTGGATAAAATGTTCCTTGTGGTTGTAGATGCGTACTCTGACATGTATGTAACTTTTATGTAACAACACTGCAATACTATGTATACGTAAGAAATGCACACCTTGATCACAGGGGGTGAACTTGTGGGAGACACTCCTCATCTGGTCAACCAGGTATATAAAGGGAGGTCCCACGCAGGGTCATCACTTATTGGTCCTGTGAATAAAGGTGCAGGTCATGGTGTGACCTTGTCCATAGAATATGCCTCGTCTGAATTTGTGGTATTGTGTAAGGACTTTACATTGGCGACGAGAAACGGGAATCAACGACCCTCGAGAATGGCCACCGGCAGCACAGATGAACGGTACTATGTTGGTGAGGACTGGGATGCTTTTATTGAGAGGCTCCAGCAGAGTTTTGTCACGAAGGACTGGCTGGGAGATGCAGCGGCCGACAAGCGAAGGGCTCATCTGCTGACCAGTTGGTCATCACTTGGTCCTGTGAATAAAGGTTCAGGTCATGGAGTAACCTTGTCCATAGAATGTACCTCATGTGGATTTGTGGTATTGTGTAAGGACAAGTGGATTGAATATGCGATAATGACGGCTAGCACGTCCGCTGCCACCACTGAAAGCCTGTGGGCCATGTTTGCCACTCATGACTTACCCGATGTTTTGGTGAGCGATAACAGGCCATGTTTTACCAGTGCTGAGTTCAAAGAATTCATGACCCGTAACGAGATCAAATATGTCACATTTGCCCCTTTTAAACCAGCGTCCAATGTTCAGGCAGAGAAAGCAGTGTAAACCATCAAGCAAGGCTTGACGAGGGTAACTGAAGGCTCACTGCAGACTTGCCTATCCCGAGTCCTGCTTAGCTACTGCACGAAACCCCACTCACTCACTGGGATCCCACCTGCTGAACTCCTGAAAAGAGCACTTAAGACAAGGCTCATTAGTTCACCCTGATCGACATGAACCGGTAGAGAGCAGGCGGCTTCAACAAAGTGCATACCATGATAGTGCAAATGTGTCACGCGAGATTGAAGTCAATGATCCTGTATTGGTATTAAATTATGGACAAGGTCCCAAGTGGCTTCCCGGCACTGTCGTGACCAAAGAGGGGAGCAGGGTGTTTCGGGTCAAACTTTCAAATGGACTCATTCACCAGAAACACTTGGACCAAATCAAACTCAGATTCACGGCCTACCCTGAGCAACCCACCTTGGACCCTACCTTTTTTGATCCCCCAAAATACACACCAGTGGCAACCGACACCACGGTTGACCACAAAGCAGAACCCATCATCCACAGCAGCCCTGCAGGGCCCAACACACCAGTCAGCCCAGCAAGGCCAGCTGCACAGCAGCCCAATGAGGGCCCAACAAATGATTCAACAACACCAGCTTTCACACCAAGACGGTAAGAAAGGGTCCCAGATCTACTCACATTGTAAACAGTTGCCCTATTGACTTTGGGGGGGGGGGAATGTTGTTATATATGTGGACTTGTATTTACTCTGTACAGCCACCAGAGGGCTCATTCCCCGGAGTCCCAAGGTTGGGAACACAGGTATTTAAGGAGGCTTCACAGGTTGGCGAAACACTCTGGAGACCTGTAATAAAAGACTAAGGTCACACTTTACTTTGAGCTCACCGTGTTCAGTCTGACTCTTTCTCCATACACTACATATAGCTCCTTTCATGACCTCAGGACTTCCCAAAGCGATTTACAGCCAATTAAGTACTTTTGAAGTGTACTCACTGTTGTAATGGAAACGGGGCAACCAATTTTCACATAGCAAGCTCCCACAAATAAAAATGTGATAATGACCAGATAATCTGTTTTTAGTGATGTTGATTGAGCGATAAATATTGGCCAGGACACCAGGGATAACTCTGCTGCTCCTCTTCGTGATAGTGCTATCGGTTCTATTATATCCACCGAAGGAAGCAGACAGGGCCTCGGCTTAATGTGTCATCTGAAAGACAGCACTTCCGACAATGCAACACTCCCTCAGCACTGCACTGGAGTGTCAGCCTAGCTTTTTGTGCTCAAGTCTTGGGAGTGGGACTTGAACCCACAACCTACTGACTCAGAGGCGAGAGTGCTACCACCTCAGCCACTGCTGGATTAAAAAAATCAGGGCCTCATGCTGAGCTCGCCACAGGGGTTTCCATCCTGTCCCACGCCCCCATCCACCCCAAATGTGCCTCAAGTTAAAATTGACAATGAGATGTTAATTGCAGTTAGCAAATAAATAATGACGATATATCATGGTGAAATACAATTAATGTGTTAATAAGTGATAAACGATGATTGTCTTTGTGGACAGTGGAACGACTGAAATTCTTCACTAATGATATTTTTTGCTGACTGCAACTCTGAGTGATTCTTTAAATTCATAAAAGGCACAAACTTCTGTCTTCTCTTTAGTATTGCAGAATTCAATATGTAAGAAATAATCAACTTTCACACCTCAGAATTAACATTGCTGTGGCCAGTTAAATTATGAATTGTATATTTGATGAAACTTGCATCAATAATCGCTTGTCAATGGAGATTACCTAATGCCATCACAACAACAAATTAATCATTCGACTTGAATTTGTAATGTATTTTTTAAGGATTACTTGAAGTAGGACCGAGTATTACTTCAATGCATAGATTTCACAGCTCTCGGTCACAGGAACTGATCATAAGAAATTTGCAGAACAGCAAAATTTCTACTCTGTATTTCTATCCCCATAAAATACATTTCAGTTTTTTTTTTCTTTTTCCTGTGCGTCTTGTGGCAATCTCAAGCAATGGGAAGATAAGGAAATAAATGGTTGTTAAAGTGCATAATCTGACTAGTTTTAAAATGTGTAAATTAATTTATATATTTTTGGGGTGAATTTTCTGACTGCAGTGAAATTGAAGATGACTTGTACTGAGCACCCAGTATCCATTTCAAGCACCCCAGTTGGGTGAGATGCAGAGTGAAGCTCTCTTTTCTGCATGATATACTTGTGTCTTAACTCCATTTCTGTTCTGTGAGCCACAGCCAGTAATATTTTTCTATTTTCTGTGGGAAAACTAGCTGATTGAGTGTCTTTGACACCTCTTCAGCTGACATCAAGAATTTCGAGTATGAGGAATCGCAGACGTGAATCTGCACCATCCTACTCATAAGTACAAGAGTAATGATGGACCAAATGCACCTGCTACAGGTACAACGTACGAAATCCGGAATCCTCGGGACCGAGTCCGTGCCAGTTTTTGGGTTTTTCCCGATTTCAGACGAAATCAATAGTCTGAAATCCGGAATCCTTGACCAAATCTGTGTCGGATGTCGCGTTTTGCCGGATTTCGGACCTTACCGCTCACCGATTCACGCCGCTCCTCATCGCTCACCACTTCTCGCCGCTCACGGATTCACGTCACTCCTCCGCCTGCCGATTCCTGCCACCCGCATGCAGCGTTGCATTTTTTACCTGTTTCCTCGTCCCTCGCTGCCCGATGTTGCCATCTTGGCCGCCTCAAAATGTCCAGTTTTCGGACAATAATTCCAGAATCCGGATGACTCCATCCTGGCTGCCTCAAAATGTCTGTTTTTCAGACAATAATTCAGGACACCGGACGACTCCATCTCTGATGCGCAAAATGTCCGGTATTCGGACAATTCCAGTTTTGGGAGTTCCAGATTCATGACGTTGCACCTGTATAAATATTCTCTAGAATGATAGCTGACGAGTCCGTCTGTTATGCTAGCCAAAACCTAATGAATAATTGGTGAATCACAATAATGCTACTGTAAAAAACCTAGAACAGAGGACAAAAATCAGGTAAATTGCCTTTGTAGATTGTTATCCGGTACAAGGTCATAACATGTTTCCTGTTGATTCTGTTAGAACCTTGTTCACAACTCAGATGGCA
The DNA here is from genome assembly GCF_044704955.1 of Pristiophorus japonicus. Lineage (NCBI taxonomy): Eukaryota > Metazoa > Chordata > Chondrichthyes > Pristiophoridae > Pristiophorus > Pristiophorus japonicus. The sequence continues at coordinate 124,775,377 of NC_091979.1, read as the reverse complement.
GGATAAGAGATGTGAATGTAGTGATACAGACATTGCAATCAGGGAGGAGGTGTGTGAAATATTAAATTAAATATTAGTGACAGAGAAAGTATTAAGGGGCTTAGCAGCTTTGAAAGTGGATAAATCCCCAGGCCCGGAAGATCTGTATCCCAGGCTGTTAAGAGAATCAAAAGAGGAAATAGCAGAGGCTCGGGCCATCATTTTCCAAGCCTCTCTGGCTACAGGTGTGATGCTGGAGGACTGCTAACGTTGTTTCTTTGTTTGGAAGGGGAGAAAGGGATAGCCGAGTAATTACAGGCCAGTTAGTGGTGGGAAAATTATTGGAAAAAATTCTGAGGGACAGGATAAATCTTCATTTGCAAAGACACAGATTAATCAAGGACAGTCAGCATGGATTTGTTATGGGAAGGTCGTGTCTGACTAACTTGATTGGATTTTTTGAGGAGGTAACAAGGAAGATTGATGAGGGTCGTGTGTTTAATGTAGTGTATAGGATTTTAGCAAGGCTTTTGATAAGATCCCACATGTCAGATTAATCATAAAAGTAAAAGCCCATGGGATCCAGGGCAAAATGGCAAGTTGGAACCAAAATTGGCTCCGAGGCAGGAAGCAAAGGGTAATGATTGATGCGTGTTTTTGTGACTGGAAGGCTGTATCCAGTGGGGTTCCACAGGGCTCATAGAAACGTAGAAAATAGGTGCAGGAGTAGGCCATTTGGCCCTTCGAGCCTGCACCACCATTCAATAAGATCATGGCTGATCATTCCCTCAGTACCCCATTTCTGCTTTCTCGCCATACCCCTTGATCCCCTTAGCCATAACGGCCATATCTAACTCCCTCTTGAATATATCCAATGAACTGGCATAAACAACTCTCTGCGGTAGGGAATTCGACAGGTTAACAACTCTCTGAGGGAAGAAGTTTCTCCTCATCTCAGTCCGAAATGGCCGACCCCTGATCCTAAGACTGTATCCCCTGGTTCTGGACTTCCCCATCATTGGGAACATTCTTCCCACATCTAACCTGTCCAGTCCCATCAGAATCTTGCAAGTTTCTATGAGATCCCCTCTCATCCTTCTAAACTCCAGTGTATAAAGGCCTAGTTGATGCAGTCTCTACTCATATGTCAGTCCCGCCATCCCGGGAATCAGTCTGGTGAATCTTCGCTGCACTCCCTCAATAGCAAGAACGTCCTTCCTCAGATTAGGAGACCAAAACTGAACACAATATTCCAGGTGAGGCCTCACCAAGGTCCTGTACAACTGTCTCCCTGCTCCTGTATTCAAATCCCCTAGCTATGAAGGCCAACATACCATTTGCCGCCTTCACTGCCTGCTGTACCTGCATGCCAACTTTCAATGACTGATGAACCATGACCCCCAGGTCTCGTTGCATCTCCCCCTTTCCAAATCTGCCGCCATTCAGATAGTATTCTGCCTTCATGTTTTTGCCCCCAAAGTGGATCTCACATTTATCCACATTATACTGCATCTGCCATGCGTTTGCCCACTCACCTAACCTGTCCAAGTCACTCTGCAATCTTTGAGCATCCTCCTCACAGCTCACACCGACACCCACCTTAGTGTTATCTGCAAACTTGGAGATATTACACTCAATTCTTTCATCAAAATCATTAATGTATATTGTAAAGAGCTGGGGTCCCAGCACTGAGCACTGCGGTACTCCACTAGTCACTGCCTGCCATCCTGAAAAGGACCCATTTATCCCGACTCTCTCCTTCCTGTCTGTCAACCAGTTCTCTATCCATGTCAGTACATTACCCCCAGTACCATGGGCTTTGATTTTGCACACCAATCTCTTGTGTGGGACCTTGTCAAAAGCCTTTTGAAAGTCCAAATACACCACATCCACTGGTTCTCCCTTGTCCACTCTACTCGTCACTGTTGTGTTCCTAACACAGATGAGACTGCACACAGGGAATTTAAAGTAACAGTGACCTCAGTCTTTATTAAGACACTCCAGAGTGAGTAACAGGCCTTAGGGACCGGCTTAAGTACAGGGATGCTGGGATCCCTTGGGACTTCAGGGGATGTGCTCCCTGGTGGTGGAACATGGGAGTGCATGCTTTACAGATACACAACATAACTCCCACCCCCCCCAAAGTCAAAGTGAAAACTATTTACAAGGTGAGGCGGTCGGGAGCCTTTCTTTCCCTGGTGGACCGCCTCGGTACAAATGTCGGTTCTGGTGTGTTGGCTGTGCCCTCGCTGGGCTGGCGTGTTGTTGGCCCTGCAGGGCTGCTGGGTGAGCCTGGCCTTGCTGGGCTGTTGGGCGTGATGGGTTCGATTTCCTGGTCCGACGTGGTGTGGTTGATCCTTTGGGTATGTGTTGGGGGCTCGAAAAAGGCGGTGTCTGCTGTGGGTTGTTCAGGGCAGTCTGTGAACCGCAGCCTCGTTTGGTCCAGGTGCTTTCTGCAAATTTGTCCATTGTCTAGTTTGACGACAAACACCCTACTCCCTTCTTTAGCTATCACCGTGCCCGCGATCCACTTGGGACCATGTCCATAGTTTAGCACATACACAGGGTCATTCAAATCAATTTCCCGTGACACAGTGGCGCGACCATCGTTTACATTTTGTTGCTGCCACCTGCTCTCTAGTTGATCATGCAGGTTGGGGTGAGCCAGCGAGAGTCTGGTTTTAAGTGTCCTTTTCATGAGTAGCTCAGCCGGGGGCACCCCTGTGAGCGAGTGGGGTCTCATGCGGTAGCTGAGCAGTACTTGGGACAGGCGGGTTTGGAGTGAGCCTTCTGTGACTCGTTTAAGGCTCTGTTTGACGGTTTGTACTGCCCGCTCTGCCTGCCCATTGGAGGTTGGTTTAAACGGGGCCGAGGTGACATGTTTGATCCCATTGCAGGTCATGAATTCTTTAAATTCGGCACTGGTGAAACATGGCCTGTTGTCACTGACCAGTATATCAGGCAGGCCGTGGGTGGCAAACATGGCCCTCAGGTTTTCAATGGTGGCGGTGGGGGTGGCGGTGCTTCCCAACATTATTTCACATTCAATCCATTTTGAAAAAGCATCCACCACCACCAGGAATATTTTACCAAGAAATGGGCCCGCATAGTCGACATGGATCCTCGACCATGGTCTGGAGGGCCAGGACCACAAATTTAGTGGTGCCTCTCTGGGCGCATTGTTCAACTGAGCACCCACACTGCATTGCCGTACACAGGACTCTAAGTCAGAGTCGATACTGGGCCACCACACGTGGGATCTGGCTATCGCTTTCATCAATACTATACCCGGGTGTGTGCTGTGGAGATCCGAGATGAACGTCTCCTTGCCCTTTTTGGGTAGCACTACGCGGTTACCCCACAAAAGGCAGTCAGCCTGAATGGACAGCTTGTCCTTTCGCTGCTGGAACGGCCTGATTAGCTCTTGCATTTCAACGGGGATGCTGGCCCAGCTCCTATGCAGTCCACAGTTTTTTTACTTGGGACAACAGAGGATCTTGGCTGGTCCAAGTTCTAATCTGGCGGGCCGTGACAGGTGATTTATAATTTTCAAACGCTTCCATGACCATCAACAAGTCTGCGGGCTGCGCCACCATCAACAAGTTTGCAGGCTGCGCCATTTCCACCTCTGTGGTGGGCAATGGCAGCCGACTGAGAGCATCTGCACAGTTCTCGGTGCCTGGCCTGTGGTGGATGGTACGCTGATAGTGCAAGTGCCCACCTTTGTATGCAGGCTGCGGCATTAGTATTTATCCCCTTGTTTTCAGCGAACAGGGATATGAGGGGCTTGTGATCGGTTTCCAGCTAAAATTTGAGGCCAAACAGGTACTGATGCATTTTCTTTACCCCGAACACACACGCTAATGCCTCTTTCTCAATCATGCTGTAGGCTCTCTCGGCCTTAGAAAAGCTCCTGGAAGTATAAGCGACAGGTTGCAACTTCCCCGCAACGTTAGCTTGTTGTAATACACATCCGACTCTGTACGACGACGCATCACATGCTAGCATGAGTCTTTTACATGTGTTATACAATACAAGCAGCTTGTTGGAGCATAAAATGTTTCTGGCTTTCTCAAAAGCAATTAGTTGGTTTTTTCCCCATATCCAGTTCTCATCTTTACACAATAACACATGTCGGGGCTCTAAGAGGGTGCTTGACCCGGGTAGGAAGTTACCAAAATAGTTGAGTCCCAGGAACGACCGCAGTTCCGTGACGTTCTGTGGCCTGGAAGCATTCCTGATAGCCTCTGTCTTCGCGTCTGTGGGCCAAATGCCGCCCGCCGTGATCTTTCTCCCCAAAAACTCCACTTCCGTTGCCATGAAGACGCATTTCGACCTCTTCAGCTGCAGCCCTACGCAATCCAGTCGCTGGAGGACCTCCTTCAGGTTTTGTAGGTGCGCGATGGTGTCCTGACCCATGACCAATATATTGTCCTGAAAAACCACCATACGTGGTACCGACTTGAGTAGGCTCTCCATGTTTCTCTGGAGGATCGCTGCAGCCGACCGAATTCCAAACGGGCATCTGTTGTAGATGAACAGTCCTTTGTGCGTGTTGATGCAAGTGAGGCCCTTCGAAGACTCCTCCAGCTCCTGCGTCATGGAAACATAGAAAATAGGTGCAGGAGTAGGCCATTCGGCCCTTCTATGACTGAACATGCAACTTCAGTACCCCATTCCTGCTTTTAGGCCGAAGTCAGGTCGAGCTTGGTGAACGTCTTGCCTCCTGCCAGTGTCGCAAATAGGTCGTCTGCCTTAGGTAGAGGGTATTGGTCCTGTAGTGAGAAACGATTAATAGTTACTTTATAATCTCCGCAGTCCTGACCATGCCATCACTTTTGAGTGCTGGAACAATCGGGCTGGCCCATTCGCTGAATTCCACTGGGGAGATGATGCCCTCGCATTGCAGCCTGTCCAGCTCGATTTCCACTCTCTCCCTCATCATGTGAGTTACCGCTCACGCCTTGTGGTGAATGGATCGTGCCTCTGGGACTAAGTAGATCTGCACCTTCGCCCCGGAATAGTTTCCAATGCCTGGCTCAAAAAGGGAAGGAAATTTGTTAAGAACCTGGGTACATGAGGCCTCATGTACATGTGATAGCGCTCGGATGTCATCCCAGTTCCAGCGGATTTCGCCCAGCCAGCTCCTTCCAAGCAATGTGGGGCCATCGCCCGGGACAATCCAGAGTGGCAGTTTGTGCACCGTGCCCTCATAGGTGAGCTTGACCATGGCGCTGCCCAGGACAGTGATAAGCTCTTTGGTGTACATTCTCAGTTTCGTGTGGATGGGGCTCAGGGCTGGTCTGAGTGCTTTGTTACACCACAGTCTCTCAAACATCTTTTTACTCATGATGGATTGGCTAGTGCCAGTGTCCAGTTCCATGGCTATGGGTAAGCCATTCAATTTTAAATTTAGCATTATAGGTGGACATTTCGTCGAAAATGTGTGCACCCCGTGTACTTCAGCATCTGCCTCCTCTCTCTGAGACTCGAAATTGCTTTGATCCACCATGGACCGATCTTCCTCTGCCACGTGGTGGTTCGCAGGTTTTGCAGAGCTTGCAGCTCATCTGCAAGCTTGTTGGAGGTGCACCATTGTTCCATAGCTCTTGCAAACATACCCTTTGAAGCGGCATGAATAGGCTCAATGGAAGCCTCCACAATGCCAACAAGGTGTGAATTGCCTTGCATTCATCCTTTGTTGCGGACTCTGAGTCATCTGGGTCACCTGAGGCCTGCTGGCAGTTGCAGACTCATGGTTTCTGCTCTGTACGTTTCTGCTCGCAAACACAGTTCCAGTTAATTTATGAACATTGCTGGCACATGTGTGCTGAGAGATTTGTTTGGTGTTATCACTGATGGACATCAACGCCTGTGCTATTGCAATGGCCTTACTGAGGGTCAATGTCTCTACAGTCAAAAGTTTTCGTAGGATGGTCTCGTGGTCAATGCCCAGTACAAAAAAGTCTCTGAGCATTTGCTCCAGGTAGCCATCAAACTTACATTATCCTGCAAGTCGCCTTAGCTCAGTGACGTAGCTCGCCACTTCCTGACCTTCAGATCTCTGGCACGTGTAGAATCGATAACTCGCCATCAGCACGCTCTCCCTCGGGTTAAGATGCTCCCGAACCAGTGAACACAGCTCCTCATATGACTCATCTGTAGGTTTCACCGGAGCCAGAAGATTCTTCATGAGGCTGTAGGCCGGTGCCCCGCAGACCGTGAGGAGGACCGCTCTCCTTTTTGCAGCGCTTCCTTTTTCGTCCAGCTCGTTGGCTGCCAAGTACTGGTCTAGCCGTTCGACATAGGCTTCCCAGTCTTCACCCTCCGAGAACTTTTCCAGGATACCCACATTTGCTGCATCTTTGCGTTGGATTCGTGTACTCGTTGCCAGTTGAGTGCATGCTTTCCAGATACACAACAGTTACATCCTCAAAAAATTCCAGAAGATTTGTCAAGCATGATTTCCCTTTCATAAATCCATGCTGACTTGGACCGATCCTGTCACTGCTTTCCAAATGTGCTGCTATTTCATCTTTGATAATTGATTCCAACATTTTCCCCACTACTGATGTCAGGCTAACCGGTCTATAATTACCCGTTTTCTCTCTTCCTCCTTTTTTTAAAAGTGGTGTTACTTTAGCTACCCTCCAGTCCATAGGAACTGATCCACAGTTGACAGACTGTTGGAAAATGATCACCAATGCATCCATTATTTCTAGGGCCACTTCCTTAAGTATTCTGGGATGCAGACTATCAGGTCCCGGGGATTTATAGGCCTTCAATCCCATCAATTTCCCTAACACAATTTCCCGCTTTATAAGGATATTCTTCAGTTCCTCCTCGTCACTAGGCCCTCGGTCCCCTAGTATTTCCGGAAGGTTATTTGTGTCTTCCTTCGTGAAAACAGAACCAAAGTATTTGTTTAACTGGTCCGCCATTTCTTTGTTCCCCATTATAAATTCATCTGAATCTGACTGCAAGGGACCTACGTTTCTCTTTTCTCTTCACATATCTATCGAAGCTTTTGCAGTCAGTTTTTATGTTCCCAGCAAGAAGCTTCCTCTCGTACTCTATTTTCCCCCTCCTAATTAAACCCTTTGTCCTCCTTTGCAGAATTACAAAATTCTCCCAGTCCTCAGGTTTGCTGCTTTTTCTGGCCAATTTATATGCTTCTTCCTTGGATTTAACACTATCCTTAATTTCCCTTGTTAGCCACGGTTGAGCCACCTTCCCCATTTTATTTTTACTCCAGACAGAGATGTACAATTGTTGAAGTTCATCCATGTGATCTATAAATGTTTGCCATTGCCTATCCACTGTCAACCCTTTAAGTATCACTCGCCAGTCTATTCTAGCCAATTCACATCTCATACCATCGAAGTTACCTTTCCCCAAGTTCAGGACCCTAGTCTCTGAATTAACTGTGTCACTCTCCATTTTAACAAAGAATTCTACCGTATTATGGTCACTCTTCCCCAAGGGGCCTCGCACAACAAGATTGCTAATTAGTCTTTCTCATTACACATCACCCAGTCTTGGATGTCCAGCCCTCTAGTTGGTTGCTTGACACATTGGTCTGGAAAACCATCCCTAATACATTCCAGGAAATGCTCCTCCACCGCATTGCTACCAGTTTGGTTAGCCTAGTCAATATGTCGATTAAAGTTGCCATGATAACTGCTGTACCTTTATTGCACACATCCCTAATTTCTTGTTTGATGCTGTCCCCATCCTACTCAGTCCCTTGCTTTTTGTGGTATATATCAATGACTTCGACTTGAATGCAGAGGGTATGATGAAGAAGTTTGCAGATGATACTAAAATCGGCTGTGTGGTTGATAATGAAGAAGAAAGCTGTAGACTGCAGGAAGATATTGATCAACTGGTCGGGTGGGCAAAAAATTGGCAAATGGAATTCAGTCTGGAGAAGTGTGAGGTAATGCATTTGGGACGGGCTAACAAGGTAGTGACATACGCATTAAATGATAGGACACTGAGAAGTGTAGAGGAACAAAGGGACCTTGGAGTGCATGTCCACAGATCCCTGAAGGCGGACCGAATACTTGCCTTTATTAGGCGAGGCATAGAATATAAGAGCAGGGAGGTTATGCTTGAACTGTATAAAACACTAGTTAGGCCAAAGCTAGACTACTGAGTGCAGTTCTGGTCATCACATTACAGAAACGATATGATTGCATTCGAGAGGGTACAGGGGAGATTGACGAGGATGTTGCGTGGACTGGAGAATTTTAGCTTTGAGGAAAGGTTGGATTGGCTGGGTTTGATTTCTTTGGAATAGAGGAGGCTGAGGGGAGGCCTGATTGAGGTGTATAACATTATGAGGTGCCTAGATAGAGTGGATAGGAAAGACCTATTTGCCTTAGCAGATTGGTCAACAACCAGGGGGCATAGATTTAAAGTAATTCGTTGCAAGTTTAGAGGGGATTTGAAGGGAAATCTTTTCACCCAGAGGGTGGTGGGGGTCTGGAACTCACTGCCTGAAAGGGTGGTAGAGGCAGAAACCCTCACCATATTTGGATATGCACTTGATGTGCCATAACCTAAAAGGCTACGTACCAAGAGCTGGAAAGTAGGATTAGGCTGGATAGCTCATTGTGGGCCGGCGCGGACACAATGGGCTGAAATGGCCTCCTTCCGTGCTATAAATTTCTGTGATTCTGTATGATTCCATAAGTGCTTTTGTCATACATTGTATACATTTTATGGTGCATTATTGTTAAAATCATTCAAAAGCACTAAAAACCATGAAAAGTGCATATTCTGGAGGGCACACTCAACTGTAGAATGGGGTAATTTTGCACGGTGCTACTTATATAGATCGAAGCATAGTTGCAGAATTGGCCTTTTGGAGTTATAGCCCTGTCTCCCACCATTGCTTCCAGCACACATGCACAAGGAACAGAGAGAGCCTCACAACGTTACACTTTATATCTACGCAGAGTATTCTTTAAATTTATCCAAGCTTTTTGGCATCAACATAAAAATATGATATTTATTCTTGTCAAAAAGATAGATAAATAGCTACTTAGACTTCATGGTGTCAAAGTATGAAAAAATAGAGTGACATATTCCGTTACCTCCTTCAATAATGTTTGTTATCACAAAATTTCAGCAAGAATGCTTGTGGATGACAAGTTAGTTCTTATCATTTAATACCATAGCTAGGGTGATTTACAAAAGCAAAATACTGAAAATGTTGGAATCTGGACTAAAAAGAGAAAATGCTGGAAATTTCAGCAGGTCAGGCAGCATCTGTGGAGAGAAAACAGAGTTAACATTTTGGGACGATAACCCTTTGTCAGAACTGGAGAGTGTTCAAAAAGAACAGATTCTTAAAAAGCACTGAAAGGGGGAGGGGAAGAAAGAACAAAAGGGAAGGTCTGCGATAGGTTGGAAGACAAGAGAGATTAGAGAGACAAAAGGGATGATGGCCCAAATTCAAATGGTAATGCCAGGAGTTAGAAAAACATTAGTCAAGACAGGGTGCGAATGGTGGGATAATGCCATTCGAGACAAGGAGGAAAAAAAGAAAGAAAGAGACTCTTAAGGGAGGTGGGGCGAAGTGGAAAGGGAGCTAAAGATTGGCAGAGGTTTCGCTCTGAAATTTCTGAACTCGATGTTGAGTCCAGAAGGCTGTAAAGTGCCGAAACGAAAGATGAGGTGCTGTTCCTCGAGCTTGCGTTGAGCTTCGTTGGAACAATGTAGGAGACCGAGGCCAGAGTGGGAATGCAGTGGAGAATTAAAGTGACAGGTGACTGGAAGCTCAGGGTCACACTTGTGGACTGAATGGAGGTGCTCTGCAAAGCGGTCACCCAATCTACGCTTGGTCTCCCCAATGTAGAGGAGACCACATTGTGAGCAGCAACGACAGTATACTAAATTGAAAGTACAAGTAAATCACTGCTTCACCTGGAAGGAGTATTTGGGGCCCTGGATGGTGGGGAGGGAGTAGGTAAAAGGGCAGGTGTTGCTTCTCCTGCACTTGCACGGGAAGGTACCTTGGGAAGGGGAGGAGGTGCTGGGGGTGACTGCGGAATGGCCCAGGGTGTTGTGGAGGGAGCGGTCCCTTCGGAATTCTGAGAGGGGAGGGATGGGGAAGATGTGATTGGTGGTGGGATCACGCTGGAAGTGGCGGAAATGGTGGAGGATGATCCATTGAACGCTGGAAGTGGCAGAAATGGCGGAGAATGATCCGCTGAAAGTGGAGGCTGGTGGAGTGAAAGGTGAAGATAAGGGGAACCCTGTCATGGTTCTGAGCGGGAGGGGAAGGGATGAAAGTAGAGGTGCGGGAAATAGAACAGACACGGTCGAGAGCCATGTTAACTACGACGGGATCCTCTGTTGAGGAAAAAGGAAGACATGTCAGAGGCAGTAGTGTGTAAGGTGGCGTCGTCAAAGCAGATGCGACAGAGACGGAGAAACCATTTGAATTTGGGCTGTCATCCCTTTTGTCTCTCTAATCTCGCCTGTCTTCCAACCTATCACAGACCTTCACTTTTGTTCTTTCTTCCCCTCCCCCTTTCAGTGCTTGTTAAGAATCTGTTCTTTTCAAACACTCTCCAGTTCTGATGAAGGGTCATCAACCTGAAGCGTTAACTCTGCTTTCTTACACTAGGACGATTTACAAGTGGACTCAATGTTCTCTTTTATACTCTCCGATTTCTGAAATATGTTGCAGTAAAATAGCCGCAGTAATAGTAGTTCTGTTTTCAATTACAGCAACATTTTTTGTGGTTCTCAGCAAACCTGCCAATTTAATTAATTTTATGCTCATTGCACCTCTACACATATCGTCCTATTTAAATGAATTTTTTATAATATTTTTAAATATTTCTCTTAGATACAATGCTGATCAGAAAAGGGGAAAATGGGAAATTATTTTCATGCAGGTACATAATGACTCTTGTTGGTTTGACAAACAATTAATGTTTTCAGGAACATTAATTGTCTGACCAAACAGTACTTGTCAAGAAATAAGGACAGATTTAGGAACCGGCTCATCACAAATAGCCTTATCAGGAGTACTGTAAACAACAGTTTCTGTCATGTTCTACAATGCTGCCATCTTTCTACATTGCTGCCATTGTTTCCTCCATCTTGCTCCTGCTTCTACAGCATGGGTTCCAAGTTCATGGTGCTCTACCAGAAAACACTTCCTTTACGGATAAAATGCAATCACTTTCATTGAACTTCTGTTTCTCCATTTGCTCAACATCTCCTATATTATATTGTGATCCAACTCATCTTTCTTGAGAGGGGATGAGAAGGGAGCAACTGAGGGCCATATTTCCAGGGAAGGGTCACCCCAAAAAACTTTAAAGGGCTAGATTTTCCACTTCACATTGCTGGGCTAGTGCCCATATATCGCCCAAAACAGCCTGCTATCACCCATTTTGACTAAAAAGTGGAAAGTTGGGCTGGAACATCGCCGGAAAATTCTCCGCCCCCCCCCCCCCCCCAACCTTCGGCTTACATCGCTGAGGTGATCGCCCGCACATCGGCCAGCGCAACTTTCAGCTTACATCGCCGAGCTGATCGCTCGCCAAGAACATCGCTGGAGAATAGTTGCTTTTCCCTGGCCTTCCTCACAGAGCTCGGCACTACGGATGCCATTTTGAATGTCACAGGAAGAGAGGAGGCTTAAACGGGGCTTAGATAGTTTGTAAATTATTTAAGGGTCTTTTAAAGATAGATCCACTTACAATTAGACGGTTTATTATATTTATATTAATAAGTGACGTTTCATCCTTACTTGGTCTGGCCTGGCTATTGTTGTTCTATAGTTGCATTCATATTTTACTAAAACTTACGTTATTAGAAGACACTGCACAACAATTGTAAAGTGAAAGAGAATTGTTTTAATAAAATAAGAGCTTTTGAACGTTATTTTTAAATAACAAACACAAAAATACCCTTCTACCCCACCCTCCAACCCTCCCCACCCACACCCCAACAGTGAAACAATGATTAAAAACACCAACAATAAACAATGTGAACAATATGTACAATGTGAAAAAGATTGCACCCCCCTCCCTACCTGTGGCCATGTTTCCTCCAGATCCTGGGCCCAACCCCCTCCTTACCTCACCCACCCGTTTTGGTGACCAGGTACTGCGTGCAGTGGGCAATGGCAAGACTTCCTGCCATGGAAGAAGATGTGGTGGCACGATCGCCTGTTGCGGGGCTGTTGGAGGGGAAGACAAAACAGGGGCATTGCCTTCTGAGTCAGGAGGTAGTGCATCCTCCGGACCCACCTGTGTGCCAGTGCTTGTGGTCACGGGACCTTGGGGTGCAGCGCTGTGTGCCGCCAAGAACGCATGCCGCAATGCATGGGAGGAGGTGGTGTTTTCACGCATCTCGTGGATCATCTGCTGCGTCGCCTCCGCTTGGCGAGCAGACACCCAAGAGAATTCCTCCGTGAACCCCACAAACACCTGGAGTTGATCGCGACAGACTCCTCGTGCCAGGCTGTCTACGCGATCATCCAGGGTAGGCCTTTGCTCAAGTGGCTGACCCAGCCTCTGTGGGCTCTGCGACAGCACCATTGTGCGTCTTGGCATCGGCAACTGCATGCCGCTTGTTGCCGGTACCTCTTCGGTCAAAATCAGCGTTGTTGGCTGCAGGGTCAACAGACAGAGGGATGCAAGGGGCATCCTCCTCTGTCTCCAAGTATTCCTTCTCCTCTGGCTCGGTGGTCTCCTCTTCACCACCCGTGGTGAATGACACATGCAGTGGGCTAGGTCCATGTGAGGGTGTGTCCTCCATTGGCGCCTCTGGAACTGGGAGTCCTGCAAAACACAATTAAACTTATTAGAACAGAAGGGATTGTTGCACTGCGCTGGCATACATAGGAGCAACAGCACTACTCCAATAAATGTGAGCGAGAGACGTTAATATTAATGCATCATATGGTAGTACATATGGTGGTACATCTATGTGGAATTCACTGTGCCAGAGAGCTGTGGAGGCTGGATCAGTCGCAGGTAGACAGAATGATAAGGGAGCGAGGGTTTATGGGGTGCGGACAGAGAAGGGGCCAGATGGCCTGCTCTTATGTTCTTATGTTGTCAATCTGAGAGTAGCACAGAGGCTGCATGCATAACAGTACATAATATGTCTATTTTATAATGAAATGATGTTACATTACTTTAACACTGCTTGACACATTACTCACATGAAGCATGGAAGGGTCTGGCAACACTACGGGTGGTGACCGCGCGACTGTGGGTCCCCACTAGTGCTGCAGCACATTCCTCAAGGCAGGTCAGCGGCTGTATTACAGCAGGGCCTCCTCCGATGTGCCTCTGCTGCATCCGATTATGAGATATCTTTCTCTGTAAACATGAAAAGAGCATAGCATAAGCTACTTGACAAGGTTATATAATTTATACACAACAGTTTCAAACATTATGTGCTAATAGGGTTTGTGTCCACAACTGATGGACGGTTACAACAAAGATCGGTGTGTTTAGGAGCTAATGCTTGACACAAACATCTCTCTCGAATAAAATCTACATTGAACTTGGCAATGACAGTAGCTAATGTCCAAAATTAGTGACAGTGAGCAAAGACAGCTCTCCCCCAGTCCATGCTGGGTCCCTGTGTAAGTGACATCAGCCAGAGAGACTTAAAAAGGGCACAGGTTCATAGCCATGTCCAGTTCTTAGCGGGGATGTTACCTTAGATGTTAGAATAACAAGCTTACATTCAATCCAGGAAACTTAGAAACATAGAAACATAGAAAATAGGTGCAGGAGTAGGCCATTCGGCCCTTCGAGCCTGCACCGCCATTCAATGAGTTCATGGCTGAATATGCAACTTCAGTACCCCATTTCTGTTTTCTCGCCATACTCCTTGATCCCCCTAGTAGTAAGGACTGCTTCTAACTCCTTTTTGAATATATTTAGTGAATTGGCCTCAATAACTTCCTGTGGTAGAGAATTCCACAGGTTCACCACTCTCTGGGTGAATAAGTTTCTCCTCATCTCGGTCCTAAATGGCTTACCCCTTATCCTTAGACTGTGACCCCTGGTTCTGGACTTCCCCAACATTGGGAACATTCTTCCTGCATCTAACCTGTCTAAACCCGTCAGAATTTTAAACGTTTCTATGACATCCCCTCTCATTCTTCTGAACTCCAGTGAATACAAGCCCGGTTGATCCAGTCTTTCTTGATATGTCAGTCCCGCCATCCCGGGAATCAGTCTGGTGAACCTTCGCTGCACTCCCTCAATAGCAAGAATGTCCTTCCTCAAGTTAGGGGACCAAAATTGTACACAATACTCCAGGTGTGGCCTCACCAAGGCCCTGTACAACTGTAGCAACACCTCCCTGCCCCTGTTCTCAAATCCCCTTGCTATGAAGGCCAACATGTCATTTGTTTTCTTAACCGCCTGCGGTACCTGCATGCCAACCTTCAATGACTGATGTACCATGACACCCAGGTCTCGTTTCACCTCCCCTTTTCCTAATCTGTCACCATTCAGATAATAGTCTGTCTCTCTGTTTTTACCACCAAAGTGGATAACCTCACATTTATCCACATTATACTTTATCTGCCATGTATTTGCCCACTCACCTAACCTATCCAAGTCACTCTGCAGCCTCATAGCATCCTCCTCGCAGCTCACACTTCCACCCAACTGAGTGTCATCCGCAAATTTGGGGATACTACATTTAATCCCCTCGTCTAAATCATTAATGTACGATGTAAACAGCTGGGGCCCCAGCACAGAACCTTGCGGTACCCCACTAGTCACTGCCTGCCATTCTGAAAAGTACCCATTTACTCCTACTCTTTGCTTCCTGTCTGCCAACCAGTTCTCAATCCACGTCAGCACACTACCTCCAATCCCATGTGCTTTAACTTTGCACATTAATCTCTTGTGTGGGACCTTGTCAAAAGCCTTCTGAAAGTCCAAATACACCACATCAACTGGTTCTCCCTTGTCCACTCTCCTGGAAACATCCTCAAAAAATTCCAGAAGATTTATCAAGCATGATTTCCCTTTCACAAATCCATGCTGACTTGGACCTATCATGTCACCTCTTTCCAAATGCGCTGCTATGACATCATTAATAATTGATTCCATCATTTTACCCACTACCGATGTCAGGCTGACCGGTCTATAATTCCCTGTTTTCTCTCTCCCTCCTTTTTTAAAAAGTGGGGTTACATTGGCTACCCTCCACTCCATAGGAACTGATCCAGAGTCTATGGAATGTTGGAAAATGACTGTCAATGCATCCGCTATTTCCAAGACCACCTCCTTAAGTACTCTAGGATGCAGACCATCAGGCCCTGGGGATTTATCGGCCTTCAATCCCATCAATTTCCCCAACACAATTTCCCAACTAATAAGGATTTCCCTCAGTTCCTTCTTCTTACTAGACCCTTTGACCCCTTTTATATCCGGAAGGTTGTTTGTGTCCTCCTTAGTGAATACCGAACCAAAGTACTTGTTCAATTGGTCTGCCATTTCTTTGTTCCCCATTATGTCTTCCCCTGATTCTGACTGCAGGGGACCTATGTTTGTCTTTACTAACCTTTTTCTCTTTACATATCTATAGAAGCCTTTGCAGTCCATTTTAATGTTCCTTGCAAGCTTCCTCTTGAACTCTATTTTCCCTGCCCTAATCAAACCCTTTGTCCTCCTCTGCTGAGTTCTAAATTTCTCCCTGTCCCTTGGTTCGTTGCTATTTCTGGCCAATTTGTATGCCACTTCCTTGGCTTTAATACTATCCCTGATTTCCCTAGATAGCCACGGTTGAGCCACCTTCCCTTTTTTATTTTTACGCCAGACAGGGATATACAATTGTTGTAGTTCATCCATGCGATCTCTAAATGTCTGCCATTGCCCATCCACTGTCAACCCCTTAAGTATCATTCGCCAATCTATCCTAGCCAATTCACGCTTCATACCTTCAAAGTTACCCTTCTTTAAGTTCTGGACCATGGTCTCTGAATTAACTGTTTCATTCTCCATCCTAATGTAGAATTCTACCGTATGATCACTCTTCCCCAAGGGACCTCGCACAACGAGATTGCTAATTAATCCTCTCTCATTACACAACACCCAGTCTAAGATGGCCTCCCCCCAGTTGGTTCCTCGACATATTGGTCTAGAAAACCATCCCTTATGCACTCCAGGAAATCCTCCTCCACCGTATTGCTTCCAGTTTGGTTAGCCCAATCTATATGCATATTAAAGTCACCCATGATAACTGCTGCACCTTTATTGCATGCACCCCTAATTTCCTGTTTTATGACCTCCCCAACATCACTACTACTGTTTGGAGGTCTGTACACAACTCCCACTAACGTTTTTTGCCCTTTGGTGTTCTGCAACTCTACCCATATGGATTCCACATCATCCAAGCTAATGTCCTTCCTAACTATTGCATTAACCTCCTCTTTAACCAGCAATGCTACTCCACCTCCTTTTCCTTTTATTCTATCCTTCCTGAATGTTGAATATCCTTGGATGTTGAGTTCCTTGCCCTGATCATCCTGGAGCCACATCTCTGTAATCCCAATCACATCATATCTGTTAACATCTATTTTCACAGTTAATTCATCCACCTTGTTACGGATACTCCTTGCATTAAGACACAAAACCTTCAGGCTTGTTTTTTTAATACCCTTGGTCCTTTTAGAATTATGATGTAGTGTGGCCCTTTTTGTTTCTTGCCTTTGTTTACTCGGTCTTCCACTATTGCTTTTTACCTTTCTACCATCTGTTTCTGACTCCATATTACTTCGCCCTGTCTCGCTGCATAGGTTCCCATCTCCCTGCCATATTAGTTGAAACACTCCCGAACTGCATTCGCAAATGTTACCCCCAGGACATCAGTTCCAGTCCTGTCCAAGGAAAATAACTATTATAATTAAAATTATACTTAGAATTTGCATCATTACAGTATAAAATCGTACTTACTCTTGCTGAAGCCACATGGCTGTTCCAGTGTTTGTGGTACTGGTCGGATCCCCTGGCTTCGTGGGACGCAGACGAGACGACATCGGCGCTCTCGCTCCATTTCTGACGGTATGCCCGTGGTGCTGGTTTCCCACCACGCTCCCCCCGCCCCCCCCCCTCCCCTCGCCGCCGGTCAGTTGGGCTCACCAGGAGTGGACCTCCGTGACGAGGGTTTGGACCTCTTCCTCCCCATCTCCACATCTCTAACACTTTCATCACTGTCAGACATATTCTTTACCTCTCGCTCTCTATCTCTCTCTCTTTTCTCTCTCCTCTCTGTCCCTGCCTTCCTCCTCTCTCTCTATCTCTCTCTCTCTCTCTCTATCCTCTCTCAATCTCTCTCCCCCTTCTGCGCATGTGTGGATGACCCCTGACCTCCCAAAACGCGGGTAACCATGTCCACCAAAAAAACCATGCATGCGCAGAAGCCCGTTGCTAGGGAAGCTTTTACCTTCACAATCCCTGCGCTATCGCTGGGCGATGTCACATCGCTGGGCTCTCGCTGGGCCCATTTCACAACGCTGGGCTCTCGCTGGGCCCATTTCACATCGCTGGGCTCTCGCTGGGCCCATTTCACATCGCTGGGCTCTCGCTGGGCCCATTTCACAACGCTGGGCTCTCGCTGGGCCCATTTCACATCGCTGGGCTCTCGCTGGGCGATGTCACATCGCTGGGCTCTCGCTGGGCGATGTCACATCGCTGGGCTCTCGCTGGGCGATGTCACATCGCTGGGCTCTCGCTGGGCGATGTCACATCGCTGGGCTCTCGCTGGGCGATGTCACATCGCTGGGCTCTCGCTGGGCGATGTCACCTCGCTGGGCCCTCGCTTTGCCCATTTCACATCACTGGGCTATCGCCGAGCCAAAAGTCGCTATCCAAAAAATGGATGATGGTCCAGCGATCATGAAGGCTGAAACATCGCTCAATTTTTTGGCGCTAGTGAGCAAAGTGGAAAGTCCAGCCCTTTGATAATATGATGCTCTACAGATTTTTCATTAGGTTTTAGGGACCATTAGCGACCGGAGGGAAATCATGATTACTGGATATGGAATAAACAACTTTTAAAAGCCAGCAGTTTAAAGATCTTGGTAGAAACCACCCTTTTAGTATTTTCAGCAAGGGTTATTTTTATAACGTGCAACCTACACTTTGTGGTTTGAAAATATAGTTTAAGAAACTAAACTTCAAAACCAAGGAAGATATTAATATACTCTAGTTTCTTTCAGCAAAAGAAACAATTTTATCAACTAAACTGGGTGGGGTGAATATGCTAAATATAAGCCTCAAATGTTTAACATGTTAAATTCCAAATGAATCCAATATAATGGCAAACACATACAAGTAGCTGCATGTGGGAGAGTCCAAAACAAGGGGCCATCAATATAAGTTAGTCACTAATAAATAACTGAATGGGTGTGCAATATTTTGCTGGGGGTAGGGGTGGGAGGGAACAGTCAGAAGTTGCAGTTCATGTTAGAACCAATAACATAGGATGAAAAAGGTTTGATATCCTACAGAGTTTCAGGAGCTAGAGAGGAAGTTAAAGAGCAGGACCTCAAAGGTGGTAATCTCTGGAGTACTCCCAGTGTCAAGTGCCAGAGAGTACAGGAACAGTAAGATAAAACAGGTTAATATTTGGCTAGAGAGATGGCGCAGGAGGGAGAGCATCAAATTCCTGGGAAATTGGTACCAGTTTAGGGGCAGGAAGGACCTGTACAAGATGGACGGGTTGCACCTCAACAGGGCTAAGACCAATGTCCTAGCGTGGAGGTTAACTAGTGCATGAGGAAGGGTTTAAATTAATTCAGTAGGGAGAGGGGCACCAGGATGAAGCATTGGAGAGGAGAGACACACATGGCATTTACAGCAGAGAAACCGGTCATTCAGCTTACCAGATCTGTGGCAGTGTTTATGCTCCACATGAGCCTCTTCCCATTTCCATTGTTTCCCACATTACAACAGTGATTACACTTCAAAAAGTACCTAATTGGCTGTAAAGCGCATTGAGACGTCTGGTGGGCGTGAAAGACGCTATATAATACAAATCTTTATTTTTCATTCCATTTACTTAATCTCCCCTATCAACACATCGTTCTATTCTGGGGACACAAATTGCTGACGTCGGTGATGGGGAATTTGATGCTCCCACCGCCTGTCCAAAACCCACTACGAGTTATAACCCCCTGCATGTTTGATGAATATAATGAGAGAGAAATACATTGCATACAAATAACATACTTAGCCCCTCTTTTGTTCAGCTAGGCAAATGAGTTGGTGTTTTGTAGCCACATATTTACCGTGACAAATCTTAATGACTTGCATATATAAACATCACAAGGGATTTTAGAAGAGAAATGGATGTCAAGCAGCAATAGAATTGGATGACTGAAAGCATGATTGTACAGGCACAAAAAGGCTGAGAAAGAAGTTAGAGAGGTTTCAGAAGGGAATGCCAGAGTGGCTAAAGGCCTTGCATCCAGTGTTGGAATGAAAGGGAAGGTCACATGCATAGGAGACCAGAGTCAAAAGACTGAAGTTACTGGGAAGTAATGCTGGAGACAGTTGCAGAGGTCTGGAGTGCAAACTCATGGTGAGATTTATAAGCAAAGACGACAAATTGAAGGACAGGGAGCCAATTAAGATTGGCACGGAAAGGGATAATGTCCGAGTCGGACTTAATGTGGAACAAAGTGCATGTGTCAGAATTTTGGTGTTTGTTTAGAGTGGAATTCAGGAAGCCAGTGAGGAGGGTCTAGTGAAGTTGGGCTGGAGGTAATAAAACATGACAAAGGATATCAGCGACTGTGAAGATGAGGTAAGAGAGGAGTTGGGCAATGTTAAGGATGTAGAAATAGATTGTATTGGCAATGGCTATGATCTTGCTATTGAAACTCAGCTCAGAATTGAATAGAACACTTGTGCAGCAAATAGTCGGGGAGGGGCATGAAGTCATGGAGCAAAGCTGGAGTTTTGGTGGAGCCAAGTTGGATGGCTTCAGTGGAGCCAAGTCGGATGGCTTCAGTTTTTCCAATGTTCAACTCGAGGGAATTCTAATTCATCCTTGACTTAATGTTCGAAAAGCAATCTGGCAGCACACATGGTTATGAAATTAAGGATGGTCATAAAGACGTAGATCTGTTTTTTTGTCAGCATACATGTCGAAATGGAATCCTGTCTATGGATAATGCTGCTAGGGAAGAACTGGTAAAAGAGGCCAAGGATGAAAAGTTGGGGTACTCAAAATAACCATGCGGGGTCAGAAAAACAAACCATTGTTGGAGTTGTGCTGGCTTTATTGGGATAAATAGGAGTGGAAAAGAGCATGGGTAGTGCATTTCAGATGGACAGTAGGTGAGAGATGTTGGAGAAGGAAGGAATGGTTGATTGTGCCACATATCCTGGAGAAGTCAAGAAGCAGAAAGAAGAATAATGCAACACTGAGAATGTCAAGGCAGAAACCGGCTTGAGGTAAGTGGAAAGCAGCTGGATGGAGAGGACATCAGGGGAAAAAATGGATGTCTTATGGAGAGGATGAGCCTGATAGTGGAAGGGGCGGGTTGGGGACAAGAGTGCTATGGGAACAGGGCTGGAATGTGGGAGGACTGGAAGCAGTACGGACCGGGGAATGGGAGGAGGCAGAGACTCCCACAGCAGCATTATCCATAGACATGATTCAGCTTCTACATGTCCACAGATAATTTCTTAAACTCTTTGCACTTGGTGTTGGAGGTGAGGAAGAAGGAGTTGCAAGGGGAGTGGATGATGTGATTGCTGGTTGTGAAAAGGAGTTTGGGATTTTATTTATCTTTCAGGATGATAAAATAATAAGAGGAATTGGTTGTTGATAAGGGGAAATAATGTTTGCAGTGGACAACCAGAGTGGTCCTGCACCAGACATACTTGAGTATACTTCAGGCTGAAGAAATAAAGGTGGGAACTGTACTGAAGGAGTGTTGGGAGTGGGAAACTGTGAATGACTTGCTGGGTTGTTGTATGCAGAACCAAAGGAGTTGTTCAGTAGATTGAGCAAATTGGATCCTATTAGAGTGTGGTTGGTGGTCCTGGTTTTAGTCAAGGTGACCCTTTAAATTTTAACCCCCTCCCCCCACCACCACCTCAGCAATACTGGATGCCATGAACAAAGTGGTATTGTGATAATGCTGCATGACAGACCCCTGTCATTATCCAATAATTTAGAATGTAAAGTATGTGTGAGTTCAGATGTTTCGTATAGTAAGTTCCTTAACATTTGAATAGTCATGACGATGCTCCATTCTGGAGTATCAAATGTACCATTAAATGTTACAATATTTCAGTATGAATATGATTATTGGGGAGCTTCCATTAAAGGATGTTAATATGTTTATGGACCTAGTAACTGTGCACTGCCATTTTAATATTGCTAGCTGCAGGCCACATCAAGCTTTACACAGCTCATCTATAATGACAACTATCTGGCATTTTCTAGCAACCAATGCCTTCCAGGGAAATTATGCTAAACAACATCTTTATTAGTACATGCCTAAAATCAGCAGCTCCCATTTCACTTTTGGTGAATTGCACAAACCTGCAATTACATCAAAACACCTCAAACACAATTAATTAATTTTTGAAATTATGTAACTTGTTATGTAAGCAACTGCCGACACTTAGGGCTTCCATGACAGCTACAAGCACTCCTAGATCAGACGAGAAGAAGAGTAATGTTCTGTCCCAACTCAGAGTAGCAATCTCTACTGCACTGATACGAAATTTAATATTACTTACTCATTCTTCCAGCCTCTGCATTTGCTGATTTAATGATAATTTGCAGCTAATATGGGCAGACGTACTGAAGAATGTATGCTCTTTAAGTACTGGGTTGAGATTGCTCAAAAAATTGCTAAACATCTGTTAAGACTGGAGCCATAAACCCCGTACCCATGCCATTGTCTCTACCCCTCTTCTTGGCTACTGTCTCAGGCTGAGCTACACAGTTGTCAACCTCTGTGTTGTATTTCATTCTGAGTTGAGCTTCTATATCACATGTTCTCTTCATCACAAAGACTGCCTACTTCCACCTCCATAACATTGTCCACCTTAGCTTCTACCTCAGCCCATCTGCTGTTCAGACCCTTGTTTTTCAACTGCAAAGTTGACCATCCCAGTGCTTCCTTGTCTGACTTCCCATCCTTCAATGGAAATGACAACAGAAATTTGGGTAGGGATCTGGCATAACAGATCCTGCAGCGTTTCCCACCCTCATCTGCTCAATTACCATCTCAAAATTGGGCAGAATTTTAAGGAAAATCTAATCCTTCTGGTCTGAAACTGGAGTTCAGTAGGAATGCCTTCAGGATGTATCTTGGCGTCCTGCTTCGGCACTTGATAAGCTGATCCTCCGCTTCCATAATCCCCATGGCAGTGACTCTTTGGATGGCATCACTTCAGAGCAGGCAATAGACTACACTGATATTTGAGACCTTGGTGGGGCTATGCTGTCATACCCCTGATCATTCCAAATATCAGAAGCTTTCTGTTAACATTGCAACAGTCTGTTTGATTATGCCAGTACTGGCTATGTGTGCCATATTATTACAGCTCTTCAGTTCTTGTTCATGACTGTCTCAAGGGGAACATGAGCCAGGGCGTAGAAGATACCCTTGGTTCCAAGGAGCCATCTTGACAGTCTTTCTACCTCTTTAAATAATGAACCTGTTATGTAATGATGTGTGTATTGTCCCAGTACCTTAAATGTAATGTAAGCACTATGCCACACCACAGAGGGCGCTGTGGTGGGAAACCTGGTAGTACCTGCAACAGGCACTATATAAGGCTGGACAACACACCTGAGAGGCACTCTGGAGCTGAACAATAAAGGACGAAGGTCACAGCAGTTAGATTTACACCAGACCGTGTGGAGTCAGTGATTTGTGTGCTACATACACCACATTGGCAACGAGGAAGCGGACGAACTCCACGCAACCATGGCTACTCTGGGCTCGCTAAAGGATTTTACCGTGCGCAATGATTGGGAGGCCTTTACGGAAAGGCTTGAGTACTACTTCACAGCAAACGACCTGACGGAGGACACATACGCAATGAGAGAGAAGCGTAAGGCGATATTGCTCTCCAGTTGTGGAGATGAGGTTTACTGTCTCGTCAGGGATTTGCTGGCACCTGGGAGCGCCAGGGACAAGTCATACGAGGAGCTGACTGAACTCATTTGTGACCAGTTGAAACCGAAGGAGAGCATCCTCACGGCCAGATACAAATTTTACCATCACTGCAGACCTGAGGGCCAGGATGTCACCAAATATGCTGCGGACTTCAGAAGACTCGCGGCGCCGTGTGATTTTGGCGCACACCTTGACGAGGCTTTGCGGGACGTTTTCGTTATGGGGATTGGCCACGAGGGCCTCCTTCACAAGCTGCTAGCCATGGAACCCACAGTCACTCTGACAAAGGCCATCACCATCAGCCGGGCGTATATGACCTCGACTTGCAGCACCAAGCAAATAATCCACACAGTCTCGAACCCGGCAGGCACTGTCCACAGGATAGCGCCCACCATGGACAAAACTTCAGAACGTGGCTCTGCCCAGGGCTGAGAGCACGGACCTCGGGATCCTGGAACTCAGAGTCCGCTGAGGGGGACCAATCAAGCAGCACCATGCTGGCGCTGTGGAGGAAGCCATGGGGCTCACCGGTGCAGGTTTGCGGAGTACACATGCAATACCTGCCACGTTAAAGGCCACCTTCAGCGTATGTGTAAAAGAAATCAGACTCGCCATGTGGCTGAGGAGATGGGGGATGATCCACTGTTCAGCGAGGAGCAGGCAGAAGATGATGAGTTGTTTGGACTGCACACGTGTACCGACGATTCGCCCCCAGTGATAAGGGAAGTAAACATCAACGGAGTCCCAGTGAGTATGGAAGTGGACACGGGCTCGGGTTCGTTGTTGATGAGTCGGAGAACTTTTGATAAACTGTGGATTAACCCAGCTGCACGACCCAAGCTGGTCCCGGTCATGGTGAAGCTGCGTACCTACACCAGGGAACTGATACTTGTTCTTGGCAAAGCGGAGGTGCAGGAGACGCACGGTTTACCTCTCTGGGTCGTTGCAGGCGATGGGCCGACACTCCTCGGCCGGAGTTGGATGGGGACGGTCCGTGGGAGCTGGGAAGACTTCATCACCCCACAGGCTGCTGCTCCCCGGGGTGCTGCTGTGCCCCGGGTCCCCAGAGAGCAGCGCCGACCGAGCTGGAGCTGCAGCCTCAATCCACCCACAGGCAAGTCCCAGGCCCGGACCTCACACAGAGATCCTGCAGCCTCAGTCCCCACAGGCAAGCAGCCCTGCAGAGAGGGGCCTAGTGGGGGGGGAAGTGAGCCGGTGGGGTGCGAGGGATCCAGGATGGCTGGCGGTTCGGAAGAGCCCCGCCGAGGAGCTGTTAGCATCGGGCGGCGGCAGCAGCTGGAGGTCGGCGGCCGCATGGGAGGCCGCTATGGAGGCCGCGGGGGACGCGGCAAGTGCGGCCGCTGGGGAGACCACGACAGCCGCAGGAGAGGCGGCAAGTCAGGTGGCAGCGGAGGGGAGCGGAGGCTGCGACGGCGGAGGGCATCCGGAGCGGCGGAGAAGAAGATGGCGGCGGCATCGTGTCGGAGCAGCAGAGCATCAAAGATGGCGGCGCCCAAGGAGAAGCCTCGTGGAATTCTCCTGCATCAAAGATGGCGCCTTAAATTTAAAAAGGAAATGCACCCGGGAGTCTTAAAAGGGCCTTACCAAGAGGTGGTCCCCACAAAGGACTTCTGTAAGGCAGAGTGAGTCTAAAATGAGCTATGTTAATGTGAGATGGCGAATTCATAATAAGAATTAATTTTTTTAATGCTGAATGGCCACTGTATTTGTGTAAAATAATGCATGAAGTACAATTAATGATAACGGCTAACAAGGAAATCAAGGATCCGTTACCAGTCAATAACTACTTAATGTACCAGCTAAAATGTACCATACTAACACACTGTCTATGCCTACCTGCCTTCTGTTGGACAAGTGTGATGTTATGTAATGATGTGTGCATCGTCCCAGTACCTTAAATGTAATGTAAGCACTATGCCACACCACAGAGGGCGCTGTGGTGGGAAACCTGGTAGTACCTGCAACAGGCTATATCAGACTGGACAACACACCTGAGAGGCACTCTGGAGCTGAACAATAAAGGACGAAGGTCACAGCAGTTAGATTTACACCAGACCGTGTGGAGTCAGTGATTTGTGTGCTACATACACCACATTACCCACCATAGATTGCCATTAAGTGAAGTACTCAACAGGTACCAGGGTATCAGTTTTTCATGTGCACAATGTGCCTATGATCACAGACTAGCTATACATTGTATTGATGTGGATAGAGAAATGTTTTGCAGACAGGAAGCATCCTTTTCAGAATGGCAGGCAGTGACTAGTGGGGTACCGCAAGGTTCAGTGCTGGGATCCCAGCTATTTACAATATACATTAATGATTTAGATAAAGGAATTGAATGTAATATCTCCAAGTTTGCAGATGACACTAAGCTGGGTGGCAGTGTGAGCTGTGAGGAGGATGCTCAGGCTGCAGGGTGACTTGGACAGGTTAGGTGAGTGGGCAAATGCATGGCAGATGCAGTATAATGTAGATAAATGTGAGGTTATCCACTTTGGTGGCAAAAACATGAAGGCAGAATATTATCTGAATGGTGACAGATTAGGAAAAGGGGAGGTGCAACGAGACCTGGGTGTCATGATACATCAGTCATTGAAGGTTGGCATGCAGGTACAGCAGGCGGTTAAGAAAGCAAATGGCATGTTGGCCTTCATCGCGAGGGGATTTGAGTACAGGGGCAGGGAGGTGTTGCTACAGTTGTACAGGGCCTTGGTGAGGCCACACCTTGAGTATTGTGTACAGTTTTGGTCCCCTAACTTGAGGAAGGATATTCTTGCTATTGAGGGAGTGCAGCGAAGGTTCACCAGACTGATTCCCGGGATGGTGGGACTGACATATCAAGAAAGACTGGATCAACTGGGCTTGTATTCACTGGAGTTCAGAAGAATGAGAGGGGATGTCATAGAAACGTTTAAAATTCTGACGGGTTTAGACAGGTTAGATGCAGGAAGAATGTTCCCAATGTTGGGGAAGTCCAGAACCAGGGGTCACAGTCTAAGGATAAAGGGGTAAGCCATTTAGGACCGAGATGAGGAGAAACTTCTTCACCCAGAGAGTGATGAACCTGTGGAATTCTCTACCACAGGAAGTTATTGAGGCCAATTCACTAAATATATTCAAAAAGTAGTTAGATGAAGTCCTTCGTACTAGGGGGATCAAGGGGTATGGTGAGAAAACAGAAATGGGACACTGAAGTTGCATGTTCAGCCATGAACTCATTGAATGGCGGTGTAGGCTCGAAGGGCCAAATGGCCTACTCCTGCACCTATTTTCTATGTTTCTATCAGTCATTGAAAGTTGGCATGCAGGTACAGCAGGCGGTGAAGAGGGCAAATGACATGTTGGCCTTCATAGTGAGAGGATTTGAGTAAAGGAGCAGGGCGGTCTTACTGCAGTTGTACAGGGCCTTGGTGAGGCCACACCTTGAATATTGTTTACAGTTTTGGTCCAATCTGAGGAAGGACATTCTTGCTATTGAGGGAGTGCAGCGAAGGTTCACCAGACTGATTCCCGGGATGGCAGAACTGACATATGAAGAAAGACTGGATCGACTAGGCTTACATTCACTGGAATTTAGAAGAATGAGAGGGGATCTCATAGAAACATATAAAATTCTGACGGGATTGGACAGGTTAGATGCAGGAAGACTGTTCCCGATATTGGGGAAGTCCAGAACCAGGGGTCACAGTCTACGGATAAGGGGTAAGCCATTTAGGACCAAGTTGAGAAACTTCTTCACTCAGAGCATTGTGAACCTGTGGAATTCTCTACCACAGTTCGTTAGATATATTCAAAAGGGAGTTAGATGTGGCCCTTACGGCTAAAGGGATCAAGGGGTATGGAGTGAAAGCAAGAATGGGGTACTGAAGTTGCATGATCATCGACCTCAACTCCACTTTCCTGCCCAATCGCCATACTCCTTTATTCCCCTAGACTCCAAGGACTCAAAATTGGCCAGGAGTTGCTCCGATTTTTTTTGGAGCAACTTGATTTTTCTGGAGTATCTTAAAAAATTCCTATTTTGCACATTCAATTTGCACCAGTGTAAGTGAGTTAGTTAGGATTTTTTTAGTTTAGTTTTTTTTTCAAAAGCGGGTACTGAAGTTGCATGTTCAGCCATGAACTCATTGAATGGCGGTGCAGGCACGAAGGGCTGAATGGCCTACTCCTGCACCTATTTTCTATGTTTCTATGTTCTATGTTTCTATGTTACCAGTCACCTACATCCATTTGGTCATTTAGGTCAATTTGCACAGCTAATAGTTACTCCAAACTAACTTAGGCCAGCGTATGTGGCCGCTTGCGGAGAGTTAAGAAATCAGTGCAGATAGGTACATTGGAGACCATTCGGCCTGAGATAGGGGCAGGAAGGGAAGCAGAGACGACCCTGCAAAGCACTAAACAAAGCACAACAAGTAATAAGCATTCAAGAAGACAAAAACATTCAAGAAGAAGTAAAAAAATAAAACTAATTCCTCCCTTCATATCAAAACTCGGCCCAGGAAATCAGTGGGCCGGCCGGTACAGAAGGCCACTCGGCCGGGGATAGGTGCGGGATGACAACTCACCGGGAGGACACTCGGCCAGGGATAGGGGCGGGAGCGATTGAAATGCCAGCGGAGAACACACAGGCTACAAGAAGCAAGCTCACCGACTGGACAAGCTGCAGCAAGGGCAAAAGACAAGCAGCGACTTTAAAAGGGGGCCGGCCGGTGTGGGAGCCCACCACTCAGCCTGGGATAGGTGTAGGACGACCGGGAGAGCACTTGGCCAGGGAACTGCCCACCGACATCGAAGCACGCACAGGCTGGCTGCAGTAATCAACCTCATGGACAGGTTGCAACAGACTGGGTGGCGGGGGGAGGCGGTGGAGGAGGAGGGAGAGAGAAGTCACATGACTGAAAGGGGGCGGGGAGAGGACAAAAGACCTTTGGGTGTGGTCCGTATACAGACCTTGGGGGGAGAGAGAGAGAGAGACAGAACTGCCAAACTCTGCTGTGCTGTGCTGCTTGCTTTGCTGCCATTTCACCTTCTTTGACCTTCTTTGAAAGTTGGCGGGCCTCCTCCTGTTTGAGTTCTTTCCCTTTTGTTGTGGGACAATTTCTTCTGCAAAGATGAAAATGCAACTTTTTAGAGAGGGTGACTTTCTGCTGGGTGGGACATATACAGCTGGTCACATTTACAATTGCAATTGCATTGAATAAATGAAAATATTACTTGCACTAACTACTTGTTCAAGGTCCTGCCATTTCTTTTTACACTGGCTTCCAGATCTCTGGATGTTCACCACTGCACAGTAATCTTCTGCAACTTGGTTCCAGCGTTTCTTCATTTCTTTGGGTGGCACTTTTGTGTGACCTCTGTTGCTGGTATCCAGCTCCTGCCATCTGGTCTCAATGACATTCACTCGTATCTCCACGTTGTCATGCAAGAAATTCTTCGTTCTTGGTGCACGTTGTTGCATTGCTGTATTGAATTGACACTCACAGTGATTTTTCCAAACACACAGTCCTTATTTTGCATGCAGCAATGATTTTCAGATATACAGCACTCCTTCTGGAACTTTTGCAGGCATGCATGCAGCACTATTAACACAGTACACTCACTGCTTCTTGATTCCAGCAGCTGATTTATTCCACAGCACTCTTCCTGGCACTAAAAATCAAGCAGCTTCGTTTCCCTTTACAGTTGACCGATTGCCAAAGTTCTGTGCCACTGCGCATGCGCGGACATTGCGACCCGACTCCAATGCACATGCGCAGACGTCCCGGCACTGTTTTCAGCGCAAGACGCTGGCTCCGCCCCCCACTTCACTGGCCACGACCGAGGAGAGGCCAGACAGTGTCCAAAGTGGGGAGCGATTTTATTGGAGCAGTTTTCCACGCAGAAAGTCGGCGCATCTCCTGTGAGTGCGATGAGAAAACAGGTGGGACAATTTTAAGCCACAAAAATCTATCTATCTCAGCCTTGAATATATTCAGAGATTCAGCATTCACAGTCCTCTGGGGCAGAGAATTCCAAAGATTCACAACCCTCTGAATGAAGAAATTCCTCTTCATCTCTGTCTTAAATGGCCTACCCCTTATCCTGAGACTGTGCCTCCTAGTTCTCGACACTCCAGCTGGGGGAAACAACATCTCAGCATCTACCACGTCAATCCCCGTCAGAATCTTGCATGTTTCAATGAGATCACCTCTCATTCTTCTAAACTCCAGAGAGTATAGGCCCATTCTACACAATCTCTCATCATAAGGCAGCCCTCTTATCCCAAGAATCAATCTAGTGAGCCTCCGTTGTACCACTTCCAAGGCAAGTATATCCTTCCTTAGATAAGGAGACCAAAACTGTGCACAGTACTCCAGATGTGGTCTCACAATCGCCCTGTACAATTGTAGGAAGATGTTCTTACTCTTATACTCTAACCCCCTTGCAATAAAGGACAACATGCCATTTGCCTTCTTTATTGCTTGCTGTACCTGCATGCTAGCTTTATGTGTTTCTTGTACAAGGGCCCCCAAATCTCTCTCAACACCAACATTTATGAGTTTCTCACTATTTAAAAAAAATTCTGTTTTTCTATTCTTCCTCCCAAAGTGAATAACCTC
The DNA here is from genome assembly GCF_044704955.1 of Pristiophorus japonicus. Taxonomy (NCBI): domain Eukaryota; kingdom Metazoa; phylum Chordata; class Chondrichthyes; family Pristiophoridae; genus Pristiophorus; species Pristiophorus japonicus. The sequence continues at coordinate 124,745,611 of NC_091979.1, read as the reverse complement.
ACATTTCCCCACATTGTACTCCATCTGCCACCTTACTGCCCACTCACTTGGCCTATCTATATCCCTTTGCAGACACTTTGTGTTCTCCTCACAGCTGACTATCCCACCTAGCTTTATATCGTCAGCAAACTTGGATAGATTACACTCGGTCCCTTCATCTCGGTCATTAATATAGATTGTAAATAGCTGAGGCCCCAGCACTGATCCTTACGCCACCCCACTAGTTACAGCCTGCCAACCTGATAAAGACCCGTTTATCCCTTCTCTCTGTTTTCTGTTCGTAAACGAATCCTCTATCCTTGCTAATATATTACCCTCAACTCTGTGAATTTTATCTTGTGCAGTAACCTCTTATGTGGCACCTTATCGAATGCCTTCTGGAAATCCAAATATACTACATCCACATATATTATTTCTGTTACACTCATAATAAATGGTCAGATTGAGTACTGTGTGTAATGAGCAAGTGTGACCTTAACTCCTTTATTAAGGTTCCAGAGTGCAGGTACCTCGTGGGTGGCCTGCATATATACTGTGCTCCCAAGGGATGCTGGATCCCTTGGGACTCCCAACAGGTAGGCCCTCTGGTGGACAGGTGTGATGCAGGTTACAAAGGGTTAAATACATAACATCACTCCCCCGTGAAGTCAACAGTATACTTATTTACAAGGTGAGATGATCTGGGGCTTTGTGCTCCCTTGTCGATCATCTCGGTACAAATGCTCATATGCGTGGGTTGGTCAGTTCTTCACTGGGTTGCTGGGGATGATGAGTTCGGTTTCGTGGTCAACTGTGATGTCAGTTGCCACTTGTGTGTGTGTTGGAAGGTCAAAGTTGTTGGTATAATCTTCAAGTTGAACATAGATGTTGGTGAACCGCAATTTGATTTGGTCCAAGTGTTTTCTGTGCGTTTGACCTGAAATACCGACTACCCTCTTTGGCTGTGACCGTGCCAGCGAGCCATTTGGGATCATGTCCATAATTGAGCACAAACACAGGATCATTGATCTCAATATCGCGTGACAAATTTGCGCGGTCATGGTACACACTTTGTTGATGCCACTTGTCCTCCACGTGATCATGTAGATCAGGGTGGACGAGAGAGCCTTGTTTTAAGCGCCCTTTTCATGAGCAGCTCAGCTGGGGGATTCTCGGTGAGTGAGTGGGGTCTGATGCAGTAGCTGAGCAGTACTCAGGACAACCGGGTCTGCAGGGAGCATTCTGACACGCGTTTCAAGCTTTGCTTGATGGTCGCAAACGCCCATTCTGCCTGGCCGTTGGATACGGGCTTGAATGGGGCAGATGTGACATGTTTGATTCCGTTGCGGGTCATGAATTCTTTGAATTCAACACTGGTGAAGCACAGCCTATTGTCGCTGACTAGGACATCAGGCAAGCCATGCGTGGCAAACATGGCTCGTAGGCTTTCAATGGTGGCCGTGGATGTGCATACAGACATTATTGCACATTCAATCCATTTTGAGTAAGCGTCCATGACAACCAAAAACATTTTGCCTAGGAATGGGCCCGCATAGTCTACATGGATCCTCGACCACGGTTTGGATGACCGTGACCACAATCTTAGCGGTCCCTTGAGAGCAAGTGTTGCACTGGCGCACACATGACTCTAAATCTGAGTCGATGCCAGGCCACCACACGTGGAATCTGGCTATGGCGTGCATCATTACGATGCCTGGATGGGTGTTGAGCAGTTCGCAAATAAATGTGTCTCTGCCTTTCATGGGCAAGACTACGCGATTGCCCCACAAAAGACAGTCCACCTGCAGGGACAGCTCATCTTTGCATCTGTGGAACGGCTTAATCACTTCCTGCATCTCCACTGGGACCATGGACCAACTCCCATGGAAGACAGTTTTTTTGCCAGGGACAGTAAAGGATCCTGGCTGGTCCAGGTCCTGATCTGGCGGGCAGTAACGGAAGATTTGTCATTCTCAAATGCCTCCATGACCATGAGCAAGTCAGCTGGCTGTGCCATTTCCACCCCGGTGGTGGGCAATGGTAGCTGGCTGAGAGCATCTGCGCAGTTCTCTGTGCCCGGTCTATGGCGGATTACATAGTTGTATGTCGACAGTGTGAGCGCCCATCTATGGATGCGGGCAGAGGCATTGGTATTAATCCCTTTGCTCTCCGAGAATAGCGATATGAGCGGTTTGTGGTCAGTTTCAAGCGCGAACTTGAGGCCAAATAAGTACTTGTGCATTTTTTTTTAACCCCGTAAACACACGCCAAAGCCTCTTTTTCAACCATGCTGTAGGCCTTTTCGGCCTTGGACAAACTCCTGGGTGCATACGCAACTGGTTGCAAAATTCCTGATTCATTAGCCTGTTGTAACACACACCCGACCCCGTATGACGACGCGTCGCAAGCTAACACAAATGATTTACATGGGTTATACAGGACAAGCAGTTTGTTGGAACACAATAAGTTCCTGGCTTTCTTAAAGGCAGCCTCTTGTGAATTCTCCCATACCCAGTCGTCTCCCTTGCGCAGTAGCGCACGTAGGGGTTCTAGCAGGGTGCTTAACCCAGGTAGGAAACTACCGAAGTAGTTAAGGAGTCCCAGGAACGACTGCAGCTCCATCACATTCTGTGGTCACGGCACGTTCTTGATGGCCCCTGTCTTGGCGTCGGTGGGTCTGATGCCATCTGTGCGATTCTTCTTCCTAAGAATTCGACGACCTGTGCCAGGAAAACACACTTCGAGCGTTTCAACCTGAGCCCCACGTGATCCAACCGACTAAGAACCTCCTCCAGATTCTTCTTGTGCTCCATGGTGTCCTGACCTGTAACCAATATGTCGTCCTGGAAGATCACTGTGCAAGGAACCGACTTTAGCAGGCTCTCCATGTTCCGCTGGAAGATCGCTGCGGCCAACTGAATCCCGAATGGGCACTGGTTATAGATAAACAGGTCTTTGTGTGTGTTGATGCAGGTGAAGCCTTTCGAAGACTCTTCCAGCTCTTGCGTCATGTAGGCCGAGGTCAGGTCCAGCTTGGTGATCGTCTTCCCTCCAGCCAGGGTCGCAAATAGGTCTATGGCGGATAGCGGGTATTGGTCCTGCAGCGAAAAACAGTTAATCGTTACTTTATAGTCCCCACAAATTCTAACCGTACCGTCCTCCTTGAATATCGGAACAATCGGACTGGCCCAATCGTTGAATTTCACCGGCGCGATGATACCTTCACGTTGCAGCCTGTCCAGCTCGATTTCCACTTTTTCACACATCATGTACGGTGCCGCCCAGCCTTGTGGTGGATGGGTCGCGGACCGGGAACCAAATGGATCTGCTCTTTCGCTCCCGAAAAGCTTCCAATGCCTGACTCGAATAACGATGGGAACTTGCTTAGAATCTGGGTACATGCGGTGTCGTCGACGGAAGAAAGCGTTCGGATGTCGTCCCAGTTCTAGCGGATTTTCCCCAGCCAGCTTCTGCCAAACAATGTGGGGCCATCCCCTGGCACAATCCACAGCAGGAGTTCGTGTACTGCTCCATCATAGGAGACTTTGACTTCAGCACTGCCAATTACAGGGATTAGTTCCTTGGTGTAAGTCCTTAGTTTGGTGTGAATGGGGCTGAGCTTGGGCCTGTGTGCCTTCTTCCCCCACAGCCTGTCGAAGGCCGTTTTACTCATTATGGACTGACTTGCCCCCTTGTCTAGGTCCATAGACATTGGAATACTGTTCACTTCAACTTTCAACATTATTGGTGGGCATTTTGTCGTGAACTTGCGTACCCCGTACACCTCTGCCTCCACAGTACGAGTTTCCAATTTCGACTGATGCACTGTGGATCGATCGTCCTCTGCAACATGGTGGTTCGCAGGGTTTGCAGCTCGCCTGCACATTCATTGGAGGTGTCCCATTGTTCTGCAGCTATTGCATGCATGGTGCTTTTAGCAGCATTGATGGGGCCGATGATCACCCCCGCAGCGCCAACAGGGTGTTAACTGCCTCGCATTAACAGATGATGGCAGACTCTGGGTCAATTGAGGTCGGGCCACAGCAGCCAGCGTGTACGCTCTGCCCTGTACATTTCTGCTCAAAACCGACGTTACTTTATGCACAGTACTGGCCGAAACTTCTTTGTTCTGCGAAATCTGCTTGGTGTTGTCGCTGATGGACATAAATGCCTGGGCTATTGTTATGGCTTTACTCAGATTCCGAGTTTCTACAGTCAACAGTTTGCCAAGGATTGTCTCATGTCCGATGCCCAATACAAAAAAGTCTCTGCGCATTTGTTCTAGAAATCCCTCAAACTCACAATGTCCTGCAAGGCGCCTTAGTTCGGCAACATAGCTCACCACTTCCTGGCGATCGATGACACGTGTAGAACCGATATCTCGCCATCAAAACGCTTTCGCTAGGATTTAGGTGCTCCCGGACCAACGTACACAGTTCTTCATAGGATTTCTCTGTTGGTTTTGCTGGGACCAGGAGATTCTTCATGAGGCCATAGGTTGTTGTCCCACAGAAAATTAGGAGGATTACCCTTCATTTAGTAGCGTTCTTGTCCCCTTCCAGCTCGTTGGCCACAAAGTATTGGTCGAGTCTTTCCACGAAGGCCTCCCAATCATCCTCTTCTGAGAACTTCTCCAGGATACCGACTGTTCTTTGCATTTTCGCGCCGTTGTTTGTTACCTCGTCTCCAATTGTTACACTAATAATGAATGGTCAGATTGAGTACTGTGTTTAATGAGCAAGTGTGACCTTAGCTCCTTTATTAAGGTTCCAGAGTGCAGGTACCTCGTAGGTGGCTTGCTTATATACTGTGCTTCTAAGGGATGCTGGGATCCCTTGGGACTCCCAACAGGTAGACCCTCTGGTGGACAGGTGTGATGCAGGTTACAAGAGGTTAAATACGTAACAATTTCCCTTCTCATTGCATGTAAAATACTATCTGGTGTTTCCACTGAAAGTGCATTACTTTCTGCATCTTTGCTTACATTTATCTGTCAGTATATTATTTCCATATAATTTTCCTTGTGTATGTTGAGGTAATGTTTTGAATGTGTGCTGCCAGTGGGAATTGAGGCCTTCTGAACAGAGAAAATTTGGGCATCAGGGTGCTACATATTTATTGTATTAGATTTTTGTATTTACTCATTACAATCAGATTTTTGACTGTATTAAAAAAAATAGCCCATTGTTGCTTGGTGTATTGTAAGCAAATTGTAAGTGAAACATTTACAGGACTTCAGCGGAATAGAATGGATGAAAAAAAGAGGCCAAATGAAAATTAGATTTTCCAATACCAACTTTCACAGGAGTCACATCAGCTAGGTGTAACCTTTACATCCTGTTGCAGGCAGCCAGTAAATGTAAAGTTATGGGCTCAATTTTCGCCACCATTGGGTGCCGTTTTTTTGGCGTCCACTGGTTTTTTAGGAGCAATCGTGAATTTGCAACTTTCCTCAAAGTTGTACGCCGGCGGCGACTGTCAGCGCTGGATTTTTTGTATGGCAGATTTTTTGGCGCAGGTCTGGTTGAAAACTGATTTCTGTGCCGTTTTTGCCCCTTTTTGGCCATTTAACCCATTTTTAACAACAACGATTTTTTTTCAGGACAGCGCAGAGTGGCCTCAAGTAACACCCTATGTTAACTTAAGAAAATTGGTGCTGAGTATATTTGAGTTTTTGGAGCGAGGGAAGAAAACAATTTAAAACACAAATTCTTCATGATTTTTGCAGAGGGAACTCGGAAAATAATTTTTCCCACAGAATGTTTTTGAGAATGTTATGTGAGAAGACAAATTGCAACTCCATCCCACCACAAAATCTCTGTTCACAGGGCTCTAGGCATGGGTTGGAGGAATGCCAGCCGGCCGGTGGCAGGATCGCTCCCTCAGCAGGACACAAGCACAGGAGCTCAGTGCTTGAATCGCCCCTTCCCGCCCCACGGGCTTCTTTCCAAGCTGAGCGCCAAACTCCAGCCAAGGGAGCGATCCTACCACCGGCTGGCACTCCGACCTATGCATCAAAGACGGCACAGCAGCAAACATACGCATTTCGGCCAAAGCTATAAGTAAAGTGCCATAAATCACTGTGCGTCACGTCTCCATAGAGACAGAGCATCGTGTTGAGCATGCGCAGACCAGGGTGAGGTCTGTTCTACTCGGGCGTCACCCAGCAGAGGTATGAGTGCTTCAGTAAATACTGTCCCACAATAACAAGAATAACAAAATTAACAATAATAATTATGGGTGCAACTCTGACTATGCCTCATGTCATAAAGTTAATTTGCATGCATGTCACGCAGAGGCGACGAATAATACTACGGCACCATCACAGAAACCAGATCGCTCGGGGATTGATGAGGAGGAGGCCATAACCTGATCGAATCTACAGGGACAGGAGCTCATACCTACACCTGAGTGAGGCAGACTGCATTCGCAGGCTGTGATTTAGAAAGGAGGTAATCACAGAGATCTGCCAGCTAATCAGGGCAGACATACAGCCAAGAAGTTGCAGGAGGACTGCCCTGCCTGTGGAAGTGAAAGTCACTGCAGCATATTTGCCTGCTATGCTTCTGGCTCATTTCAAGCAGCAACTGGGGAGATATGCTGCATTTCGTAGCACGTCACACATTGCTGCATTCGACAGATGACTGCTGCACTGTATGCCAAAAGGGACCAGTTCATCAATTTCCCTATTATATATGTAAACCTGTAAATACCTTGTGTAGCCACCAGAGGGCTCATCCCCTGGAGTCCCAAGGGATCCCAGAATCACTTGGGAGCACCTGTATTTAAGGAGGCCTCACAGGCTGGAGAGGCACTCTGGAGACCTGCAATAAAAGACTAAGGTCACACTTTACTTTGACCTCACAGTATGTAGTCAGACTCTTTATTCATACATAACAACTGGCGATGAGATACAGATGATGAACCCAACGATGCAGAGAACAGTGGGCATCCTGGAGAAATTTTCGGAGGGAGATGATTGGGAAACCTTCGTGGAGCGACTCGACCAACACTTCGTGGGCAACGAGCTGGAAGGAAAAGTGAACGCTGCCAAACGAAAGGCGATTCTCCTCACACAGTACTTAAGGAGGCCTCACAGGCTGGAGAGGCACTTTGGAGACCTGCAATAAAAGACTACAGCCACACTTTACTTTGAGCTCACAGTATCTAGGCAGACTCTTTATTCGTACATAATAACTGGGGACAAGATACAGATGACAAAACCAACAATGCAGAGAACAGTGGGCACCCTGGAGAAATTTTTGGAGGGAGATGATTGGGAAACCTTCGTGGCCAACGGGCTGGAACGAGAAGCGAACACTGCCAAACGGAGGGCGATTCTCCTCATCGTCTGCAGGGCACCAACGTATGGCCTCATGAAAAATCTGTTTGCTCCAGCGAAACCCACAGAGAAATCGTACGATGATTTGTGCACACTGGTCCGGGAGCATCTGAACCCGAAGGAAAGCGTTCTGATGGCGAGGTATCGGTTCCACACCTATGAAAGGTCTGAAGGCCAGGAAGTGGCGAGCTATGTCGCCGAGCTGAGATGCCTTGCAGGACATTGCGAATTTGAAGGCCATTTGGAGCACATGCTCAGGGACTTCTTCATACTTGGCATTGGCCATGAAGTAATACTTCGCAAACTTTTGACTGTAGAGACCCCAACCTTGAGTAAAGCCATAGTGATAGCCCAGGCATTCATTGCCACCTGTGACAATACTAAGCAAATCTCTCAGCACACGAGTGCTGCTACAAGTACTGTGAACAAAGTGATGTTGTTTTCAAATCGCAACATACAGGGCAGGCCCCACATGCCTGCAGCTGCATGTCCACAGATGTCTCACAGACCACCATCAAGGGTGATGAATGCAAGGCCATTAACACCTGGTTGCCGCTGCGGGGGTAATCATCGTTTCCATTCATGCCACTTCAAAGGGTACATTTGCAAGGGCTGTAAACAATGGGACACCTCCAACGTATGTGCAGGCGAGCTGCAAACCCTGCTAATCCTGCAAACCACCACGTTGCAGAGGAGGACAGATCCACGGTGGATTGCGACGAACCAGAGCCTCAGACCGAGGGGACAGAGGTATATGGGGTACACACATTTACCACAAAGTGTCCCCCGATAATGCTGAAGGTTGAATTAAATGGACTCCTGGTGTCAATGGAGCTGGACTCGGGCACAAGCCAGTCCATTATGAGCAAAAAGACTTTGATAAATTGTGGTGCAGCAAGGCCTCAAGGCCAGTCCTGACTTCCATTCGCACAAAACTGAGAACTTACACAAAGGAACTGATTCCCATAATCGGCAGTGCTACTGTAAAGGTCTCCTATGATGGAGCAGTGCACAACTACCACTCTGGGTGGTACAGAGCGATGGTCCCACGCTGCTCGGCAGGAGCTGGCTGGGAAAGATATGCTTGAACTGGGACGACGTCCGAGCGCTCTTGTCCGTTGACGACACTTCATGTGCCCAAGTCTTAAACAAATTCCCCTCGCTGTTCGAACCAGGCATCGGGAAGTTCCAAGGAGCAAAAGTGCAGATCCATTTGATTCCAGGGGCGCGACCCATCCATCACAAGGCGAGAGCAGTACCATACATGATGAGAGGATGGAGATCGAGCTGCAACGGGAGGGCATCATTTCGCCGATCGAATTCAATGAGTGGGCCAGTCCGATTGTTCCAGTCCTCAAGGGAGATGGCACCATCAGACTCTGTGGTGATTACAAAGTAACTATCAATCGTTTCTCCCTGCAGGATCAATACTCACTACCAAAGGCAGACGACCTCCTTGCAACGCTGGCGGGAGGAAAGACGCTCACGAAGCTGGACTTGACCTCAGCTTACATGACGCAGGAGCTGGAGGAATCATCAAAGGGCCTTACCTGCATCAACACGCACAAACGTCTCTTCATTTACAACAGATGCCCGTTTTGGATTCGATTAGCCACGGCAATATTCCAGAGAAACATGGAAAGCTTACTGAATTTGGTCCAGTGCACGGTGGTCTTCCAGGACGACATCGTGGTTACAGGTCGGGACACAGTCGAGCATCTGCAGATCTTGGAGGAGGTTCTTAGTTGACTCAACTGCGTGGGGCTCAGGTTAAAATGCTCGAAGTGCGTTTTCCTGGCGCCTGAAGTGGAGTTCCTGGGGAGATGAATCGCGGTGGATGGCATCAGGCCCACCGCTTCGAAGACGGAGGCAATCGAGAATACACCGAGGCCACAGAACGTGACGGAGCTTTGGTCATTTCTAGGAACCCTGAACTAGTTTGGTAACTTCTTACCGTGTCTCAGCAAACTGTTGGAACCACTGCACACCATACTGCATAAAGGAGACGAATGGGTATGGGGCAAAAGCCAAGAAAATGCCTTTGTAAAATCTAGAAAATTGTTACGCTCAAACAAATTGCTTGTGTTGTATGATCCATGTAAGCGTTTGGTACTAGCACGTGATGCGTCGTCGTATGGAGTCGTGTGTGTATTGCAACAAGCTAATGAATCTGGGAAATTGCAACCGGTTGATTATGCATCCAGAAGTCTGTCTAAGGCTGAGAGAGCCTACAGCATGATTGAAAAAGAAGTGTTGGTGTGTTTATAGAGTAAAGAAAATGCATCAATATCTGTTTGGGCTCAAATTTGAATTGGAAACTGACCATAAGCCACTGATACTTTCGGAAAAAAGGGGTAAGGGGATAAATACGAATGCATCGGCCCACATCCAGAGATGGGTGCTCACATTGTCCGCATACAACTACGCCATCCGCCACCGGCCAGCCACAGAAAACTATGCCAATACTCTCAGTAGGCTGCCATTGCTCACCATGGGGGTGGAAATGGCACAACCCGCAGATTTGTCATGGTAATGGAAACATTCGAGAGTGAGCAATCACCTGTCACAGCCCGACAGATTAGAACCTGGACGAGCCAGGACCCCTTACTGTCCCTAGTAAAAAATTGTGTGCTTCACAGGAGCTGGTCCAGTGTCCCATTGGAAATGCAGGAATAGATAAAGCCGTACCAGCCGTACAAAGATGAAATGTCTATACAGGCAGACTGCCTTCTGTGGGGTAATCAGGTAGTGGTCCCCAAGAAGGGCAGGGATACTTTCATCAGTGATCTCCACAGTACTCGCCCAGGCATTGTAATAAATGAAAGCAATAGCCAGGTCCCACGTGTGGTGGCCTGGTATCGATGCGACTTAGAGTCCTGCGTGCACAAATGCAACACATGCACACAGTTAAGCAATGCACCCGAGGTGCCACTAAGTTTATGGTCTTGGCCCTCCAAACCGTGGTCCGTGGTCCAGGGTCCACGTCGACTATGCAGGCCCGTTTTTGGGTAAAATGTTCCTAGTGGTTGTAGATGCGTACTCCAAATGGATTGAATGTGAAATAATGTCGCCAAGCACGTCCGCTGCCTCCACTGAAAGTCTGTGGGCCATGTTTGCCACGCACTGCCTGCCTGATGTCCTTGTGAGCGACAACGGGCTATGTTTCACCAGTGCCGAGTTCAAAGAGTTCATGACTCGTAATGGGATCAAACATGTTACATCTGCCCCATTCAAACCAGCATCCAATGGTCAGGCAGAGAGAGCAGTGCAAACCATCAAGCAGAGCTTGAAGAGTGTAACTGAAGGCTCACTGCAGACTCGCCTATCCCGTGTCTTGCTTAGCTACCGCACGAGACCCCACTCACTCACTGGGATCCCACGTGCTGAACTGCTCATGAAAAGAGCACTTAAGACAAGGCTCTCGTTAGTCCACCCTGATCTACACGAACAGGTAGAGAGCAGGCGGCTTCAACAAAGTGCATGCCATGATAGCACAAATGTGTCATGCGAAATTGAAATCAATGATCCTGTATTTGTGTTGAACTATGGACAAGGTCCCAAGTGGCTTCCCGGCACTGTTGTGGCCAAAGAGGGGAGCAAGATGTTTCGGGTCAAACTTTCAAATGGACTCATTCACCGGAAACACTTGGACCAAATCAAACTCAGATTCACGGACTATCCAGAGCAACCCACATTGGACCCTACCTTCTTTGACCCCCCAACACACACACCAGTGGCAACCGACACCGCGGTTGACCACGAAGCAGAACCCATCACCCGCAGCAGCCCAGCAGCACTCACCACACCAGGCAGCTCAGCAAGGCCAGCTGCAGAGCAGCCCAGCGAGGGCCCAACAAACAATTCACCAAAACCAGCATTTGCACCGAGACAAACAACCTGGGAAAGGCAGGCCCCAGATCGACTCACCTTGTAAATAGTTATACTATTGACTTTGGGGTGGGGGGGGGGGGGGGGGAGTGTTGTTATATATGTAAACCTATAAATACCTTGTATAGCCACCAGAGGGCTCATCCCCTGGAGTCCCAAGGGCTCCCACAGTACTTAAGGAGGCCTCACAGGCTGGAGAGGCACTCTGGAGACCTGCAATGAAAGACTAAGGTCACACTTTACTTTGAGCTCACAGTATCTAGTCAGACTCTTTATTCATACGTAGCACCTATGACCACTGCGAGACAGGGCTGTGGGGTTCTCCAGAATTGCTGGCTTCCCCAAGGTACAGGGTGCAATTGACTGTACCCGCACCACCTTGAGGGCACCTTTGAACGATTCTGACGTTTATCGCAACAGGAAAGGGTTCCACTTCCTAAATGTCTAGCTCGTCTGCGATGATATGCATCGGATCATGGCAGTGGGTGCCAAATATCCAGGTAACATCCATGGTGCTTTCATCCTAGGTGAGAGCGTTATATCTGCGATGTTTCAGGAGTTGCCAGAAGGGCACAACTGGTTGCTCGGGGACAAAGGGTACGGGCTCGCCACCTGGCTTATGATTCGCCCTACGCATTCCCTGCACTGAGCCACAGCGTCGGTACAATATGTCGCACCTAACGACACAGAGCATCATAGAGCGGACAACTGGCATACTGAAGCAGCGTTTCCGTTGCCTGGACCACTCTGGAGGCTACCTATAATACGTCCCTCTCCACGTCGGTCAGTTCATTGTCGTCTGCTGCATGCTGCACAACTTGGCCATCATGAGGGGGACAAGTACTGGACATTGAAGATCCTCCTGAGGGGAGAAGGGGGTGTGGGGAGGAGGAGGAGGAGGAGGAGGCTGATGAGGAGGAGGACAAACCCATGCCACCACCACAACCCACAGAACGATGGCGGGGGAGGCGGCCCCGTGCACCTATAGCCATAGCTAGAGACTTGCGTCAGTAGCTAATCCGTGATCGTTTTGCTGCCTGAAGGTTAAACGGCCTGACAATGTTGACTCTTCGCACTTGTTAGTCTGAAAAAATAATGTACGTAATGTTGTGTTGGTTTATGTTGCTTTAATTTAAAAAATAATGTGCAGGATTATTTAAAAAATAATTAGGTTTATTAAACATTTGTACAGCTATATGTAACTTTAATAAAAAATGTTGTATCAAACTTTAAACTTTTCAATGAAGAAAACAACAAGTAGCAGCAACAAACAAACTCCAGCTGCAGCCGTCTCTCCTCCCCCTTATTCAAAGACCTTGTCTGTGTGCCCCTCTTGTTGCCTCTACCCCTACCCGTGCCCGTTATAGCAGACTTCTGCTTCCTCCCCCCCACCCCAAGGTTTTTTCTGTTTTCCGCACAAAGTTGCATTTGTTGTTGGTGGGGTTGGACAGGGACAGACCTAACAGACAGCAGGTTCCTCTTCGGACTCTTCTTCAGCCTGTCGATCAACCTGCGGCACACTACCTGAGGTTGGTCTGGGGATTAGAATGTGAGTGGCAGCAGTTGATGCTGGCAATTGCTGTTGGGCAATGACAACCTGGCTGTGCCCACTTATTGCAGCAGATACCTCCAAAATTCTCTCCCTAATCTCCGACATTCCCTCCATAATCTCCAACATCCCCCTCCTTCATCTGTCCCGACCATGCATCAGCTGCCTCAGACATTCCCTCCCTAATCTCCGACATCCCCTCCCTCATCTGTCCCAACAGTGCTCCCATTCCTCCAGACAGTGTTGCAACTTCTACTGATAGTCCCTCTAATTCTACCCTCACCCCACCCATGCTCTCCCCACTCATTCCCATGAGCTGTCCTATGTCCCCTGCATCCTGCATTTCAGGTTGAGCTCTCCTTCCTGCCCTCCTCGGCCGTCTCCCATGTGTAGCTTGCTGCAACCCACTGGGACCCGCAGCCTCAGATTGTACACCATGAAATGTTGCGTCGGGTGTATTGCTCAGCAAAGGCCTTGGCGCATTCAGGGGGTTCACTGGCTGCGATTCCAATGTAACCATCTCAGTATTAGGGTCTTCCTGCTGCCCTTCATTCTCCAGCTCATCCTCGTCCTGATGTTGATGAATATCTGGACTGACGGCTTCCTGATCTTCTGCTTCAGCTCCTGTCTCTTTCTGATGCGCAACATCTGCAAAACATAACAGAGCAGATGTTTGGTTAGCAGCAGGGCAGGGTGACATGAGTACACGGGTCACACAGTGCAGGCTCTTTTCAAAGACCACGATGCCAACCCAGACTGTGCAATTTGCAGGGCTTATCCTCTCTCGGTAACCTGGGCTCTGCATCCACATTGGTGGTTGATCTTCTCATGCGAGATTTAATCATATCAGCAATCCTCTGTTCTATGGCTGTTACTTGATCTGTGACACTTTCCTTTGCAAAGATGAAAATAGAACTTTTTAAGAGAGGATCCTTCTGCTGTGGTGGCCACAAACACACATATTAGTCACATTTACAAATGTAATTGCAGTGCATAAATAAAAATATTACTTTCAGTAACTGCATGGCCAAGGTTTTGCCACTTCATTTTGACCTGCGTACCGCTTCTTGGGGTCATGGCCACTGCATTAATCTCTTCTGCAACCTGGTCCCAAAGTTTTGCTAGTAGAGATGATTTCAGTTTCTTTTGTCTCGTTCTCCCTTTGTTCTCAAGCACATCTCATCTCCTCTCAATTATGTGTACCAGGGGCTTAATTTCTTCTGCTGGAAATCTCTTGGCCCTTCCCCCTTGTCCTTCTCCTTCTCCTTCTCCTTCCCCTTCCAATTCGCTTGGATCCATCTTTTGCGACTAAAATTTAAAAATGTCCAGATCCAGCTCCGATCTGTATGGATTCTCACACGCTCTTGATCCAGACTGAGAACTTTACTGTGGATGCGTGGGCACACCCGTCATGTTGAAAAAGTGATTTTTTTTTTCCGGCGCATGCTCAGAGACTTTTTGGTGCACACTTGAAGCGCCAGACTTAACTTCGGGTGCTCTGGCGCCAAAATGAAATTTTACTTTATCCTCCTGGGTGCCAACAATCGGCAAAGAGGAAAATTGAGCCCAATGATGCATGTTGGTTTGGCTTATTTAAGTACAGTACTTTATAATTGGAGTGAAACAGGATGAAAGAAGGCATGCCAGGGAGACGATCAGGCACCTAAGCTGTATTGACCACACCATCCATTATGCCAACAGGTCTTGGCGGACCTACCTACCAATGACAAAGAAAAGTATCCTCCGCAGGCTGCATGTCATTGCGGAGCTGTTTGCACAGCTTGGCCATAATGAAACCTGCAGCGAACCTGCATCATAGGCCCATCACTGCCATTGGCAGGCAATGTGACCACAAACCTCTGAAATTTCTGTGTCTGGCTCATTCCAGGCTAGCACTGCTGGATCAGTAAATAGGCTGCTCATGCAGACTGATGTATTGGTCAGCTTGACAATTATCTCCTTTCTTACTAAAGAGTAACAGGGACATTACACAGTGCCCAATTTCACCATGCTGCTATATATGAGACAGTACAGATAATTATTAATTTCTGCCATGTGGCTGCCTGGCCAGCAAATCCCCGGCCATCCTCTTACACAATCATTTGCTCCTCTTGTGCATTGAAACCTACCCGGTGCTGCTACTTCAAGCTTACTAATTGCACCCTCTGGGACGTATGTAGCTTGCGAAAGTTGGTGAGAGGCATGCAGGGTGCTGTTTGGTGGTGTATTGTTCTGAGCCACTGGTTGTGTCAGCAGGCACCTCTTTTCGGCCAATGATGACAGAAAAGTGAAGGTTGTTAGATGTCTTAAAAAATAAATGACATTACAATATATTCTCTGATTTATTTTGCATGTGTGGCAGTGAATTTGTAGGAGGAGAAGACGTGAGGGTAGAAAGGTACTAGCCCTGAACTTGACAGAGGCCTTCATCTGCCCTTACTACTCCATGCTCTTGAATGCAAGGATGTCTGCTAAAGTGAGCTCCTCCAAATGATTGTGATCTCTGAGCCAGTTTGTTTCCTCATTAATTATTTCCTATCTTGTCATGAAAGTGGAGAAATATTCTTGAGATGCTGTAAGTTGAATGAATCCATATACAGGAGTTTGTATTACTGTTTTTAAAAGTGTTACATGTTTTAAGACTCATTTTCTGTTCTATTTTGTGAGTAAAGTTGTTTTTCAAAACAGAAACAAAGTATATTTAAATGGTATAGTTGGAATATTTTGAGAGGAAGTCGTACTAGGTTATATTTGGCTGGGACTAGTGACGTCAGAGATGCAGTCAGGTTACCCACCTACCTGAGATCAAGTTTCATACATCAGCAGCAGCAATTAGAGCTTGGCAGCAATTACCTTCTCTTTGTCTAAACTTATGCTAGCCTGCTGTTTCCTAGCACCCATCTTTACATGGAAATAGTGCACGGCAATGAAAAGGAATTTTTGACTGCAGAAGTCTGGACTTTTGATGTTTTGGGATAGCAGTAGATTACTGGATGCACTTACCATGCAAGGTATGTCTCTCATAATATGCTGTACTTCAGATTCTTTGTACTATGTATTAACCATGTATTTATTGCATGTAAATGACTGGCAGAATGAAAATTGCTTTGTAATTTTTAAACTATGGTAAATTGAATGGAGGTTTTTAGAGGTATCCCAACATAGCTTGCATCAAAAATTTGATCTGTTCGAGATCTGCAGCTTAAGTTACTGAAACCCAGCATAGCCAAGCATAGCAACACGTTTGAACTAGTTCAGAGTATATTTTAATAAAATTGAAGTACTGTGAAGCTTGCGTATGAAGCAACCAGTAAATTGCGACATGTTTTTCAACAAGCCTTCTCAATATGTTGTATGTTTTTTTTAAACAAGTGTCAGGCTTAGTCTTCAGCCTGATTTGTGCTTTGTTTTTAAATTGTTTTTCTTCAATTCTGCCCACTCTCCACCTTTGCAGCATTGACCCACATGATTTGCATGTGCAGAATATTATGTAAATTTGGCTTATTGTAAAATTTGTGACACCGATAGGTAGCAGCAGTGTCGCATTAAAATTGAGGAGGGATACTCTTGATAAACAGTGCTGTTGTGATGATGATCGATGTGTACCGACAATTGTGATACACTAGGTGTTATTCTGTAATTACTTTGCTCTTTACAGAAGTATTCTTCTGTTCTATTTATGGATAGGTATTTTTATAAGTTGAAAACCTAACATGTAAAGTAATACTTTATAGCTGGCTTTCGCAGAAACCTGGCAAAAAGTCAGCCCGCCCACCCACCCACTTATCCTGCTCCTGAGCCCATTGAATTTTCAGGGGGCAGCCTCGTTTGAATAATTCTGGAGGGATCCTGACAGGATTGTAATCTGTGCCTGGAAGCCCGCTGCAGGGAAGGGAGGAAATAAGTGGCAAGTAACATTCGCGTCACACAAGTGCCAGGCAATAACTATCTCCAATGAGCAAGAGTCTAACCACTGCCCCTTGACATTCAACGGCATTAACATCGCCAAATCCCCCATCAACATCCTGGAGGTCATCATTGACCAGAACCTTAACTGGACCAGCCACACACATACTGTGACCACAAGAGCAAGTCAGAGGCTGGGTATTCTGTGGCAAGTGTCTCACCACCTGACTCCCCAAAGCCTTTCCACCTTCAACGAGGCTCAAGTCAGGAATGTGATGGAATACTCTCCACTTGCCTGGATGAGTGCAGCTCCAACAACATTCAAGAAGCTCGACACAATTCAAAACAATGCAACCTGCTTGATTGGCACCCCATCCACCACCTTAAACATTCACTCCCTCCACCACTGGTACATCATGACTGCAGTGTGTACCATCTACAAGATGCACTGCAGCAACTCGCCAAGGCTTCTTTGGCAGCACTTCCCAAACCTGCAACCTCCACCACCTACAAGGACAAGGGCAGCAGGCGCATGGGTACATCATCACCTGTTTAAGCTCTTTCCACATTACCTTGAAGTTAACCCTTTTAAAATGGTATACCTGAATATTGGTTTATGGACATTAAAACGGTATGAGGGCAGAGTTGGCTAAAGTGGACTGGGAAAATAGACTAAAGAATGGGACGGTTGATGAGCAGTGGCAGACATTTAAGGAGATATTTCATAACTCGCAACAAAAATATATCCCAATGAGAAGGAAAGACGAAGAGAAGGGATAACCATCCATGGCTAACTAAGGAAATAAGGGAGGATATCAAACTGAAAACAAAGGCATACAATGTGGCCAAAACTAGTGGGAGGCCAGAGGATTGGAAAATTTTTAAAAGCCAGCAGACAATGACTAAAAAAATGATTAAGAGAGGGAAGATAGATTATGAAATAAGGGGCCCAATTTTGACCATTACTTGCATCACTTTTTTTGGAGTAATTTGATTTTTCTGACAAGTTTAAAAAAAAACGTTTTGCCCAATAAACTTGCTCCAGAGTACCTTAGTGAGGTATGATTTTTTTTTAGTTCTTTTTTTTTAAAAGGGGGGGTGTTCCCAGACAATTATGCCACCTTGGCCAGTTAACACTTACTATCTGTTTTTATGACCTAAGTCGATTTGGTGCAAGAGTTTCTGTAGCTACAGAAAAAGGAAAAGAGTGGCTAAAGTAAATGTTGGTCCCCTGGAGGATGAGACTGGGGAATTAATGATGGAGAACAGGGAAATGACAGAGATGTTGAACAAATATTTTGTATTGGTCTTCACGGTAGAAGATACTAAAAACATCCCAATAGTGGATAATCAAGGGGCTATAGGTAGGGAGGAACTTAATACAATCACTATCACTAATGAAGTAGTACTAGGTAAAATAATGGGACTAAAGGCGGACAAGTCCCCTGGACCTGATGGCTTACATCCTCGGGTCTTAAGAGAAGTGGCTGCAGAGATAGTGGATGCATTGGTTGAAATCTACCAAAATTCCCTGGATTCTGGGGCGGTCCCAGAAGATTGGAAAACCGCAAATGTAACGCCCCTATTTAAAGAAGGAGGCAGACAAAAAGCAGGAAACTATAGACCAATTAGCCTGACATCTGTCATTGGGAAAATGCTGGAGTCCATTATTAAGGAAGCAGTAGCGGGACATTTGGAAAAGCATGATTCAATCAAGCAGAGTCAGCATGGTTTTATGAAAGGGAAATCATGTTTGACAAATTTGCTAGAGGTCTTTGAGGATGTAACGAGCAGGGTGGATAAGAGGGAACCAGTGGATTTGATTTCCAGAAGACATTCGATAATGTGCCACATAAGAGGTTACTGCACAAGATAAAAGCTCACGGGGTTGGAGGTAGTATATTAGCATGGATAGAGGATTGGTTAACTAACAGAAAACAGAAAGTCAGGATAAATGGGTAATTTTCCGGTTGGCAAACAGTGACTAGTGGAGTGCCGCAGGGATTGGTGCTGGGTCCTCAACTATTTACAATCTATATTAATGACTTGGATGAAGGGATCGAGTGTAATGTGGCCAAGTTTGCTGATGATACAAAGATGGGTGGGAAAGCAAATTGTGAGTAGGACACAAAAAATCTGCAAAGGGATATAGACAGGCTATGTGAGTGGGCAAAAATGTGGCAGATGGAGTATAATGTGGGAAAATGTGAGGTTATCCACTTTGGCAGAAATAATAGTAAAGAAAATTTTAACTTAAATGGAGAAAAATTGCAAAGTGCAGCAGTACAGAGAGACCTTGGGGTCCTTGTGCATGAATCCCAAAAAGTTAGTATGTAGGTACAGCAAGTAATCAGGAAGGCAAATGGAATGTTGGCCTTTATTGCAAGGGGAATAGAGTATAAAAGCAAAGGAGTCCTGCTACAACTGTACAGGGTATTGGTGAGACCATACCTGGAACACTGCGTGCAGTATTGATCTCCGTATTTAAGGAAGGATTTCTTGTATTGGAGGCTGTTCAGAGAAGGTTCACTAGGATGATTCCGGAGTTGAGGGGGTTGACTTATGAGGATAGGTTGAGTGGGTTGAGCCTATACACATTGGAGTTCAGAAGAATGAGAGGTGATTTTATCGAAACATATAAGATTATGAGGGGGCTCGACAAGGTGGATGCTGAGAGGATATTTCCACTCATAGGGGAAACTAAAACTAGGGGACGTAGTCTTAGAATAAAGGGCCGCCCATTTAAAACTGAGATGAGGAGAAATTTCTTCTATCAGTGGGTTGTAAATCTGTGGCATTCTCTGACCCAGGGAGCTGTGGAGGCTGGGTCATTGAACATATTTAAGGTGGAGATAGACAGATTTCTGAGCGATAAGAGAGTAAAGGGTTATGGGGAGCGGGCAGGGAAGTGGAGCTGAGTCCATGATCAGATCAGCCATGATCTTATTGAATGGCGGAGCAGGCTCGAGGGGCCGCATGGCCTATTCCTGTTCCTATTTCTTATGTTCTTATGTATTGATTCATGATGATCATGTCAAATTGATACATGTTATGGTTGCTGTTGCCCAAGGATACCACGACTTCCATGCCCAGTATACTAGTTGCATGACTTTTTTTTAATGGGGAGCTTGAGTGCATTTCTTATAATTATTCCAACACTAAAGTTTATCTTTTAGATTTTAGGGGTGAATTTATTTCCAAAAATTACAGAGCCATATTAATTGCAATGGATTGAAAACCATGGGCTGCATGTCACTGATTTGCCAGCGTATGTTTCTTTCCAGCACCGTATTCCATTGGAAGTGCTCGGTCATGAAATCTACCCTTTTGAATAGGTATTGGAAACTGCATAGATTAGCTAACATTCCCATTCCCCTCCCCTTTCTTCATATTTGAAAACAATAAATACTCATGGGAAGCTTGAAAAGCATAAAAGCAGGGAAAACTGTCAAGAATTATCTTAAAGCCTTCCAAACACTGTTCCTCATGATTTGGAACAGAAACATTACAAGGAAGCCTATATGAATGTCATCACCCCTGCACTTCTACTTCAGTAAACTGTGTATTCACAAGCTAACCATGAGATTCAGTAATTACGATTATAACACAAACAGTGGATGATTTGAGAGAGGTGGTGGTGGACTTAGAACTGGGTGTCATCAGCAGACATGTGTAAAGCTGACCCCATGTCTGTGGATTATGTCATCAAGGGCCAGCATGCAGAGGAGGGGGCCAAGGATAGATCCTTGGGGGATTCTGGAGATAATGATACAGGGGCAGGAAGAGATGCTATTGCTCTAACTATGATTGGACAGATAAGAGTGGAACCAAGCAAGGGTAGTCCCAATGCATTGGACATTGGAGAGAGACGGCATAGTTGACTCTAACAAATGCGGAAGAGAAGTCGAGGAGGAATAATGTACCATGTTCACCGTCACACATATCAAGACTTTCATCAGGGCCAATTCGGTTCTGAGGGATGGGATGAAACCTGATATAAAAAGAGAAAAAAATAGCTTCAGAACACTCAGATTTGAGCGTAAAATTTCGAACAACTGCATACAAGTAAAGATTTTCTGTTTAATTTCTTGTCGTTTCATCTTCCATTCCCCTTGCTTAACAGGTGTCTGAATTGATTCAAACAACACTGGCCTACTCTAGCTTTAATTTTGTGTTGGAGAATCGCTGAAAATATTAACAAACTCCCAGGGATCAGATGACTGTCAGTGACCCAAAGGAAAACAATATTGTTGTTGTAGAAAGTGTTTTCTGTTAGTATAGGTTCGACCTCCAGAGTCCAGAGTTCCGGAATCCAGAATGTTCCAGAATCCGGACACCAGGCCGATCCGTGGCGGGGTCGTCCAGAAACCGGAAAATGATCCGATATCCGGACTCTCCCCGCCTCGGCGAACCGACTTTGCCCACCCTGAATTCGCGGGACCCGACATCACCCCGGCCCGACTTTGCCCAGGCCCCCTTCCCTCCCCTTTACCTCAGCTGCCCAGCCCCACCTACCTCGGGTCAGACAAGGAACTCCTTCATGGCAGCAGGGCCCCACCCGAACATATCCACTGCGATGGGGCCCCACCCGAACATATCCACTGCGATGGGGCCCCGCCCGAACATATCCACGGCAGTGGGGCCCCACCCGAACATATCCACGGCGACGGGGCCCCGCCCGAACATATCCACGGCAGCAGGGCCCCACCCGAACATATCCACTGCGATGGGGCCCCACCCGAACATATCCACTGCGATGGGGACCCATCCGAACATATCCACGGCGATGGGGACCCATCCGAACATATCCACGGCGATGGGGACCCATCCAAACATATCCACGGCAGTGGGGCCCCGCCCGAACATATCCACGGTAGTGGGGCCCCACCCGAACGTATCCACGGCAGTGGGGCCCCGCCCGAACATATCCACGGCGATGGGGACCCATCCGAACATATCCACGGCGATGGGGACCCATCCGAACATATCCACGGCAGTCGGGCCCGGCCCGAACATATCCACGGTGGCGGTGCCCCGTCCGAACATATCCTCGGCAGTGGGGCCCTGCCCGATCAGGTCCACGGAGCTGGGGCCCCACCCGAGCATAGACACGACCCGAACAGCTCATTGACGAGCAACCCCTCCGCTCCCGCCTTTCTGACGTTCCGAAATCCAGAAATACCCAAACCTGGGCTTGGGTGGTTCCGGATTCGTGACGTCAGAAAGACGTTCCAAAGTCCGGCAAAATGAAAAATCCGGAACGGCCTCAGTCCTGAGGGTTCCGGATTTGGGACGCTGCACCTGTGTACAGCAACAGAAATAACATGCTACAAAGTCAATAAATACCAAAAAGTACAGGTCAAAATAAATCTGATATTGGGACTTCAATATTAGCTTTTAAGGCTTTGAAATTCTGTGACTTGGGGTAGTCTGTGTCTAATTTGCTGTTACATGTGTATCCATAAACACAAAATTGCCCACTTCTCAAAGATTTTATGAATAATGATTTCAGAAAGAATAAACAATTGAGGTTTGAAGGAATGAAGATTATGTCATGAGGCAAACTATGAAAACATGTTTAACCTTCCAGTGCTGAAACAATACACAATACAATTATAGCCAGCACAGGGAGTTCCACACTGCAACCCATGGAGGAGCAGGGAATGACTGACTGCAACTTCAGGATTTCCATATTTATCTGCACACGCGCTAAATCCTGATATTGCTGTCACTTTCTGGGACGGCAAATGCTGACAGTTTCGCCGCAATTACCATCACAAAATCTGGGTCATTAATATTGACAGAATCCAATTTGCCAGTAAATTGCTGAGTTATGGATGATGAATTGATGCCAATGTATGCAATTAAACTTTTTTTAAATCGCCCTATGGCATATGAGCAACTAAACTCAAATGGGGGTAGGTACAGGCAGGCAGGTGGCAGAGGAGAGAGCAAGCTTAGGGGATCCGAAGGAATTGCTTTCAGAGGAGAAGTCATCAAAACCTTTTAGTTGTCCTCTGAATATTATGGATTGTTGTGATTCATGGTTTTACATTACTTTAAAATGTTTAATTCAATTAACGTCTATTTATACTCTTTAATTTGGGTTAGAGTTGGATTAATCGTAGATATAAATTGAAGCACACCATTAACTTCATGTAAATAGATTTGGATTTAATACAAAATACATTTTATATTCACTAAATATTTTGTTCAAAACAACTGGGGAAATGTTATGATGTCTTATTACCTGTGGGACCTCGATTTAAATCCAGTCCAGATGAAGGGATAAAATCCTAGACTAAGCTTATTGTGCAGGTAAGACACAATAAATAATAAATGCTGTAGTCATGCTGACTGTGCACAATTGAGTACTTTGAAGCGCAGAAGATTATTGCACATGCACAGACAAGTTTGCACTGCAGAGAATATGCAGTATAAACTTTGGACAAAGATGAAGCATCCAATGTTCCCTGTCATCTGCACTTTATTCTGCAAGGCCTGTTTCTTTTAAGACGTGCTCCCTTTAAATTTCTGCACATGCGCAGTATTTACAATATAAAAGCTGGTGAGCGGTCAGCGCGAGACATTTCAGATTATTGCCCAGCCGCGTGTTCTCCCAATCATCGCAATAACTTCAGAAGATTGTAGAAATTCAACTACGTTTTGCCTACCTGCACATGACTTGACAGTTGGAGGGTGTCTGTAAGGATCGTGATAACATCATGGCATGCATTACTGTAAGAAAGGGCTTGCATTTATATAGCGCCATTCACGACTGCTGGACAACTCAAAGTGCTTTGCAGCCAATGAAGTACTTTTTGAAGTGTAGTCACTGTTGTAATGTAGGAAATGCGGCAGCCAACTTGTGTACAGCAATCTCCTACAAACAACAATGTAATACTGTTTTAGTGATGTTGATTGAGGAATAAATATTGGCCAGGACACCAGGGACAACTCCCCTGCTCTTCTTCGAAATATTCCCATGGGATCTTTTATCTCCACTTGAAAGTGCGGACGAGGCCTCGGTTTAACGTCTCATCCGAAAGATGGCATCTCCGACAGTGCAGCACTCCCTTAGCACTGCACTGGAGTGTCAGCATAGATTTATGTGCTCAAGTCCTTGGAGTGGAACTTGAACCCACAACCTTCTGACTCAGAAGCGAGTGTGCTATCCACTGAGCCACAGCTGAGACTGCAGAGCGTTGTGTCTTTCATTGCTGTTAAATTGGAAGCAACACGATGTTACTATACAAACAACTTCCTGCTGGAACTTAATCGAGTTGGTATAGTATGAGCCATATTTGATTTGGTAGCTCCTTACTGATCTTTTTGTGCTGCACTCCTACAAATGTAAATGTGATGGGACAAGGACAAAAGTCTTCCCATTCTTTTTGATAGTCTCAACTCCACTCATGAAGGGCTCGAGTCCACAATAAAAGGCAACTGATAAATTGCGACTAAATTAGCAGCTTTGTTTAAAAAAAAACAAGAATGTGTAGTTCAGCAAACCTACATTCTGCCTGATTTTTAAAAGTTAAATCAAAAAATATTTTTAAATTTGAATTGTCTACTAATTATATACAATTGATAATTGTAGTTTATTACTAGTGCAATAAAATGATGTGGGATTTTGACACTTCAGATTATCTCAGCAAAGTGTAAGGCATTCCCATCAAGAGCTGATTTTCCTATTGCTTTAACTTTTCCTGTGATGTAAAGATGCCTGTCATCATAGTTTCATGTGGATTAATAGGCACTTCAGCTGTGTAAGTTTAAAGTTTTAAAGTTAGGAAATTGTTGTGTGTGTCTTTCTATTGCCATAGATGCCTGTTGAATGTTATCTATGGGTTCAATAGTCATGAAAATTAAATGCATTTGAGAAAAATTGTGAAAATATGATGAACCTAATATAGTATAGAGCACATAAAATTGAATTGTATTGAAGTTAATTAGTATTTTTGCAAAGTTTAAAATTTTTTAAAATGTATTCATTCATGGGATGTGGGCACCGCTGGCAAGGCCAGCATTTCTTGCCCTTGAGAAGGTGGTGGTGAGCCACCTTCTTGAACCACTGCAGTCCGTGTGGTGAAGGTTCTCCCACAGTGCTGTTAGGTAGGGAGTTTCAGGATGTTGACCCAGCGACGATGAAGAGAATGGTGATATATTTCCAAGTCAGGATGGTCCGTGACTTGGAGGAGAATTTGGAGGAGATGGTGATGTTCCCTTGCATCTACTGCCCTTATCGTTCTAGATGGTAGAGTTTGTGGGTTTGGGAGGTGCTGTCAACGAAGTCTTGGTGAGTTGCTGGTGCATCTTTCAGATGGTACACACTGCAGCCACGGCGTGCCGGTGGTGGAAGGAGTGCATGTTTAAGGAGATGGATGGGGTGCCAATCAAGTGGACTGCTTTGTGCTGGATAGTGTTGAGCTTCTTGAGTGTTGGAGCTGCACTCATCTGGGCAATTGGAGTGTATTTCATCACACTGCTCACTTGTGCCTTGTAGGTGGTGGAAAGGCTTTGGGGAGCCAGGAGGTGAGATACTGACACAGAATACCCAGCCTCTGACTTGCTCTTGAGGCCACAGTGTTTATGTGGCTGGTCCAATTAAGTTTCTGGTTAGTGTTGACCCCCAGGATATTGATTGTGGGGGATTCGGTGATGGTAATGCCGTTGAATGTCAAGAGGAGGTGATTAAACTATATCTTGTTGGAGATAGTCATTGCCTGGTACTTGTGTGGTGCGAATGTTAATTGCCACTTTTTAGCCTAAGGCTGGATGTTGTCCAGGTCTTGTTGGCTGCAGGCACGGATTGCTTCATTATCTGAGGAGTTGTGAATAGAACTGAATATTATGCAATCATCAGCAAACATCTCTACTTCAGACCTTATGATGGAGGGAGGGGTATTGATGAAGCAGGTGAAGGTGGTTGGGCCTAGGAACTCCTGCAGCGATGTCCTAGGGCTCTGATGATTGGCCTCCAACAACCACAACCATCTTCCTTTTTGCCACATATGATTATAACCAGTGGAGCAATTTCCCCTGATCCCCAATGTCTTCAATTTTACTAGGGCTCCTTTGTGCCATGGTCAGGCAAATGCTGCCTTCATGTCAAGGGCAGTCACTCTCACCTCACATCTGGAATTCAGCTCTTTTGTCCATGTTTGATTAAGGTATGAATGAGGTCTGGAGCTAAGTGATCCTGGCGGAGCATTGGTGAGCAGGTTATTGGTGAGAAAGTGTGGCTTGATAGCACTGTCGATAACACCTTCCATTACTTTGCTGATGATTGAGAGTAGGCTGTTGGGCAGTCATTGGATTTGTCCTACTTTTTGTGGACAGGACATACCTGGGAAAGCTTCCACATTTTCGGGTAGATACCTTGCTTGGCTAGAGGCAGTGCTAGTTCTGGAGCATAAGTCTCGTGCACTACAGCCTGGATGTTGTCGGGCTCCATAGCCTTTAATGTATCCATGCTCATCAGCAGTTTTTTGATGTCACATGGGGTGAAACGAAGTTGCTGAAGACTGACTGAAATGATGATTGGGACCTCGAGGAGGCCAAGATGGATCATCCACTCAGCACTTCTGGATGAAGATGTTTGCAAACACTTCAGCTTTGTCATTTTCACTCATCTCCTGAGGTCCACCATCGTTGAGAATGCGAATGTTCATTGAGCCTCCTCTTCCCATTACTTGTTTGAAAGCCCTCCACCATTCATGGCTGGATGTGGCAGGACTGCAGAGCTTTGATCTGATCCATTGGTTGTGGGATCGCTTAGCTCTGTCTATAGCATGCTGTTTCCTTTGTTTAGCATCCATTTAGTCCTGTGACGTAGCTTGGCATTTCATTTTTAGGTACACCTAGTGCTGCTCCTGGCAAGCTCTTCTACACTCTTAATTCAACCAGGGTTGGTCGCCTGGCTTGATGGTAATGGTAGAGTGAGGAATATGGAGTCACATATAGGCTAGACCGAGTAAGGACAGAAAGTTTCCGAATTATTAGTGCAGTAACATAAACACTATGCTACCATATCCGATGTTGCCTATTAAAATATTTGGTTGATAGGAACTAATGTTTTCTGTGCTCTGGTGAAACCTTTTGCCCAGACAATGGGCTCAAGTTTCAGCTTGAGTTGCTCCTTTTTTTTGGAGCAACTAGTTTAGAATGGAGCATCTTAGAAATTGCAATTCTCGGCATTTAGTTTGCTCCAGTTCTAGTGAGTTAGAATACTTCCATTTTAGAAATTTTTTTTTCAAAAGCGGGTGTGTCCAGCCTCACGCCTGTTTTGCAAGTTTAGACAGCAAAAACGTACTCAAAACTAACTTAGAATAGAATAAGTGTAGATTTTTGTACGCTCAGATAAACCTTGCCTACACTTATAAATCAGGCGTAGGGAACAAGAGATTGGTGGGAGGGGGGGGGGGTTTACAAACATTAAACACTTCACTTTTACACACAAAGAGCCATCATCAATAATAAATGATAAATAAATCAATAAACCAACCAATAAATAATTTAAAAAATTTAAAAATTTTTTTAAAATGATTAAAAAATCAATCAATAAATAAAAAATTAAGTTTCTACTCACCGACTGCAGCACCGGGAGCCCTCCAACAGCATGCTGGGACGGGCCCCCCACTCTGCCAGTGTCTCTCTCTCTCTATCTCTGTCAGTGTCTCACTCTCTCTCTCTCTCTCTCTCTGTGTCTCTCTCTCTGTCAGTGTATCTCTCTGTTTCTGAGAGAGAGGGGGAGGGGGGAGGGGATGGAGGAGAGGGGAGGGAGAGGAGAGGGGGGAGAGGAGAGGGGAGGGGCTGAACAGAGGGAGATGGAGGGAGGCTGAACGAGCCACGCCGCCGCCGTGCTCCCACGGAGTACTTCAGGCGGGGCCTGCCCCCGGCGAGAGGCTCGACGGGCAGGCCCCGCTGATGCCGACGCCGGCTCCCACGGAGTACTTCGGGCGAGGCCTGCCCGCAGCAAGAGGCCGGGCGGGCCCCGCCGATGACGACGTGGAGGGAGGGGGGGGAGGAGGGGGAACGGCTGAACGGGGGGGAGCGAGAGCTGAATGGGAGTGAGGGAGGCCCGAGTCCGATCTTCACCACCCCGGTGAGCCCATTCGGCCAGGGCTATGGGCGGCGAGCTTCGGGCCCCTCCACGCAGGCTCGGGGCGCCTGGAGCTACTGCACATGCGCGCACACTCTAGCGCGCATGTGCAGAGGTCCCGGCACTGTTTTCAGCGCCGGGACCTGGCTCCGCCCCCCACGTGTTCTGCTGTACTGCATCAAGGGCCTGGATCAACCGGATGGAGGGGAGAATACCAAGGTAAATAATAGGCGCCATTTCTGTTCTTAAAAAGTCGCCGCACCACATGGAGATACGCCGTTCTAACCCTGGCAGCAAACTTGGGCCCAATATTGCTGCAGTACAAAGATCTCTTTAACCAGCAATATTTTATGTTGTTAGCTTAATTTGAACTTGGTATGTATTGATGGAACATCAGAAGTACTGCAGCAGCCATGTCAAATATTTCAGGTTATGATAAATTGCTTTATACTTTACATGTGCTAAAATACACAATCTGAATGCAAGATTAGTCCCTTCTCGCCAACAATAATAATCTAGCAGCAATAGTTGCTGCTCTCGTGTCAGATCTCCGAAGAATTATGGTTGAGACAAATCTCAAAGCTTGTTTAGAAACATAGAAACATAGAAAATAGGTACAGGAGTAGGCCATTCGGCCCTTCGAGCCTGCACCACCATTTAATAAGATCATGGCTGATCATTCACCTCAGTACCCCTTTCCTATTTCTCTCCATACCCCTTGATCCCTTTAGTCGTAAGGGCCACATCTAACTCCCTCTTGAATATATCTAACGAACTGGCATCAACAACTCTGCGGTAGAGAATTCCACAGGTTAACAACTACATTCCTTGAGCACTTTTTCCTTCCATTCCTCTTTCTTTTCATTGCTGAGGGCACGGGGAAGAGAAAGAGTTGTCACCACTCTAGGAATTACTAGTTCGCCTTCTACCATCCTGGTCTCAAATTGTTAAAAATGTCTATTTTGGCAATTCTATAGACAAAGGCTGCAGTTCTGCATCTATATACCAAGGATGAATTCTTCAACATGGAGTCGACCACTTGTCATTTATTAAAGGTTAAATGTTACATAATCACAACCAATCTTCCCCCTAATTTTCGTTGGGGTGCTGCATGGCCCATTCACAGTTTCGCGAATGTGCAAAAGCCGGTCCCTGGGCTGCACGGGACGGCAGGGTGCGGTGGGGCCACGCAGCTTAGAGGGAACGTTGCTCACAAGCAAGACTACAAAAGATGCTTCACCACTGAAGATATATTACAGTCGGGTGAGCTCAAGCCTTCAGATGTTTTCCCTTCTTCATCTCTCACCCTCTGGCTATGATTTTACCCAATTTATGCTAGTTCTAGCTGCACTACTCCACAGGCATCTACATTTCATGACCCTTTACCCACTTTTGAAGACACTCCCTATCAAGATATTCCTAGGCCTGTTAAATATTCTTGCTTGGTTTAGGATGGTCTGAAAAGAGAACTACATCTCCAGTCTAAATATAAACATATGCAAGCTGGCCCAGAAGGTGGCTGCAGTTATCCTTTGCACAGGCATTGTACTGTTAGCTGCTTTTGCAGTCGTTAATTCTAAGATTTAATTCGAGTAAAAATGGAAGTTACTGCAAGTGATTCTTTCACGTAAAATGGATTTCTTAACTATTTCTCAATTTTAATCTCTAACTGTAAAACACAACAATGGAATTGTTGACTAATAATGGCAATCAATCTCTATCAATTGGTTTAGTCTTGAGTTTGAAGCTAAACTTGTGCTTGTGAAGTTTTTTTCTGGGACTGCTCGTTTTTTCTCTAGCCACTTCTTGCCATTTCCAGTCCAGATTCTATTCTCATTCCTCTATTCTTCTTCTCTTCAGTGTCGTCCTTGCCCCTCTTCATGAGTTCTCACTTCCCGTGATCCTATTTATATTCGCACTGGGTCCATTACTGCTTCTCCCTCATCAGCTCTAGCTTCCCTTTACTGAGCTTTAACTTCGACTGCCCCCATCCAATACTTACTTCTCATCACATCTGTACTCTGGTCTTGCCTGCAGTGAATTTCATCCGCTTGCTGCATTAACATGAAATCTGATGTAGCCGTGAGCTGGGTACATTGCATTTCATCTTAATGTAACATTTTTAAACAAGGTAAAACCTTGAAATAATAAATTGTACAGAATGAATGTGAAACAAAATAATCTATTACAGATACAACCTCCGAAATTCAGAGTTCTAAAAACCAGAATGTTCCTAAAACCGGACATTGTGCAGATCGGAGGACTCGTCATCCGAAATCCGGAAATATGTTCTGGAAACCGGACTTTTTGTTTTAACGGCGCACAAAACAAGGAGTTGTCCGGATGTGATTAGACACTATGGCTCTGATTTTAACTGCCCCTACCGGGCAGATGACCAAAGGAAGTTAAAATGAGGGCAGCGATGTTAGCCCCTCTAATCCTGTTGTCTTCCCGCTGTGTCCCAATGTTAACCTGCAGGAAGGCAGTGGGGTCCTCTTTAAATATCAGACATCATTAGGAACGAATCTCCGGTTTTAGTTGGAGGCCTGAGCGGTAGAGCAGTGGCGACTTCTCCACATCGTGGCCCAGGCAGCTAAGTTATGAAACAGTTATTTGGTTTCCTTGGGCCACCCTTGCCCCAGGCCTCCTTCATCCCACCCTCCCCCCTCACCATTTACCTGATTGCCGGAATCGTTTTCACGGACTGCGGCCTTCTGCTGCTGAATTGTTGCTCCCACCTGCCGGCCAGGCAGTGGATCGGGCGGATCGCTGAGGAAAGTTACGGATTCGGGACGTTGGATTTCGTCTCTGAAATCCGGAAATAGCCGAAAACCGGAATAGCCTCGGTCCCGAGGTTTACGGATTTTGGAGGTTGTACTTGTAGTTTATATCGCTTTAATAATTTGTCCTGTTTCTGTACAAAAGTGTAAAAATGTTGCTGCAAATATTGTAACAGTAACAAAGTAATTAAAAGATGAAAAGCACCTCTTTTGACTCCAAAATGATTGACAATGATATGGCCCAGTCTTGATTAGTCTAAATAGGTTAAATAAGCAATATTGGCTGGCAGAACTTTCATCTTGTAAGCACTTTCTAGGACATGAACTTTCTGATGTAATCACCTGCTTGAACTAAGAAAACCGACGTTACTTATGAGAGATGGAAAAACCAAAATACTGCAGGCACTAAGATTCTGAAAAAAAAAGAGATATTGCTGGACACACTCAGTGGGTCAGGCAGCATCTGTGGAGAGAGGAAGGTCGGATTAGCATATTAGGGTTGATGACCTTTCATCAAACCCCTATTCGAGATTGTAGGTCAGAAATTTCTAACAGTGCTATTGTAGGAGATGCTTTACCGTGGACTATTCCATTTCTAGCTGGATTTGCAGCAAGCTCATATGAGGAAAAGTTCTCACTAACCACAATCCTAAGAATTGACTTGATTCAGAGTCATTGAGAGACTTCAAGCATTGTCGCCAGGATTTTATAAAATGTAACAATGGCCATTGTATGGCATGAGAAGCAAAATTTAGAACGCATTATATAGTTTCATGCTGAAGCAGGTATGGTTCTGTACTGCAATATGAATGTTTTGAATTATCAACATGAAAGTGTAGGCAGACTGAAAACTGTCCAGCACCATTGAATCCAACACCCTGTCCCCAAAAACTAGTATTTTAACTTTGAGCACATTTAATTACAAGCTTATAAAATGGACTGAGCATAAGATAGGAAAGTGAAATTTGTAGGAGCACAGATAACCTAATATGCATAATTATATAATTTGTTTCACAATGTCATTACATTGCACTCTACTCAATGCAGTCATGCACATTATGCAGTTCTATTCACAAGCATTTTTTTCTCTTTCGTTCTCCTTATTCTTAACTTCATATTTTTGTTCTAGATTAACATTTGATTTTATTCTACTCATTCCTTCTACTCTCTTTCCCATTATTTTGGCTTCTCTTTTTTTCTGAGTAAATTTGTCAAAGTTTTTTTAAAAGTAAAGGATTTTTAACATTTGGTAAGCAGAAAGATCCATGGAAAAGGGGTTCCTTTCTGTTTAAAGAATAAAATATTTATGTTATCATTTCATCTGAGTAGTAGCTTGGTCCAGGCATTGGATGTTTAAAATGGAAGCCATGGCTGTTGCTTCTGATAAGAATGCCTCTCTTTAACATAACTGCTTGAGGCTATGTGAATACACACATGGTGGTGGGGTGGCGGGGGGGGAAATTGGACTTTGCTGTGCCCAGTTTTTGGGTGAGCGTTAGAGGGATGAATTTTAGGTCACAATTTCTCGCACGCAATCTGCCCCATAACTGCTACAACAACCAAATTGAAAGCTGGCAACTTCCAAGTGTGCAGGATGCCGCCTAAAACAGGTGTTAGACACCTTGAATATGCAGATCACAATCCTAATGCCCTGATACAAATTGATCATCAACTGGCCAGAGCATGCGCAGCACATGCTCTGCCCAGTTGTTCCAGATCTTCAGCAGCCTGACCAGTGCTCTTGAAAGGGACCACTGGAGGCCGCCCACGAAAAAGGATGGACATTTTTTTGTAGTTACATTTCTGTGTTCCTTCTGGCTCCACAAAAATACTGCGGGCCACTTATCTTGGGGCCGGGAGGGGCATGAGTTTCGGCCACTACCACACCGACTCCCCCACTTCCCACCTGTGAATCCCTTCCAAACTCCTACTCTGTGCGACTTACCTGAACACCGGTCTGGCAGCCCTTGAACTGCCCGATCTGAGTAGCCCCAGAATCAGTGAGCTACTTTTGGAGGCCCGTTTCAGGTAAGCAGCTGGCTGGCGAAAGGCAGAGCTGTTTAAATCAACCAAGCCTCCCATCGCAGCATCTCAGCACGTGGCTGAAGCATCCCTCCAGTTTCCCATCTGGGAGTTAAAATTCCCCCTAAAATGTCAGGTTAAAAGACTCTGAGATTTGCTATCGATTTATTAGAAGTTTTCAGACATGTTTCTCATATCATCACACGTGAAAATTCATTGAAAGCAATAAAACCATTATCTGCTGAACCTGATTGGTTTTTGAATTGGTTTTAACTATTCATCGCCATTTGCTTAGCCTAATGGATCAATTTCCCCAGGAACCAATCCAAAAACACTATCAATTATTTTCATAATTCAAGGTCTCTCACCACTTCGTGTGCAAACATTAACCATATCCTCATATTCGCCATGAACAATATCATGGGAGATCCATTAGGAATTTTTTTAAAACACAGCTCACTTTACTGGCAAGGTACAGTGCGGTTACTTGGCTTTCTGTGGTGTTTTTGGAAATGGTTTGCATGCTCCAAAATGGCAGCAGTTTCAGTTTGGCAAAAAAATCTTTGGCTTTGTTCAGTTTTTATTTACAACAGCTTTCAATTTCATATTATTTTGCTGTTAGTACCACAAACTTTGTTTTCATTCTGTGTAGAAAAAGAAGCTAAATTTTGTAGTAACGTTATCATTGAACTAATACTAACGGAAGATATTTTTGCTTAGCTCTTTTCTGTTGGAAGTACTGTAACTGAGACAAAAGAGCACACAAATGTAATTGGAGCAAAGCCAACAGGACCTGTGCAAGAAGAGGCAATTTGTGCATTTTTCAGTTTTGTGAGTTAGAGTGTAAGTGTAAGGTTACAGTGCAGTCATTGGAATGATGTGTTTGACAAAGAAAGATATTTATACACCATTTGCAGAGTTATGAAGGGTTTCTGGCACAGGGTGCTTGTTGAAATGGAACATAGCGTCAAAAAGGGAATTGTTGATGGGAACTATTTCTACTTAACACACAAAGATCTATGGTTCTTGGCACTTTCAGATACTGTTGCCCCTACCCCACCCTATGATGCAAATATAATTGATACCATGTGTTAATGTGATGCAATAGATGCCACTAAGAATACTTTCCACAGTCAGAACACATTTTATCCATCTGAACTGGTTTATATTTTACCTGAATTATTTGCATTGCCCCTGAGTGACACTGTTAGAAATTGCCTCTTTACGGTTATCTCTGGTCACTTTAAATAATCAGGTTTGAGTGCAAACCAATATGGTGGATAATTGTGTTTAATCAGAGTTTATGATGGAATATAACACCTTAGTTATACAGTAAAAACATACGACCGTAACAATAGTTGGAATCGATCCGATCGGACAGACGGTTCTACTCTTCCTATTGTCTAGGGCTTCCTTCAATCTCTCTCTCTCTCTCACTTTCTCTCCTCTTTCTCTGTTTCTTCCATCTGTGTTTACAAGCTTCCAGGAGGTCACTTTTAACCTATTTTTAGGGGTAGGCCTGAACCTGAATATTGACAAGAACTTTTGACCTATAGAGATTTCCCTAAAAACTTAATATTCAATAAGCTGCCTAGTTTTTTGTCTCATTCTAGAAACAAGGCTCTCCTTAAAGATATCTTACAATTTTGGTCACGTCATCATTTATATCTTATCGAAGTTACTTTTCTGTAGAATTCCGTTCATCTCTCTGTTTATACTAACCTAGGGTTTCTTCCTGTGGAAAATATTTCATCTATCTTGTCCCTATTCCCTCAATACAAAGCCCAGTGCTTTGAACTATGAGGCCCAAACCAAAGCTTTGTCACCTCTAACCAGTGGTCAACTTGTTTACGACATAATAAACTGCCGATGTTTACACTAATTGCTACAAACATCCTTCGATTCTTAGCCTTTCTATACAAATTGTCTTAAGATACATGAACAAACTGAAGCTTTTACTTGAAAACCACTTATAATTAGCATTTCTCAGCATTTCTCTATCATTCGAAGCAGACACCTTGTCTCCAGTGATTTAAAACACAGCTTTCGTATTAGTTTTATACATTTTCAGGCATCCTTAGTTTCTAACAACACATTACTCTGTTCCTATAGCCCTAAATAACATCTACTGGAATAAATTTGTTCAGTGAGTACTCCAGTAATTAAATCATAAATTACCTAATATTTAAAGGTTATCACTATGAAGTGGGGTATAAAAGAATTGTTGCATGTCTACAAAATTATAGGCTCAGTAAATAGTTTACTGCCTTTTTGTATGAGAGACATGATTTGTTAACGATGTAACGTAACTGAAGATTTTCTGAGAGTGATTCAGAAGTGTTGACAAATTGCCACTACCTAGATTCATTTATATCTTTAGAAATAATACATTTAGAAACTGGAAAGCTCTTGATCTTCTGCCAAGTCAAATGTATTGGATGCGTGCCAGGTGAGGAATGCAGCAGCTGCATGTTCTTATTACCCAATATTCTACAGCCATAAGGGCCATATCTAACTCCCTATTGAATATATCCAATTAATTGGCATCAACAACTCTCTGCGGTCGGGAATTCCACAGGTTAACAACTCTGAGTGAAGAAGTTTCTCCTCATCTCAGTCATAAATGGCTTACCCCTTATCCTTAGACTGTGTCCCCTGGTTCTGGACTTCCTCAACATCGGGAACATTCTTCCTGCATCTAACCTGTCCAGTCCCATCAGAATGTTATATATTTCTATGAGATCCCCTCTCATCCTTCTAAACTCCAGTGAGTACAGGCCCAGTCGATCCAGTCTCTCCTCATCTGTCAGTCCTGCCATCCCGGGAACCAGTCTGGTGAACCTTCGCTACACTCCCTCAATATCAAGAACATCCTTCCTCAGATTAGGAGACCAAAACTGACATAATATTCCAGGTGAGGCCTCACCAAGGCCCTGTACAACTGCAGTAAGACCTCCCTGCTCTTATACTCAAATCCTCTCGCTATGAAGGCCAACATGTAATTTGCCTCCTTCACCGCCTGCTGTACCTGCATGCCAGCTTTCAATGACTGATGTACCATGACACCCAGGTCTCGTTGCACTTCCCCTTTTCCTAATCTGTCACCAGTCACATAATATTCTGCCTTCCTGTTTTTGCCACCAAAGTGGATAACCTCACATTTATCCATATTATACTGCATCTGCCATGCATTTGCCCACTCACCTAACCTGTCCAAGTCACCCTGCAGCCTCTTAGCATCCTCCTCATAGCTCACACCACCACCAAGCTTAGTGTCATCTGCAAACTTGGAGATATTACATTCAATTCCTTTGTCTAAATCATTAATGTATATTGTAAATAGCTGGGGTCCCAGCACTGAACCTTGCGGTACCCCACTAGTCACTGCCTGCCATTCTGAAAAGGACCCGTTTATTCCCACTCTTTGCTTCCAACTAGTTCTCTATCCACGTCAATACATTACCCCCAATATCATATGCTTTAATTTTGCACACTAATCTCTTGTGTGGGACCTTATCAAAAGCCTTTTGAAAGTCCAAATACACTTCATCCACTGGTTCTCCCTTGTCCACTCTACTAGTCACATCCTCAAAAAATTCCAGAAGATTTGTCAAGCATGATTTCCCTTTCATAAATCCATGCTGACTTGGACCGATCCTGTCACTGCTTTCCAAATGCGCTGCTATTACATCTTTAATAATTGATTCCAACATTTTCCCCACTACCGATGTCGGGCTAACCGGTCTATAATTCCCTGTTTTCTCTCTCCCTCCTTTTTTAAAAAGTGGTATTAATTCGCTACCCTAGAGTCCATAGGAACTGACCCAGAGTCTACAGAATTTTGGAAAATGACCACCAATGCATCCACTATTTCTAGGGCCACTTCCTTAAATACTCTGGGATGCAGACTATCAGGCCCTGGGGATTTATCGGCCTCCAATCCCATCAATTTCCCTAACACAATTTAGTGATTAATAAGGATTTCCTTTAGATCTTCCTTCTCGCTAGACCCCTCGTATTTCCGGAAGGTTACTTGTGTCTTCCTTAGTGAAGACAGAACCAAAGTATTTGTTCAATTGCCATTTCTTTGTTCCCCATTATAAATTCACCGGATTCTCACTGCAAGGGACCTACATTTGTCTTCACTAATCTTTTTCTCTTCACATATCTATAGAAGCTTTTGCAGTCAGTTTTTATGTTCCCTGCAAGCTTACTCTCATACTCTATTTTCCCCCTCCTAATTAAACCCTTTGTCCTTCTCTGCTGAATTCTAAATTTCTCCCAGTCCTCAGGTTTGCTGCATTTTCTGGCCAATTTATATGCCTCTTTCTTGGATTTAACACTATCCCTAATTTCTCTTGTTAGCCACGGTTGAGCCACCTTCCCCGTTTTATTTTTACGCCAGACAGGGATGTACAATTGTTGAATTTCATCCATGTGATCTTTAAATGTCTGCCATTGCTTATCCATCGTCAACCCTTGAAATATCATTCACCAGTCTATCCTAGTCAATTCACGTCTCATACCATAGAAATTACATTTCTTTAAGTTCAAGACCCGACTCTCTGAATTAACTGTGTCACTCTCCATCTTAATGAAGAATCCTACCATATTATGGTCACTCTTCCCCAAGGGGCCTCGCACAACAAGATTACTAATTAATCCTATCTCATTACACAACACCCAGTCTAGGATGACCAGCTCTCCAGTTGGTTCCTCGACATATTGGTCTAGAAAACCATCCCTTATACACTCCAGGAAACCCTCCTCCACCATATTGCTCCCAGTTTGGTTAGCCCAATCTATATGTAGATTAAAATCACCCATGATAACTTCTGTACCTTTATTGCACGCATCCCTAATTTCCTGTTTGATGCCATCCCCAACCTTACTACTGTTTGGTCTGTACACAACTCCCACTAGCGTTTTCTGCCCTTTGGTGTTCCGCAGCTCTACCCATACAGATTCCACATCATCCAAGCTAATGTCCTTCCTTACTATTGTGTTAATCTCCTCTTTAACCAGCAACACTACCCCACCTCCTTTTCCTTTCTGTCCTTCCTGAATATTGAATACCCTTGGATGTTGAGTTCCTAGCTTTGTTCACCATGGAGCCATGTCTCCGTAATCCCAATTACATCATATCCGTTAACAGCTATTTGCGCAGTTAATTCATCCACCTTATTACGAATGCTCCTCGCATTGAGACACAGAGCCTTCAGGCATTTTTTTTAACACTCTTTGTCCTTTTTGAATTATGTTGTAATGTTGCCCTTTTTGCTTTTTGCTTTGGGTTTCTCTGCCCTCCACTTTTCCTTATCTCTTTTCTACCTTTTGCTTCTGCCCCCATTTTACTTCCCTCTGTCTCCCTGCATAGATTCCCATCCCCCTGCCATAATAGTTTAAACCCTCCCCAACAGCAACCGTCTGGTTTGTACTGGTTCCACCTCGCCCAGAACCGGTTCCAGTGTCCCAGGAATTTGAATCCCTCCCTCTTGCACCATTCGTCAAGCCATGTATTCATCTTAACTGTCCTGCTATTTCTACTGTGGCACTGGTAACAATCCTGAGATTACTCCCTTGGAGGTCCTACTTTTTAGTTTAACTCCTAGCTCCCTAAATTCAGCTTGTAGGACCTCATCCAGTTTTTTACCTATATCGTTGGTACCTATATGTACCATGACAACTGGCTGTTCAAACTCCCCCTCCAGAATGCCCTGCAGCCGCCTCGAGACATCCTTGATCCTTGCACCAGGGAGGCAACATACCATCCTGGAGTCTCGATTGCAGCCGCAGAAACGCCTATCTATTCCTCTTACAATAGAATCCACTACCACTATAGCTCTTCAACTCTGTTTCCTGCCCTCCTGTGCAGCAGAGCCAACCATCGTGCCATGAACTTCACTGCCATTGCCTTTCCCTGATGAGCCATCTCCCCCAACAGTATCCAAAGTGTTCTATCTGTTTCAACGAAGTCACGGCTGATGTTCTACCTCAACTCCACTTGCCTGCACTATCCCCATATCCCTTGATTTTCTTAATATCCAAAAATCTATCAATGTCTGTCTTGAATATGCTCAACAACTGAGCTCCAACAGCCCTCTAGGGTAGAGAATTCCAAATATTCACCAACCCTCTGAATGAAAAAAATTCTCCTCATCTGAGTCCTAAACGGCCAACCCCTTATTCTGGGACTGTGACCTGTGGTACTAGACTCCCCAGCCAGGGGAAACATCCTTCCTGCATCTGGCAGGGCTGGTAAAAATGTTGTATGGTTCAATGAGATCACCTCTCATTCTTTTAAACTCTAGAGAATATTGGCGTAGTCTACTTAATCTCTCCTCATAGGACAATCCCTCCATCTCAGGAATCAGCACTCAGACACCTGGGTGTACAGTGTGGTTTTTTGAAAACTTCTGATTCTTTAATGCAGGACTAAAGGATTAAAGGATAGAACAAGACTATTAATCCAGTGGAGCTTTGTGCAAGGTTTTAGAGCAGGGGAATGAGCTAGTCATCAGAATCGCTGAGCTATTAACTCATCCCTTGCAACTCTTTCTGCAAGACATTGGGGTGAATCTCCTTCTGCTTTCTTGCTTTCACCCTGGTCTTCAACATCTGATAAACACTGATGCTGGTACTCGACCACTTCCAAACATATGGCAAGGTTGTGCAGGATCATCATCATAGGCGGTCCCTCGAAACGAGGATGACTTGCTTCCACGCCAAAAAAAAGGATGAGTTCACAGGTGTTTCAAAAGAAGAACCCGAACTACATCCTCAAGGGTGGAAGATGGCGATGCGTGGATTTTTTTAACGTGTTGTGGCCGTTGTACAGCAGCCACCACACGGGCTTGACAGAGAGCTAGGTCTTGGTCCAGTGGCAAGGATTACCCAAGACAACTGGAGACCTGCTCTGCTGCACGGATCCAGTGCGCACTCATATCACAGTGTGGGCTGGCCAGTGCTACACCTGGGCCCCTGGCCCCGAACTCACGCCTCCCCTGAGCCCCGATCACATCGCTCCACAGTCTCGCACAGCTCCTTCGCCCTGATCTCGTCGTCCCTGCTGCACCTGCCCACGCGCCAATCACCGACCTGAACCTTGCTGACGTCACACTTCGCTGCCGTTGCCCTCCTGCACCCGCTCGCGCTGTACCTTGTAGTGGCATGCCTCCACGCTGCTCCCAGGCCGCCGCTTGCTGCTCCTTTTATAGTCCCGACCTGCCGCTGATGGTCTCTCGCAGGTCGGGGCCTCCACGCTGCTCCCAGGCTGCCACTTGCTGCTCCTTTTATGGCCGGATGCAGGAAATGTTTTGTGGGACACATTATGGGAGCTCCCAGACTTGTTGAGAAACCTGAAACTCTGTTTGAGCAGCCCTATGGTGTGTTCAATAATCATCCTGCTGATCCCCTGGCTAGGATTATACTTGTGGTGCTCAGGTGTGTTGGAGTAGTGGAGGGGTGTCCTGAGCCACATATGTGGAGAGTATCTTTTGTCCTGCAGCAACCTGTCACAGAATTAAGGGGGCCAAGTTTTGGCCTGAGTTGTTCCTGCTTTTTTGGAGCAACTGGTTTCGAATGGAGTATCTTAGAAATATGAATTCTCAGCATTTAGTTTGCTCCAGTTCTAGTCAGTTAGAACAGTTTCACTTTGGAACAGAATTTTTTTTCAAAAGGGGGCATGTCCGGCCACTTACGCCTGTTTTCAAAGTTTAGACAGTGAAAACTTACTCCAAACTAACTTAGAATGGAGTAAGTGAAGATTTTTGTACGTTGGAAAAAACCTTGTCTACACTTTAGAAAATCAGGCATAGGTTACAAATTAGGCATAGGGAGGGGAGGGGAGGGGGGGGAAGGGAAGTAATTAAATTCTACAATCAATCCTTAGTTATACTTATACAAATATTATACAAATAAATCCAACCTGAATAAAAATTTATAAGCAAAGAAAAGATTAAATAAACCATGTTCCTACCTGTGTGAAACAGCAGCAGCCTTCGAACTGCTGTGCTTCAGGCAGGCCTTTCACGTTGGAGACAGGCAGGGGTGTGGCGTCAGTGTCTCGACGGCAGTCCCAACAGCGGCAGCAAGCAGCCTTTGAGCTGAGCTGCGGTGCTTCAGGCAGGCCGTCATTCTCTTAGTGGCTGGCCGCGAAGAATCAACACCGGACGGGCGTGAGGCCATTCGGCCATGGGATAGCAGCGGTGTCAGTGGCTGGCCGGCAGCCAAACAATCAACACCGGACGCACGCAGCTCTTTAAGGTGCTTGAGGCCATTCGGTCACGCTTTAGGGGCGGCGTCAGTGGCTTGACGGCAGCTGAAGATACAGCAGCAGCCTTCGAGCTGTGAGGGGGATTGAGGCCATTTGGACAGGGAGAGGCAGCCACATAGACAGTTTTATATTTAAATTTGCAGAATGGGTGCTGCATTGTCAACACCACGGATTATGCAATGGTTCGCCATCAATTCACTGCATAGGAGAGAATTGATTAGAGCTCACCGCGCCAGGAACGTCATAGCCCGTAGGTTGATGGGCAGGAGACCTTACCCACATCGACAATATCGAGCCAGGCGCTCGTACCTGGACATGAGCGATGCTGATTGTGTGAAAAGGCTGCGTTTCGCAGAGTTGTCACTGAGATCTGTGATATGCTTAGAGCAGATTTGCAGCCCAGAAGCAGAACGCCAACTGCCCTGTCTGTTGCAGTGAAGGTAACAGCTGCACTTTCTATGCCTCGGGATCGTTTCAGGCTACAACTGGAGATGTGTGTGTCATCTCTCAACGTGCAATACATGCGTGCATTTACCAGGTCACGGCTGCACTGTATGCGCGAAGGAATGACTTCATCAATTTCCCAATGACCGCACAAGCGATCCATGAGAGGGCTGTGGGCTTCTTCAGGATTGCCGACTTCCCAAAGGTACAGGCTGCATTGATTGTACCCACATAGCCTTGCAAGCACCTGTGGAGGATTCTGAGCAGTACCGAAATAGGAAAGGTTTCCACTCCATCAATGTGCAGCTCGTGTGTGACGACAAGCAGCGCATCATGTCAGTCGATGCGAGATACCCTGGCAGCATCCACGATGCGTTCATCCTACATGACAGCGTTATATCTGACATGTTTCAGCAGCAGCCAGAAGGGCAGAGCTGGCTACTGGGAAACAAAGGGTACGGCCTGACTGTAAAGTCCTGTCCCCTCAGTACAGATTCACACGAGGCATGTAATGAAGTCAAGGTCACTCTGGACCTGCACCTTTATTTCACAACTCTGGAATGCTGCACTTGCCTGAGACCTGTCCTTATATACCTGTCTCTTGCAAGTGCACCCCTGATGGTAAGGTATGCTGGTGGTTACAGGTCATATCTTATTACAGTCATGTATAGCATGTTAGGATACAGTTATATATAATAATGTAAGATACATGACACTGACCACCTGGCTCATGTCGTCCCTAAGCGTGACACGGACAGAAGCTGACCGTCAATGCAACATGGCGCACATTGCGATGCGCAGCATCATTGAGAGGACCATTGGCATATTGAAACAGCGATTCCGATGCCTGGACCATTCCGGAGGACAGTTGCTATACTCTCCTCAGATTGTCGGTCACTTCACTGTTGTGTGCTGCATGCTTCATAACTTAGCCATCATGAGGCAGCAGGAGCTGGTAGTGGAACCAGAAGACCTACGTGAGGGTCCAGTGCATGATGATAGTATTACGGAAGAGCAGGATGTGGATGATAACGACAATCAGGAAAGCATGCAAGTGCCTGATGCCAGAGCACGAGGTCGGAGGAGGGCCGTCCATCGTGCCCCTTTAACGATTGCTTGAGCCTTGCGCCAGCTGCTCATCCGTGAACGCTTCAACTACTGATGCCTGTGGGCTCTGTGACCACTTTTGCGCATGGACATGTTTATTTTTTGCAGTTGTTCCTACGTTGTGTTGTGTTAATGGAACATGAAACAGTTTTAATGAAAAAATATTTTATTGAAAAGTTAACGTCACTGAAATAAAATATTTGTTGTACCAAACTATACTTTTTAATATGACTCTTGAAGATCACTTAAAAACTTTAAGATCACTTATAAACTTGTAAAATTACAAAAGTTACAAAACAATTTCTATGTGAAAATTTTACACTTCAAGATCACTTTTTAGATGCAAAATTAAATAAGTTACAGAATGTGAGATCATTTACACTATAAGATCACTTGAAAACCCTGAGATCACTTATATGTTGTAAAGTTACAAAACTTACAAAACAGTTTCAATGTGAAAAACGCTACTACAGCTACATCAAGAACAAGAACAAAAGCAGCAAAGAAAAGCTGCAACCATGTCTCATCCATATCTCAGTGAATGTTCACTTCCTCATGGGGGTGTCATTTGATTGGCTGGGCTGTGTGCCCTTATTGCAGCAGCTACTTCAACCAGGCCCTCCCTGATGGCCTGTGCCGACACTTGCATGCCCTCCCTGATGGCCTGTGCCGTCGATTGCACTCCCTCGGACATTCCCTCCCTAAATTCCCATGTCATTACTGCTATTTCTCCCATCAGGACCGTCAACTCTTCACCCACTGCACTGACGTCACCGATGAGTGATTGGGTAAGCTCATTGGTCTCCATACCCAATGCCACAATCTGAGTTGCATCTGTTGCACGCTGCATCTCAGGAGAGTGTGTCTCCAATCTCCTCCTCTGCCTGGGTCTGCCTCGTGGCACCACTACACAGGGAGGCACGGGCTGGGACTGTGGGACGCTCTGTGTTCCAGACGGCAGAACTGGAGGGAGAGGCTCGGGCTGGAACGGTGGGATGCTCTGTGTTGCAGACGGCAGAATTCGAGGGAAAGGCTTGGGCTGGAATGGTGGAACGCTCTGTGTTGCAGATGGCAGTACAAAAGAGAGAGGCTCGGGCTGGGATGGTGGGGCGCTCGGTGTTCCAGACGACAGCACTCGAGTGCGAGCCGTGGGCTGGGATGTTGGACGAATGGGTGCAAACTGCTCCATGATATCAGCAGCAGCACTGGGACCCGCAGCGTTGGAATCAAAACCATAGTAGGTGGAACCAGAACCTATACGAGAGGGATGCACAGGCTCGGACGGTAGTGCACTGACTGGAGAATGCTGCATTATACCAACAGCACCACTGGGACCCGCAACATCGGAAGCGAAACCATGGAAGGTGGAACCAAGACCTATGCTCGGGGTTGAAACTCTGATGCCCCTTGATGGGGGCTCATAAACATTAATTTCGAGGCTCTCCCCTGCAGACATTTCATTCATCGCTGCCATCATCCAGTCTGGTTTGTCCACAGCTGGTTGTGCTGGTTCTTGTTCTGTACCAGGATTGGCAGCAGCAGCATCGCCACCATCATCACATCATCATCATCATCATCATCATCATCATCATGTTCTGCAAAATACATCAGAACAGTCAAATGTTTAACAGCAAGGGAGGGGGCCGGAAGGGTTGCATGAGTACTCTCACACATAGCAGGTTAGGCAGCAGGTTGATTTAAAGGGCCACGATGCATTTTCAGGACTTACCCACTTCCTCGCGTGCGGGCCCAGCTTGTGCTGTACTGATTGCTTTTCTCCATGTACGACGCATCATAGCAGCTACCCTTTGTTCCGAGGGTGTCAGTGGAGCAGATTGGGCGTGCCTCCTCCTGTCTGAGTTGCCTCCCTTTTGTTGGGGGCCAATTTCTTCTGCAAAGAGTAAAATATAACTTTTTACAGAGTGTGTCACTCTGCAAGGTGAGACATATTGGGCCCAAGTTTCCACACGCGCCTGGAACGGCGCAGTCCCGACCTGGACGCCCATTTTTCGCGCCACAAAGTGCGCCTAAAAAAATCCTCGGTATTCTCCACCTACCTGCAGGTCCTCTGGCCCTCGGCACAGCCAGCACGAGCTGTGGGGGGGCAGAGCCAGGTCCCTGCACTGAAAACAGAGCCGGGACCTCTGCACATGCGCGCTACAGTGAGCACGTAAGTGCAGTAGCTCCAGACGCCTGAAACTGTGTGGGAGGGGCCGAAGCATGCAGCCCCCTAGCCCTGGCCGAATGGCCTCACTGGGGCTGCGTGCATAAGGCCTCCTCCCACGGCCAGCTCCTGCTTCCCCCCCCCCAAACCAGACCCGACACCCGCTCCCCCCTGCCTCCGGACCAGACCCGACACCCGCTCCCCCCTGCCTCCGGACCAGACCCGACACCCGCTCCCCCCTGCCTCCGGACCAGACCTGACACCCACTCCCCCCCTGCCTCCGGACCAGACCCGACACCCGCTCCCCCCCCCCCCCCCGGACCAGACTCAACACCCGCTCCCCCCTGCCTCCGGACCAGACCCGACACCCGCTCCCCCCTGCCTCCGGACCAGACCCGACACCCGCTCCCCGCCC
Organism: Pristiophorus japonicus; assembly: GCF_044704955.1. Taxonomy (NCBI): domain Eukaryota; kingdom Metazoa; phylum Chordata; class Chondrichthyes; family Pristiophoridae; genus Pristiophorus; species Pristiophorus japonicus. The sequence goes on along the minus strand of NC_091979.1, from coordinate 124,700,636 downwards.
CCCCCGGACCAGACCCGACACCCGCTCCCCCCCCCCACCGCAACTGACCCGACCCGACTCGCGCTCCTGTTCCCGCTCCCCGACTGGACCCGACCCGACCCGCGCTCCTGTTCCCGCTCCCTGACCCGACCCGACCCGAGCTCCTGTTCCCGCTCCCCGCCTCCCCGACTGGACCCGACCCGACCCGCGCTCCTGTTCCCGCTCCCCGCCTCCCCGACTGGACCCGACCCGACCCGCGCTCCTGTTCCCGCTCCCCGCCTCCCCGACTGGACACGACCCGACCCGCGCTCCTGTTCCCGCTCCCCGCCTCCCCGAATGGACCCGACCCGACCCGCGCTCCTGTTCCCGCTCCCCGCCTCCCCGACTGGACCCGACCCGACCCGCGCTCCTGTTCCCGCTCCCCACCTCCCCGACTGGACCCGACCCGACCCAACCCGACCCGCGCTCCTGTTCCCGCTCCTCGCCCCCCCCCCCCCGACTGGACCCAACCCGACCCGCGCTCCCACCCCCCGACCCGAGCCCCCCGACCCGACCCCCCCCCCCCCCACTGGACCCGACTCCCGCTCCCGGACTGGATCTGACCTGACCTTCCCCCCCCCTCCCTCTCCCCCCTCCCTCCCCCCCTCTCTCCCCCCCTCTCTCTCTCTCTCCCTCCCCCCCCTCCCTACCTCTCTCTCTCTCCCTCCCTCCCCCCCTCCCTCTCTCTCTCTCCCTCCCCCCCCCGACCCGAACCTAACCTCCCCGAACCGACCCAACCCAACGCCACCTACCTGTAAATCTGGTGCTGGGGACGGGCCCTGCCCGAAGCCTAGGGCCGGCCCGTTCAGCCTTCGGTCCTGAAAGGCCTGCCTGAAGCACTTTCACACAGGTAGGAAGATGGTTTATTTAATCTTTTCTTTGCTTATAAATGTTTATTCAGATTGGATTTATTTGTATAATATTTGTAGAAGTATAAATAAGGATTTATTATAGAATTTAATGACTTCCCTCCCCCCCAACCTCGTTCTGGACGCCTAATTTGTAACCTGCGCCTGATTTTTTAATGTGTAGAACAGGTTTTTTCAGTTCTACAAAAATCTTCACTTGCTCCATTCTACTTTAGTTTGGAGTACGTTTTCACTGTGGAAACTTTTAAATCAGGCATCAGTGGACGGACACGCCCCCTTTTGAAGAAAAAGTTCTGTTCCAAAGTAGAACTGTTCTACCTGACTAGAACTGCAGAAAAAAAAATGTGGAGAATTGCGATTTCTAAGATAGTCCATTCTCCACCAGTTGCTTCTAAAAATCAGGCACAAATCATGTGGAAACTTGGGCCCATAGATAGCCAGGTTACAATTACGATTAAATTAAAAATGGGAAATATTACTTACAGTAACTACTTGACCAAGGTCGTGCTATTTCTTTTTACACTGACTTCCAGATCTCATGGTATGCACCACTGCGCAGTAATCTTCTGCAACTTGGTTCCACCGTTTCTTCTTTTCTTTTGGTGGCACTTTTATGCGACCTCTGTTGCTGGTATCTAGCTCCTGCCATCTCTGCTCAATTACGTTGACTAATATCTCTACTTCCTCATGCAAGAAATTCTTTGTTCTTGGTGGACATTGATCCATTGCAAAGTTGAATTGGCACTCTTATTTCTCAAAACACACAGTCCTTAATTTGCATGCACCAATGCAGCACCGGTTCTGCAAGTTTAGCAATGAAAAGCTGAACTCACTGATTTCAGCAGGTGATTTATTCAACAGTGCTGCTAAAAGCACTCCTTCACACACAAAAATATCACAAAAATTAAATTACAAGCCTTTCCAGGGGTCCAAGAGACAAATCTTCACTTTTTCTCCAGTCCCTTTAAAAAATGGCCGAGTGCCAATGTTTGTTTGACACTGCGTGTGCGCGCACGCTCCAACGCGCACGCGCAGGGTTGCTGGCACGACGTTGGCTCATTTGAATTAGACCCACCCCCTACTGCTGACAGAATCGGCGCGAGTGTTTGGCTCCGCCCCCCGCTGTGAAGAGCACGCCGCGCCAAGCAGAGATCGAGCTCCGAGGAGCCGGAGAATGTCACAGTTTTTTTTCATGCGCACTTTTAGGCGCGAAGAACAGGCGTGCAGCTTGGGGCTGCGCCGTTTTCGGCGTGGCTGGAAATTTGGGGCCATAGAATGGTTACAGCACAGAAGGAGGCTATATGGCCCATCGAGGCTGTGCCGGCTCTCTGCAAGAGTACTTCAGCTAGTCCCACGCCCCGCACTCTCCCCGTAGCCCTTCAATTATTTTTCCTTCAGGTACTTATCCAATTCCCTTTTGAAAGCCACGATTGAATCTGCCTTCATTACCCTTTCAGGTAATGCATTCCAGATCCCAACCACTCGTTGCTTAAAAATGGTTTCCATCATGTTGCCTTTGGTGCTTCTGCCAATCACCTTAAATCTGTGTCCCCTGGTTCTTGACCCTTCCACCAATGGGAACAGTTTTTCTCTATCTATTCTGTCTACACCTCTCATGATTTTGAACACCTCTATCAAATCTCCTCTCAACCTTCTCTGCTCTAAGAGAACAACCCCAGCTTCTCCAGTCTATCCACATAACTGAAGTCCCTCATCCCTGGAATCATTCTTGTAAATCTGTTCTGCACCCTGTCTAAGAGCTTCACATCCTTCCTAAAGTGCGGTGCCCAGAATTGGAAACAATACTCCAGTTGAGGTCGAACCAGTGTTACAAAGGTGCACTCTTTGCCTCTATTTATGAAGCCCAGGATGCAGTATGCTTTTTTAACCGCTTCTCAACCTGCCCTGCCATCTTCAGCGATTTGTGGAAGAGTTGAATATTCGTGAGATGACTGAGTTTCTCAGGATAAAGCACCTTAACAGCTGCCTAGGTACTTTGCATTAACTTGCATAATCCTGTTTCTGTGATCAGAGATTAACTAGACATCAAAGGAGTGGTAGCCATTCCTCTACATGAATACTGTTGGCTAATGTTCTGTTCCCTTAATGGCAACAAGTGTGCAGTCAATGACACCCTGGACTCAAGGGAAGCCAGTCATTGCTGCAAATCCCCAAGTGCTCCCCTGGTGACTTTTAAGGTCAATGGCTAAAGTGTCCTAGTTAGCCCTCGTTAGCGGGGCATTGCTGACCTACTTGATGCAACTGTGCACTGCAGACTGGCATATGCAGGAGATGCCCCATGTAGCAGTCTGAAATGACCCAGTGGCGTGGAAGTTAAGGGCTGTGGTAACTTTGACAGCAACTGGCAAAGCATGGCCCCTGGTGCAGAAGATCCTGTTTCAGGATGCTGCCCTGATCCACTGCTCTTCAGATGGATCCAAGAAACTGACTCTTGACCTGAGTACCGTGTGCTGGGTAAGGCCTTCAATGAGCAGCCCCTTCACCTGTTGTCTTCTATTCGGCTCAACTGCTGGTTGTTGAGGCTCCTGCTTCTCTACCTCCATTCTATCCAAATGAAGCTGTCAATAATAGCATACATGATAAGCTGATAGAGCTTACTGAGAATAAATAAGGCAAAAAATATCAGCAAGAAGTAATGTGGAAACTGGAAACTCCTGGCATTCCAAGCAGCGGAATGGCACACAGATCCTTGACAGTTATTTTAACCACTTGCCCCTTTCCCACCAGGCGGGCAAGGTTAAAATTGCCCATATTTTCTTGAGTTAAAGAAAGTAGTGTAAAACTTATTTTATTGGGATAATGATTGAGTAATGGGGAAAGCTGTTCAAGTTATCAGAACGGATTAAGGGGGGAGCAGATGGGGCAGTTGCCCAGGGCTCAAGCCTAGAGTGGGGCCCATAGAGGGTCGAATTAAGGGCAAGGGTAAACAGTACTGACATAAGTGACGTAGCAAGAGCGGAGCAAAGCCGCAAGGGCTCAGGTGCATCTTATTCCCGACTTGATGTAAACAGACTCTAGATGCCCTTTTTCTAGAGATGCATTCTACACACAAATCGGGGGTGAAAAAAAGGAAAGAGCACTTGCTATGCGAGGAGCAAAAGAGATGAGAAGTAGCTAAACTGCTTAAAACTAGATCATTTTTTCCAATTAAAAACTCAAGATCATGAAGATGAACCCCAAGACGACACTGTGCAGTCAACTTCTACAAAAAAAACACAAGTGGACCCGGAGTTGGCCGAGTTGGAGCTCCGAGTCTAAAAAGTTGAAGATATAAACCAACTGGCGCATACTGAGCTGAAAGAGGTGCAACTTACAAGTGACATTGGGCTGTGGGAGACAGTATCTGAGAAGACATGCAAAGACATTGGATTGCAAAAGATAGTGAGGATTGTCGAAATCATGATAAAGACTTCCAAAACTCGGGCGTGATTCATGCCAAGGAAGGATGTCGCCGATACTGCTCAAAGTCCTTCTTCACATGTGCACCCGCTGACAGGGGAACGTGTGGAGTGAACATTGTCTCTGTTATTCACCTTCAAATGGTAGAGTATATTGCTTTGCTTGCAAGGTCACAGCACAAACAAGTAGCCACTTTACTCATGGGTTTAATGACTGGAAGCATGGAGATGAGAGGATTTTATCTCACAAAAACAGCCACCAGCATAGAGAAGCCATGGTAGTAATGTGCACTAGACAAGCAGGCACTGGCTGTGTGGATGGTCATATTGTCTTCCAGTATGAAAATGAACGACAGTACTGGTGCAAGTTGCTGGAGCAGGCTGTCTGTGTGATAAATTTTCTCTGAGAATGAGGTCTTTCATTGCGAGGCAGAGACGAAATAGTTGGGTCTCCAAGTAATGGTAATTATCTGGGTGTGTTGGAGGTTCTCGCAAACTATGATGCATTTCTTGCTGAACACATCAAGCGGTTTGCCAACAAAGGCAGGGGGCACACTTCATCCTTGTCTTCCACCACTTGTGAAAAACTGATTAGTCTGATGGGTGGCAAAGTACTTGAGACGATTATCAGCGAAGTTCTATTCAATATCTGTTGATTCAACGCCAGATGTCACACACTCAGATCAGCTGACATTTGTTGTCCGCTTTGTTTTACCGACTGGTCTTGAGGACAGGTTCCTAAAGTTCTTGCCGATAATCGGTCATACTGGACAAGAAATAGAAGAAATAATACTGGTCTTTCTGGTTGACGTACAAAATTGTCACGGACAATCTTATGATAATGCTTCAAATATGAGTGGGAAATACATTGGTGTCCAAACTATCATCAAAGAGCAATGCCCATATGCGGCGTTTATACCATGCGCAGCGCACTCACTCAACCTTGTGGGGAAAAACAGTGCCGAATGCAGCCCAATAATCGTCAGATTTTTTTGACATTGTACAAAAGTTCTACACTTTTCTCTCTGCATCGAAGCATCACTGGCAACTGCTTTATGAAAAACTTACGCCTTTGGAGCTGTCGGTCATCAAACAGCTTTCTGCTACTTGATGGTCAGCAAGGTATGAAGCTGCTAAAAGGTTATACTCCCATATGTGATGTGTTGGAATCCCTGGCAACTGATGTGGAACAGAAAATTGAATGCTGAAATGAAGCTCAGTTGATTCTTGACAAACTAGGCGAACTGGATTCAGCTATTCTCATTGTTATTTGGAACACAGCTTCAAGAGACCGGCTTTAATCTGAAAGTCATGGTGTCCTTTCTCGAGTCCCTTGCCGATTTTGTCCAGACTCAGCGGACAGAGTTTGAGGAGTTGGAAGACCTAAGGATTAAACTGTGTGGCCACGAGTAAAATTCAGCTGTGAGGCGATCCGGGTACGCAACCACCACTATGTCGATGGAAATGCTGAAAACACTGCGCTGTCACCCAAGGAGAAATTCAAAACTGAAATGTTCCTTGTCATCATTGATCAACTAATCAGTACCTTGAAACACCGCCTGGAAGCATACAAGGAAATCAACTCTAAGTTTGGATTCCTGTCCAAGCTAGCCTCTCTCTTGACTCAAGAGGTCAAGCAAGCCGCAGCAAATCTTGCCTGCTCCTATCCCAAAGATCTGGAACCTATGATTGAAAGTGAATTCATCCAGTTTTCTAGCTTGGCGGCATCCTCAACAGAGCTTCAAACCTCAATTTGTGTCAAACAAACTAAGTCAGCAGAGCTGAGAATGTACCAATTCCTCCATACATATGCCCTCACCCAAACCTTTTCTAACATTGAAATAGATCTTCAGATATATCTGTCGATGATGGTATCAAATTGTAGAGATGAGCAATCCTTCTCGAAACTAAAACGCATCAAGGATGAGCTCAAAAGCCGAATGGGACAAGATTGGCTTAATAGTCTTTCAATCATGAGCATCGAGAGCGAAGTACTGAGAGGACTTGACTTCTCGAAAATCAGTGACGAGTTTAGCTGACATAAATCTCGGAAAAAACTTGTCGTTGCCTCTGTGGAGAAAATAGAATGCAACTTGTTATGTACGTAAACTTTACTAGTGTGTAAGACTTGCCAGAGGGGGCGCACCTGTTGGAGACCTAAGGATCACCACACTCCGGGCAAGCAGGTTTTAAAAGGCAGTCTATCATGCTGCTTCCTCACTCTGGAACTGGAGTTACATTAAAGAGACCAAGGTCACAACAGTTTGAGCTTACAGTATACAGTCTTGTGGAGTTATTCTGAACATAACAATTGGCGACGAGTAACAGATCATGAACTTTCACGCGGTTATGGCTGCCGTTGGTTTTCTTGAGAGATTTGCTGAGGGTGAAGATTGGGAAGCCTTCATTGAACATCTTGATCAGTACTTCGTGGCCAACGAGCTGGATACGGAAGATACCGCGGTCAAGTGCAGGGCGATTCTCCTCACCATTTGTGGGTTCACGATATATGGCCTCATCAAAAATCTGCTAGCACCGACGAAACCAATGGACAAGACATATGCAGAGTTGTGCACGCTGGTTCGGGAACACCTCAAGCCGAAGGAGAGCATCTTAATGGCCAGGTATCGTTTTCACACGCACCAACGCTCTGAGGGCCAGAACGTGGTGAGCTATGTTGCCAACTTAAGACGCCTTGCGGGACCGTGCGAATTTGCTTGATTTTTGGGGAAAATGTTGTGGGACACTTTCGTGCTTGGAATTGGTCACGAGGTCTGGCCTCTGCAGGCGTTCTTCGCAAACTGCTGTCTGCCGAATCTCCAGATCTGAGCAAGGCCATCACAATAGTCCAGGCTTTCATGTCCACGAATGATAACACTAAACAGATATCTTTGCAGCATCGAAGCTCACCGGCAAGTATTGTGCATAAAATAGCGCCTTCAGCAGGCAGAACTGTACATGGCAGGGCCTGCATGCCTGCATGCCTGCAGAGGCCAGACCTAGGATGACTCAGAGTCTGCTGTGGGGCGTGAATGCGAATCCATTAACACCGTGTTGGCGCTGCGGGGGTAATCATCGGGCCCATCAATGTCGATTCAAGCACGACATGTGCAAGGGCTGTGGAACAATGGAGCACCTCCAGCAATTGTGCAAACGGACTGCGACTCACCACGTGGCTGAGTCGGCAGAAGATGACCGATCCGGTGCGGATCACGCTGAATGAGGTCCAAGTCAGCATGGATTTGTGAAAGGGAAATCATGCTTGACAAATCTTCTGGAATTTTTTGAGGATGTTTCCAGTAGAGTGGATAAGGGAGAACCAGTTGATGTGGTATATTTGGACTTTCAGAAGGCTTTCGACAAGGTCCCACACAAGAGATTAATGTGCAAAGTTAGAGCACATGGGATTGGGGGTAGTGTACTGACATGGATTGAGAACTGGTTGTCAGACAGGAAGCAAAGAGTAGGAGTAAATGGGTACTTTTCAGAATGGCAGGCAGTGACTAGTGGGGTACCGCAAGGTTCTGTGCTGGGGCCCCAGCTGTTTACACTGTACATTAATGATTTAGATGAGGGGATTAAATGTAGTATCTCCAAATTTGCGGATGACACTAAGTTGGGTGGCAGTGTGAGCTGCGAGGAGGATGCTGTGAGGCTGCAGAGCGACTTGGATAGGTTAGGTGAGTGGGCAAATGCATGGCAGATGAAGTATAATGTGGATAAATGTGAGGTTATCCACTTTGGTGGTAAAAACAGAGAGACAGACTATTATCTGAATGGTGACAGATTAGGAAAAGGGGAGGTGCAAAGAGACCTGGGTGTCATGGTACATCAGTCATTGAAGGTTGGCATGCAGGTGCAGCAGGTGGTTAAGAAAGCAAATGGCATGTTGGCCTTCATAGCAAGGGGATTTGAGTACAGGGGCAGGGAGGTGTTGCTACAGTTGTACAGGGCATTGGTGAGGCCACACCTGGAGTATTGTGTACAGTTTTGGTCTCCTAACCTGAGGAAGGACATTCTTGCTATTGAGGGAGTGCAGCGAAGGTTCACCAGACTGATTCCCGGGATGGCGGGACTGACCTATCAAGAAAGACTGGATCAACTGGGCTTGTATTCACTGGAGTTCAGAAGAATGAGAGGGGACCTCATAGAAACATTTAAAATTCTGACGGGTTTAGAGAGGTTAGATGCAGGAAGAATGTTCCCAATGTTGGGGAAGTCCAGAACCAGAGGTCACAGTCTAAGGATAAGGGGTAAGCCATTTAGGACCGAGATACAGAGGAACTTCTTCACCCAGAGAGTGGTGAACCTGTGGAATTCTCTACCACAGAAAGTTGTTGAGGCCAATTCACTAAATATATTCAAAAAGGAGTTAGATGAGGTCCTTACTACTAGGGGGATCAAGGGGTATGGCGAGAAAGCAGGAATGGGGTACTGAAGTTGAATGTTCAGCCATGAACTCATTGAATGGCGGTGCAGGCTAGAAGGGCCGAATGGCCTACTCCTGCACCTATTTTCTATGTTTCTATGTTTCTATGAGTAACAGAGGCAACTCAACTCAAGGCTGAAGAGGAAGTATATGGGGTACACACCTTCACCACCAAAAGCCCTCCGATAATTTTGAAAATGAAATTAAATGGCATTCCAGTTTCCATGGAATTGGACACAGGGGCAAGTCAGTCAATTACGAGCCAGAAGGCTTTTGAGAAACTGTGGGGCAACAAGGCACAAAGGCAAAAAATAAGCCCGATTCACGCAAAGCTGTGCATTTACACCAAAGAGCTCATGCCAGTCATTGGCAGTGTAGCAGTGAAGGTATCGTACGATGGAACTGTGCATGATTTACCACTATGGATTTTACCAGGCGATGGCCCAACGCTGTTCGGCAGATGCTGGCTAGGAAAGATCCGATGGAACTGGGACGACATCAAGCACTGTCTTCGGTAGATGATGCCTCATGCGCCCAAGAGCTAAACAAATTCCCGTCGTTATTCGAGCCAGGCTTCGGCAACTTCACAGGCGCCAAAGTGCAGATCCATCTAGTCTCTGATGCATGGCCCGTTCATCACAAGGCCCGAGCGGTTCCATATATGATGTGAGAGAAAGTCGAGATCAAGCTGGACAGACTTCAACGAGAGGAAATCATATCGCCAGTTGAGTTCAACGAGTGGGCCAGTCCAATTGTTCCGGTGTTGAAAAGCGATGGGACGGTCAGAATCTGTTTGGACTACAAGGTAACGATCAACCGAGTCTCGTTACAGAACCAGTACCCACTACCCAAGGCGGATGACCTGTTCACAATGCTAGCAGGGGGGAAGTCGTTCACCAAGCTGAATGTAACCTCTGCTTACATGACACAGGAGCTGGCTGAACTTTTGAAAAAATTGACGTGCATCAACACGTACAAAGGACTGTTCATATACCACAGATGCCCACAGATGGGATTCGCTCGGCAGCAGCCATCGTCCAGAGGAACATGGAGAGTCTGCTGAAATCGGTTCCACGCACTGTGGTGTTTCAAGACGACATCCTGATCACTGGTTGCAACACCACCGAACACTTCCACAACCTGGAAGAGGTTTTAAAGCGACTGGACAGAGTGGGACTCAGACTGAAACGCTCCAAGTGTGTTTTCTTGGCACCAGAGGTCGAATTTTTGAGGAGAAAAATTGCGGCGGACGGCATCAGACCCACAGACTCCAAGACGGAAGCCATCAAGAATGCACCCAGACCACAGAATGTGATGGAGCTGTGTTCGTTCCTGGGACTCCTCAACTATTTTGGTAACTTTCTACCGGGGTTGACCACGTGGCTGGAACCTTTGCATTTATTGCTGCGCAAGAGTGACGACTGGGTTTGGGGTAAATCTCAAGAGACAGCCTTTAATAAGGCCAGAAACCTGCTATGTTCTAACAAGTTACTTGTATGACCCGTGTAAACGTTCAGTACTAGCTTGTGATGCATCTTCGTACGGGGTCGGTTGTGTGTTACGGCAAGCCAATGTGTCAGACAAACTGCAACCGGTTGCATATGCGTCCAGAAGTTTATCAAAGGCTGAAAGAGCCTACAGTATGGTTGAGAAAGAAGCATTAGCATGCGTATACGGGGTGAAGAAAATGCACCAATATCTATTTGGACTTCGGTTCGAGCTCGAAACCGACCACAAACCGTTCATTTCACTGCTCTCAGAAAGCAAAGGTCTTAACACCAATGCTTCGTCCCGCATCCAAAGATGGGGACTAACATTATCTGTGTATGACTATGTAATCTGCCACAGACCAGGCACTGAGAACTGTGCTGATGCCCTCAGTCGGCTACCATTGCCCAGCACCGGGGTGGAAATGGCGCAACCCGCAGACTTGCTTCTTGTAATGGATGTTTTTGATAGCGAGGGGTCACCAGTCATGGCTCGCCAGATCAGGACCTGGACTAGCCAGGACCCTGTGCTATCACTAGTAAAAAGCTGCGTCCTTAATGGGAGCTGTTCGGCTGTTTTTGGGGAAATGCAAGATGAAATTAAGCCGTTTTACCGACTCAAGGATGAAATGTCCATCCATTCGGATTGTCTCCTATGGGGGAATTGCGTGGTTTTGCCAAAAAAAGGCAGGGAAACGTTTATACTCGATCTACTCAGTATCCACCCAAACGTAGTCATGATGAAGGCTATCGCCAGGTTGCACATTTGGTGGCCCGGCATTGACTCGGAATTGGAGTCATGCATACACCAATGTAACACTTGCTCACAGTTGAGCAATGCACAAAGGGAGGCCCCACTGAGTCTGTGGTCATGGCCCTCCAAACCGTGGTGCAGGGTCCACGTAGATTTCGCTGGCCCCTTTCTAGGAAAGATGTTCCTAGTAGCAGTGGATGCTTACTCTAAATGGATTGAATGTATAATAATGTCATCGTGTATGTCCACTGCCACCATTGAAAGCCTCCGGGCCATGTTCGCCACTCATGGTTTGCCCGACGTCCTTGTTAGTGACAATGGACCATGTTTCACCAGCTTGGAATTCAACGAATTCATGACCCGCAATGGCATCAAGCATGTCGGGTCTGCCCCGTTTAAGCCCGCATCCAATGGTCAAGTGGAACGGGAAGTCCAAACTATCAAGCAGAGCTTGATACGCTCGATTCCCTGCAGACCTGGTTATCTCGGGTTCTGATCAGCTACCGGACGCGACCCCACTCGCTTACTGGTGTTCCCCCTGCAGAATTGTTCATGAAGAGATCACGCAAAACCAGGCTCTCCTTAGCCCACCCGAATCTCAATGATCATGTAGAAACCCGGCGTCACCGGCATAACGTGTACCACGATCGTGCGGCTGTATCGCGTGACATTGAGGTTAATGACTCTGTGTTTGTTCTTAATTACGGTCATGGTCCCAAATGGGTTGCTGACACTGTTTTAGCCAAGGAGGGGAATAGAATGTTTGTTGTCAAACTTTTGAATGGACAAACATGCAGAAAGCATTTGGATCAGACCAAACTGTGATTCACTGACAACCAAGAACAGTTTGAAGAGGACATTACCATCATTGATCCACCAACACACACCCAACCAGCGATCGACCTCGCGGTCAACCACGAGGATGAACCCACCATGTCTGACAGTCCGATCAGACCAGCCGCGCTGCCGTGCAGCAATGATCCGACCAACTCATCCATGCCAGGACTTCAACTCAGGCGATCAGCCCGGGAACGAAGAGTCCCGGATCGCCTCAACTTGTAAATAACTCATATCTAAGGCTTTGGAGAGGAGTGATGTTGTGTATGTAAACTTTACTAGTGTGTAAGATTTGCCACCAGGGGGTGCACCTGTTGGAGACCCAAGGGTCACCTGCACACCCTGGGCAAGCAGGTATAAAAGGCAGTCTACCATGCTGCTTCCTCACTCTGGAGTTATATTAAAGAGACCAAGGTCACAACAATTTGAGCTTACAGTATACAGTCTTGTGGAGTTATTCGAAACATAACACAACTGACAAATGATGGTCTTCCAAAAAAATTGCGTTGTCTTGTTCTAAATTGTTGTCATTGTCGATTTAGTTTCAAAATGTATGGATTTTTAAAAATTAAAGCATTGTTATTTACTGCTTATACATGGTTTCATCAAGGTATCGGTTTGATTGTTTGGAAACATAATAAAATATGAAATGAGTTTCGTCATAATATCAGTGAGAACATAACCTGAGATTTAGACCTGACCCGACCTGAGACCTGACCTGACCTTGACCTGATTCATACTCAGTATAGTACAGAAATAGGAGGATAGAGCAGATGAATGTGTGGCTGGAGAGATGGTGCAGGAGGGAGGCCTTTAGATTTCTGAGGCATTGGGACTGCTTCTGAGGGAGGTGTACAAGCCAGATGTGTTACCCCTCAACAGAGCCGGGACTAATATCCTCGTGTGGAGGGGTGGGGGTTGCTAGTACTTTTGGGGAAGGTTTAAACTAGCTTGGCAGGGGGCTGGGAACCTGAGAATAGATTCAGTAGGGAGGGGAGTAAGTGTAGAAAGTGAATTTGAAGGACAGAGGAAACAAGGGCTAGAAAGTAGTCAACAAGGAGGTCTGGCTGTACTAAATGGTATATATTCAATGCAAGGAGCATAGTGAATATAGCAGATGAACTGAGAGCACAGGTAGACACTTGGGAGTATGATATAGCTATTACAGAGACATGGCTAAAAAAGGGGCCGGAATGGCAGCTCAACATTCCTGCATTACAGGATCTTCAGACAGGATCGAGAAGGGATAAAAAGGGAAGATGTGAGTTGCGGTATTGATTAAAGAAACTATTACAGCTGTGAGGAGGGATGATATGTTAGAGGGATCATCAAACGAGGCCATATGGATCGAACTGAAAAATAAAAAGGGGGCAATCACACTACTGGGAGTGCATTATAGACCCCCAAACAGTGAGAGAGAGATAGAAGAGCAAATATGTAAGCAAATTTCTGAGAAGTGCAAAAACTATAGGGCAGTAATAGTAGGAGATTTCAACTATCCGAATATTAACTGGGACAACATTAGTGTGAATGGTGTAGAGGGTGCAGAATTCCTAAAATGCATTCAAGAGAATTTTTTTAGCCAGTATGTAGCAAGCCCAACATGGGACGGGGCGGTTCTGGATTTAGTTTTCGGGACTGAAGCTGGGCAGGTGGAAGGGGTATCAGTAGGAGAGCATTTAGGTGCTAGTGACCATAATTCAGTTAGATTTAAGATAGTTATGGAAAAGGACAAGGATAGACCACGAATAAAAGTTCTAAATTGGGGAAAAGCCAACTTTGCTAAGCTGAGAGGTTATTTGGCCATAGTGGACTGGAAACAGCTACTTGAAAGTAAATCAGTGTCAGCAGTGGGAGGCATTCAAGGAGGAGATCCATAAGGTTCAGGCCAAATATGTGCCCTTAAAGAAAAAGGGTGGGACTAACAAATCTAGAGGGACACACAGGGTAGGATAAAGAAAAAAAGGAGGCTTATGACAGATACCGAGGGCTAAATACTGCAGAAACTCGAGGAGTATAGAAAGTCCAGGGGTGAAATTAAAAACGATATTAGGAAAGCAAAGAGAGAGCATGAAAAATTATTGGCAAGTAAAATCAAGCAAAACCCAAAGATGGTTTTATAAATATATTAAGAGCAAGAGGATAACTAAAGAAAGGGTAGGGCCTATTAGAGACCACTAGCGGGGTAGTGCTGGACAGGCTAATGGGACTCAAGGTAGGCAAGTCCCCTGGTCCTGATGAAATGCATCCCAGGGTATTAAAAGAGATGGCGGAAGTTATAGCAGATGCATTGGTTATAATCTACCAAAATTCTCTGGACTCTGGGGAGGTACCAGCGGATTGGAAAGCAGCTAATATAACACCTCTGTTTAAAAAAGGGGGCAGACAAAAGGCAGGTAACTGTAGGCCAGTTAGTTTAACATCTGTAGTGGGGAAAATGCTTCAAGCTATCATTAAGGAAGAAATAGCGGGACATCTAGATCGGAATAGTGCAATCAAGCAGACGCAGCATGGATTCATGAAGGGGAAATCATGTTTAACTAATTTACTGGAATTCTTTGAGGATATAACGAGCATGGTAGATAGAGGTGTACCGATGGATGTGGTGTATTTAGATTTCCAAAAGGCATTCGATAAGGTGCCACACAAAAGGTTACTGCAGAAGATAAAGGTACGCGGAGTCAGAGGAAATGTATTAGCATGGATCGAGAATTGGCTGGTGAACAGAAAGCAGAGAGTCGGGATAAATGGGTCCTTTTCGGGTTGGAAATCGGTGGTTAGTGGTGTGCCACAGGGATCGGTGCTGGGACCACAACTGTTTACAATATACATAGATGACCTGGAAGAGCGGACAGAGTGTAGTGTAACAAAATTTGCAGATGACACAAAGATTAGTGGGAAAGCGGGTTGTGTAGAGGACACAGAGAGGCTGCAAAGAGATTTAGATAGGTTAAGCGAATGGGCTAAGGTTTAGCAGATGGAATACAATGTCGGAAAGTGTGAGGTCATCCACCTTGGAAAAAAAAAACAGTAAAAGGGAATATTATTTGAATGGGGAGAAATTACAACATGCTGCGGTGCAGAGGGATCTGGGGGTCCTTGTGCATGAATCCCAAAAAGTTAGTTTGCAGGTGCAGCAGGTAATCAGGAAGGCGAATGGAATGTTGGCCTTCATTGCGAGAGGGATGGAGTACAAAAGCAGGGAGGTCCTGCTGCAACTGTATAGGGTATTGGTGAGGCCCCACCTGGAGTACTGCGTGCAGTTTTGGTCACCTTACTTAAGGAAGGATATACTAGCTTTGGAGGAGGTACAGAGACGATTCACTAGGCTGATTCCGGAGATGAGGGGGTTACCTTATGATGATAGATTGAGTAGACTGGGTCTTTACTCGTTGGAGTTCAGAAGGATGAGGGGTGATCTTATAGAAACATTTAAAATAATGAAAGGGATAGACAAGATAGAGGCAGAGAGGTTGTTTCCACTGGTCGGGGAGACTAGAACTAGGGGGCACAGCCTCAAAATACGGGGGAGCCAATTTAAAACCGAGTTGAGAAGGAATTTCTTCTCCCAGAGGGTTGTGAATCTGTGGAATTCTCTGCCCAAGGAAGCAGTTGAGGCTAGCTCATTGAATGTATTCAAATCACAGATAGATTTTTAACCAATAAGGGAATTAAGGGTTACGGGGAGCGGGCGGGTAAGTGGAGCTGAGTCCACGGCCAGATCAGCCATGATCTTGTTGAATGGCGGAGCAGGCTCGAGGGGCTAGATGGCCTACTCCTGTTCCTAATTCTTATGTTCTTATGTAATCTGTTTGTGGAGGTGGAAGATGTGGGTACAGTTCTTAATGAATACTTTGCATCTGTTTTCACAAAAGAGAGGCGTGATGCAGACACTGCTATTGAAGAGGAGAAGTGTAAAATATTCGATGAAATAAACATAGTGACAGAGGAGGTATTAAAGGGTTCAGCAGCTTTGAAAGTGGATAAGTCCCCAGGCCCGGATGAAATATATCCCAGGCTGTTAAGCGAAGCAAAAGAGGAAATAGCAGAGGCTTTGACGATCATTTTCCAATCCTCTCTGACTTCAGGTGTGGTGCCAGAGGACTGGAGGACTGCTAATGTGGTACCTTTGTTTAAGAAGGGAGAAAGGGATCGATCGAGTAATTACAGGCCAGTGAGCCTAACCTCGGTGGTGAGAAAATTATTGGAAAAATTCCTGAAGGACAGGATAAATCTTCACTTAGAAAGACATGGATTAATCAAGGACAGTCAGCACAGATTTGTTAAGGGAAGGTTGTGTCTAACTAACTTGTTTGAATTTTTTGAGGAGGTAACCAGGAGGGTTGATGAAGGCAAAGCGGAAGATGTAGCGTATATGAATTTTAGCAAAGCTTTCGATAAGGTCCCACATGACAGACTGGTCACAAAAGTAAAGGCCCATGGGATCCAGGGCAAAGTGGCATGTTGGATCCAAAATTGGCTCAGAGGCAGGAAGCAAAGGGTAATGGTTTTTGGGTGTTTTTGCGACTGGAAGGATGTTTCCAGTGGGGTTCCGCAGTACTCAGTACTAGGTCCCTTGCTTTTTGTGATATACATCAGTGATCTAGACTTGAATATAGGGGGTATGATTAAGAAGTTTGCAGATGATACTAAAATCGGCTGTGTGGTCGATAATGAAGAAGAAAGCTGCAGACTGCATGAAGATATCAATAAATTGGTCAGGTGGGCAGAACAGTGGCAAATGGAATTTAATCCAGAGAAGTGTGAGGTAATGCATTTTGGCAGAGCTAACAAGGAAAGGGAATACACATTAAATGGTAGGATACTGAGAATTGTAGAGGAACAAAGGGACCTTGGAGTGCATGTCCACAGATGCCTGAAAGTAGCAAGCCAGGAAGATAAGGTGGTTAAGAAGGCATATGGAATGCTTGCCTTTATTAGCCGAGGCATAGAATACAAGAGCAGGGGGGTTATGCTTGAACTGCATAAAACACATTGGTAGGCCACAGCTGGAGTACTGCATGCAGCTCTGGTCACCGCATTATAGGAAGGACGTGATTGCACTGGAGAGAGTACAGAGGAAATTTACAAAGATGTTGCCGCGAGTGGAGAATCTAAGCTATGAGGACAGATAGGATAGGCTGGATTTGTTTTCATTGGAACAGAGGAGGCTGAGGGGAGACCTCATTGAGGTGTATAAATTATAATTTTATGATGGGGCCTTGATATAGTGGATAGAAAGGACATAGTTCACTTAGCAGAGGGGTCAACAACTAGGGGGCATAAATTTAAAGTAATTGGTCGTAGGTTTAGAAGGGATTTGAGGGGAAATTTCTTCACGCAGAGGGTTGTGGCGGTCTGGAACTTACTGCCTGAAAGGGTGGTAGAGGCAGAAACCTCAGCACATTTTTAAAAAGAACTTGGATGTGCACCTGAAGTGCTGTAACCTGCAGGGTTACAGACCTAGAGCTCGTAAGTGGGATTAGGCTGAAAAGCCTCTAGTTGGCCGGCATAGACACAATGGGCCGAAATGGCTTCCTTCTGTGCTGTAAACTTCTATGATTGTATGATATAGCGTCCTGTGACTTAGCTCACTAATTTACTGCAGAGTGTGAATAGGAATAGGGAGCCCATGGTCGGGGTACCGCCCAGGGCCTGAGGCACCTTTAATCCATCCCAACAAGTTATTCACTGGTTTCAGTTCTGGCATCTTGCTCCTATGAATGGGCTTGGGTTGATTTGAGTAGTTCTGCTCAGACAGAGGTTTTGACATTTACATATTCCATCTTTAAATTTTAAATACCAGACTTTAGAATGCCCAATGAAATTCAAGTATTTTTAAAAAGTACTGAATGCAAATTTTAAAAGATTTTGCATTCAGCCGTCTTCAGTTGTGAGAGATTATTGGTGGTGTTAAGCTTTACCATAAATCAGCTTTGTGCGATTTTTGAAGCCTGTGTGTGTGCAGGTTTGTGAGAGAGAGACGGGCTTTGAAATCTGTCCTGCACTTTTGAACATTTCACTTTTATTAGCATTCAGAGTGCTGAAGTGTTCTCATGGACAGTAGGAAAAGCAATGAATCGTGCCGGCATAGTCAAGCTTCACGTAATTGCAAGCAGCATTAACATCAGTATTGTTGGAAAGTTATCAAACAATCAAGACAATAAGTGCTTAAAACTCTTTAAAGGGCGAAGATCCATATTGGACAAACACTTTAATGGGGCAGTGCGACAAAATGTTTAGTTCATCTGTCGATCAAAGATCTCATTGAAGGCAGTGATTGCAAACTCATGGTTTGTTAGGCCAGTCCCAATATCCAGAAACCACTTATATTAGCATTTCTAATATTTTTTCTATTTTCAGAGGATCTTGCTTGGACTTGTACCTCAATTGCTGATTAATGGAAACAATTATTTATTAGTGTGGACTTTTAAATTCAGGTATCTCTGTGCGTAGGGTTGTGTAACAAATCTTTTTTTTATGGCAGGGGTTTAAGGGGCTGCTAGCATAAAAAATGATTGTCTGTGATCTAGGTTTTTTTTGCATATCTGGAATCAGAAGAGAAGAATATATCTCCAGAGGATCAGACTGTTTCCAAAGTCGACCGCTTTGTAATGATTAAGGGAGAGTTCCGGATTGCTTAGATCATTTCACAATAATGTTCATTACATGCTAATCTGGGTCAATAAGCAAGAGTTTGTTTGTGGCCATTAATTTTCAGTCTAAGTGGCAGTGGCAGAAGAATGGCTTAAATGCAGCAAATTTACGATCGCCATTGATTTTAATGGGGGCAGAGCTATTATAATTACCTTCATAGAGGTGACGGTGGAGCAGCGCAGAAGTCCCAGCAAATTATGTATGACGTAAGTAATGACATAAGTTAATCACGCCATAATTTCCTGGAATTTCTGCACCATGCCGTAAAACGCCATTATTATGGTGCAGGTTACAGCAAATTCCGGCCCTA
This sequence comes from Pristiophorus japonicus, assembly GCF_044704955.1. Classification (NCBI taxonomy): domain Eukaryota; kingdom Metazoa; phylum Chordata; class Chondrichthyes; family Pristiophoridae; genus Pristiophorus; species Pristiophorus japonicus. Next base: position 124,681,856 of record NC_091979.1, on the reverse strand, counting down.
TATTTCAGTGGTGTTCACCATGCCAGAATTTCCATAGTGGTATTTACAATGTACTTTCACCTCGCACACTATCTATCATTACCTGAAGGCAACTCAATGAAGCATGATATAAACCTTGAATGTGACTCAGTGTCATGTGGCACTGATGAGACACTTTACCCAGATTGCAGTCTCTGAAATCAGCAATCATTGTGGCATTGTAACATTGCAGAAGCATCTGCTAAGTTTTTGAATACAATCCAGTGCTTACCTCCGTAATGGAAGTATATTTTAAGGCCAGTCGCCATTCCAGTGCTCGAGGCTGTGTAAAATGAAAACACTTTGCAAGTAAATGAAAAATATGAAATTAAGCCAATTAAAGGCACATGCCTTACATTGCATTGTATAAATTGCCTTTTTGGGGAATCTTTTGTATTATATGTAACTGGCATTTCTCTCTTTCTGTTTTTTTAAGCATCTTACAAATACTTTGGATAGGATACTTATCAGATGGTGATATGTTACCATCTGTGGAAAACCCTTTTGCTTGGGTGCTATCAGATTAGATTAATCACATGACTGACTGCTGGTGGTAGGCCAGAAATGGCATTAAAGTTACTTTTGGAAGTCTAGCCAAGTCAATAAGGAGGGACTGTGTGCAACAGAAGACATTTCTTTGTTGCATCCTACTCTAAGAAAACTATTTGAACATACATAGCTTGAGTAACAGGACTAAAACAATATTGGAGATGTGATGAAGCATTTAAAATGTAAAAAAATACAAGCGGGAAATGGCCTTATTTGAGTAATACTGCAAGAGTAGAAAACTGTAAACAGATTTGGTAATTCTATCATTCTATTTATGTATCCCTATTCTGGTAGTAATCAATTGACACTGGTTCAGTGCCATTGCTGAAAAATGTTCACATGCTTTATGCCATTATGAGTCAGATAAATATTTGACTGGATGATGATGATGATGGCCTTTCATCTCTCAGATATGACAGGATGAAAGTCTTCTCCACCTCAGGCATTCTGACACTGCACACTTAAAACATTAAGGGGCCAAATTTGTCCCTTTTTATAGCCCCGTTCGCGCCTCCGGGGGGGGGGGACGCTAACGGGACGCAATGGCGTTCTCAGGGGAGAGCGGGCGCTACCGCCTCCAGGAAAATTGTCCTAGAGGTTTGGGGGCCGTCCCCATGATTAGCTCCTCGGGCTGGTACACAATGAGGTCATTGCCGCGCACCCCTCATCACCCTGCGCCGACCAATTTGCGCCCCGTGGGGGAAATTGCCCCATGAAGCTAGCGTAGACAGATGTCAGTGCCAGGTTTGCGGGTCACATCTGTCTGTGCTACATCCGTCACCAGGGCGCCCCTTAAAGGGGAGGCCTTTAGTGCCCGGGGTGCCAATTTAATTTGTCGGCCGACTCTTGCATCGGCCCGACAATGCCTGCCCTCACATTGATCGCGCCGCCATTGTGCAGCTCGTCACTCCGTTTTGGGTGCCAGGCTGCTAGCCCAGTCTGTCACATCCCTGGTGGCCTAGTGACGACCACCAAAGGGCCTGCAGAGTACACAGCAGCCCTCCCTTTTAATTGAAGGGGTGGGTTGTTGTAACGCATTAACGCTACGTGGAGCATACGCTGGCTTGCTCCACACGGTGCTGGACTCAATGCCACGCTGCTGCCCTGGGAGCACCCCTCCAAGGAACTGGACAAGAGATAATGCTCCGTTTCCCTGGAGGAGCACACGCCCAATTCTGGGTCGGGGTGGGACTTCCGGGCTGGGCACAGGAAGTCCCGGCCCCGGAAACTTCCCGCCCCTATTCGAGGGCAAGGGACAATTTCAGCCCCAAAGGATTGGATTTTCCTTTGAATGGTGGATTAGTGGCAGGGAAGGATGCATGAACATCCACGTGACCACGATACTAACCTCCTGTGCTTTCCTGAAGTGGCCCTGAAGTGGGGACTGGGTTTATGTCAGTGAAACCACTGTTCATTCGTTTACTGTCACTGGAAGTAGGGTGGCGGGGTGGGATTTAGTGGTGCTTCAGTGTTTAAAACAATGCAGTTGTTTAAAGGAGCAAATATTTTCAGCAGAGCAATGCAAGATTGAGTTAGGAAAGAGGAGCCTTGTGGAGAGGGGGTCAGCAGGAAGGACTCCCCAATTTACTGATGAATTGGTTGATGTCCTACTCACAGAAATATGGGAAAGAAGCACACAATGTCTGAGGATTGCAAACAAGAAGCTCCATAAGAATGTGGGTCAGACTTTTTTTTATCCATTCCCAGAATGTGGGCATCGCTGGCAAAGCCAGCATTTATTGCCCATCCCGAATTGCCCTTGAGAAGGTGATGGTGAGCCCCCTCTTGAACCGCTGTCGTTCTTCTGGTGAAGGAACTTTCCACAGGTTAGGAGTTACAGGATTTTGACCCAGCGACGATGAAGGAACGGTGATATATTTCCAAGTTAGGATGGTGTGCGACTTGGAGGGTATCTTGATGTTCCCATGTGTCTGCTACCCTCATCCTTCTGGGTGGTAGAGGTCGTGGATTTGGGAGGTGCTGTCGAAGAAGCTAGGGTGAGTTGCTGTAGTGCCTTGTAGATGGTGGAAAGGCTTTGGGGAGTCAGGAGGTGAGTCACTGAATACCCAGCCTCTGACTTGCTTTTGTAGCCACACTATTTATGTGGCTGGTCCACTTAAGTTTCTGGTCAATGGTGATCCCCAAGATGTTGAAGGTGGGGAGATTCGAGGATGGTAGTGCCATTGAACGTCACAGGAAGGTGGTTAGACTCTCTTGTTGATGATGGCACTTGTGTGAAGCAAATGTTATTTGTCACTTATCAGCCCAAGCCTGAATGTTGTCTATAGAGGGAAGTGGCAGAAGTCATGAGTGCAACCTCCACCACCTCATGAACTGCCACATCGTGTTGGAAGAGGTTTATTGATCTCACAAGATTGTCCAAAGTCATTGAAGGCACTGTTTCTCATGCACATCCTACAGGAATGAAGAGGAATGACTCACCACCTTATATCTCATGACCTCTTTGTCTTTACCTGGGTGATGTGAAAACTGATCCGTTCACAGCAAAACCTCTGTATATAATAACACACCATGTCAACTCCAAACCACTTTATGAACTCACATTGCCTGCCACAAATATTAGTTTTGATGGAAAAGTGTTGAAAAGGAGCCTCCATCTGTAAGCTTTATAATCCTGGAATGGTCGCAGCCACCTGGGTGATGAGAAATGTAATTATATTCATATTCTTTCAGCACTGTTCTCCACATGCAAAAGCAAGGAAATGCAACTGGAGAGGAACACCTAGTTTGTGAAGTTTGCGTCCACTCAAGGAGAAAATTTGCAGCTCATTGGAGGGCACACAGGAGAGGTTAAGGGAGATGGAGAAGTGGGATATAAAATGTCACGGTAGGGCTAGCGGCGCCATAGTTTGTTTCAGGTTTGTGTGGAATATCAGAGTATTTCAATGAGCATTGACTAAGCCACCTCTTCAGAGAAGATTTTAGGGCTAGAAATTGGCCAGCCTTGTGCCTGTTTTTTCGGCGATATTTCGCCGTCTTTGACTTAAATTGGCTAAAGTTGTGTGCCGTTGTACAAGACGAAAAAAATCGTTATGATTTAAATTGGCTGTTCGGCGCACCCGGATTCTGCGCGGAAAAAAACACCCACGAAAAGCCTGCATTGCTGCCCCAGAAACAGCCGTAAGTAGGAAGACCTGCAAAAAAATTAAAGTTTTTATTTTTTAATTCTTTTACAGCGATTACTGAGTTAAGGTCTTGTAAATGTTGTGTGATTTTTTTTTATTTTTTGTTTTTTGCAATTTTTTTGTGTGTTTTTTTTCCCCCCTCCCAGGGCCTGTCTTTATAGCGGTAATCGGCCTCGGACTAAAGTTGGTGAGGACCGCGGTTTCCACCGCGAATCCTCATGCAATACCGATTTTTACCGTCGGTTGCATTTTGTTGCCAATTTTATGCCTTTAAAAAACAGCGGTATTTTCAACGGCATTTTTGGTGAAAAATGCCGGAAAAATACCACTATTGCCAAAAGACTAATTTCTAGCCCTTTATGTTTTTGACATCCTGGGGCATAGCTTGGGGGGAGGGGAAAATCTCTGAGGAGTGACCAGGCATTAATTCCTACCTCTCTTCACCAACTCTGTCATGGCATCTTGGATGTTCCAGCACAAACCCAGAAACACCCACTTTGGAGGAGGTAGTTAGTGAATCAGTTGAGTTTTCACAGGGTGAAGCACTGACCATTAGTGAGCATGAGGACCTGGAAGTGGAAAGGGAGGCTGAGCTGTTTTCCCTTGGTTGAAGAGTCGAGGGACCTAGGTTTTAGGGGCCCAGACTTCAAAAGTACAGGAATTAGGGATTAGAGATCGATTTGATGTGCAGGTAATGAGGGTAGTTTCCGTACATATGGCTGGGATGATCGTTAAATCGAAGAAGTTCAATACATGCAACATACTGTAGGAAGCTTGTCATGGCAGTCCAGAAGATATCTGCAACAGCAAGGCCACAGAAGAAGGTGTTAAATACATTAGTGGCTTACAGCGTAGCAGCTATCACTGCTTCAATAGATGCCTTGAGGGTCAACTTTAATGCAACACTTGTTGCACGGTTTTCACAGACTTAACTGGGACTATGCTGACTGAAATTAGACTGAACAGTTGCACTTCTGAGCCTGTACCCAGCATCAGTGTGCTACAAGATGTGGTCACATGTTGCTGCCTCTCCATCATCATCTTCATAGGCAGTCCCTTGAGTCGAGGATGACTTGCTTCCATGCCAAAAAGTTCACAGGTGTTTCAATGAAGGACCTAATATTCCAGGTCCCGAACTACATCTTGAAGGGTGGAAGATGCTTGTGTGATTGTGATCCTACTTCCTTAAGATTCCTTTCAAAACCAGCACGAGGGAGCTTTGAACCTGGGCATCACTCAACATAGCAAGAGCAAGGATACTGGAATCATGACCCTTGGGCACAGCATCTTCATTGAGATGAGAGTGACTTCAGTTTATAAAAGCTCCAGCAGAAATATCCCAGTCATCCAGCTCTTAACCCCCTGACACTCAGAGAGCACCATGTAAGAAGTTAGGATAGAATATTAGGAACAGGAGTAGGCCATTCAATCCCTCAAGTCTGCTCTGCCATTTAATTAGATCATGGCTGATCTGCAACTTAACTGCATTTACCTGTTTTTGATCCATATTCCTTAATACCCTCACCTAACAATGATCATGAGTGTTATCTATGTAAACTTGTATTTACTCTGTACCGCCACCAGAGGGCTCATGCCCTGGAGTCCCAAGGGATCTAATAATCCCTTGGCAGCACAGGTATTTAAGGAAACCTCACAGGTTGGAGAGGAACTCTGGAGACCTGCAATAAATGATTAAGGACTCACTTTACTTTGAGCTCACAGTGTTCAGTCTGACTCTTTCTCCATACATAACAATGAGTTAGTATGAATTTAGGCGCAAGGGGTAGACATGGCAGTTAGAAGTAGTAGTTAGTGTATGAAATGTATATTAAGAGGTAAACCTGTACCATGACAAGAAAACATCATCAGTTTCTGGAGATGGAATCCTCTAGTATCATACACAATACAGACAGAATTCTTCAAAACCGAAGTAGTCAAACATGTCTGAAAGCCACTGCATACCTTGCTGTAAAGTCAATACTTTAATTAAATGTTTGTGGTTTCGCGAATTTATGCAGTCAACACTAGTATAACAAATCAAAGTATAAGCTAATACTTATGCATCCTACAAATGGTTTGATCTATTTTATAGGTAAGTTACTGAAAAACAATTCATAATTTATGCCAAGTAGCTGAACCACTTTGGGATTGTCTCGGCCACATTTCTTTAGGTGTACAGATCTGCATTTGAAATATTGTCGGGAAAACAAAGTGATGCCTCATTGTGCCTGTACTAATCAGACCAATTTCTCAAAGGTACCATTTTATTTAATTGAAATTATAAAACCACCAAACCTTCAAAGTTGATTACTTGGTAAATATTAAAACCAATCTCAGAAACGGAAATAAATATGGTAAATATATCCTATTTATCCAAAAAATGCTAAATTGTGTAACATACAGAATAATGGCTATCTGGTAGAAATTGAATGGTCATATCGAATTGAAATGTTCAAAAAGTATCATAAACAGTGAGGCTTGTATGGTTTCTATCTATGATTTGAACCCTGAGTTGAAATTACATTTTGACAATCACTCTCTGATAACAATTAATTTTGGGATTGTCTCAGCCACATTTCTTTTGGTTTCTAGATTTGCATTTGACATACATAAACATGACCACACTTGATCAGCTCCACTGGGCAGGCCATATCGTTCGCATGCCAGACACGAGACTCCCAAAGCAAGCACTCTACTCGGAACTTCTTCACGGCAAACGAGCCAAAAGTGGGCAGAGGAAACGTTACAGGGACACCCTGACACCTGGGAGTCCCTGGCCAAAGATCGCCCAAAGTGGAGGAAGTGCATCCGGGAGGACGCTGAGCACCTTGAGTCTCATCGCCAAGATCATGCAGAAATCGAGCACAGGCAGCGCAAAGAGCATGCAGCAAACCAGTCCCACCCACCCTTTCCCTCAACGACTAACTGTCCCACCTGTGACGGGGACTGCGGCTCTCGTATTGGACTGTTCAGCCATCTAAGGACTCATTTTAAGAGTGGAAGCAAGTCTTCCTCGATTCCGAGGGACTGCCTATGATGATTGTCATGTATTCTACATGGCTACTGTTGGTACTATCACAAGGTGTGCCACCAGAGGGCACAGCAGTGGGAGACTTGTAGGTTACCTATACAGGTGTGCCTGGACTAGTATAAAAGGCAGGACACTAGGTGTGATCCTCACTCTGGAGTTAACAAATAAAGGTTTAAGGTCACTACAGTTCAAGTACAACACATTGCCTCGTGGAGTCATTACTAGAGCATCTAAGGACACAACAACTGGCAACGAGATTAGGAACTTTCATGCGAAAATGGCTACCCTTGGTAGGTTGCAGCAGCTCGCCAATGGTGATAATTGGGACGCCTTTGTGGAGAGGCTAGAACATTTCTTCACAGCAGGAGATGACCCGGCCACATTGGCTGATAAGCGCCGAGCTATCTTGTTAACCAGTTGTGGGCCCACCGTCTATGGCCTCGTCAAGGACTTGCTGGCACCAGCGAAGACAACGACTAAGACGTTCAAGGAGCTCATAACCCTGATCCATGAGGAACTCAAGTCCAAGGAGAGCATCCTCACAGCCAGACACCGGTTCTATACCCACTGAAGGCCAGGAAGTCGCGAAGTACGCTGCAGACCTCAGGAGGCTGGCGGCACCGTGCGAGTTCGGCACCCACCTCAACGAAGCGCTGCGGGACATTTTTGTCATTCGAATTGGCCATGAGGGCCTTCTTTACAAGCAACTGTCGGCGGATACCACAGTCACACTGCAGAAGGCCATCTCTGTGAGCCAGTCATTCATGACCTCGACCTGCTGTCTAAGCAGATGACTCATCCTCAGGACTCAAACCCGGCAAATACTGTGCACAGAGTGGCGCCATTCAGGGGCTGGAATGTAGAGTGCGAATCCTCTCAGGGAAGAGAAAACAGGCCCCTGAGTCCCTTAACTCAGAGTCCGCCGAGGGGGGCTAATTGAGTAGCACCATGCTGGCGTTGCGGAGGGAATCACAGGGCTCACCAGTGCCGCTTTAAAGATTATGTATGCAAAGGCTGCAGCACAAAGGGCCATCTCCAGCGAATGTGTAAGAGAAATATGATTCACTGTGTCGATGAAGAGTCTGCAGATGGTCATGAATCCAGCGCGGATTATGAATCGATAGGCAGAGAGGCAGCTCAGCCCCACGGGGAGGTACATAGCATGTTTACCTGCACCACCGAGTGTTCCCCGCTGAAGATGGAAGTCGAGATAGAGGGCGTTCCAGTCTTCATGGAAGTGGACACGGAGGCAAGCCAGTAAGTGATGAATCAAGAAGCCTTTGAGAGACTATGGGACAATCAAGCTGAACGACCCAAGATGGCCCCGGTTCAGACAAAGCTGCGCACCTACACCGATGAAATCATCCCAGTCGTTGGTAGCGCGAATGTAAAGGTACTCCATGATGGCGCGGTGCACGTTACCTCTGTGGATTGTTGCAGGTGATGGACCAACGTTGCTCGGCAGAAGGTGGATGGAGAAGATTCATTGGAAGTGGGAAGACTTCACCCCTCCAGCAATCGACGTTCTCTGTGCTCAGAGGCAAAGCAAGCCCTCACCTGAGGGTGGACCTGGCACCGGAGAGCAGACCAGCACGGCACCCGAGACACAGACCACTCAACACGACTGTGTGGAGATGATCCAGCTGAGACGAATAATCCAGTCGAACGCACCTTCCAGGCTCCACTGGCAGGACTCCGGACGAAGAAAATCGGATCCAGAGGCAACTTCCCAGCTTCGGTGGCAGAACCCGGGAAGAAGAGGATCACTGCAGTCGACATCGTGGATGGAGGAAAGATGGCGCCCAAACCATGAGGTGAGGCGCTGAAGACAAAGATGGTCACGGCCAGACCACGAGGTGCAGCGCTGATGGAGCAACACGTCGCACCTAACGGAGAAGCGGATTGGGGTAAAGAAAGCACGGCTCACTTAAAGGCGGCCGGCAACCCACCACAATTAAAGGGACAGTTCCTACTCTAAAGCAATGTAATAGTAACTAAGTCAGAGGAAAAAGGTGTAATTGATTATGTAAAATGTGCAACTAATAATCTGAATTGTATATACGCAACCAGCGAGGAAAGGTCGCGCGATTATGTAAAATGTGTAATTGATGATCTGAACTGTGCACATACAATCAGCGAGAAAAAGTCGCACGATTGCAATCGGAGCTGCAGAGTATCCAAAATAAGTAATGAAAAGTTGTGTGATGCAGGGTTTCAACTGCACGCAGCCAATGCAGCGGGCAGACACTCATCGGGAGCACACAGGTCCAGCGAGCTACCCAATGCTGTAGCCTGTGCCTCGGGGACCAGAGTCATGCACCATGGAGTGTGGCCACAAGCAGCCGACACGAGCTGCAGAGCAAGCGACCTCAGCAGGGCAACGGCATCGGTATCGATACCCTGCCCCTGATCGGCTCCACCTCTCAGGCACCTGATGGCACCAACTGCCACGAGCCTGAAAGAGCAAACTGTGCTAAGGTGCAGTACCTAGACCCCATCACCACCAAGGCCATACCCATAAATGTAGGGTCACCCGCCACATTTCCGCCAAAGGGAACCGGCACCAGCCAGGATCCCAAACCAAACAATGCCCAAGACAGCGAGTCAGCAGTTCCCTGTGCACTGCTCGATGACAGATCCTCAGGGAGCAGCAGCAACTCAGGGCGCAAAGAAAGGACAGGGAGGTCACAGGCATCTGTGAACCGGCCCTATGCTAGGGACCACGGCAATAACCCCAAGAGTAGGCTACTCGAGCCAACCAGGTTCCCACTGCCAGCACCGGGCACTGAGCCGCCACCAGACTGCAGGGACACAACCCAGCAGCTCCGGAACTAGTTTGTCCTCACGCACCGGTCACTGCATCGATAAGGCATCTAACGTACTTGTCACACTACAGAACCACAAATTTCATGCAGAACCCATTTTCCTGAACTTGAAAATGTATATGAATGCTAGAAGCCCCTGCCATAATCAATGTGGAGGAGGGGGGGCGGAGAATGGAGGGTCAGGGACACACACACACAAACAGCAACCACCAGCACGCTACTGCACCAACCATTCATCACAGATTGAAATGACCTGCCAAGGGTCAACCAGACAGAGCCCACATAGAGCTAAGCCAACAGCATAGTCAATGCAGAGGCGATTTACACTAAAGGCTCAGAGGAGAGTGATGTTATGTATCCTACATGGCTACTGTTGGTACTATCACAAGTTGTGCCACCAGAGGGCACAGCAGTGGGAGACTTGTAGGTTACCTGTACAGGTGTGCCTGGACTAGTATAAAAGGCAGGCCACCAGGTGTGACCCTCACTCTGGAGTTAACAAATAAAGGACTAAGGTCACTACAGTTCAAGTACAACACACTGATTCGTGGAGTCATTACTAGAGCATCTAAGGATACAACAATGATGATGACATAAACTATACCAGTTTACATGGTTGAAAGGCAGAAGCTGACCTTATAGTTTTTATACCAGCAGAGGCCATCCTTGTTTGTCTTTATGCAAGATAACATACAATTAAGTGTTTCATTACTTCTGATTTATCAATAAATAATCTATTGATTACTGAAAAATTTATGCTCATTGTCTTTAATTCCGAGCTTAGTCATGATGAGCTTTTAATGTCACATAATTTCTTCATCTGTTGTGAAGCAAATTCATCCTTCACCGTGATGCTTTTATGGCCTAACTTTCATTCAATAGACCTTTGCCTGCCCTGTAATCTTAAACTCATTAGAATTACAGAATTCAGAAAGCTATAAATTTTGTCAGGAATCTCATGTTTAACCACTTTAGTTCTTTTGAAGATCACAGCATTTTGGCTGCAAGAACAAAGAAGGAAAATATTTTTAAAATGTTATCCAGAGATCTCTGAAAAACTAAATGCTGTCTGATTCTATATATTCCATGAATATTAGTTTGCAGTCATCAGCATTCTAAATTCAAATATCAGTTTTATAGCTCTTTATGACAGAAACTTCATATATATCTGAAATGTTCCATGTGGTATTCAACGTGCTCATATGATGAATTGACACAATTCCATTCTTCAGTTTTAAAGCCACGGGTTAACAAAGCCACAAAAAGTGCAAACGAGTCATTGGAGTTCATCTTTAGAGGAATAATATTCTAAAGCAGATAACTTATGTTACATTTATATAGAACCTGAGTAATACCAGAACTGAAAAGGTACAACTATCAGGAAAGACTAAACAGGCTGGGGTCTTTTTTTTTCGAAAGGAGAAGACTGAGAGGTAACCTGATAGGGGTCTTTAAAATGATGAAGGGGTTCGATAGGGTAGAAGTGGAGAAGATGTTTCAACTTGTGGGGGGAGTCCAAAACTAGGGGTCATAAATATAATACAATCACCAATAAATCCAATAAGGAATTCAGGAGAAACCTCTTTACTCAGAGTGCTGAGATTGTGGAACTCACTACCACATGGAGTGGCTTAGGTGATTAGCATTGAAGGGAAAGCTGAGATATGTACATGAGGGAAAAAGGAATAGAAGGATGAAGAAACAGGGTGAGATGAAGTAAGATGGGAGGAGGCTCATATGGAGCATAAACACTGTTGTAGACCTGTTGGGCCGAATGGCCTGTTCATGTGCTGTAAAATTTTATGTAGTTTAATTACATGTTAATACTAATAACATAGATAATACTGTATTTTTTCACAGAAGGTTTACTTGGATTTTACTTCAATATTTTCTATATGCTCAGCATCAGAGACCACTTCTGTAAGGCAGCTACGTGTCCAGTGTATCTTTATATGCCCAATATGTGGTAATGAAGGTCAGGGGTCGAACAGAAACTCTTATCACTGTATTTAGCTTACTATATATGACGTGCCCTTTCATGATTTCTTATGCTTTGGAAAATGGTACAGTAAAATTCTATCAGACTGTTGAATAGAAAATAGGTGCAGGAGTAGGCCATTCGGCCCTTCGAGCCTACACCGCCAATCAATAAGATCATGGCTGATCATTCCCTCGGTACCCCTTTCCTGCTTTCTCTCCATACTCCTTGACCCCCTTAGCCGTAAGGTCCATATCTAACTCCCTCTTCAATATATCCAATGAACTGGCATCAATAACTCTCTGTGGCAGGGAATTCCACAGGTTAACAACTCTCTGAATGAAGAAGTTTCTCCTCATCTCAATCCAAAATGGCCAACCCCTTATCCTAAGACTATGTCCCCTGGTTCTGGACTTCCCCAACATCGGGAACATTCTTCCCGTATCTAACCTGTCCAGTCCCGTCAGAATCTTATACGTTTCTATAAGATCCCCTCTCATCCTTCTAAACTCCAGTGAATGAAGGCCCAGTTCATCCAGTCTCTCCTCATATATGACAGTCCAGCCATCCCTGGAATTAGTCTGGTCCTTTGCTGCACTCCCTCAACAGCAAGAACGACCTTCCTCAGATTAGGAGACCAAAACTGAACACAATATTCCAGGTGAGGCCTCACCACGGCCCTGTACAACTGCAGTAAGACGTCCCTGCTCCTATACTCAAATCCTCTAGCCATGAAGGCCAACATACCATTTGCCTTCTTCACCGCCTGTTGTACCTGCATGCCAACTTTCAATGACTGATGAACCATGACACGCAGGTCTCGTTGCATCTCCCCTTTTCCCAATCTGCCGCCATTCAGATAATAATCTGCCTTCGTGTTTTTGCCCCCAAAATGGATAACCTCACATTTATCTACATTATACTGCATCTGCCATGCATTTGCCCACTCACCTAACCTGTCCGAGTCACCCTGCAGCCTCTTAGCGTCCCCCTCACAGCTCACACTGCCACCCAGTTTAGGGTCATCTGCAAACTTGGAGATATTACAATCAATTCCTTCATCCAAATCATTAATGTATATTGTAAAGAGCTGGGTCCCAGCACTGAGCCCTGCGGCACTCCACTAGTCACTGCCTGCCATTCTGAAAAGGGCCCGTTTATCCCGACTCTCTGCTTCCTGTCTGCCAACCAGTTCTCTATCCACGTCAATACATTACCCCCAGTACCATGGGCTTTGATTTTGCACACCAATCTCTTGTGTGGGACCTTGTCAAAAGCCTTTTGAAAGTCCAAATACACCACATCCACTGGTTCTCCCTTGTCCACTCTGCTAGTTACAACCTCAAAAAATTCCAGAAGATTCATCAAGCATGATTTCCCTTTCATAAATCCATGCTGACTTGGACCGATCCTGTCACTGCTTTCCAAATGCGCTGCTATTTCATCTTTAATAATTCATTCCAACATTTTCCCCACTACCGATGTCAGGCTAACTGGTCTATAATTATCCGTTTTCTCTCTCCCTCCTTTTTTAAAAAGTGGTGTTACATTAGCTACCCTCCAGTCCATAGGAACTGATCCCAAGTCGATAGACTGTTGGAAAATGATCACCAATGCATCCACTATTTCAAGGGCCACTTCCTTAAGTACTCTGGGATGCAGACTATCAGGCCCCGGGGATTTATCAGCCTTCAATCCCATCAATTTCCCTAACACAATTTCCATCCCAATAAGGATATCCTTCAGTTCCTCCTTCTCACTAGACCCACTGTCCCCTCCTACATTCGGAAGGTTATTCGTGTCTTCCTTCATGAAGACAGAATTGAAGTATTTGTTCAATTGGTCTGCCATTTCTTTGTTCCCCATTATAAATTCACCTGAATCCGACTGCAAGGTACCTACATTTGTCTTCACTAATCTTTTTCTCTTCACCTATTTATAGAAGCTTTTGCAGTCAGTTTTTATATTCCCTGCAAGTTTCCTCTCGTACTCTATTTTCCCCCTCTTAATTAAACCCTTAGTCCTCCTCTGTTGAATTCTAAATTTCTCGCAGTCCTCAGGTTTGTTACTTTTTCTAGCCAATTTATATGCCTCTTCCTTGGTTTTAACACTATTCTTAATTTCCTTTGTTAGCCACGGTTGAGCCACCTTCCCCGTTTTAGTTTTACTCCAGACAGGGATGTACAATTGCTGAAGTTCATCCATGTGATCTTTAAATGTTTGCCATTGCTTATCCACCGTCAACCACTTAAGTATCCTTTGCTAGACTATTCTAGCCAATTTACGCCTCATACCGCCGAAGTTACCTTTCCTTATGTTCAGGACCCTAGTTTCCGAATTAACTGTGTCACTCTCCATCTTAATAAAGAATTCTACCATATTATGGTCACTCTTCCCCAAGGGGCCTCGCACAGCAAGATTGCTAATTAGTCCCTTCTCATTACACATCACCCAGTCTAGGATGGCCAGCTCTCTAGTTGGTTCCTCGCCATATTGGTCGAGAAAACCATCCCTAATACACTCCAGGAAATCCTCCTCCACTGCATTGCTACCAGTTTGGTTAGCCCAATCTATATGTAGATTAAAGTCGCCCATGATAACTGCTGTATCTTTATTGCACACATCCCTTATTTCTTGTTTGATGCTGTCCCCAACTTCACTACTACTGTTTGGTGGTCTGTACACAACTCCCACTGGCGTTTTCTGTCCTTTGGTATTCCGTAGCTCCACCCATACAGATTGCACATCATCCAGGCTAATGTCCCTCCTTACTATTGCATTAATTTCCTCTTTAACCAGCAACGCCACCCCGCCTCCTTTTCCTCTCTGCCTATCCTTGCTAAATGTTGAATACCCCTGGATGTTGAGTTCCCAGCCTTGGTCACCCTGGAGCCATGTCTCCGTGATGCCAATTATATCATATCCATTAACTGCTGTCTGCGCAGTTAATTCGTCCACCTTATTCCGAATACTCCTCGTATTGAGGCACAGAGACTTCAGGCTTGTCTTTTTAACACACTTTGCCCCTTTAGAATTTTGCTGTAATGTGGCCCTTTTTGTTTTTTGCCTTGGGTTTCTCTGCCCTCCACTTTTACTATTCTCCTTTCTATCTTTTGCTTCTGCCTCCATTTTATTTCCCTCTGTCTCCCTGCATAGGTTCCCATCCCCCTGCCATGTTAGTTTAACTCCTCCCCAACAGCACTAGCAAACACTCCCCCCAGGACACTGGTTCCGGTCCTGCTGAGGTGCAGACCATCCGGTTTGTACTGGTCCCACCTCCCCCAGAACCGGTTCCAATGTCCCAGGAATTTGAATCCCTCCCTTTTGCACCACTCCTCAAGCCACGTATTCATCTGAGCAATCCTGTGATTCCTACTCTGACTAGCATGTGGCACTGGTAACAATCCTGAGATTACTACTTTTGAGATCCTACTTTTTAATTTAGGTCCTAGCTCCCTAAATTCGTTTCGTAGGACTCATCCCGTTTTTTACCTATATAGTTGGTACCTATGTGCACCATGACAACTGGCTGTTCACCCTTCCTTTTTCAGAATGTCCTGCACCCGCTCCCGACAGCCTTGACCCTTGCACCAGGGAGGCAACATACCATCCTGGAGTCTCGGTTGTGGCCGCAGAAATGCCTATCTATTCCCCTTACAATCGAATCCCCTATCACTATAGCTCTCCCACTCTTTTTCCTGCCCTCCTGTGCAGCAGAGCCGCCCACGGTGCCATGAACTTGGCTGCTGCTGCCCTCCCCTGATGAGTCATCCCCCTCAACAGTACTCAAAGCAGTGTATCTGTTTTGCAGAGGGATGACCGCAGGGGACCCCTGCACTACCTTCCTTCCACTGCTCTTCCTGTTGCTCACCCGTTTACTATCTGGCTGTGTACCCTTTACCAGCGGTGAGACCAACTCGCTAAACGTGCTATTCACATCATTCTCAGCATCGTGCATGCTCCAGACTGAATCCACCCGTAGCTCCAGTGCTGCAATGTGGTCCATCAGGAGCTGGAGGCGGATACACTTCCCGCACACATAGTCGTCAGGGACACCGGAAGTGTCCCTGACTTCCCACATAGTACAGGAGGAGCATAACACGTGCCTGAGCTGTCCTGCCATGACTTAACCCCTAGATTAACTTAATTTGGCAACAACTACGCTAAATGTTACTTACTGATATAGAAAAGAGAGAAAAAAACTACTTACCAATCACTTACCCCCTTGGCTGTGACGTCACCTTTCGATTTCTTTCTACTTCTTTTTGCTTTCCTGCTGCAGCTACACTGGTAGGCCTCCTCAACGCACCCGCTCAAAGTCCCGCTGCCTCCGACTCCCCGGAATTTTATAGGCCGCCTCCTCGACGCACCCGCTCGAAGAGATTTATTAAGAATAAGAGTAACAAAGTCAATATGGCAGTCTGCTCTATTTTTTACAACAACAACAACTTGTATTTATATAGTGCCTTTGACAGTGAAATGTCCCAAGGCGCTTCACAGGAGGATTATGCGATAAAAATTTGACACTGAGCCACATAAGTAGAAATTAACAAAAGAAGCATGTTTTAAGGAGCGTCTTGAAGGAGGAAAGAGAGCTGGAGATGTTTAGGCAGGGAGTTCCAGAGCTTGCGGCCTAGGCAACAGAAGGCACGGCCATCAATGTTTGAGCGATTATAATCAGGTACGCTCAGGAGGGCAGAATTAGAGAAGTGCAGATATGTAAGAACATCAGAATTAGCAGCAGGAATAGGCCATTTGGCCCTTCGAGCCTGCTTCGCCATTCAGTGAGATCATGGCTGATCTTCTACCTCAACTCCACTTTCCTGCACTATCCCCATATCCCTTGATTCCCTTAATATCCAAAAATCAATCGATCTCTGTCTTGAATATACTCAAAGACTGAGCCTCGACAGCCCTTGTTTAATTATGTGTTGAAATCGGAAGAAACATTGGCAAATGGTGTGGAATGCTAGATGTTGAGTGATTCGGAATTCTGTGAGATGTGTTCCTTTAAGCTGCGAGGAAACATTTGTTCGAAGCGAATCGCAATGGTTCCCGCTGAAGGGCCGAGCAAATAAGGAATCTCTCACGCTGACGGGGCCCCACAGATGCTATAATATGGAGGCTTCAATCCATCTCTGTGCTGTGTGGAGGTCCTCAGCTTTGAAGGAATCGTAAAGGATGTTCTTGTGGTGGAGCTGGAACAGCGCAGTGGATGCTGGGGGCTTGTCATCCTGTGATCCTCTGATGGTGAAGCCCAGTAAAGTTAAACTCTCTGCAGCAACCTTGTTCCCTCTGACTCTGTACGTATACAGCGCTTTCTCATGAATGACGAAGCAAAGTTTCTTCCAGTGTCGTTTATTGTGGAGTTGTGGGGCTGGAGGAGATTACAGAGATAAGGAGGGGTGAGGCCAGAAAGGGATTTGAAAACAAGAATGAGAATTTAGAAATTGAGGCATTGCTTAACCAGAAGCCAATGTAGGTCAGCGAGCACAGGGGTGATGGGTGAGCGGAACTTGGTGTGAGTTAGGACACGGGCAGCTGAGTTTTGGATGACCTCAAATTTACATAGGGTAGAATGTGGGAGGCCAGCCAGGAGTGCGTTGGAATAGTCAAGTCTAGAGGTAACAAAGGCATTGATGAGGGTTTAACAGCAGATAAGCTGAGGCAGGGGCGGAGATGGGCGATATTATGGAGGTGCAAATAGGCATCGGTCTTCCTGTTAGAAATAACCAGTTTACGGCTATCTGGTCACTTGAAATAATCAGGTTCGAGTGTAAACCAATATGGTGGGTATATTGTGTTTAATCAGAGTTTAAGTTGGAATGTAATGTATTAGTTATACAGCAAAAACATACGACCGTGATAAGTAGTTGGTACCGATCTGATCAGACAGACGGCTGGCGCACGTGAGCAGTTCACTGAGCGGCCTCTCTTCCTTTCGTCTCGAGCCTACTTTGGTAGAGCATCAGACCATTCTCAAAAATATTTGACTAGCCCAACTTCTGTATAGATCTCCCCTCCACCATCTATGGGGGCAAGCCCTCAGGAGGTTACTTTTATTGCCTTTTTAGGGGTGGGCCTGAAATGGGATATTGATGAGACCTTTTGTCCTATAGAGATTCCCCTAAAAACTCAGTACCCAATGGGCCCTCCCTAAAGATGTCTCATGATACTGTTCACATGTCTTTTCTGTTTATACTTCCTGAAGGTTCTTCCTTTGAAATTTGTGTCTTATCTCCCTGGTTCTTATCTATCGGGACAATTAGTACAAGGCCTGGCCCTGTATCCGCTCAATCATGAGGCCCAAACTTGAGCTGTCTCACTTCAACTGGTCGTTATCTCCTTTACAACCAAGCAAACTGCTCCATTCTGAGATTGTGTTTACCTTATCCTCCCCAAATTCCTTCCATTCTAAGTCTTTCTATACTAATTAACTTTTACATATCTTCGCAAGCAGTTCTGTTAAGCTAACTTCAATTCCTACTGTAGCAGTATACATAAGATACATAAGCAAGGTTTAAGTCTTAACTTAAATACAACAGATAATCGCTTGGCAACAAGAAGATTGTATATTGCTGTCACAGTGCACAATGCCATAACATCTGCAGGAAATCAAAACATTCGCACATTCCAAGCATCTATCTAGCCATTCGATACAAGCCTGAGGAGACTTCTTTTCTCCAGTTCTTACACAACTATGTAACCACAATATTATTCATGTCATAGTTTCATTCGCATAACCATATGTTTTTAGGTATCCCTAATTTCTAACATTCCCGATATTTTGTTGGAGGAAATTTCTGCTCATCCAATACTGGATTTGAGACAATCAGTCTGACAATTTAGAGACAGTTGAGGGGACGAGAGAGCTGGTAGTGAGGTAGAGCTGGGTGTCGTCAGTGTACATGTGAAAACTGATTGTTTTCAGATGATGTCACCGAGGGGCAACATATAGATGAGAAATAGGAGGGGGCCAAGGATAGATCCTTGGGGAACACCAGAGGGAGCAGAAAGAGTAGCCATTGCAGGTCATCTATCTAACTGTAGTCAGAGACTAAGAATGGAACCAGCTGACTGACGGTGGAGAGGGGTTGTAGGAGGATGGAGTGGTCAACCGTGTCAAAGGCTGCAGAAAGGTCGAGAATGACAACCTGAGGGATCGTTTAACTTTGTCACAGTCACATAGGATGTCATTTGTGACTTTAAGAGCAGATTTGGTACTGTGGCAGGGGCGAAAACATGATTGGAGGGATTCAAACTTGGAGTTCCAGGGTAGAAGGGCATGGATTCAGTCTTTTCCTACTCTTACATAGTTTAAACTTATGCCACCTGGTCCTCCACAATCTGTGTTGCTGGAATAATTTATCATCGGGACTCTATCCAGCCATTTAATTATTTTATAGACCTCTATCAAGTCTATGCTGCTCTAAAGTAAATAGACTGCGGTCCTTGATCATATCTGAGGTTCTTTAAGCTTGGAATCATTCATGTAGCTCTCCTCTCGGCCTTTTCCAAGGCCACGATATCACCCACCATGTCAGGGGATCAAAACTGGGCACAGTACTCAAGATGCGGTCTGACCAGCGACCTGTACTGTGTCAGAATGGTGTCCTTTGATTTATACTGAGTGGTTTTATTATCACAACCCTATACCTTGTTAGTTTAGCTACAGTTTCTCTACATTGGTCATGAATCTTCAGTGATTTGTGCACAATAACACCCAGATCTTTGTCTCTCTCGACCTCTTTCAGTATGGTTCCCTGCAAGTTATATGTGTATTCTGTGTTGGCCCAATCAATATTTATCTAAAAGCTGTGTTATTTACACTCAATTCAAATTATTGGGAAATTTGGCTTTTTAGTACAAAACATTACTTTGACGTGATGTTTACAGTCTATTCAAAATGAATTAAAGATTATACTATCTATCAATCTACTTAATAAAACATCTTCAAAGAAATGAAGCTCCCTTATTAACTGTGCAAGTGGATTGATGACAATTCCAGTTATTCACAGAAGATCCCATCAGCATAATAAGGGGCGAATTTGTAGAAATTTACAATAACAGGAAATGCTGGAAATGCTCAGTAGGTCAGGCAGCATCAGCGGAGAGAGAAACTGAGTTAACGTTTCAGGTCAATGAACTTTTGTCAGAACCTGAAACTGTTTCTCTCTCCACAGATGCTGCCTGACTTGTTGAGTATTTCCAACATTTTCTATGTTTGTTTCACTTTTCCAGTAGATGTAATATTTTGCCTTTGTAGAAATTTACTTTGTTTCAGTCAATAATTTCAATTGCTTTCAATTATCTCCAAACATTTCTGTATGTTAGATTTGGCAGGTTTACTCAGCAAAAAGGTTCATCCATTTGTTCTGCAAGCTGAATCTAATACTGCCTCTTAAACTAGGTGTTACTTAATTGCATTATCGAATGAAACAATGATTACATGGCTCCTTTAAACACAACAGTTAAACATGGTCACACAGTTTTAATTTGACTGCAGTAACAACCTGTGTTACACAGGTCACACAATGTATGATTTTTGGTTGAATGTAAGCTCTTTGCAAAATAAATGTGTTCAGATTATGATGAATAAGGAGGCTATTATGAATGAAAAACTATTTCATAGAAACTATTTAAACAGGATTTCATTTGTCTGATAGAGATGTTCAAAATTATTTTAAGCATTTTAATAACATAAATGGAAAAAAAACAATGCCCTGTGCTCACTGAATCAATAACTAGCCGGCATAAATGTTAGATCATTAACAAAAAAATAAAGAAAGAAATACTTACATTTATATAGTGCCTTTCATGACCACCAGATGTCGCAAAGCGCTTTACAGCCAATGAAGTACTTTTTGAAGTGTAGCCACTGTTGAATTATAGGAAACACGGCAGCCAATTTGCACATAGCAAGTTCCCACAAGCAGCAATGTGATAATGCCCAGATAATCTGTTTTAGATTGAGGGCTAAATAAGAAAATAAAAACATAAGAAATAGGAACAGGAGTAAGCCATAATGCCCCTCGAGCCTGCTCCGCCATTCAATAAGATCATGGCAGATCTGATCATGGACTCAGATCCAGTTCCCCGCCCACTCCCCATAACCCCTTATCCTCTTATCGTTTAAGAAATTATCTATTTCTTCTTAAATTTATTCAATATCCCAGCTTCCACAGCTGAGGCAGCAAATTCCACAGATTTACAACTCACTGAGAGAAAAAATTTCTCCTCATCTCTGTTTTAAATGGGCGGCCCCTTATTCTATTCTAGTTCTAGTTCTAGCCTCCCCCATCAGTGGAAACATCCTCTCTGCATCCACCTTGTCAAGCCCCCTCATAATCTTATACGTTTCGATAAGATCACCTCTCATTCTTCTGAATTCCAATGAGTAGAGTCCCAATCTACTCAACCTTTCCTCATAAGTCAACTCTCTCATCCCTGGAATCAACCTAGTGAACCTTCTCTGAACTGCTTCCAAGGCAAGTATATCCTTTCATAAATATGGAAACCAAAAATGCATGCAGTATTCCAGGTGTGGCCTCACCAATACCTTATATGGCTGTAGCAAGATTTCCCTGCTTTTATACTCCATTCCCTTTGCAATAAAGACCAAGATATCATTGGCCTTCCTGATCACTTGCTGTACCTGCATACTATCCTTTTATGTTTCATGCACAAGTACCCCCAGGTCCCGCTGTACTGCGGCACTTTGCAATCTTTCTCCATTTAAATAATAACTTGCTCTTTTATTTTTTTCTGCCAAAGTGCATGACCTCACACTTTCCAACATTATACTCCATCTGCCAAATATTGGCGAGGACACTGGGGAGAACTCCTCTGCTCTTTGAAATAGTGCCATAGGATCTTTTACGTTCACCTGAGAGAGCGAGTTTAACGTCTCATCTGAAAGACAGCACCTCTGAGAGTGCAGCACCTCCAAAGGTGCAGCACTCCCAAAAATGCAGCACTCCCTCAGCACTACACTGGAGTGTCAGCCTACATTTTTGTGTTCAAGTCTCTGCATCATAGGATCATAGAAATTTACAGCATGGAACGAGGCCATTTCGGCCCATTGTGACCGCGCCGGCCGACCAAGAGCTATCCAGCCGAATCCCATTTTCTAGTTCTTGGTCCATCGCCCTGTAGGTTATGGCACTTTAAGTATACATCTAAATATCTTTTAAATGTGGTGAGGGTTTCTGCCTCTACCACCTTTTCAGGCAGTGAGTTCAGATTCCCACCACTCTCTGGGTGAAGAGATTCCCCATCATATCTCCTCTAAACCTTCCCCCAATTACTTTCAATCTATGCCCCTGGTTGTTGACCCCTCTGTCAAGGAAAACAGATCCTTCCGATTCAATCTATCCAGGCCCCTCATAATTTTATATAGCTCAAAGAAAACAGACCCAGCATCTCCAATCTTTCCTCATAGCCAAAATTCTCCAGTCCAGGCAACATTCTTGTAAATCTCTTCTGCACCCTTTACAGTGCAATCACATCTTTCCTGTAATGTGGTGACCAGAACTGCACACAGTACTCCAGCTATGGCCAAACCAGTGTTTCATATAGTTCAAGCATAACCTCCTTGCTCTTGTATTCCATGCCTCAACTTATATAGGCAAGTATTCCATATGCCTTCTTCACCAATTTATCTACCTGGCCTGCTACCTTCAGGGATCTGTGAACCTGCACTCCAAGGTCCCTTTGTTCTTCTATACTTACATAGAAACATAGAAAATAGGTGCAGGAGTAGGCCATTCGGCACTTCGAGCCTGCACCGCCATTCAATGAGTTCATGGCTGAACATGCAACTTCAGTACCCCATTCCTGCTTTCTCGTCATACCCCTTGATCCCCCGAGTAGTAAGGACTCCATCTAACTCCTTTTTGAATATATTTAGTGAATTGGCCTCAACAACTTTCTGTGGTAGAGAATTCCACAGGTTCACCACTCTCTGGGTGAAGAAGTTTCTCCTCATCTCCGTCCTAAATGGCTTACCCCTTATCCTTAGACTGTGACCCCTGGTTCTGGACTTCCCCAACATTGGGAACATTCTTCCTGCATCTAACCTGTCTAAACCCGTCAGAATTTTAAACGTTTCTATGAGATCTCCTCTCATTCTTCTGAACTCCAGTGAATACAAGCCCAGTTGATCCAGTCTTTCTTGATATGTCAGTCCCGCCATCCCGGGAATCAGTCTGGTGAACCTTCGCTGCACTCCCTCAATAGCAAGAATGTCCTTCCTCAAGTTAGGAGACCAAAACTGTACACAATACTCCAGGCGTGGCCTCACCAAGGCCCTGTACAACTGTAGTAACACCTCCCTGCCCCTGTACTCAAATCCACTCGCTATGAAAGCCAACATGCCATTTGTTTTCTTAACCGCCTGCTGTACCTGCATACCAACCTTCAATGACTGATGTACCATGACACCCAGGTCTCATTTCACCTCCCCTTTTCCTAATCTGTCACCATTCAGATAATAGTCTGTCTCTCTGTTTTTACCACCAAAGTGGATAACCTCACATTTATCCACATTATACTTCATCTGCCATGCATTTGCTCACTCACCTAACCTATCCAAGTCACTGTGCAGCCTCATAGCATGCTCCTCACAGCTCACACTGCCACCCAACTTAGTGTCATCCGCAAGTTTGGAGATACTACATTTAATCCCCTCGTCTAAATCATTAATGTACAATGTAAATAGCTGGGGCCCCAGCACAGAACCTTGCGGTACACCACTAGTCACTGCCTGCCATTCTGAAAAGTACCCATTTACTCCTACTCTTTGCTTCCTGTCTGACAACCAGTTTTCAATCCATGTCAGCACACTACCCCCAATCCCATGTGCTTTAACTTTGCACATTAATCTCTTGTGTGGGACCTTGTCGAAAGCCTTCTGAAAGTCCAAATACACCACATCAACTGGTTCTCCCTTGTCCACTCTACTGGAAACATCCTCAAAAAATTCCAGAAGATTTGTCAAGCATGATTTCCCTTTCACAAATCCATGCTGACTTGGACCTATCATGTCACCTCTTTCCAAATGCGCTGCTATGACATCCTTAATAATTGATTCCATCACTTTACTCACTACTGATGTCAGGCTGACCGGTTTTCTCTCTCCTTTTTTAAAAAGTGGGGTTGCATTGGCTACCCTCCACTCGATAGGAACTGATCCAGAGTCTATGGAATGTTGGAAAATGACTGTCAATGCATCCGCTATTTCCAAGGCCACCTCCTTAAGCACTCTGGGATGCAGTCCATCAGGCCCTGGGGATTTATCGGCCTTCAATCCCATCAATTTCCCCAACACAATTTCCCAACTAATAAGGATTTCTCTCAGTTCCTCCTTCTTACTAGACCCTCTGACCCCTTTTATATCAGGAAGGTTGTTTGTGTCCTCCTTAGTGAATACCGAACTAAAGTACTTGTTCAATTGGTCTGCCATTTCTTTATTCCCCATTATGACTTCCCCTGATTCTGACTGCAGGGGACCTACGTTTGTCTTTACTAACCTTTTTCTCTTTACATATCTACAGAAACTTTTGCAGTCCGTCTTAATGTTCCCTGCAAGCTTCCTCTCGTACTCCATTTTCCCAGCCCTAATCAAACCCTTTGTCCTCCTCTGCTGAGTTCTAAATTTCTCCTAGTCCCCAGGTTCACTGCTATTTCTGGCCAATTTGTATGCCACTTCCTTGGCTTTAATACTATCCCTGATTTCCCTTGATAGCCACGGTTGAGCCACCTTCTCTTTTTTATTTTTACGCCAGACAGGGATGTACAATTGTTGTAGTTCATCCATGCGGTCTCTAAATGTCTGCCATTGCCCATCCACAGTCAACCCCTTAAGTATCATTCGCCAATCTATCCTAGCCAATTCACGCCTCATACCTTCAAAGTTATCCTTCTTTAAGTTCTGGACCATGGTCTCTGAATTAACTGTTTCATTCTCCATCCTAATGCAGAATTCCACCATATTATGGTCACTCTTCCCCAAGGGGCCTCGCACAACGAGATTGCTAATTAATCCTCTCTCATTACACAACACCCAGTCTAAGATGGCCTCCCCCCTAGTTGGTTCCTCGACATATTGGTCTAAAAACCATCCCTTATGCACTCCAGGAAATCCTCCTCCACCGTATTGCTTCCAGTTTGGCTAGCCCATTCTATATGCATATTAAAGTCACCCATGATAACTGCTGCACCTTTATTGCATGCACCCCTAATTTCCTGTTTGATGCCCTCCCCAACATCACTACTACTGTTTGGAGGTCTGTACACAACTCCCACTAACGTTTTTTGCCCTTTGGTGTTCTGCAGCTCTACCCATATAGATTCCACATCATCCAAGCTAATGTCCTTCCTAACTATTGCATTAATCTCCTCTTTAACCAGCAGTGCTACCCCACCTCCTTTTCCTTTTATTCTATCCTTCCTGAATGTTGAATAACCATGGATGTTGAGTTCCCAGCCCTGATCATCCTGGAGCCACGTCTCTGTAATCCCAATCATATCATATCCGTTAACATCTATTTGCACAGTTAATTCATCCACCTTATTACGGATACTCCTTGCATTAAGACACAAAGCCTTCAGGCTTGTTTTTTCACACCCTTTGTCCTTTTAGAATGATGATGTAGTGTGGCCCTTTTTGTTTCTTGCCTTTGTTTACTCGCCTTCCACTATTGCTTTTTACCTTTCTACCATCTGTTTCTGACTCCATATTACTTCGCCCTATCTCGCTGCATAGGTTCCCATCCCCCTGCCATATTAGTTTAAACACTCCCGAACTGCATTAGCAAATGTTACGCCTAAGACATAATTTCCAGTCCTGCCCAAGTGCAGACCGTCCCTTTTGTACAGGTCCCATTTCCCCCGAACACTTTTCAGTGTTGTACCATTTAATGTGTATTCCCTTACCTTGTTAGACCTCCCCAAATGCATTACTTCACACTGATCCGAATTGAATTCCTTTTGCCACTGTTCTGCCCACCTGACCAGTACATTGATATCCTCCTGCAGTCCGCAGCTTTTTTCTTCTTTATCAACCACACAGCCTATTTTAGTGTCATCTGCAAAAGTCTTAATCATACCCCCAACATTTAAATCCAAGTCATTGATATATTCCACAAAAAGCAAGAGACCCAGCACTGAGCCCTACAGAACTGGATACAGCCATCCAGTCTCAAAAACACCCATCAACCATTACCCTTTGCTTCCTGCCTCCGAACCAATTTTGGATCCAATTTGCTACTTTGCCCTGGATCCCATGGGCTATTACTTTTGTGACCAGTCTGCCATGTGGGACCTTATCACAAGCTTTACTAAAATCCATATACACTACATCATACACACTGCCCTCATCGACCCTCCTGGTTACCTCCTCGAAAAATTCAATCAAGTGCTTCAGACATGACCTTCCCTTAACAGATCCCCATGCTGACTGTCCTTGATTAATCCATGTCTTTCCAAATGAAGGTTTATCCTGTCCCTCACTGGCCTGTAATTACTCGGTCTCTCCCTTTCTCCCTTTTTAAACAAAGGTACAACATTAGCAGTACTCCAGTTCTCTGGCACCACACCTGTAGCCAGAGAGGATTGGAAAATGATGGTCAAAGCCTCTGCTATATCCTCATTTGCTTCTCGTAACAGCCTGGGATACATTTCATTCAGCCTGGGGATATATCCAATTTCAAAGCTGCTAAGCCCCTTAATACTTCCTCTCTCACTATATTTATCTCATCTAATATTTAACACTCCTCCTCCCTCATTGCAAAGTCTACATCGCCCCTCTCTGTAGTAGGACTTGAACCCACAATCTTCTGACTCCGAGGTGAAGGTGCTACCAACTGAGACGTGACTGACATAGGAGAAGTTAGGAGAATTGTTTTTTTTACACAAGGTTGTTAGCTCATGGAATAACCCACCAGAAGCATTAGTGAAAGCAAAATCGCCAGTAGTATTTAAAAGTGAAGTAGATAAATATTTTGAAAAAAAACGTATGCGGTAAATTTGACGAATATGGTTAAATATTGCTCTGTACGACCTCCTGTGCTGTAAAATTCAATTATTTTAAGCCCCACAAATCATCAAGTCAACCTGAAAAACCTACAGTACGAAGTATTAAAAAAAGATGATACTAAATACTGCTGGAAAAATAATGGTGTGTTCATGTTATTAACATGCAAATTGGCCAGCATGTTCAGGGGATTAAGAGATATGCCATGAGTTGTGAATTCCAGAACATGCTGGTTGATTTATGCCACTCTGCCGTTTGCTTCATGCATAGGCACCTTTCCCTTATCCTTCCGTTATTTGGATTTGGACTTGCTGTATTTGCACATTAATTGGCTAGGTAATTAATTACCCTTTTAACCATGTGATAATTGTTAGTGCATTGCCAATCAACCCCTATGGTCCGGAAAGGGAACAATTTAAACTGTTCAGTCTCATTCCTGCATGTAGTAAATTGTTCATAAAGAATTTTTAAAATGTAATTTAGAAAAGAAAATGTCTTTCTTTTGCTTTCTGTCTTTTATTTCTCTCTCTTTTAATCCAATCTTTCATTCCCTCTTTATCTCTCTGTACCTGATTTGACACTAATTCACCCTTCTCCTCCATTGTTCCTGTTTCTTTCTCAATTTATAACTTGGGAAAATAGAATAGAACTTAGGAAAATAAAATGGGCAACAATAGTGGCAAACAACGATGTACAACAGCAATAGGAAACATTTAAAATGGTATTCAACAAAGTGCAGAAACAATATAGTCCGCTAAAAGGAAACAACAAACTAAACATTAATGAAACTTCATGGATGAATAAAGCCATAGGGGACCAATTGAGGGTAAGGAAAGAGGCATACATTAATTACAAAGACAGCAGTGGAGTGCATGATCAGGGAGAATACAAAGTGATTAGGAGAAAAGTAAAAAAAATACAATTAGGAAGGCAAAGAGGAACTATGGAATTAAATTATCAAGGAACATAAAACAAAATAGTAAAATATTTTACAGGCATATCAATAAAAAAAGGAAGGTTGGGATAGGAATAGGTCCAGTAAAGGATAGATAGGATAATACCACAGGTAACAATAGAGAGATGGGAGAAATGTTAAATAATTATTTTGCTTCAGTATTTACTCGGGAGATAGAACATGTGGACATGACATTGGATGATAAGCTTAGTAATGAGACAAGTACATTTAAAATAAAAAGAGGGCATATATTTAATAAACTAATCAAACGTAAGGAGGATAAAACTTCTGGTCCGGAGGGATTGCATCCACTCATTTAAAAGAATCTAGGGACGAGATAACAGAGGCATTACTACACATATTTAATAGTTTGTTAGAAAATGTTGTAGTGTCAGAGGACTGCTGGATAGCTAATGTAATATCTATATTTAAGAAGGGGAATAGAACATCTCCACGGAATTATAGACCAGTCAGCTTAATATCGGTGGTAGGAAAATAATATAATCCCTAAAAAAGGAGAAAATAGAAGAACATCGAGAAACCAAAAATATAGTAATGAATAGTCAGCATGGATTTCAAAAGAGAAAGTCTTGCTTGACCAACCTCATTGAATTTTTTGAAGAAGTAACAGAAAGTGGACAATAGTAATGCAGTAGTTATAATTTATCTAGATTTTCAAAAGGCCTTCAATAAGGTACCCCATCATCATCACAGGCAGTTCCTTGGAATCGGGGAAGTCTTGCTTCCACTCTTAATATGAGTTCTTAGGTGGCTGTACAGTCCAATATGAGAACCACAGTCTCTGTCACAGGTGGGACAGATAGTCGTTGAGGGAAGGGGTGGGTGGGACTGGTTTGCCGCACGCTCTTTCTGCTGCCTGCCCTTGATTTCTGCATGCTCTCGGCAACGAGACTCGAGGTGCTCAGCGCCCTCCCAGATGCTCTTCCTCCACTTATGGCGGTCTTTGGCCAGGGTCTCCCAGGTGTCAGTGGGGATGTTGCACTTTATCAGGGAGGCTTTGAGGGCCTCTTTGTAATGTTTCCGCTGCCCACCTTTGACTCGTTTGCCGTGAAGGAGTTCTGAGTAGAGCGCTTGCTTTGGGAGTCTCATGTCTGGCATGCGAACTATGTGGCCTGCCCAGCGGAGCTGATCCATAATAGACTGATGATCATCATCATAGGCAGTCCCTCGAAACGAGGATGACTTGCCTCTATGCCAAAAATGGATAAGTTGACAGGTGTTCCAATGAAGGACCTAAGATTCCAGCTCCTGAACTACATCCTGAAGGGGTGGAAGATGCCTGTGCGTGGATTTTTTTAACATGTGGTGGCCGTTCCACACCAGCCACCACACGGGCTTGACAGAGCTAGGTCTTGGTCCAGTGGCAGGGATTACCCAAGACGACTCTGCTCTGCTGCACGGAGCTAGTGCGCACATATATTGCAGTGTAGCTGGCCCCCGTGCTGCCCCTGGGCCCCTGGCCCCGAACTCACGCCTCTCCTGGGCTCCGATCACATCCCTCTACAGACTGATGAATAAGGTCAGAGAATGTCGAGTCAGGGGACAAGTAGCAGAATGGATAGCAAGCCGGCTTCAAGACAGATAGCAGAGAATAGGGATAAAAGGTGGCAGAAGGTGTTCCACAAGGATCAGTGTTGGGACCACTGTTGTTCACAATTTATATTAATGATTTAGACCTTGGAATCAAAAACACAATTTCTAAATTTGCGGATGACACCAAATTGTGGGGGATAGTCAATACTGAGGAGGACTGCAACAAATTACATGAATAAATTTGCAGAATGGGCAAATGAAGTTCAACACACACAAATGTGAGGTATTACATTTTGGTAGAAAGAATAGGGAGGTCACTTATTATTTAGAGGGTGTGAGTCTAGGTCAGATAGCAAGGCCATTAAAAAAAGCAAACCAAGTACAAGGGTTTATTTCTCGAGATATATAACTGAAAAGTAGTGAAGTTATACTGGACCTGTATCGAACATTGGTTAGACCACACTTAGAATACTGCGTATAGTTCTGGTCGCCATGTTATAAAAAGGATATAGAGGCCCAGGAGAGGGTGCAGAGAAGATTTACAAGGTTGATACCAGAAATGCGAGGGTATATATATCAGGAAAGGCTGAACAGACTGGGTCTCTTTTCTCTTGAAAAAAGAAGGCTGAGGGAGTGACCGAATTGAGGTCTTTAAAATTATGAAAGGTTTTGACAGAGTGGATACAGAGAGAATGTTTCCACTTGTGGGGAAGAGCATAAATAGAGGCCATCAATATAAGATAGTCACCAAGAAATCAAATAAGGAATTCAGAAGAAACTTCTTTACCCAAAGAGTGGTGAGAATGTGGAACTTGCTACCACAGGGAGTGGTTGAAGTGAATAGCAACTGCATTTAAGGGGAGGCGAGACAAGCATATGAAGGAGAAGGGAATAGAGGATTATGCTGCTAGACTTAGCGTGGAGCATAAACGCGGGCATGGACTGGTTGGGCCGCATGGCCTGCCTCTGTGTTGTATATCCTATGTAATTCAATGTAATTAGTATTGAAATCTCATTGGTTATGGAGATAGGCTGTTGGTCCCATCTTTCACCGTGGTCCCAGATGGCCTTTTGACCGCACTGGTGATATCAGCTCACACTTCCAGCAACTTGCGACACAAAGATTTTTGAGCTAAAGGTTGTGGGGAAAAAGTTTAACTAATGGCGCACGCCGCACGATGTCCCACTTCAGCAAGCTTTGGCCCATGAAATAAACAGTTACTTTTAATCTGTTGAGCATTTATTTGTCAGATTAGTAAAGACAAACGTATGTCCCTTGCAGTCGGATTCAGGTGAATTTATAATGGGGAACAAAGAAATGGCAGACCAATTGAACCAATACTTCGTTTCTGTCTTCACGAAGGAAGATACAAATAACCTTCCGAAGGTACTGGGGGACAGTGGGTCTAGTGAGAAGGAGGAACTGAAGGATATCCCTATTAGGCGGGAAATTGTGTTAGGGAAATTGATGGGATTGAAGGCCAATAAATTCCCAGGGTCTGATAGTCTGCATTCCAGAGTACTCAAGGAAGTGGCCCTAGAAATAGTGGATGCATTGGTGATCATTTTCCAACAGTCTATCGACTCTGGATCAGTTCCTATGGACTGGAGGGTAGCTAATGTAACACCACTTTTTAAAAAAGGAGGAAGAGAGAAAACGGGTAATTATAGACTGGTTAGCCTGACATCAGTAGTGGGGAAAATGTTGGAATCAATCATTAAGGATGAAATAGCGCATTTGGAAAGCAGTGACAGGATCGGACCAAGTCAGCATGGATTTATGAAAGGGAAATCATGCTTGACGAATCTTCTGGAATTTTTTGAGGATGTAACCAGCAGAGTGGATAAGGGAGAACCAGTGGATGTGGTGTATTTGGACTTTCAAAAGGCTTTTGACAAGGTCCCGCACAAGAGATTGATGTGCAAAATCAAAGCACATAGTATTGGGGGTAATATACTGATGTGGATAGAGAACTGGTTGGCAGACAGAAAGCAGAGAGTCGGGATAAACGGGTCCTTTTCAGAATGGCAGGCAGTAACTAGTGGAGTACCGCAGGGCTTAGCGCTGGGATCCCAGCTCTTTACAATGTACATTAACGATTTAGATGAAGGAATTGAGTGTAATATCTCCAAGTTTGCGGATGACACTAAACTGGGTGGCGGTGTGAGCTGTGAGGAGGATGCTAAGAGGCTGCAGGGTGACTCGGACAGGTTAGGTGAGTGGGCAAATATATGGCAGATGCAGTATAATGTGGATAAATGTGAGGCTATCTATTTTGGGGGCAAAAACACAAAGGCAGAATATTATCTGAATGGCGGCAGATTGGGAAAAGGGGAGGTGCAACGAGACCTGGGTGTCATGGTTCATCAGTCACTGAAAGTGGGCATGCAGGTAAAGCAGGCGGTAAAGCAGGTGGTATGTTGGCCTTCATAGCTGGGGATTTGAGTATAGAAGCAGGGAGGTCTTAATGCAGCTGTACAGGGCCTTAGTGGCCTCATCTGTAATATTGTGTTCAGTTTTGGTCTCCTAGTCTGAGGAAGGACGTTCTTGCTATTGAGTGAGTGCAGTGAAGGTTCACCAGACTGATTCCAGGGATGGCTGGGCTGTCATTTGAGGAGAGACTGGATCAACTGGGCCTTTATTCATTGAAGTTTAGAAGGATGAGAGGGGATCTCATAGAAACATATAGGATTCTGACAGGACTGGACAGGATAGATGTGGGAAGAATGTTCCCGATGTTGGGGAAGTCCAGAACCAGCGGACATAGTCTTAGGATAAGGGGTAGGCCACTTAGGACTGAGATGAGGAGAAACTTCTTCACTCAGAGAGTTGTGAATCTGTGGAATTCTCTGCCACAGAAAGTTGTGGAGTCCAGTTCGTTGGATATATTCAAAAGGGAGTTAGATGTAGCCCTTACGGCTAAAGGGTTCAGGCGGTATGGAGAGAAGGCAGGGATGGGGTACTGAGGTTGTATGATCAGCCATGATATTATTGAATGGTGGTGCAGGCTCGAAAGGCCGAATGGCCTACTCCTGCACCTATTTTCTATGTTTCTATGTTTATTATTTTAAAGTGGGAATAATATTGTACATTATTGTGATTCAAAGATATCCATCATTAAAATGTAATGTTATATTTGACTTGTTCAGAATAACAATTTATATTGTGATTGAATTTCATTGTTATTTAACAATTTAATGCCTTGGGATGTTTTACTACATTAAAGTCGCTATATAAATGTAAGTTGTTGGTATTCCTGGAGAATCTATGACATGTAACCACTTTCGATGCAGTTACCTGTGCAGTTTTACTGAGTTACAAATTTGCTGGGGTTCTTTTAAAGCAAAAGAAATGTTGATTCTAAATAATGCTGATATAGTATTGTTCAGTGCAATACAAAAATACTCAAACATCTTCATATAATAGAGAACTGAAGTGTGTATTAACACATTGTAGTACCTGCATGGCTTCAGAAGGCTTGACCCTTTTGCGCAGAGTGAAATTTGCATTTAATTAGCTCTCATAAATCTGATGTGTATATTACCAGTGGGTACATTTCAGGGGCTGTTAAATAAATTAGTTGCTTCTGTTGTGTACATAATCCTGTGATTGTAATTCAGAACATATTTAAACTGCATTCTGTTTTAACATTGAATGTTGTGAACAAATAATAAACTAAGCGGCTAAATGACCTCTATTGTCTAAGATTTGCATAATATCCTTGCAGCCCTTTAGTTCAGTGCTCCAATAGGCTAGTTTGCTTTCAGTAAGCATCTGGCTTTAATAGGTGCCTGTCCCCAGCCTCCTCGGCTCATCAGAATTGTTCAGACAAGGGAGACACACACACATTCTACCTGCCAGGATGACTCACACACCATATGTCTCCTCTGAATCTCAACTTGTATGGCTATGGGGAAATGCTTTGCTTCAGATGGAAAATGATTCTGTGGGTTTCACTTCTCAATTGACACGTATATCGTAATTGTTTGTTCTACATAACTCCTTTATGAGTCAGAAAATATTCCACATGATGACTGCAAATGTTTTATTTTATTTATTAATTTATCCATTTTCTTTTTCTCATTGACAGGAAGTACATGCCATGCTAGCACACTTCCTGCATTTGTGCGGACACCTACCCTGATGATGCAGCCATCGCTTGATATTAAATCATTTATGCCCTTTCCAATGGATACTGGCTCAGCCGTTGGACTCTTCCCAAATTTTAACACAGTGAGTAGAAACTGGAATATTTCTTTCTCTCTGTCTCGCAGATTGATTCAAATATTGGTACCCAGTAGATGGAGCCTTCCTCACAGAATAAAAAGACTCTAAGTCTTTAGCTGCAAGTATTAATCCAGGCTTCCAAACTGTTAGTTGATTTTATTACGTCTGGGACTTTGTCCGGTTGACATTCCATATTCATCTGTGAAAACAGTCCTTCTGGTTTCTATTAACCCACCACGTTGCAAAATCAAGCTAGCAACAACTGTGAACTGTTCATGCTGTTAAAATGCTGTCGGTCTGCTTTCGGAGGAGCTAAAAGAGCAGCAGAGTAAGATAAGGGACTATTGATTTAGAACTAAATGGAAAAAAATTGATTTTGGCAGGTTTATGTAACCAAAAGCTGCTTTCATTTTTGTGGTGAATATCAATTAATCTTATTTCAGTTACAGTAAAATGTTTTACTCTATCATTTAGAAAAAATATTTTAACAATATTTGAAATAATTTCCAATTGTTAAAATGGTGCATTTGAAAATTAGACATTGGATTACAAATTTTCTGCATCATCAAATTTACGGAAATTAATACATTAAATCATAACTAGAAAACTCTAATAAATAACAGTGCAATAGATGTAGTTTTTGTAGCTGGTTTCACTTGCTGTAAACTCCTTTTGATTACTGATTTATTTTGGTGAGCCCTCAATTGTTACTGTCCCATAAATCTTTCTGTTTACTGAGGTAAGAAAAACATTATGTTAAAATAAGGCTTAGCTTTAGGTTTATGAGAAATGCTGTTCACAGAATACACACTTGGTTATCAGAGATTCAGTTTGATTGTAAATACCTTTGAAATATCTACAACATATGCAGTGTCCAATACACAGTGAAACAGGTATTTGGTATATTCAGACTGTCCTAACTAATTTCAGCTTGTACAAAAAATTCAGTTGCAGGACTAAAATAATACATGTATGCATATGAAAGGTAAAGTTATACGAGGCAATATATTCCTGGCTACTGAGAGAGTGCAGATTATGTACGCGGTAGTTAGACTCCAGTACAGCATCACACATGTCTCTGTAATCAATAAAGAATTATGTTATCAACAGGAGCAGACTGTGGGTGTTTGAAATATAGCCAAGTGGTTAACGACATTAATTCTTTTAGCAAATTAATCTAGTGTGAAAAGAGAATGTAACAGGGGATTTCTGGTGTGTTGTAAATTGTGCTGTTGTCAAATACACTGTTTTTCAGCCAAGGTTGTGTACGAGAATCTCATGATTTATAATTTTCTAGTTCTAATTGATTAAGTTGAATTTGACAAATGGGAACCGAGAATATTTCAATCTTTTGAATTATTCTGTATTCTTTTCTGGCCAGAAATCTGAAGAATTATGTTTTAATGCCATTCATTAAATGCAGACATTTTTTAATACCATTCAGACTTTAAAATTCAGGTATTCTTAAAGATCAATTTTGATGCCAAAACCGAATACATGACCCCGTTTGACTGATATGTAATATGGACTCATACTTGTCATGATACTGGCAGGGAATGGATGCATGGTCACCACTAAACTGAATAGTATTGGACACATACTTCTATCATTGGACTGAGTAATGAGCCAGCAATACCAGGGAGCACAAGTGCACATCCGTCATTTGACTGCCAGGAAAAAAAGATGCCAGCCCTCCAGCAGACTGTGAGGAGTCTCTCTTCTCTCCAAACCGTTACACTGGACCACCAGGGATAAAGAATTTAAAATAAAAATGAACATAAAGCCTAATGCTGCCCAAAATCACATGTTTCCACCAGTGAACTTTACAAAAGCTCCAAAGTTAACTGGAAGCCCTGTTTAGCAGAATTCCAATCAGAACCATGAATGTTCTTACATACAGTGTACTTTGTGTATAGTGATCAATTTGGGAAGATAAACATTTGATTATTATAACCATCTATGTAACTATGTCACATGGGTTAGATCTTCTGCTCATTCATAATAAATAGGCAGAAAAGATGCATTGTTAATGCTTTTATATGTTTTGCGATATCCCACCATGTCCAGCCACGCCCTGGTGCACTTAGCTAAGTAGAACTATGGGGGCTGTCCTTCCTACCCTGGCACTGACTGGGTGCACTGTCAGTGCAGCGCACTGGTAGTATACTGCAGAACTGGGATTTCTTGTTGGTAATCATGTAAAAGCAGAGGATGTATATCAGGTGCTGTATTGCATGCTATGAAGTTCCTGAGAGGATTTACCAGTCCTGTTTTGGTCTTAAACATAGCAACAGTGTTAAAGAGGAGGATCAAATGGAAGTCTCATAGGAGATGCAAAAAAGTTTTTTTCAGGTAATAGGCAGGATTTTTGAAGTGTCAGTTTTGATGATTTGTGATGTGTAATAGTCTGCATCCCAGAGTACTTAAGGAAGTGGCCCTAGAAATAGTTGATGCATTGTTGGTCATTTTCCAACATTCCATGGACTCGGGATCAATTCCTATGGATTGGAGGGTAGCTAATGTAACCCCACTTTTTTAAAAAAGGAGGGAGAGAGAAAACTGATAATTATAGATCAGTTAGCCTGACATTGGTGGTGTGGAAAATGCTGGAATCAATTATTAAAGATGTAATAACTGTGCATTTGGAAAGCAGTGACAGGATCGGTCCAAGTCAGCATGGATTTATGAAAGGGAAATCATGCTTGACAAATCTTCTAGAATTTTTTGAGGATGTAACTAGTAGAGTGGATAAGGGAGAACCAGAGGATGTGGTGTATTTGGACTTTCAAAAGGCTTTTGACAAGGTCCCACACAAGAGATTAGTGTGCAAAATTAAAGCACGTGGTATTGGGAGTAATAAATTGACGTGGATAGAGAAATGGTTGGCAGACAGGAAGCAAAGAATGGGAATAAACGGGTTCTTTTCAGAATGGCAGAGTCCCACAGGGTTCAGTGCTGGGACCCCAGCTATTTACAATATACATTAATGATTTAGACGAAGGAATTGAATGTAATATTTTCAAGTTTGCAGATGACAGTAAGTTGGGTGGCAGTGCGAGCTGCGAGGAGGATGCTAAGAGGCTGCAGGAGGACTTGGACAGGTTAGGTGAATGGGCAAATGCATGGCAGATGCAGTATAATGTGGATAAATGTGAGGTTATCCACTTTAGTAGCAAAAACAGGAAGGCAGATTATTCTCTGAATGGTGACAGTTTCATAAAAGGGGAGTTGCAACGAGACCTGGGTGTCATGGTACATCACTCACTGAAGGTAGGCATGCAGGTACAGCAGGCAGTAAAGAAAGCAAGTGGAATGCTGGCCTTCATAGCGCGGGAATTTGAGTATAGGAGCAGGGAGGTCTTGCTGCAGTTGTTCAGGGCCTTGGTGAGACCATACCTTGAGTATTGTGTGCAGTTTTAGTCTCCTAATCTGAGGAAGGACGTACTTGCTATCGAGGGAGTACAGCAAAGATTCCCCAGACTGATTCCCGGGATGGCAGGACTGACATATGAGGAAAGACTGGAACGGCTAGGCTTATACTCACTGGAATTTAGAAGAACAAGATGGGATTTCATAGAAACGTATAAAATTCTGACGGGATTGGACAGGTTAGATGCAGGAAGAATGTTCCCGATGTTGGGAACCAGGGACACATTCTAAGGATTAGGGGTAAGCCATATAGGACCGAGATGAGGAGAAACTTTTTCACCCAGAGAGTTGTGAATCTGTGGAATTCTCTGCCACAGAAAGTTGTGGAGTCCAGTTCGTTGGACATATTCAAAAGGGAGTTAGATGTAGCCCTTACGGCTAAAGGGTTCAGACGGTATGGAGAGAAGGCTGGGATGGGGTACTGAGGTTGTATGATCAGCCATGATCATATTGAATGGTGGTGCAGGCTCGAAGGGCCGAATGGCCTGTTCCTGCACCTATTTTCTATGTTTCTATATTTAATTGATATGTGCCAGAAGTTGTGATTTACCAGTTCGTGGTCTTCATGTGTATTTAAAGGCTCTGCCCCCCATGAATGACTTTGCACTGCTGTGCACCATGGCTGGGATGGTAGCTCAGCAACAACCCAGGTAGCCCTGCAGTCAGCCTTGTCGGGCGCTGGTAAGAGTTTTGCACTATACTGCCAAGCAGTATGTGATGGGCAAGGGAAACAATTGTGAGTATGACGAATGGTACTATGGGAAAAGGAGAAGGCTGCTGGTTTGACTTCCATGGAACCATGGAACAGGTGTACAGTCAGGGGAAGAGGGGGGATTCCTACTCTGTGATAAGGAAATAGTTGCTGGTGACTTAAGAGAGGACCAGGCAAATGATTTCAGCAGCTGTCGCAAGGGCTTGTGGTTGCTTCCCCATGTCTGCTCCAAATTAACCATAATGTGGCACAGTACTGAATATAGCATCTATAATGAGTCCTGAAGTAGCCAATTTTTTTAAAAGTGAAAAATAAAGATCTTTCTTGTCAATACCAACCTGTTCCTTAAGACTGTTAGCGTTCAAAATTGGTTATGACTGTGTTTGAAGCGGTGTCACTGCCTGATTGCTGATTTTAGTGCCAGGCTCAAACTCCCAAATTGAGCTTCTACGCCCAAAGATGAAAGAGCAGCGCTAAAAGGTGACATTGAGGAAGCCCAGAACCAGGGGGTCACAGTCTAAGGATAAGGGGTAAGCCATTTAGGACCGAGATGAGGAGAAACTTCTTCACTCAGAGAATTGTGAATTCTCTACCACAGAAAGTTGTTGAAGCCAGTTCATTAGATATATTCAAAAGGGAGTTAGATGTGGCCCTTACGGCTAAAGGGATCAAGGGGTATGGAGAGAAAGCAGGAATGGGGTACTGAAGTTGTATGATCAGCCATGATCATGTTGAATGGTGATGCAGGCTCAAAGGGCCGAATGGCCTATTCCTGCACCTATTTTCTATCTTTTTATGTTTCATCCTCGGCGCCAATGGAGTGATAGCCCAGGGAGCCGACTCAATTTCGCAACGGGAGGCTGCCGGCATGCTCGGTGAAAAAACGGGAAAAAAACACTAAAACTTCTCCGATCCACACACGCACTTCTCCACTGTTACAATTAAAGGAAAAATGCAGAAATAAATAAAGAAAAAAACTTACTTTGCTCTCTGGGCGATTGCATCCGAGATCCGTTATGTTTTCACCACTTTTTTCAGACTGTAAGAACGCCTGCCGGTAAGGCCGCCATTGAAACCAAATATTGCGAAAGCGGTGCCAAGGGGGCGTTGCACGCTGGATGGTGTCACCACGTGGGCGGCATTAGATGGTGCAGCATTACCTCTTGGTACCTCTACCAAAGACCCAACTGATTTTCTTCAGAGGCATGGATGCCACTTACCGCCTCTGTAGGCCTTTGCCACCTACCGTCGGCGGTAACGGGCGGCGTAAAAAACCCAATTTCAATCCCTTGGTACCTAAACAGCAGCTTAGGAATAAGAAGAATCTGGTTTTAATGAGTGCAGATGTAATGGGAGAAAAGGAATAGCACTCATTTTTCTCTGCATTATATATTTTCTGTGTACTATTTGGAAATAGGACAGTGAAAATTGACCCTATGGTGCGAAGCAATAATGACAAAATTAATATCAATAAATAAAGGAACACAACAAACAGCTGGTTTTAATACATATATATATGTGTTTTTATTCGATCATGGGATGTGGGCGTCATTGGGAAGGCCAGCATTTATTGCCCATCCTAATTGCCCTTGAGTAGATGGTGGTGAGCCGCCTTGTTGAACCGCTGCAGTCCGTGTGGTGAAGGTATTCCCACAGTGCTGTTAGGGAGGGAGTTCCAGGATCTTGACCCAGTGATGGTGTCGAGCTTCTCGAGTGTTTTTGGAGCTGCACTCATTCAGGCAAGTAGAGAGTATTCCATCACATTTCTGACTTGTGCCTTGTAGATGGTGGAAAGGCTTTGGAGAGTCAGGAGGTGAGACACTCGCCGCAGAATACCCAGCCTCTGACCTGCTTTTGTTGCCACAGTATTTATGTGGCTGGTCCAGTTAAGTTTCTGGTCAATGATGACCCCCAGGATGTTGATGGTGGGTGATTCGGTGATGGGAATGCCGTTGAATGTTAAGGGGCGGTGGTTAAACTCTCGCTTGTTGGAGATAGACATTGCTTAGCACTTGTATGGTGCAAATGTTACTTGCCACTTATCAGCCCAAGCCTGAATGTCATCCAGGACTTGCTGCATGTGGGCATGGACTGTGATGATTGACCTCCAACCACCACAACCATCTTCCTTTGTGTTAGGTATGACCCCAGCCAGTGAAGGATGTAGGATGTTCCTCCTGATTCCATTAACTTCAGTTTTACTAGGGCTCCTTGATGCCACACACGATCAAATGCTGCATTGATGTCAAGGGCATTCAGCTCTTTTGTCCATGTTTGGATCAAGGCTGTAATGAGTTCTGGAGCTGAGTGGTCCTGGCGGAACCAAAACTGGGCATCGGTGATCAAATTAGTGGTGAATCAGTTTTCTCAATTTGCAGAAACTTTGTTGCTTCTGTTTTTCCATCAACTGAGCCAGGCTTCAGTAGCAGTAAAGTCAAGTGTTCCTGTGGCAGATGCAAGTTTGTTCACTTTTTGCAAAAGCAGTAGGCAACTCCATCTTAGGAGTGTAATTCTCTCTACCTGGGTCTTTCCCTTTGCATTCAGGGTTTTGATTGCTCAGTTCTTTAGCCGGGCAGAAGACATGAATTGTAGTAACTTGAAGCACTGTGCCAGGTCCCACTGACTCATTTTTGACAAGTTATTGGCAAAATAATTACCTTCCTTCATAATGTTAGCACAGATTAATTATGTGGTGAGCAGATAGGAATAGAAAAGCAATCTAGTCTGGACAAAATATACAACATTTATAGCCAATTTTGAGTCAGTTAGTAGTTGAAACTAGTTTACAACGATTTTAGTTGTATCAGTAATCAAGTGCCCCCCCCCCGATTAAAGGGGGGGTGACACTAGTTTACAAACTGTCCAGACAGGTTACATGTGCCGGGCTGTGAAATTCATTCCAATGCTGTAACAGTGAACTATAGTTAGAGGCATAGTACAAATGATCTGGTCAGTACAATCCAGCCTCATTGATCATTCTATACAAATGGAACCACATGAATACATTAGGTTCATTGGTATGGCGAAGAATGGATTGATCACTACAAGTGAATGATGACTGCAAGTGTAGATCATTAAAACCGAATTCCACTGTGAGTGAATGGAGCTGAAATACTTTGGCAAGTGACTGACTGGAAAATACAGATTGTAATTTTATTTTACGTGGCTGTAATGGTGGAGGAACAGTGGGGATAGGAGATCACACAGATTCAGAGGCCGATGAGGCCATCAATTGTGGCGACGAGACAATTATGAAGAATATCAATGGAGGTGTCAGTGTCATCTGGCTAGAATAGTGGTGGGCAATTATTTGGGCTAGAGGGCCACTTAATAAGTTTCGGTGAGCTGTTGAGGGCCGCCTACCAATGTTCAACCAATCACGCGGTCTCACGCAGGCCGCTTCCCAGCTCCTGCCAGTGGAAGAGATACAGCACAAGCGCGGCTGCATAGTGGCCGACTGCGCAGCAAACATAGAAACATAGAAAATAGGTGCAGGAGTAGGCCATTTGGCCCTTCGAGCCTGCACCACCATTCAATATCATGGCTGATCATGCTCTTCAGTACCTCTTTCCTGCTTTCTCTCCATACCCCTTGATCCCTTTAGCCGTAAGGGCCACATCTAACTCCCTTTTGATTATATCGAACAAATCAACCTCAACAACTTTCTGTGGTAGAGAATTCTACATGCTCACAACTCTCTGAGTGAAGAAGTTTCTCCTCATCTCGGTCCTGAATGGCTTACCCCTTATCCTTAGACTGTGACCCCTGGTTCTGGACTTCCCCAACATCGGGAACATTCTTCCTGCATCTAACCTGTCCAATCCCGTCATAATTTTATGTTTCTATGAGATTCCCTCTCATTCTTCTAAATTCCATTGAATATAAGCCTAGTCGATCCAGTCTTTCTTCATATGTCAGTCCCGTCATCCCGGACATCAGTCTGGTGAACCTTCGCTGCACACCATGAATAGCAAGAATGTCCTTCCTCAGATTAGGAGACCAAAACTGCACACAATATTCAAGGTATGGCCTCACCAAGGCCCTGTACAACTGTAGCAACACCTCCCTGCTCCTGTACTCAAATCCTCTCGCTATGAAGGCCAATATGCCATTTGCCTTCTTCACCGCCTGCTGTACCTGTATGCCAACTTTCAATGATTGATGTACCATGTCACCCAGGTCTCGTTGCACCTCCCCTTTTACTAATCTGTCACCATTCAGATAATAATCTGCCTTCCTGTTTTGTCAAGCATGATTTCCCTTTCATAAATCCATGCTGACTTGGACCGATCCTGTCACTGCTTTTTAAATGTGCTGCTATTACATCTTTAATAATTGATTCCAACATTTTCCCCACCACCGATGTCAGGCTGACTGGTCTATAATTCCCTGTTTTCTCTCTTCATCCTTTTTTAAAAAGTGGGGTTACATATTAGTTACCATCCAGTCCATAGGAACTGATCCAGAGTCTATAGAATGTTGGAAAATGACCACCAGTGCATCCACTATTTCTAGGGCCACTTCC
Source organism: Pristiophorus japonicus (assembly GCF_044704955.1). Classification (NCBI taxonomy): domain Eukaryota; kingdom Metazoa; phylum Chordata; class Chondrichthyes; family Pristiophoridae; genus Pristiophorus; species Pristiophorus japonicus. The sequence goes on along the minus strand of NC_091979.1, from coordinate 124,639,872 downwards.
TTAAGTACTCTGGGATGCAGACTATCAGGCCCTTGGGATTTATCGGCCTTCAATCCCATCAATTTTCCTAACACAATTTGCTGACTAATAAGGATTTCCTTTAGTTCCTCCTTCTCGCTAGACCCTCAGTCCCCTAGTATTTCTGGAAGGTTATTTGTGTCTTCCTTAGTGATCAGTTCCTATGGAGTGGAGGGTAGCCAATGTAACCCCACTTTTTAAAAAAGGAGGGAGAGAGAAAACAGGGAATTATAGACCGGTCAGCCTGACCTCAGTAGTGGGTAAAATGATGGAATCAATTATTAAGGATGTCATAGCAGTGCATCTGGAAAATGGTGACATGATTGGTCCAAGTCAGCATGGATTTGTGAAAGGGAAATCATGCTTGACAAATCTTCTGGAATTTTTTGAGGATGTTTCCAGTAAAGTGGACAAAGGAGAACCAGTTGATGTGGTATATTTGGACTTCAGAAGGCTTTCGACAAGGTCCCACACAAGAGATTAATGTGCAAAGTTAAAGCACATGGGATTGGGGGTAGTGTGCTGACGTGGATTGAGAACTGGTTGTCAGACAGGAAGCAAAGAGTAGGAGTAAACGGGTACTTTTCAGAATGGCAGGCAGTGACTAGTGGGGTGCCGCAAGGTTCTGTGCTGGGGCCCCAGCTGTTTACATTGTACATTAATGATTTAGACGAGGGGATTAAATGCAGTATCTCCAAATTTGCGGATGACACTAAGTTGGGTGGCAGTGTGAGCTGCGAGGAGGATGCTATTAGGCTGCAGAGTGACTTGGATAGGTTAGGTGAGTGGGCAAATGCATGGCAGATGAAGTATAATGTGGATAAATGTGAGGTTATCCACTTTGGTGGTAAAAACAGAGAGACAGACTATTATCTGAATGGTGACAGATTAGGAAAAGGGAAGGTGCAACGAGACCTGGGTGTCATGGTACATCAGTCATTGAAGGTTAGCATGCAGGTACAGCAGGCGGTTAAGAAAGCAAATGGCATGTTGGCCTTCATAGCGAGGGGATTTGAATACAGGGGCAGGGAGGTGTTGCTACAGTTGTACAGGGCCTTGGTGAGGCCACACCTGGAGTATTGTGTACAGTTTTGGTCTCATAACTTGAGGAAGGACATTCTTGCTATTGAGGGAGTGCAGCGAAGATTCACCAGACTGATTCCCGGGATGGCGGGACTGACCTATCAAGAAAGACTGGATCAACTGGGCTTGTATTCACTGGAGTTCAGAAGAATGAGAGGGGACCTCATAGAAACGTTTAAAATTCTGACGGGTTTAGACAGGTTAGATGCAGGAAGAATGTTCCCAATGTTGGGGAAGTCCAGAACCAGGGGTCACAGTCTGAGGATAAGGGGTAAGCCATTTAGGACCGAGATGAGGAGAAACTTCTTCACCCAGAGAGTGGTGAACCTGTGGAATTCTCTACCACAGAAAGTAGTTGAGGCCAATTCACTAAATATATTCAAAAGGGAGTTAGATGAAGTCCTTACTACTCGGGGGATCAAGGGTTATGGCGAGAAAGCAGGAATGGGGTACTGAAGTTTCATGTTCAGCCATGAACTCATTGAATGGCGGAGCAGGCTAGAAGGGCTGAATGGCCTGCTCCTGCACTTATTTTCTATGTTTCTATGTTTCTAAGACAGAACCAAAGTATTTGTTTAATTGGACTGCCATTTCTTTGTTCCCCATTATAAATTCACCTGATTCTGTCTTCACTAATCTTTTTCTCTTCACGTATCTGTAGAAGCTTCTGCAGTCAGTTTTTATGTTCCCTGCATGCTTATTCTCATATTCTATTTTTCCCCTCCTAATTAAGCCCTTTGTCCTCCTCTGCTGAATTCTAAATTTCTCCCAGTCCTCAGGTTTGCTGCTATTTTTGGCCACTTTATATGCCTCTTCCTTGCATTTAACACTATCCCTAATTTCCTTTGTAAGCCACGGTTGCACCACCTTCACCATTTTATTTTTACGCCAGACAGGGATGTACAATTGTTGAAGTTCATCCATGTGATCATTAAATGTCTGCCATTGCCTATCCACCATCAACCCTTTAGGTATCATTCGCCAATCTAGCCCACAAAATCATAAACATTGTATAAACATAAATTCAGATATTAGTCAGATGCTATCTTACATACACAACATGTATTCAATGCTGCTTAGAAATGAATCAAAGATAAAAATTAAAAATGTTGTGGCATCATCTGGTCTCTAAATCAGTGCTGTAAAATGGATCTGTATCCTCTTTAGACCCTGTGTCTACATCAATTTCCCACCTCAGTCATCCTTATGTCCCTCTGCAAAGTTTATTAATCACCATTATAATCATCATCATCAATCGAGGAAGACTTGCTTCCACTCTAAAAGTGAGTTCTCAGGTGACTCTACAGTCCAATGCGGGAATTACAGTCTGTAACAGGTGGGGAAGATAGTGGTTGAAGGAAAGGCGGGTGGGAGCCTGGTTTGCCGCACGCTCCTTCCACTGTCTGTGCTTGGTTTCTGCATGCTCTCGGCGATGAGACTCAAGGTGCTCAGTGCCCTTCCGGATGCTCATCCTCCACTTTGGGCAGCCTTGGGCCAGGGATACCCAGGTGCCGGTGGGGATGTTACACTTTATCAAGGAGGCTTTGAGGGTGTCCTTGAAGCATTTCCTCTGCCTACCTAGGGCTCACTTGCTGTGTAGGAGTTCAGTGTAGGAGCTGGTCGAGTGTGGTCAGTGCTTCGATGCTGGGGATGTTGGCCTGAACGAGAACACTGACATTGGTGCATCTATCCTCCCAGTGGATTTGCAGGATCTTGCGGAGGCAGCACTGGCGGTACTTCTCCAGTGCTTTGAGGTGCCTGCTGTATATAGTCCACATCTCTGAGCCATATAGAGGGGCAAGTATCATTACTGCCTTGTAGACCATAAGCTTGGTGCCAGATTTGAGGTCCTGGTCTTCAAATACTCTCTTCCTCTTGGCACATTGGAGGCGGTGTTCGAGCTCGTCATCAATGTTTGCCCTTGTTGATGACAGACTCCCGAGATATGGAGAATGGTCCATGTTGTCCAAGGCTGTGCCATGGATTTTGATTATCGGGGGGCTATGCTGTGAGGGCGGGTCAGGTTGATGGAGGACCTTTGTCTTACGGATGTTTAGCGTAAGGCCCATGCTTTCGTAAGCCTCGGTGAAGGTGTTGCTGATGGCTTGGAGTTCGGCCTCTGAGTGTGCACAGACGCAAGCGTCGTCTGCGTACTGTAGTTCAATGACAGAGGATGGGACGACCTTGGATCTAGCCTGGAGGTGACGTAGGTTGAGCAGGTTCCCATTGGTTCGATAGATTAGTTCCACTCCAGCGGGGAGCTTGTTGATAGTGAGATGGAGCATTGCAGCAAGGAAGATCGATAAGAGCATTAGTGCGATGATACAGCCCTGCTTGACCCTGGTCCGGACGTGGATTGCGTCTGGTTGATCCATTGGTCAGGATCACGGCTTGCATGTTGTCCCAATTGGTGCCAGATGAAAACTCTCCTGCCGTCGTACTCTGGATACCGGGAGAGGAAAAGTGCAGCACCAGTCACTTTCTTCGGGAAAAGAGTTTAGGAGATGAGCAGCCATGATTCCACTCTAAATTGGATAGGGTATATTCTAGTACGCAGTGCATTCTGTGTATGGACATCCGCCATTGGGACCCAGAATCAGGGAATAGATCCTTTTAAGATCGGGCCAGGAAGAATCGATTTTGCGAATTATTAATTTGAGTGAAGTATTACTATATTTTTTCCTTGTGGAAGTCAGAGTTAGTGAGGGCATTAGAGAGAGCATTTAGGAGTACTTTTGCAGGGTTGTGAAGTGATGATAGCAGAGTTGGCCGGGGTAGGAGAATATGTAGAAGACTGGAGAGTAAAAAAATGTTCACAGAAAGCCTTCTCAATGTTGATGGCTAAGGAGACATCAAGACCGTGATGTAAGATTTCTGTAGGGATTCTACTGATTGTTCACTGTAACTTCGGCAAAAGATCTGGGGTTTCCACTGATCTTCCACTAAAGTTAAGGCAGATTATTAGGAGAACTCCTGTGAAAATGAATAGCACAGCTGTAATAATGAGATTGAGCGGCTGGCTGAGGGTTGGGGAGGTGATATGGAGAGCAACATTGATAGAAGCCAGCAGGGCAAAGAGGTCAATGGGAGAAAGGGCAGGAGGTGGGTTGAAGTTGAGATTGAAATCACCAGGGATGTGGAGTTGCTCAGTGCAATAGCAGAACTTCAGCACTGAAAAATACAAAAGGGAGCATTTTTGCTAACTAAAGCACCACTGTATGTCACAAAAGATACAAGTTGCACAAAAATTTTAAAAAATATATTATTTGATACTTTCCCAAACCCCCATATCATCCGTATGTTGTCATATTTTACTACAAGCAAAATCACACACAGGAAAATATATACTGTTCTGTCTGCTACCTCCAAGATGATACTTTTTGCCCATTTTCACTGCTGTATGGTTGAGAAATGAGAGAGTGATCCCTTTAACTATTTACAGATCACACAGTCTTACTATGGTACAGGATTGGAATCAAAATTTGCCAGAAGTTTATGTAAATTGAGATCTCCTGATTCATGTTATAATGCTCACTACACCACTGTGTTACCATCTAGAAATACATTTTTCACAGATTGGGCCCATTGTATTTTGATCTTCAGTTTAAGTTAGCACAGTTCAAATTTTACATGCCCAAGTTGAACCACAAATCAAAATCAAAAATAGCATACTCAATTTTACTGTTGCACTTAAAACTTAAGTAGTATGAAACTTAACTGACTATTTTCCTTTTGTAATCTAGTAGATGTCAAAGAAGTTTGTGGCAAAGTTGATGAGGCCCGGCAGTTAAAATTGCCATGGCCTCATTCTTCCGCAGTATGAGTGGGAAATGAGCCAACCCCCCCCCCCCCCCCAGTGGTTTCCTGCCATTAAAATCTATCCCAAGTCTCTGCCATCCATGTTGGTGGATCAAATAACTTATGTTGAAGTCGCCATCTTCCCATTTATTAGAAATTGTATCAACTGCAGCAAGTGTACCTGGGCAGATTAAGACACAAGCTGATGGAGCCCTTGCAAATATAGGACCACCGGAAAAAGCTCACCATAACTAAGGTTGCCAATCCCTCCAGATAGTTCTGGAATCTCCATAAATGAAAGGTTAATCTCCCAGGCACTGCTGCGAGCAACCCAAGAGAAAATAGGAAAGTAGAGTTTGCAGTTTTTACAATGCGCTCGCTCCCAATTCTTGGAATTTGTCACACAAGGCGTGACCGTTTCTGGCACTAAGATTGTGGTGTAGAGGGTCAAAACCAAGGAAACATTTGACATGACAGGGTGAGGTCTAGGATTAGCAATGGGTTAGGCTTTGTTCTAATAGAGGCCCAAATTATGTTACTTAAAACTGCAGTATCAGTATCTTAGCACAAATGAAAAATAATGCAGATGCTGGAAATCTGAAATAAAAACAGAAAATGCTGGAAATACTCAGGAGGCCAGGCAGCATCTGTAGAGAGAGAAACAGAGTTAATGTTTCAGGTCGATGACCCTTCGTCAGAACTGGAAAAAGTTAGAAATGTAACAGGGTTTTAAGCAAATGTAGGGGCAGGGAAAGGGGGGAGCAGAAGAATAGTAGGGAAGGTCTGGAAGGCAGGAGAGATTAAAAGACAAAAGGGATTATGGTGCAAGGCAAAAGGAGATGGTAATGGGGCAAGTTAAGAAACAAAAGATGAGTCTAGATAGGGTGTGGATGGAAATGGCAGAATCATCAACAGCTGCCGTGGGAAAGAGAGAAAAAAAACGAGAAAAAGAAAGGGAAGAAATAAAAAATGGGTGCAGGGATTATGATCTGAAATTGTTGAACTTGATATTGAGTCCAGAAAGCTGTAAAGTGCTTAAACGAAAGACGAGGTGCTGTTCCTCGAGCTTATGTTGAGCTTTTTTGGAATAGTGTAAGAGGCCGAGGACAGAGAGATCAGAGTGGGAGTGGCAGGGAGAATTAAAGTGACAGGCCACCGGAGGCTTGGGGTCATGCCTACGGAATGATCGGAGATGTTCTGCAAAGTGGTCCCCCAACCTTCATTTGGTCTCCCCAGTGTAGAAGAGACCAAATCGTGAGCAGCAAATACAGTATACTAAAATGAAAGAAGTACAAGTAAATCCCTGTTTCACCTGGAAGGAGTGTTTGGGGCCCTGGATAATGAGAAGGAAGGAGGTAAAAAAGGCAAGAGTTCATCTCCTGCGCTTGCACGGGAAGGTGCAATGGAAAGGGAGGAGGTGCTGGGGGTGTTTGAGGAGTGGACCAGGGTGTCGCGGAGGGAGCAGTCCCTTCGGAATGCTCAAAGGGGAAGGGAGGATAAGAAGTCTTTAGAGGTGGGCTCACGCTGAAGGTGGTGAAAATGGCAAAGGATGATCCGTTGAACGTGGAGGCTGGTGGGGTGATAGTTGAGGACAAAGGGAACCCTGTCATGGTTCTAAGAGGGAGGGGAAGGGAAAGGGGTGAGAGCAGAAGTGTGGGAATTAGAACAGACATGGTAGAGGGCCCTGTCAACCATGATAGAAGGGAATCATCGGTTGAGGAAAAAGAAAGACAAATCGGAAGCACTAGTATGGAAGGTGACATTGTCAGAACAGATGCGACAGAGACGGAGAAACTGGGAGAATGGAATGGAGTCCTTACAGGAAACGGGGTGAGAGGAAGTGTAGTCCAGGTAGCTGTGGGAGTCAGTGGGCTTATAGTGAATGTTTGTCAATAGCCTATCCCCTGACGAGAGTGGCACGGTTGTTGTTTGGCAAACCGACCTCTACCTTGCAGAGGCTGAATGCCAACTCTCTGACACCTCCTCCTACTTCCCACTAGACCATGACCCCTGTTATATATGTGGACTTGTATTTACTCTGTACAGCCACCAGAGGGCTCATCCCCTGGAGTCCCAAGGGATCCCATAATCTCTTGGGAGCACATGTATTTAAGGAGGCTTCACAGGTTGGAGAGGCACTCTGGAGACCTGCAATAAAAGACTCAGGTCACACTTTACTTTGAGCTCACAGTGTTCAGTCTGACTCTTCATGCATGACAACCTGCACTACTGAACATTGAGCCATAATTTCCCAGACCGTCACTGACTTTATCTCCTCAGGATACCTTTTCTCCATGGCCACCAACCTCATAGTTCCCCAACCCCGCGCAGCCAGCTTCTATCTCCTTCCCAAGATCCACAAACAGGACTGCATCATTTCAGCCTGTCCTTGTCCCACGGAAATGATTTCTTCCTATCTCGACTCTTTTTTTTTCCCTTGTCCAGTCTCTTCCCACCTACATCCACGCCCTCCGATGCCCTCCGCCATTTTAACAGTTTCCAGTTTCCTGGCTGTAACCATCTCCTTTTCACTATGAAAGTCCAATTCCTCTACACTTCCATCCCCCATCAGGATGGTCTGAGGGTGCTCTGCTTCTATCTTGAACAGAGGCCCAACCAGTCCCCATCCACCACCACCCTCCTCTGCCTGACTGAACTTGTTCTCATCTTGAACAACTTCTCCTTTGACTCCACTCACTTCCTCCAAATTAAAGGTGTTGCTATGGGAACCTGTATGGGTTCTAGCTATGCTTGCCTTTTCGTGGGATATATGGAACATTGTTGCAGTCCTACTCGGGTCCCCTCCCTTATCTCTTTTTCTAGTACATTGATGACTATCGGTGTTATTTCCTGTTCTCGCTCTGAACTCGAAAATTTCATTCATGTTGCCTCCAATTTCCACCCTTCCTTCACCTTCACATGGTCCATCTACGACTCTTCCCTTCCCTTTCTTGACTTTTTTGGGAATAGGCTATTGACAAGCATTCACTATAAGCCCACAGCTACCTGGAATACACTTCCTCCCACTGAACTTCCTGTACGGACTCCATTCCATTCTCTCAATTTCTCCTTCTCTGTTGCATCTGTTCTGACAACGCAATCTTCCATATTAGTGCTTCCGATATGTCTTCCTTTATCCTCAACCAAGGATTCCCCTCTACCGTGCTTGACCTGGCCCTCGACCGTGTCCGTTCTATTTCCCACACTCCTGCTCTCACCCCTTCCTCTCCGTCCCAGAACCACAATAGGGTTCCCCTTATCCTCGCCTTTCACCCCACCAGCCTCCACGGAGGATCATCCTTCGCCTTTTCCGCCACCACCAGCGTGATCCCACCACTAAACTCAGGAGGAACAGCACCTCATCTTGTGTTTAGGCACGTTGTAGCTTTCTGGACTCAACAGCGAGTTCAACAATTTCAGACCATAACCCCTGCACCCATTTTTTATTTTTTCCCTTTTTCTCTTTTTTTTCTCCCTTTCCCATGGTAACTGTTGATGATTATGCCATTTCCATTCACACCCTATCTAGACTCATCTTTTGTTTCTAAACTTGCCCCATTACCATCTCCTTTTGTTTTGCACCATCATCCTTTTTGTCATAAGGTGCCACATAAGAGGTCACTGCACAAGATAAAAGCTCACGGGGTTAGGGATAATATATTAGCATGGATAGAGGATTGGCTAACGAACAGAAAACAGAGAGTCGGGATAAATGGGTCATTTTCCGGTTGGCAAACAATGACTAGTGAGGTGCCGCAAGGATCGGTGCTGGGTCCTCAACTATTTACAATCTATATTAATGACTTGGATGAAGAGACCGAGTATAATGTGGCCAAGTTTGCTGATGATACAAAGATGGGTGGGAAATCAAATTGTGAGGAGGACACACAAAATCTGCAAAAGGGATATAGACAGACTAAGTGAGTGGGCAAAAATTTGGCAGATGGAATATAATGTGGGAAAATGTGAGGTTATCCACTTTGGCAGAAATAATAGAAAAGCAAATTATAATTTAAATCGAGAAAAATTGCAAAGTGCTGCAGTACAGAGAGACCTGGGAGTCCTTTTGCATGAAATACAAAAGGTTAGTGTACAGGTACAGCAAGTAATCAGGAAGGCAAATGGAATGTTGACCTTTATTGCAAAGGGGATAGAGGATAAAAGCAGAGAAGTCCTGCAACAACTGTACAGGGTATTGGTGAGGCCACACCTAGAGTACTGTGTACAGTTTTGGTCTCCGTATTTAAGGAAGGATATATTTGCATTGGAGGCTGTTCAGAGAAAGTTCACTAGGTTGATTCCGGAGATGAGGGGGTTGACTTATGAGGATAGGTTGGGCTTATACACATTGGAGTTCAAAAGAATGAGAGGTGATCTTATTGAAAATGAGGGCGCTTGACATAGTGGATGCAGAGAGGATATTTCCACTCATAGGGGAAAGTAAAACTAGGGGACATAGTCTCAGAATAAGGGGCCGCCCATTTAAAACTGAGATGAGGAGAAATTTCTTCTCTGAGGGTTATAAATCTGTGGAATTCTCTGCCCCAGAGAGCTGTGGAGGCTGGGTCATTGAATATAGTTAAGGCGGAGATAGATACATTTTTGAGCGATAAGGGAATAAAGGGTTATGGGGAGCAGGTAGGGAAGTGGAGTTGAGTCCATGATCAGATCAACCATGATCTTATTGAATGGCGGATCAGGCTTGAGAGGCCAATTGGTCTACTCCTGCTCCTATTTCTTATGTTCTTATGTCATTTAATCTCTCCTGCCTTCCATCTTAACACAGACCTTCCTTTTTGTTCTTCCCTCTCCTCCCCCCTTTCCCTGCCCCTACATTTGCTTAAAAGCTGTTACATCTCGAACTTTTTCCAGTTCTGATGACAGGTCGTCAACCTGAAACTTTGATTCTGTCTCTCCACAGATGCTGCCTGACCTGCTGAGTATTTCCATCATTTTCTGTCAGGATCTTAGCACACATATTAATCTTAAATATTAATGGTAATTACAGAATTTTCTATCTCCTGGATTCCAGTCTAACATTGACTAAACGCTCCAGAATTAATTCCTCCCAAAAATGCTTCCCTGATAAGTTAATGAGTTGAAATAAGTAAGCAAATTCAATTATTTTGAGGAAATGGTGCATGTCGCAGATATAACTTGGATCATTCTTACTGAGAAAATGGTTTGATGTTTTGTATCCTTAATTATAATTAGTCAGTGATACATTTGCTACATAATAGAGTAATAAAGCTTATAGAACTTACAGTCAGCTGTTACTTTTGTGTGTGAGACAAAATTAAGCAGTTTCCTTTTAGCAGCGTATATGATATGATTGCTTTATTATTAAAGCAGTGTGTAAATGTTCTATGGGCTTATTTCTTCATGCATTTTACTACACATTTGTTTTTTAATGGATTAAGGGAAAGTAGTTGTGCAGTGGGTGTGAAGTGTCCCTCAATGTTCTTGCTGCCTTGGGCCCCAAGATTTCTTCATTCATTTCTGCGTGAACAAAGCAGTAGATCTGATTCTTGTTACGAATAATTTCTTGATCTCAGTATTCAATTGTTATAAGATATTTCTTGAGTCCTATAATCTACTCCTGAAATCAGACCACTTGTTGAAGACCCAACCATTCACAACAGTGGTTATGTCCAAATAAACGCTTGAATTGGTGTGGTCATAACAACCTGCTTTTATATCCAAACCCTCTAAAATATTCCATCAAAAAATACCAAAATCCTTACAAGAGAGACCTTGGAGTGTCATTGCTAACATGTACTTACTCCCATCAGGGTGCCATCGTGAGACCAGTTTATAATATGCAAGGAACATATATATCAACAGTTAGCTCTGAGGTTCCAAATGAGCCAAGAACAGATTGGTTCATGCTTTTGAACAGCTATATTGAATGAAAATGTAAAGTCCGAGCATAAGCTTGAAAAGAATGAAGGGAATGTAATGGCTATGCATAGAATTTATTTTAAAAATTGAAAGGTGGATTTAGTCATGTATAATTCCCCAAACTTCACACAATCGCAAAATCCTATGTTGAATGTTAGAGATTGCATTTTTGGCCAGTTGTTTGAGAATTGATCATTTTAGCGATCCAGTATTAAACAAATACTCTAACCCTATTCTCAATTATTCATTTGAAAACCCAACCCTATATTTAAAAAGATATGAGATTGATGGGCAGGCAAAGAGCAGCTGGTCCATCAAGCTTGCCCCACACTCAAGATTGCTGGAGCATATGATTAAACTTCCCCCACCCACAGTTATGTATTTCACTGGGAGAGGCAAAACCTTGAGGAAAAAACCCAGTGCCAATAAGGGGAAAAAATACTCTGCAGAATTCCTCACTGACTCCCTCAAGTAATTAAAACCATGCGTTATCTATAAAGATGCGATTACTGCCCCAGTCAAGTACCTGTCCAGCTCTCGCTTAAAGATACAGAGAATCAGCACCCACCACACCACCTCCACAGGCTTACTCCTCTTTGGGGAAAAAAGAACTGCCTAACATCCCATTTATTCCTACTCTTACGTAGTTTAAACTCTCGTCCCCTGGTCCTCCTCAATCTGTTAAATTGGAATAATCTATCAATAGGCATGCTATCCAGCCCATTAATTATTTTATAGACCTCTATCAGGTCAGCTCTAAGTCTACGCTCTCGAGTAAATAGACTAAGGTCCTTGAACTGAGTATCTGAGTAGCTGAGGTTCTTCAAGCTGATAAAACAAATACTTTTTCTCAGCTCATATGATTCATCTGGCTTCCTGTTGTGTGCCAGCATCTTCACTATGTCTCTGAAGCTAAGTGCAAAATCATAATTAGCCTCAGCAACCAGCAACTTTCACTGACAGCAATGCAATTGGAAGAGTTGGGGAGGGAGAAATAGTGTGGTATTAAACACTGGACATTTCATCTCTGGGACTCATGCTCAGAGTATTTTTCCTTTATTGCAGACTGTTCTGAATCTGTTTAGAGCCGCTAGTCATTCCACTGATGGAGTGTGATTTAATAAGTGGATTTTATAGCTAAGCATGTGCAGTCTTCACTTCCCCTTTTCTTTTTGAAATGACAGACAATGCAGCAACTTGTTAGTTTATTGTTTATTATATAACAATACAACCCCAAGTCTAGATAAAGATTGGTGTGCATTTTTTAGTGTGGTAGACGAAGAATGTTTGGATATGGCATGAGGTAATTTGTGTTACACACAGGAGTTGTTCATTCATAAGAACTGGTAACATGATTGGGGAGTGGGATTTAAGTATGATATGAAATAATTGTTTCATGGTATGTAACAGATTATTACTTAGTAGAGCCTTGGAACGTTTTACTTTGTTAAAGGCACAATGTAAATGTTATTGTGCAGCCCCACCTGTGACAGTGACTGTAGGTCCCCATTGGACTCTTCAGTCACCTGAGAACTCACTTTTAGAGTGGAAGCAAATCATCCTCGACTCCGAGGGACTGCCTGCGATGATGATAAATGTTATTGTACTGAAGTTGTGAGGGAAACAGCAGGTTACAACTATGTTGGTCACATGAGCTGAAGCATATTGCAGATGGCTTGTGGGTGACAAGGGTACACCCTGCAGCAATGTTCCCTCTTATTTTTTGGGGGCATGCAGTCCCTTTAAGTGGCTGCACCGCCCATTCAAATTTTCAAGCATACGCAGTTTCTCCAATATAAAAGCCGGTGAGCAGCCTGCACGGGACCTCCAGACTGCTGCATGGCCACACAGCTTAGTGGGAACGTTGCTCTGCAGTATGCTGCTCCTTATGAGTTCCACATAGCTGTAACCTACTCTGCCATGCACAGCATTTGCCATCTAAAAAAGCCGAGATGATATTACTGTGGTGATTGCCCTTGTTGCTTTGGAGGCAGAAATATATGGGGGAGTGTATCAGGTTGAATGTCACTCAGAGATCTCCTCAGTGACTGTTGCAGGGATCATCAGAGTAAAATTGTTGCTGAAGTTTTCTCATCTACTAAACACATTCAATCTTTGACACCAGTGCCTTAACTCCTTCTCTCCCCCCACCCCTCAAATAAAAGATTAATTGGTCGATCCAGTACCCGTCCAAGAATACTATAACATATCCATCCTCTTTTACCCTGCATCAGCATAATAGTCACCTGATTGAAGAAATAGACCATTTCCTGTATGATTCTAATCTCCATGAATAACAAAACACTACATAAGTGAATGTTTCCTTTTAATACAACAAACCAAAAGTGAATAGATGCCTCTTTCCTGACACTGTGCTTCCCTGGGCTAGCTAAACGTACCTTTCTTTCTCCTATTCTGGTGCTTCTCCTAGGTCCAACCTGAGGACCAATATACAGCTGATTCTGTGCTACAAAAGGGTCAGTGGGACTAAGGTGGCCCTCCTCTGATAGCAGCTTGCTCCTGGCAGGGAACCAAGAGAGCTGCTGCTGGCTACGTCTCTGAAGCTTGTGTCTGTGCAACCTAATGTCACCTCCAACATAGCACTGCAGTTATCCTCTGATGGGTACGGCTGTTTTTAGTGATGTTGATTGAGAGATAATTATTGGCCAGTGTTATGTATGGAGAAAGAGTCAGACTGAACACTGAGATCAAAGTAAAGTGTGACCATAGTCTTTTATTTCAGGTTTCCAGAGTGCCTCTCCCACAAGTGAGGCCTCCTTAAATACCTGTGCTCCCAAGGGATTATGAGATCCCTTGGGACTCTAGAGGATGAGCCCTCTGGTGGCTGTATAGAATAAATACAAGTTTACATATATAACAACACTCTTACCCCAAAGTCAATAGTGTAACTATTTACAATGTGAGTCAATCTGGGGCCCTTCTTGCCCTGGTTGATCGTCTCGGTGTGAAAGCTGGTGTTGTTGAATCATTTGTTGGGCCCTCGCAGGGCTGCTGTGCAGCTGGCCTTGCTGGGCTGCCTGGTGTGTTGGGTCCTGCTGGGCTGCTGTGGATGATAAGTTCTGCTTCGTGGTCAACCGTGGTGCCGGTTGCCATTGGTGTGTGTGTTGGGGGATCAAAAAAGGTAGGGTCCAAGGTGGGTTGCTCAGGATAGTCCATGAATCTGAGTTTGATTTGGTCCAAGTGTTTCCGGTGAATAAATCCATTTGAAAGTTTGACCCGAAATACCCTGCTTCCCTCTTTGGCCACGACAGTGCTGGGAAGCCACTTGGGACCTTGTCCATAATTCAATATAAATACAGGATAATTGATTTCAATCTCGCGTGACACATTTGCTCTATTATGGTATGTACTTTGTTGAAGCTGCCTGCTCTCTACCTGTTCATGTAGATCAGGGTGAACTAACAAGAGTCTTGTCTTAAGTGCTCTTTTCATGAGCAGTTCAGCAGGTGGGATCCCAGTGAGTGAGTGGGGTCTCGTGCGGTAGCTAAGCAGGACTCGGGATGGGCGAGTCTGCAGCGAATCTTCAGTTACCCTCTTCAAGCCTTGCTTGATGGTTTGCACTGTTGTCTCTGCCTGACCATTGGACGCCGGTTCAAACGGGGCAGATGTGATATATTTGATCCCGTTACGGGTCATGAATTCTTTGAACTCAGCACTGGTAAAACATGGCCCATTGTCGCTCACCAGGACATCGGGTAGGCCGTGTGTGGCAAACATGGCCCACAGGCTTTCAGAAGTGGCAGCGGACGTAGTAGCAGACATTATCTCATATTTAATCCATTTGGAGTACGCATCTACAACCACAAGGAACATTTTACCCAAGAACGGGCCTGCATAGTCGACGGTTTGGAGGGCCAAGACTATAAACTTAACGGCGCCTCCCTGGGGACATTGCTTAACTGCGAGCATGTATTACATCTGTAAACGCAGGAGTCTAAGTCCGCATCGATACCAGGCCTTCAATGTGGGATCTGGCTATCGCTTTCATCATAACGATGCTGGGTGGGTACTGTGGAGGTCATTGATGAAGGTGTCTCTGCTCTTCTTGGGAACCACTACTTGATTGCCTCACAGAAGGCAGTCTGCCAGTATGGACATTTCATCTTAGCACCGCTGGTACGGCTTTATCTCTTCCTGCATTTCCACTGGGACACTGGACCAGCTCCCGTGAAGCACACAGCTTTTGACTAGGGATAATAAGGGGTCCTGGCTTGTTCAGGTTTTGATCTGCCGGGTAGTGACGGGTGATTGCTCACTCTCAAATGCTTCCATAACCATCGCTAGATCTGCAGGTTGCGCCATTTCCATGCCCATGGTGGGCAATGGCAGCCTCCTGAGAGCATCGGCGCAGTTTTCTGTGCCTGGCCTGTGGCGGATGGCGTAGTTGTATGCGGACAATGTGAGTGCCCATCTCTGGATGCGGGCAGATGCGTTGTATTTATCCCTTTACTCTCAGAAAACAGGAATATGAGTGACTTATGTTCAGTTTCCAAATCGAATTTTAGCCCAAACAGTTATTGATGCATTTTCTTTACCCCATAGACACACGCTAATGCTTCTTTTTCAATCATACTGTAGGCTGTCTCAGCCTTAGACAGACTCCTGGATGCATAAGCAACCGGTTGCAGTTTCCCAAAATCATTAGCTTGTTGCAATACACACCCGACGCCATATGACGATGCATCACATGCTAGTACCAAACGCTTACATGAATCATACAACACAAGCAACTTGTGTGAGCAGAACAATTTTCTCGCTTTTTCCCCAAACCCATTTGTCCCCTTTTCGTAGTAAGACATGCAGTGGTTCTAACAGTGTGCTGAGACCCAGTAAGAAGTTCCCAAAGCAGTTCAAGAGTCCCAGAAACGACCGCAGCTCCGTCACGTTCTGTGGCCTCGGTGCGTTCTCGATTGCCTCCATCTTCGCATTGGTGGGCCTGATGCTGTGTGCCACAATCCTCCTTCCCAAGAACTCCACTTCAGGCGCCAGGAAAACGCACTTCGAGCATTTTAACCTGAGCCTGACGTGGTTGAGTCGACTAAGAACCTCCTCCAGGTTCTGCAGCGGCTCGGTTGTGTTCCGACCTGTGACCAAGATGTTGTCCTGGAAGATCATGGTGTGCGGGACCGACTTCATTAAGCTTTCCATGTTTCTCTGGAATATCGCCGCCACTGATCGAATTCCAAACGGGCATCTGTTATAAACAAAAAGACCTTTGTGCGTGTTGATGCAGGTGAAACCCTTCGATGATTCCTCCAGTTCCTATGTCATCTAGGCTGAAGTCAGATCCAGCTTTGTGAACATCTTTCCTCCCGCCAGCGTTGCAAAGAGGTCGTCGGCCTTTGGTAGTGGGTATTGGTCCTCACAGAGAAACGATTGATTGTTAATTTGTAATCCCCACAGATTCTGATGGTGCTGTCTCCCTTGAGGACAGTTATGATTGGGCTGGCCCTGTCATTGAACTTGATTGGTGAAATGATGCCCCCTCGTTGCAGCCGGTCTAGCTCGATCTCTACCCTTTCTCTCATCATGTACGGTACTGCTCTCGCCTTGTGATGGATGGGTCGCGCTCCCGGAATTACGTGGATCTTCACTTTTGCTCCTTGAAATTTCCCAATGCCTGGTTCGAACAGTGAAGGAAATTTGTTTAAGACCTGGGCACACGAAATGTCATCAGCAGGCGATAGCGCTCGGACGTCGTTCCAGTTCCTGCGTATCTTTCCCAGCCAGCTCCTGCCGAGCAGTGTGGGACCATCAACCGGTACCACCCAGAGTGGTAGCTTGTGCACCGCTCCATCGTAGGAGACCTTTACGATAGCACTGCCAATTACTGGAATCAGTTCTTTCATGTAAGTTCTTAGTTTCGTACGAATTGGAGTTAAGACTGGACTTGAAGCCTTGTTGCACCACGGTCTTTCGAAAGTCTTTTTGCCCATGATCGACTGGCTTGTGCCCGTGTCCAGTACCATTGACACCAGGAGTCCATTTAGTTCAACATTCAACATTATTGGGGGAAAATTTGTGGTGAATGTGTGCAACCCATGTATCTCTGCCTCCTCGGTCTGAGGCTCTGGTTCATCGTGTTCCTCTGTGAATCTGTCCTCCTCTGCAACATGGTGGTTTGTAGGTTTAACAGGATTAACAGCTCGCCTGCACATATGTTGGAGGTGTCCCATTGTTCCACAGCCCTTGCAAAACGTACCCTTTGAATCGGCATGAATGGAAATGATGATCACCCCCGCAGCGCCAACATGGTGTTAATGGCCTTGCATTCATCACCCTTGATGGTGGACTCTGAGACATCGGCGGACGTGCAGCTGCAGGCATGTGTGACCTGCCCTGTACGTTGCGATTTGAAAGCAACATAACTTTGTTCACAGTATTGTAGCAGCACTTGTGTGCTGAGAGATTTGCTTAGTATTGTTACTGGTGGCAATGAACGCCTGGGCTATCGCTATGGCCTTACTCAAGGTTGGGGTCTCTACAGTCAAAAGTTTGCGAAGTATGGTTTCGTGGCCAATGCCAAGTACAAAAAAGTCTCTGAGCATTTGCTCCACATGTCCTTCAAATTCGCAATGTCCTGCAAGGCATCTAAGCTCGGCAACATAACTCGCCACTTCCTGGCCTTCAGACCTTTTGTAGGTGTAGAACTGGTACTTCGCATTAGAACGCTTTCCTTCGGGTTCAAATGCTCTCGGACTAGTGTGCACAAATTATCGTATGATTTCTCCGTGGGTTTCGCTGGAGTGAGCAGATTCTTCATGAGGCCATACGGTGGTGCCCCACAGACGGTGAGGAAGATCGCCCTTCGTTTGGCAGCATTCTCTTCCCAACCGAGTTTGTTGGCCACGAAGCATTGGTCGAGTTGCTCCACAAAAGTTTCCCAATCATTTCCCTCCGAGAATTTCTCCAGGATGCCCACAGTTCTCTGCATCTTTGGGTTTGCTTATCTGTATCTCATCGCCAGTTGTAGTATATGGAGGAAGAGTCAGACTGAACACTGTGAGCTCAAAGTAAAGTGTGACCGTAGTCTTTTATTTCAGGTCTCCAGAGTGCCTCTCCAACCTGTGAGGCCTCCTTAAATACCTGTGCTCCCAAGGGATTATGGGATCCCTTGGGACTCCAGGGGATGAGCCCTCTGGTGGCTGTATAGAGTAAATACAAGTTTACATATATAACAGCCAGGGCACCGGAGATAATTTCCCTGCTCTTCTTCAAAATAGTGTCATGGGATCTTTTACGCACACCTGAGAGCCTTGGTTAAATGTCTCATCTGAAAGAAGGCACTTCCGACAGTGCAGCACTCCATCAGTACTGCCCTGGAATATCCGCCTTGATTTTTGTGCTCATATCTCTGGAATGGGACTTCAACCCACGACCTTCTGACTCAGAGGCAATATTGCTACCAACTAAGCCACAGCTGACAGTGATCAGCAGGAAGACAGATCTCATGGCAACTTTCAGATCCTGAAATCTGGAGCGGAGGTACCAATTACTTCTTAGGTTGGAAGCTGTCACAGATTCTAGTGAAACTACCTCATGCTCCATTGATGTCTGCAATAATGAAAATGCTTTCTGCAAGCTGCTGCCGCAAATGAGAGTTGTAGACTCTAGAGTCACACATGCCAATTGTTGTACATCCTTGGAACCTCAGACCTGCATATAAGTGTGATGATCCTTGATCTTATCAGGAACAATACCCATGGGTTCTAGGTCCCACAGCTCTGAAGCCACAGGCAGTATTTTCCTCGGCCTCACCTGGAAGGTGGAACATCCTCACCTCCTTCACTTCTCTGGTTCCCTCATGCTCTGTAAATCACCAAATGACGCATCTTCACTAACACTATCCACTTTTCTTGGGTGAAAGCATCTCCTCTGGTGAATGAAAAAAACAAGTGACAAAGGTTGTGAGAGCAAGAGAGTTGTGATCGTAATGAACGCAGTTGGGATGTCTGTTCAGGACCCCATAATTTCTTGCCTTCCTTTATCACCTTCCTCGACATTATAATCATCCTCATAGTCCACGAGGAAGAAGTTTAGTGTCTCCTGCTGCTCCTCATCATCATCATCCTCCTCCCCTTCCTCATCCTCTGCTCCACCCCTTCCCTGTAGTGGATCTACAGTAAAGGAGGATACAAGCTAAAAATGGGTTAGCATTACTCCTTGAGATTAAGGATACAGAGGAGGTAGAAACTTGTAGCTGTGTAATGCTCCATGGGGATGCGACAGTGACAGTGTAATTGTGCAGCCACTAACTTAGCAAGGGACCTATGCCCCAGATCTTGTCATCTTCCATGGAAAAAAATGCCTCCACAGCAGCTCCATGTCCTACTCCTCATAGGTAGTGAGCTCATGTCAAGGTTGCCCCTTTATGTCCCCTCTCTCAAGGACTTGTGCACTAGTTTTCCTTGCAACAAATTTGAATGATGGGTGTAAGCTCGTCTGGGAGAGCGCTATCTGCTAGATGGTATCAGATAGCTGGTATGAGAGATGTGGTGGAATTACCCTTTTAATGTGAGGAAAGGGTTTAAGGTTCTGCATGCAACTAAGTGCTGCTATGGGAGACAGTGACACATATTGTTATTGCTGCTTTCAACTGGAGTGCAGTTTGTAGGGTTAGTGGTATGGCTCAAAATTTTGGGGGATGAAACGTGCATTGGTGCCTAAGGATGAAAAGGAAAAGTGATCGGTCTGTCTGCCCTGGTACTATAATTGAACTTCTTGTGGCACTGCTGTGCAGTTGTGTGTGTGAGGGAATTGGCACTCAGTGCCACTGCCACCTTCCTCCATTCGGAACAAAGCATTTTTAGAGACTT
Organism: Pristiophorus japonicus; assembly: GCF_044704955.1. Lineage (NCBI taxonomy): Eukaryota > Metazoa > Chordata > Chondrichthyes > Pristiophoridae > Pristiophorus > Pristiophorus japonicus. The sequence goes on along the minus strand of NC_091979.1, from coordinate 124,620,235 downwards.
GCTCTCATGGCGACGAGACAGTCTTTCTCTCTCCTCTGCTCAGTCTCGTTGAAGAGGGTTTGGAATTTGATCGCACTGAAATTATGTGCTCTTTTTGTTCCTCCTTGAAAACATCCATCTGACTAGTTGTACAATAATTGACAGTCTTTTGTTTTGTGTGACCTTAAATCTTTATTTAGTATCAGGAAAAGAGTCAGCTCACTAACTGGTGTAGTGAATTACTCCCTTACGTAGACCACCTGGTCTGCTGGCTCTGAGGAGTGCTGGAACAGGCAGGGAAAACAAAAGGCATGAAGCTTGTTACATCATGTATGAGATGACTGATGTTTCAAATGGAAAGAAAAGATAGAGACACTTATTTTAGCATTGAAGTCGGGAGAGGCTTAGGTCTTTGTTAAAGTTTAATGACAGTTAAAACTCACACTGAAGATAAAATTTCAACTGCTTTTAAATTGCAAACTTATAGCTTTACATACATGCCTCGAAATAGTGAAACAAACACTCAGATATTTTTTTGAACACTCTGTAGGTATATTTCTGTTCAATTTAAACATTTCTGCCACCTGAGTGTCTTAACAGCTATAAGTAGTTTAGTATCAGTTTTCTTGGTGGGTTTTAACTTATCTTTTGATACTTGGTGAAATTGCAAGCCTTTCACTGTTTCGACTCACCCATCCTCTCTCTAGTAATCATTTACATACACAAGCTGAATTCTAGCCACCTGTTTTCTTGTGTTTCCAGTGTTTCTTAGGGACAACATGTTGTGTTCCTTGATGCAAGGGAGCCATGTCTCTGGAAGTAATTTATTACAGTATCCTGGAGACAGTTGGTGAACTGAAATTGTAATTTTGATTCATGTTTTCAGGGAGGCAAATTTGAAAATGAAATAGTGTGTTGATAATGCTTTAAATGTCACTAAGCTGTTGGGTATATTAAACAATTGTTCTCACTGCCTGGAATGTTGCTTTAAGCCTACCCTTTATAAGATATTGATGGGTACCCTAATTAGTGAACATTGGAAGAAATTTAAATACCAAGAAAGCATCAGTATTCATTTCTGAAGCTAATAAAATTTTCATCATCCAGATGCACTGCAAAAGTGAGAAAAAAGCTTTAAAAAAGGGTAAAACAAGAATCATGAAAAATAGTTATGCACATACTCATTTTAACGAGAATGTACAATACTATGCATCCGCGTGGCATAGATTTTCGACCATGTTTCCCATGTTGGGGGTAGTGTGCTGACGTGGATTGAGAACTGGTTGGCAGACAGGAAGCAAAGAGTAGGAGTAAATGGGTACTTTTCAGAATGGCAGGCAGTGACTAGTGGGGTGCCGCAAGGTTCTGTGCTGGGGCCCCAGCTGTTTACATTGTATATTAATGATTTAGACGAGGCGATTAAATGTAGTATCTCCAAATTTGCGGATGACACTTAAGTTGGGTGTCAGTGTGAGCTGCGAGGAGGATGCTATGAGGCTGCAGAGCGACTTGGATAGGTTAGGTGAGTGGGCAAATGCATGGCAGATGAAGTATAATGTGGATAAATGTGAGGTTATCCACTTTGGTGGTAAAAACAGAGAGACAGACTATTATCTGAATGGTGACAGATTAGGAAAAGGGTAGGTGCAACGAGACCTGGGTGTCATGGTACATCAGTCATTGAAGGTTGGCATGCAGGTACAGCAGGCGGTTAAGAAACCAAATGGCATGTTGGCCTTCATAGCGAGGGGTTTTGAGTACAGGACAGGGAGGTGTTACTACAGTTGTACAGGCCACACCTGGAGTATTGTGTACAGTTTTGGTCTCCTAACTTGAGGAAGGACATTCTTACTATTGAGGGAGTGCAGCAAAGGTTCACCAGACTGATTCCCGGGATGGCAGGACTGACATATCAAGAAAGACTGGATCAACTGGGCTTGTATTCAATGGAGTTCAGAAGAATGAGAGGGGATCGAGAGGGGATCTCATCGAAACGTTTAAAATTCTGACGGGTTTAGACAGGTTAGATGCAGGAAGAATGTTCCCAATGTTGGGGAAGTCCAGAACCAGGGGTCACCATCTAAGGATAAGGGGTAAGCCATTTAGGACCGAGATGAGGAGAAACTTCTTCACCCAGAGAGTGGTGAACCTGTGGAATTCTCTACCACAGAAAGTTGTCGAGGCCAATTCACTAAATATATTCAAAAAGGAGTTAGATGTAGTCCTTACTACTAGGGGGATCAAGGGGTATGATGAGAAAGCAGGAATGGGGTACTAAAGTTGCATTTTCAGCCATGAACTCATTGAATGGCGGTGCAGGCTCGAAGGGCCGAATGGCCTACTCCTGCATCTATTTTCTATGTTTCTATGTTGAGTTTTTGAATCCCAGTTGTGCTGTTGTAACATCAAGCAGAGATCAGATACTCCCTGAAAGAGATAGCGTGAAATTTGGAGATGGTATGGGCCCAAGTTTCGGCTTGAGTTGCTCCTATTTTTTGGGGCAACTAGTTTAGTATGGAGTATCTTAGAAATCACAATTCTCAGCACTTAGTTTGCTCCAGTTCTACTTAGTTACAATAATTTCATTTTAGTACAGTTTTTTTTTTCAAAAGGGGGCGTTACCAGCCACTTAAGCCTGTTTTGCAAGTTTAGTCAACGAAAAGTTACTCCAAACTAACTTAGAAAGGAGTAAGTGTCGATTTTTGTACGCTCAGAAAAACCTTGCCTACTCTTTATAAATTAGGCGCAGGTAGCGAGAGATAGGGGATTTTACAAAGCATTAAACACTTCATTTTTACCAATAAAGAGCCATCATCAATAATAAATGATAAATAAACCAATAAATCAACCAATAAATCAATCAATCAAAAAAAATATTAAAAAATAAATAATTTTAAAAAACAATCAATAAATAAAAAATTAAAACTTTGTACTCATCTACTGCAGCAACGGGAGCTCTCCAACAGCGTGCTGAAGAGCTGCTTGGACGGGTCCCGCCGCCAACGAGGTGCTCGGACGGATCCCGCCACCGACGAGGTGTTCGCGCGGGCCCCACTGCTGAAGATGTGTTCGGGCAGGGCCCGCCACCGAGGAGGAGTTTGGGTGGGGCCCGCCACCGAAGAACTGCTGGTTGGGCAGGCCGGCCACTCGGGATAGGGGCAATGTCCCTTCGGCCAGGGATAGAGTCGCCCGGAGACAGGACACACTGGGAGGGCCAGGAGCTACTGCGCACGCACGCATGCGCGCAGCTGCCGACACTCTTTTAGGCGCAGGGCTGTAGTTCCGCTGCTTGTGTTGTGCTGCATTGACTATGAAACAGGCCTGCTGGATTCGGAGAATCGCGAGGTAAGTTTTAGGTGCTTTTTTTATTCTAAAAAATAGGCGGGCCTCTTGGAATGAAACATAGAAACATAGAAAATAGGTGCAGGGGTCGGCCATTTGGCCCTTCGAGCTTGCACCACCATTCAATAAGATCATGGCTGATCTTTCACCTCAGTACCCCTTTCCTGCTTTCTCTCCATACCCCTTGATCCCTTTAGCCGTAAGGGCCACATCTAACTCCCTCTTGAATATATGCAATGAACTGGCATCAACAACTCTCTGCGGTAGGAAATTCCGCAGGTTAACAACTCTCTGAGTGAAGAAGTTTCTCCTCATCTCAGTCCTAAATGACTCACCCCTTATCCTTACTGTGTCCCCTGGTTCTGGACTTCCCCAACATCGGGAACATTCTTCCTACATCTAACCTGTCCAGTCCCGTCAGAATTTTATATGTTTCTATGAAATCCCCTCTCATCCTTCTATACTCCAGTGAATAAAGGCCCAGTCGATCCAGTCTCTCCTCATATGTCAGTCCAGCCATCCCGGGAATCAGTGTGGTGAACCTTCGCTGCACTCCCTCAATAGCAAGAACGTCCTTCCTCAGATTAGGAGACCAAAACTGAACACAATATTTCAGGTGAGGCCTCACCAAGGCCCTGTACAAACTGCAGTAAGATGTCCCTGCTCCTATACTGAAAACCCCTAGCTATGAAGGCCAACATACCATTTGATTTCTTCACCGCCTGCTGTACCTGCATGCCAACTTTCATGTACGATGACACCCAGGACTCGTTGCACCGCCCCTTTTCCTAATCTGTCACCATTCAGATAATATTCTGCCTTCGTGTTTTTGCCCCCAAAGTGGATAACCTCACATTTATCCACATTATAGTGCATCTGCCATGCATTTGCCCACTCACCTAACCTGTCCAAGTCACCCTGAAGCCTCTTAGCGTCCTCCTCACAGCTCACACTGCCACCCAGTTTAGTGTCATCTGCAAACTTGGAGATATTACACTCAATTCCTTCATCCAAATCATTAATGTATATTGTAAATAGCTGGGATCCCACTACTGAGCCCTGCGGCACCCCACTAGTCACTGCCTGCCATTCTGAAAAGGACCCGTTTATCCCGACTCTCTGCTTCTTGTCTGTCAACCAGTTCTCTATCCACGTCAGTACATTACCCCTAATACCATGTGCTTTAATTTTGCTCACCAATCTCTTATGTGGCACCTTGTCAAAAGCCTTTTGAAAGTCCAAATACACCACATCCACTGGTTTTCCCTTGTCCACTCTACCAGTTACATCCTCAAAAAATTCCATAAGATTTGTCAAGCATGATTTCCCTTTCATAAATCCATGTTGACTTGGACCGATCCTGTCACTGCTTTCCAAATGCGCTGTTATTTCATCTTTAATAATTCATTCCAACATTTCCCCAGTAGTGATGTCAGGCTAACCGGTCTATAATTATCCATTTTATCGCTCCCTCCTTTTTTAAAAAGTGGTGTTACATTAGCTACCCTCCAGTCCATAGGAACTGATCCAGAGTCAATAGACTGTTAGAAAATGATTACCAATGCATCCACTATTTCTAGGGCCACTTCCTTAAGTACTCTGGATTGCAGACTATCAGGCCCCGGGGATTTATCGGCATTCAATCCCATCAATTTCCCGAACACAATTTCCCGCCTAATAAGGATATCCTTCAGTTCCTCCTTCTCAACAGACTCTCAGTCCCCTCGTACTTCCGGAAGGTTATTTGTATCTTCCTTCGTGAAGACAGGACCGATGTATTTGTTCAACTGGTCTGCCATTTCTTTGTTCTCCATTATAAATTCACCTGAATCTGACTGCAAGGGACCTACGTTTGTCTTCACTAATCTCTTTCTCTTCACATATCTATAGAAGCTTTTGCAGTCAGTTTTTATGTTTCCAGCAAGCTTTTGGGAGGTGCGCCGTTCTGGGAGGACATCCGAAACTTGGGCCCATAGTGTGGAGAGATTTCAAGTAAAATTGGGCAGGCTTTGAGAAAATGACAATATTGTTTTTATTTTAAATGAATAAAGGTACCAAGAAAAAGGTAATTGAAGCTACACTCTAGATATCTTGCTGGCTACTTTACAATGGAATTTAAACTACGAAGGCTGTCACTGAAAGGCAGTTCTCTTACACTAAATAGTGCAAAAATAACTTATTTCTGTTTAATATGTAAATGATTTAACTTCGCACTTCTATTTAATATAACACTTAGACTAACTTGTATGGTTAGTTCTTTTCACACTGGAACATATATTATGGTGTGCATTCTTGAAATGTTTTTTGTTCTTGAGATGCAGGCAAGACTGTAATTATTGTCTCTTCCTAGTTGCCCTAAGAAAATGGCAGTGGGTCTTCTCTTTGAACCACTGCAGTTCTTGTGGTGATGATTCTCTCTCAGTGGTTTTATGTAGGGAATTCCAGAATATTGATCCAACAATGATGAAGGCATGGTGGTAAACATCCAAAACAGGATAACGTGTGACTTGGGGGGAACTTGGAGGTGAACATGTTTCCATGACATTGCTGCTCTTGACTCTCTTGGTGGCAGAGGTTGTAGGGGAAGGATGCTGTTGAAGTAATCTTGGCAAGTTACTGCAGTGTATTCTGTAGATTGTATATACCACAGAAACAGTAAACCAGTACTCGAGAAGTTGAATATTAAGCCCAGTGGCAGAGGCACCAATCAAGCAAACTGCTGTGTCCTGGATGGTGTTTAGCTGCTTGATGTTGTTGCAAATGCGCTCATTCAAGTGAGTGGTGAATATTCCATCACAACCCTGGCTAGAATGTTTTCGATAGTAGAGAGGCATTGAGGGGTCAGGAAGTGAGCTTGTCATCAAAGGGTACCCAGCTACTGCCCTGCTGTTCTATCCACAGTGTTGATATGGCTGGTCTGATTACCCTGTAGGCTTGACACTGGACCCAAGGACCTAGCATCAGAAAACAACATTGGAAATATAGCGTAACAGTATCTTTTAACGTATGGCGACTTGGCACCTGAGCTTTTAGAAGAGTACATTTACACTAAGGTGAAAATATATTTTAAAAATGAAAATGTATTTCTATTTAAAATATTTGGAGTATTGGTTGCAAGCAGTGGACTTCTGGATGAAATTTTGTTTTACGTGGGACTGGTGAGGAGGGCATCAGAAAAGTCAAGTCTCTTCCACACCTCTCATTTGCCCAATATATTTCTCTTCTCTCTGCCCCTCACACAACATGCTTGTTCAATATTTATTTTTCCCCTTTCCTTTTGGCCTATCTTCCCCATGCCCCTCTTTTTTTTTCTCTCTCTCCATGTCAGACATTTTCCATTCTCACATTTCTGATCTGTCTTGCTTCTCTCTTCCACTTTGATCCCTAACTTATCACCAAATTTATCCCCTTAAGCCCACTCTTGCCCATTGCCCTGCCACTTTATCTCCTTCCCTCTATGCCCCATTTATTCTGCGTTGCACTCTTTGACTCTCCCGCCCCCCAGCTTTTTACCCAGACCTAAAACATAGCAGCTTTTCATTAAATCACTCAGCCAATACCACTCTTTCTTTGATATCTTAACCCTGCCTATGACATGGATACCATATTGATTGGTGCCTGTCAATTGCAGGTGTGGCTGTGATTAGCAATGTCTGTCAGTTGCAGGAAGTGAGTGGTGTCTGATGTGAGTGCTTGCAAATCACATAATCTTTCACAGTTTCAAATTAACTTTACCAGGACAGCCAAAAGCTGTACCTGACCTGGTTTGGCTTTACAGTAAGCATCTGGAGCCTGAATCTCTTTTATTATCCCTGCGAGTGACAAGACTGCAAGCAAGTAAATACAGTACAGGAACTGGATTTACATTTAGGAGGACATATTAACCACTGTTCAGACGACAGCTCCATGCATGTCTTGGAAAGCTTTTAGCTCATAAGAAAAGTGGTCTGTATAATAACTTCCTAATCTCGTGGCAACAGTCATTTGTTGTCCGAATATGTTAGCCAAAATAATACAGGGCTTTTTTTAAAACAAGCTATGGAAAAAAATGTGAAAAGATCTTTATCAATATTCCACATACCTCAAGTTCATTCACTGTTCATCTAAATAACAGTTTTACCGCCAAAACTACAATAACAGAAACATTCGCACTTCACTTCATAACAATAATAGGTCTATTAAGTGGAAAATAATGTTGTTAGAGTATTTTGCAACTGTGGTTTTAGTCGTTGTTTGTCTTTGCATTTGTGATACCAGAACATTTAACCACTAATGTTTATCATTGTTTAATTTTTGTGATAGTTTGGTATTCAAAATGTATGAACTCGGAATTTCAGGTGAAAAGTTCAATATGAGTTACAGAGGATAATTTAGTTAATTTAGATAGAATTCACAAAAGTGGGAGCGATTGGTAAGGGTACACTTCAATTCCGGAGTTCAAATGACATGTACCATGAAAACTATAGCATATTGTTTCATTAATATAACCTTAGCCCTAAAGTTAAAAGGGGGAAATTGTTACTGTTCAAAACTATTGTCTCAATTTTCCAACTACATTTGCAAATACAGGTGCAGCGCCAAAATCCAGAGTTCCAGAATGTTCCAGAATCAGGACTCTGGACCGATTGGTGGCAGGGTCGTCCAGAATCCATAAAATGTTCCAGAATCCGGACCCGCAAACCTCGAGGTCCCGCCGCTTCCTGACCTCGGGCCTCGCCTCGCTGCCGCTGCTCTTATCTCAGGGCCTCCTCGCCGGCCCATCCGAAGAGCTCCACTGTGGCGGGGCCTCGCCCGACCAGCTCTTCTTCGGCAGGGCCTGTCCGAACACTCCCTTGGCGGCGGGCCCACCCGAACAACTCCTTGACGGCTGGGCCCCGCCCGACGACCTCATCGACGAGGCTGGCAGCCCGAAAAGCTCCTCAGCAAACCCCCCCCCCCACCACCCCCCAGTCCCTTTATGATGTTCCGAAATCCGGAAATACCCGAACCTCGGCTCGGGTGTTTCCGGATTCGTGATGCCAGAAAGACGTTACAAAGTCCGGCAAAACGCGGAATCCAGAATGGCCTCGGTCCCGAGGGTTCCAGATTCTGGACGCTGCACTTGTATTTGAAGCATTGAAACAATGACAATTTTTATCACAAAGATGTTGGCATTGAACAAATGTCATAGTATCACAAAATTGGAAATCTTGAGAGGATAAACACTAAGCTGTGCCCTAACCTAAATGGATGACATTTCCCCCTTTTCATTATAGTAGTGGACTCACTTTCTACCTCACTTTCTACCACCTATAATTTTTTGTTAATTTACTGATGGATTTCCTGTGACTTTGCACATGATAAGTCAGAGAATATGATCTCTCTTGCCTACCTCCATTGTCTTCATGTTTCTTTTTCTCTCTGTCTCTCCTTTTCTGCTTCTGTCTCTCTCTTCCTCTTCTGAATCTCTCTCCCTAATTCTTTTTGTTTTTGTCGCTGTCCTCTGCTGCTTGTTTCTCTGTCATTTTCTTTACTTCTTTCCTTTCAGGTGCAAGTTGCTGGGTGGCAGAGAAGGAAGCTGCCAGGAACTTCACATACATTTTCCACTGGTGGTGCAAGCAAATATTGTGGCCCTCAATCCCCTCACCCCATCATTTGTGTTTCACCTAGCCTCTCACTCCCATTGCTTACCCTACTCCTTGCCGTCCCACTTCCCCTCCCCTTCCTATCATCCTCTCACTCTCATCTACCCTACTCACTTCCATCGGTACCCTTAACTCTTCCCCTTTGAATTACCTGCTGAAATTCTGTGTCCTTCCCTCCCCCTTGCTCAGCTGTGACTCATCTCATATTAACTCTCCAAACCACTCCCCCCAGACTCTCACTTATTCCCTCCAAGGTTGGGGCAAGGCTTCAAAGGTCTTATCACCGTACCTTCAACCTGTTTCTCTCCTTCCCAACTTGCTACCCTATCTGTTTCCCTCAAGGCAGCTTTGTCTGGTTACAAAATTCAACTTACTTGATTTTTAAAAAAACAACACACGTTCTGAAGCTGTTGAACACATACTAGTGAGGGTAGAAATAGGAAGGCTAGTCAGATAAATACGTGGCTGGGACATTGGTGTAGGAGGGAGGGCTTTAGTTTCCTGAACAATTGGGACCACTTCTGGGGTAGGTGGGACCTGTACAAGTCGGACAGGTTACACCTCAACAGAGACGGAACCAATGTTCTCGCGGGTGGTTTTGATAGTGCGGTTGGGAGCTTGGCAGTGGGATGGGAATCCAGGAGAGGGCTCTGAGCTAGTTAGAGTGGGTGAGAGCTCAGATGAACAGAACTCCAAGAAAGAATGCAAAAGGCAGGAGGCAACAGAGCAGAGTAGCACTGGGGTAAGTGTAAACCACAAGGTGATAGGAAGGGACAATATGTATGAATATAAAGGGGCTGCAGAAGGGGTCAAAACTAAAAATCATTGTTTAAAAACTAGTATTAAAACACTTTACCTAAACGCACGCAACATTGGGAAGGGACAATCACTATCACTAGGGAGGTAGTGCTGGACAGGCTAATGGGACTCAAGGTGGACAAGTCCCCTGGTCCTGATGAAATGCATCCCAGGGTATTAAAAGAGATGGCGGAAGTTATAGCAGATGCATTCGTTATAATCTACCAAAATTCTCTGGACTCTGGGGAGGTACCATCGGATTGGAAAGCAACTAATGTAATGCCTCTGTTTAAAAAAGGGGGCAGACTAAAGGCAGGTAACTATAGGCCGGTTAGTTTAACATCTGTAGTGGGGAAAATGCTTGAAGCTATCATTAAGGAAGAAATAGCGGGACATCTAGATAGGAATAGTGCAATCAAGCAGACGCAACATGGATTCATGAAGGGGAAATCATGTTTAACTAATTTACTGGAATTCTTTGAGGATATAACGAACATGGTAGATAGAGGTGTACCGATGGATGTGGTGTATTTGGATTTCCAAAAGGCATTCGATAAGGTGCCACACAAAAGGTTACTGCAGAAGATAAAGGTACGCGGAGTCAGAGGAAATGTATTAGCATGGAGAGAGAATTGGCTAACTGACAGAAAGCAGAGAGTCGGGATAAATGGGTCCTTTTCAGGTTGGAAATCGGTGGTTAGTGGTGTGCCACAGGGATCGATGCAAGGACCACAACTGTTTACAATATACATAGATGACCTGGAAGAGGGGACAGAGTGTAGTGTAACAAAATTTGCAGATGACACAAAGATTAGTGGGAAAGCGGGTTGTGTAGAGGACACAGAGAGGCTGCAAAGAGATTACGATAGATTAAGAGAATGAGCTAAGGTTTAGCAGATGGAATACAATGTCGGAAAATGTGAGGTCATCCACCTTGGAAAAAAAACCAGTAAAAGGGAATATTATTTGAATGGGGAGAAATTACAACATGCTGCAGTGCAGAGGGATCTGTGGATCCTTGTGCGTGAAACTCTTTTGAGTTTACCTGAAAATAACCATAAACATTAAACCGTGCCACCCGCCTGGGTGACACAGCACGTGAAACTCTTTTTGGAGTTCACCTGCAAAAACATAAAACATTAAACGGTGCCACCCGACCTGGGTGACACTCCAGACATTTACAAGGCCCTTTTTTTTTCCCCCCTTTTTTTTCTTGTGTTTTTCTTTTTTTGTTTTTTTTTTTGGGCACTAAAATCACAATTTTCCCCAGTGCCCCCTATAAAAGGGAAGGGGGACACTAAAAGCACCGGCAATTAAAACAAATTAAACTTAAAAACGTAAAATCAAATTAAAATTTGGTTGCCGGGCGTGATGATGCACTCCAGTCCCTCCGGTGCCCACCTCTCGCGGAAGGCCGCGAGCGTACCGGTGGACACTGCGTGCTCCATCTCCAAGGACACCCTGGACCGGATGTAAGAGCGGAAGAGAGGCAGGCAGTCAGGTTGAACGACCCCCTCGACCGCCCGCTGCCTGGACCGACTGATGGCACCCTTGGCCGTGCCCAGGAGCAGTCCTACGAGGAGGCCTTCGGACCTACCCGCTCCCCTCCGCACAGGGTGCCCAAAGATCAGGAGAGTGGGACTGAAGTGCAGCCAGAATTTCAGGAGCAGCCCCTTCAAATAATAAAACAGGGGCTGCAACCTTGTGCATTCCATAAAAACATGGAACACGGACTCTTCCAGACCGCAGAAATTGCAGGCGGCCTGGGAGTCCGTGAACCGGCTTAAAAATTTGTTGCACGGCACTGCTCCGTGCACCACCCTCCAGGCCAAGTCCCCGATGAATAGTGGGAGGACCCCTGCGTAGAGTGCCCTCCATCGGGGACCCCCGCCTCCTCCGGACGGCAAGATGGTACGCCATGGCGTGTCCGGACGGCCGGCGAGGATGGCAAAGTTGAGGGTGTGCAGGAGCAGCCCGTACAGGAAACCCCTCCGCGCGGAACTGAAAGGCACGGAGGGGATTTCCCCGAGGCGGCTCAAGTTGTGAGGCGCCGGCCCCCGAGGGAGGTTCCGGGGTTTGGCGCCGATGAGGAATTCCGTCCGGACGGGGGTCAGTTCGGACGGGATCTCCCCACGTGCTTGAGCCTCCTCGATGCACCTAACGGAGTCAGGGCCCAGAGCTGTTTTTAGCGACTCGATGGCATCGGCCGCGTGGCGGACGTTGGCAGAATTCAGGTGCTGCGCCAGCGTGTCTGCCGCCATCCAGCCCGCTCCTCCGCCATCGAGCAGGTCCCTGACCCTGGTCACCTCACCAGCCACAGCCCTCTCTTCCGACCGCCACATAAAACCTCGGCCGTGGAGGTACGGATTCCCGAGCAGCGGTTCCTGCAGGACGGCCGCCACTCCAGCCGGCGGAGAGCTGCGCTTGGTGGAGACTTTGTTCCAGACCCTGATGAGTTCCCTGTAAAAGACAGGCAGCTCCCGGAGGGCGGTCCTGGCACCCCCCAAGTTCACAAACAGGAGCTGCGTGTCATAATTGAGGTCGCGCTGCTGGCGGAAAAAATACCTCGCCAGAGCACACCACCTAGGAGGGGGCTCGACGTAAAGGTATCTCTGCAGGGTCTGAAGACGGAAAGTCGCGAGCTGGGCGCTGACGCACACCAACGACTGACCGCCCTCCTCAAGCGGGAGACTCAAGACCGCGGCAGAGACCCAGTGCTTCCTGTTGTTCCAGAAGAAGTCCACCAGCTTCTTCTGTATCTTGGCGACAAACGCAGGGGGAGGGGTCAAAGTGACCAGCCGGTACCACAGCATTGCGGCCACCAGCTGGTTTATGACTTGCGCTCGACCCCTGTAGGACAGCACTCGGAGCAGTCCTGTCCAGCGCCCTAGGCGAGCGGCGACCTTGGCCTCCAGCTCCTGCCAGTTCGCCGGCCAGGCTCCCTCGTCGGGGCTAAGGTAGACTCCCAGATAGAGGAGATGGGTCGTGCTCCAGGCAAAAGGCCTGAGCTCCTCCGGCAGGGAGTCCACCCGCCACTGACCCACCAGGAGTCCGGAACATTTCTCCCAGTTGATCCTGGCGGAGGACGCGGCCGAGTAAATCTCCTGGCACTCACGCATCCTCCGCAGGTCAGCGGGATCCTCTACCGCGAGGAGCACGTCATCGGCGTAAGCCGAGAGGACGACCTCCACGCCCGGCCCTTGCAGAGCCAGTCCCGTCAACCTCGTCCGCAAGAGGCGCAGGAAAGGCTCCACGCAAACGGCGTATAACTGGCCGGACATGGGGCATCCCTGGCGCACCCCTCTCCTAAAGCGAAGGGGCGCCGTCAAGGACCCGTTAACCTTAATCAGACACTCCGCGGCGGCGTACAAAAGTCGGATCCGGGCGACGAAATGCGTCCCGAACCCGAAAGCGCGCAGAGTTCCGAGCAGATAGTCGTGATCCACCCTGTCGAACGCCTTCTCTTGGTCGAGGGATAGGAAGGCGACCGACAGACCAGCCTCCTGGGAACAATGGATGAGGTCCCGGACCAGATGGATGTTATCGTGGATTGTCCGGCCCGGGACCGTGTAGGACTGGTCGGGGTGGATCATGTGGTCCAGCACGGCACCAAGGCGAGCAGACATCGCCCTGGCGAAGATTTTGTAGTCCGTGCTGAGGAGGGAGACCGGGCGCCAGTTCTTAAGGAGGCGGAGATCGCCCTTCTTAGGCAGCAGGACGATGACTGCCCTGCGCCAAGAGAGGGGCATCTCTCCGGTCGCCAGACTTTCCCCCAGGACCCGCGCGTAGTCGCTCCCCAGGACGTCCCAGAACGCCCTGTGGAACTCCACGGTCAGCCCGTCCAGCCCCGGGGATTTTCCCCTCGAGAGCCGGGCGAGGGCACCGGTCAGCTCCGCCAGGCTTAGCGGAGCTTCCAGATTTTCGGCGCCCTCCGGGCTGACCTTCGGCAGGTCCTCCCACAAAACTCTACGCGCTTCCTCGCTGGACGGATCCACAGCACGTGAATCCCAAAAAAAGTTAGTTTGCAGGTGCAGCAGGTAATTAGGAAGGCGAATGGAATGTTGGCCTTCATTGCGAGAGGGATGGAGTACAAAAGCAGGGTGGTCCTGCTGCAACTGTACAGGGTATTGGTGAGGCCGCACCTGGAGTACTGCGTGCAGCTTTGGTCACCTTACTTAAGGAAGGATATACTAGTTTTGGAGGGGGTGCGGAATCACTCTGCTGATTCCGGAGATGAGGGGGTTACCTTATGATGATAGATTGAGTAGACTGGGTCTTTACTCGTTGGAGTTCAGAAGGATGAGGGGTGATCTTATAGAAACATTTAAAATAATGAAAGGGATAGACAAGATAGAGGCAGAGAGGTTGTTTCCACTGGTCGGGGAGACTAGAACTCGAGGGCACAACCTCAAAATTGGGGGAGCCAATTTAAAACCGAGTTGAGAAGGAATTTCTTCTCCCAGAGGGTTGTGAATCTGTGGAATTCTCTGCCCAGGGAAGCAGTTGAGGCTAGCTCATTGAATGTATTCAAGTCACAGATAGATAGATTTTTAACCAATAAGGGAATTAAGGGTTATGGGGAGCGGTCGGGTAAGTGGAGCTGAGTCCACGGCCAGATCAGCCATGATCTTTTTGAATGGCGGAGCAGGCTCGAGGGGCTAGATGACCTACTCCTGTTCCTAATTCTTATTTTCTTATGTTCTTACTAAACAAAAACTGATGTGTAATTAGTTTTAGTTTTTACTCCTATGAAGCACCTTGAGACGTTTTGCTACGTTAAAGGCGCTATATAAATACACGTCATTATTGTTCTTCTCTCTCTTTCACATATACAGACACAGAATAAAAAAATCACTCCAAACTTGACCTAACTAAAACTTTTGAAATTTATCTTCTCGTTTTTCTTCGAATAAGTTTGTAAAGCAACTGAGTAGAAGTTGGATAAAATTATTCCAACAGTTCAGCACACTAAACGAACAAATGACTTGCATTTATATAGCGCCTTTCACGACCACCAGACGTCTCAAAGTGCCTTTACAGCCAATTAAGTACTTTTGGAGATTAGTCACCGTTGTAATGTGGGCATCGCGGCAGCCAATTTGCGCACTGCAACCTCCCTAAAACAGCAATGTGATAATGACCAGATAATCTGTTTTTTTAATGTTGATTGACGGAGAAATGTTGGCCAGGCCATGGGGATAACTCTCCTGCTCTTCTTCAAAATAGTGCCATGGGATCTTTTACGTCCACCTGAGAGAGCTTGGTTTAACATCTCATCTGAAAGACGGCACCTCCGACAGTGCAGCACTCCCTCGGCACTGCACTGGAGTGTCAGCCTGGATTATGGACTCAAGTCCCTGGAGTGGGTTGTGAGAGTTAACAGAAATAGCAAAATAGAGAGACAAAAAGAAAAAAGAAGGGAGTGGAAAAGAGAGAATGTGACAGACAGAAGAGAGAGGAGCAATACTGGTGGAGAGACGAGGACTGAGAGTGAGGCAGAAAGAGGAATCAAGTAACAAGATAAAGACAGAAACAGACAGTGAGGAGAGAGAAATGAGAGGTAAAGAGGGCAGAGAGAGATAGAGCAAAGGTGAATGAGAGAGAAAACAAGGTGGAGAGACATAGAGCCAATGAGAGAGAAAGAAAAGAGGCAGAGATGAGAGTGAGGCAGAGAGAGAGAGACAAAATGCAGCAGATAGTGAGAAAGAAAAAAACGAGATAGAGGAAGCACGGGTTAGATCAAGAGTAAACATTCCTCCACACTGTCCCATCAAATGGTCTGTGGGTCTAAGTAACAGAAAAACATAAGAATTAGAACTAGGCCATACAGCCCCTCAAGCTTCCTCCGTCATTCAGTAAGATTGTGGCTGATCTGCGACCAGCTCTACTTTCCCATCCGATCCCCATATTTCTGATGCAATGAATGCCTATTTCCAATCTGCCTGAAGAAACTCATTCAAGTGAGATATCTTGAACTCAACGGGCAGAGTGCTGACACTCTGGGGCACCTGTCTTATCTCAGTTCTTAATATATAGGCCCCAAGTTTCCACACGCTACAAAACGGGCGCCCCTCCGAGCTGGGCGCCCGTTTTTCGCACCGAAAACGACGGCGGAAAAAAAATGCGTGATTCTGGAGCGCCCTGCAGCTCCATGTCTGCTTGGCGCGGCGCCCAGGGGGGCGGAGCCTACCACTCGCACCGATTTTGTAAGTGGGAGGGGGCGGGTACCATTTAAATTAGTTTTTTTCCTGCCAGCAACCCTGCGCGTGCGCGTTGGAGCGTTCGCACATGCGCAGTGTGAAGGAAACATTGGCACTCGGCCATTTTTGTAGTTCTTTGTAGCTGTTTAATTTTTGAACATTTTTTAATAAAAGCAGCACATCAGCACTGAGGCTTCTTGCAGCAGTGAGAAGGTGCAGGAAGCCTCAGAAAGTTGAGGCAGCCGTTTCCCGACGGCCTCCCCCCCCTGCCGTCGGGAATGGCTACTGAACTTGTGAGGCTTCCTGCAGCCTTCTCACTGTCTCCTTCCCTCCCCCCCCGCCGTCTGGAATGGCTTCCTCCCCCTCCCCGCTGCGTTCGGTCGGTCGGTCGGACCCGCACTCCCTCCCCGCCCCCCCGCCCGCCGTCGGGAACGGCCTCCTCCTCCCCCCCTGCCGTCGGGAACGAATGGCTGCCTCGTTTTGTGAGGCTTCCTGCAGCATTCTCCCTGGCTGAAGCACTTTCACACAGGTAGGAAGATGGTTTATTTAATCTTTTCTTTGCTTATAAATGTTTATTCAGGTTGGATTTATTTGTATAATATTTGTATAAGTATAAATAAGGATTTATTACAGAATTTAATGACTTCCCTTCCCCCCCCCCCACCTCGTTCTGGACACCTAATTTGTAACCTGCGCCTGATTTTTTAATGTGTAGAACAGGTTTTTTCAGTTCTACAAAAATCTTCACTTGCTCCATTCTAAGTTAGTTTGGAGTACGTTTTCACTGTGGAAACTTTGAAATCAGGCGTCAGTGGCCGGACACGCCCCCTTTTGAAGAAAAAATTCTGTTCCAAAGTGAAACTGTTCTAACTGACTAGAACTGCAGAAAAAAAAATGTGGAGAATTGCGATTTCTAAGATAATCCGTTCTCCACCAGTTGCTCCTAAAAATCAGGCGCAAATCATGTGGAAACTTGGGGCCATTAATCGGCACTTGCAGAGATTCCCTTCAGGGGTTTCCTATTTCCATTTCCTGAGAATCCAGAATCTTCTCCCAGCTTCATTCCACCTCCGAACATCTTGTCCTCGGATCTTTTCTAAATGATACGGTCATCCTGGGAAATCGGGTACACTACACTTAGACATCAGCTTTCAGCAAAAAGATAAAGACCAAACCAGGCTTTTGGAAGAGGCGGAGATCTTCAAGTTAAACTTTAATGAATTCAGCCAAAGGTCAATTCAGTTTGTTAATTTAATTATGTTATTAGGAAAAATATTTTTTATTTGTTTTTATTTTGTCTAAAACATTATTTTGAACATTAGAAATTTTCGTTACTGAGTAAAAATGCAGACATTTTTTTCCAGAAAGCATTTTGAGTGATTTGTGGGAAAAACATAATATAGCATCATCTGGTTTGTGACAGGTAATCATCACAGGTCAGTCGTATAATTTTGATATTGGACTTCCTATTAGAGCACCACCTAGTGGCATGGCATGTAATAGTTACAAGTAAGTGTTACAACTTTGCAGATCCGACAGGAATGTTTATAAAGCAGTTTTCAGTGGACCTTGTAACTTATGGAAGATTTTTGATAAGGTATATAGACAGTCAATGAGCTCAATTTTCCCGAATTATCTGCGCCGTTTTTTTGACGTGCAGTTTTTTTTAGAGTAAATAAAAATCTCCACCAGTTTCCCCAAGTTTCTGTACCAGTGTATTTCACTTAGATATGATTTTTTAGGTTACGATTTTTTTGTGTCATAGTGGGCGTAACCTGATGTCTGCGCCAGTTTTTCAGATTTAAGCACGTTTGGCCAACTTACATTTTTCCGAGGACGGCATATGTGACCACTCCCAAAAACCTTCTGGGCACTTAAGAAATATCAGCGCACATTACAAAATTGGCACAGAAAGACGCCATTGTTTTTAGCCAAAGTTTTGGAGGGAGTGAAGAAGGCAGAGAATATGCATCATAAATCTTAATTTTTTTCAAAGTCAAAAGAGAGAAATTGGAAGTCTAATGCAATTCTTGAACATTTGATTTTTTTCAAAGTACCATCCCACGCTCCCTCGCCCGGACTTGGGGCTCATATTCAAAAGAAGCCAGGGGCGTGGGTGGGGTGGAAGCCGAGAGCCCCTGTATTCGGGCGAGGGAGTGATTCTGCCGACCGATGTTCCGGCCCTCGAGCCTGGTGAGGAGGCGTTCGGTGGTGGGGTGGTACTTTGAAAAAAATCAAAAATTCAAGAATTGCATTACACTTTGTTGCCCCAAATGTCTTAATTGAATGCCTAGCTTCCCGTTCTAAGCAAGCCTATTGCACATGCGCAGACCGCAATGGGCTTGCTTAGAATGCTCCATACTCGGGTGGAGAGAGAGAGGAAAGAAGAGATGTGAATGCTTTATCCTGCTGTTTTGAGATTGTTACAAAGCTACAATTTAATTATGGGGGCAATATTGACAATGCCATACCTCGTGCAGGCCTTCTGCATGATGGTGCTGCAGAGGAGAAGATTGATTAGGCAGCATCGCCTGAGGAACCTCAGAGCATGTAGGGTGATGAGCAGGAGGCCTTACCCACGTTGGGTATATTGAGACAGGCGTTCATACCTGCACCTGAGTGAGGCAGACTGTGTGAGAAGCCCGCATTTCCACAAAGAAGTTGTAACCGAGATCTGTGAGTTAATAAAAGCAGACCTGTACCCTGGAAGCATCAGGAGGACTGCATTGTCAGTTGAAGTGAAGGTTGCAGCTGCACTTTCATTTTATGCATCTGGATCATTCCAGGCCACAACAGGGAATGCGTGCACTATTTCTCAACATGCAACACATATCTGCATTTGGCAGGTGAATGCTGCACTATATGCCTGGAGGAATGACTACATAAAGTTCCCCATGACCACCCAGGCAATGCGTGACAGGACTGTGGGTTTCTCCAGGATTGCTGGCTTCCCCAAGGTACAGGACTGCATTGATTGTACCTTTGAAGTACCTTTGGAGGATTCCGAGATGTACAGGAACAGAAAAGGCTTCCACTCCATGAACATACAGCTCATCTGTGATGACACGCATCGCATCATGGCAGTTGATGCGAGATATCCTGGGAGCACCCATGACGCTTTCACCCTACGCAAGAGCGCTACATCTGCTATGTTTCAGCAACAGCCAGAAGGGCAGAGCTGACTGCTGGGGGACAAAGGGCATGGCCTCCGCAACTGGCTCATAACACCCCTACGCGTAACCCGGACGGAAGCTGAGCAGGAGTACAACATGTCTCACATTGCGACGCGCAACACAATAGAGAGGACCATTGGCATCTTTAAGCAGTATTTCCGATGCCTGGACCATTCCGGAGGTTATTTGCAATACTCCCCTGAGATTGTCAGTCAGTTCACTGTTGTCTCTGCATGCTGCACAATTTAGCCATCATGAGGCAGCAGCAGCTGGTAGTAGAAGACCCACCTGAGGTGAGAGTGGCTGATAATGAGGAGGAAGCCATGCAGATGATGTGGAGGAGGACGAGGGAGCCATGCAACTACCTGAACCCGGAGCACGACGGCGGAGGAGGGCAGGCCGTCGTGCCCCTTTAACGATTGCTCGAATCTTGCGCCAGTAGCTCATCCGTGAATACTTTGCTGCCTGAGGGCTCAGCAGCAACTATTCCACATGGACCATGTTTACTGTTTGGATCTGTTCCGTAATGTTGTGTTGTGTTAATGGAACAAATAATGTAAATGATTCTTCTTTAGTTCAAACAGGTGTGTTAATAATGAAACAAATAATGTAAATGATTCTTCTTTAGTTCAAACAGGTGTGTTAATAATGAAACAAATAATGTAAATGATTCTTCTTTAGTTCAAACAGGTGTGTTAATAATGAAACAAATAATGAAAATGATTCAGTTATAATTTAAAATATATTTTATTCAAAATGTTAACACTTGTTTATACTTAACTTAACTTTAATAAAAATATTCTTGTATCAAACTTTAAACTATTCCGTTAAGATCACTTAAACTTTAAGATCACTTCCAAACTTTAAGATCACTTATGAACCTTAAGATCACTTATAAACTTTTAAACTAGTAAATTTACATCATTCACAAAAAAACTTTTAATTTGAGAACAGTTACAACAGTAACAACAATAATAATAACAACAACACCAGCAGCAACAAAAAAAACCTGCATCTATCTCTCCTCCGTCTTATTCTAAGACCGCCCGCTGCGCTTGGTCTTGTTGACTCCACCCCTGCCCACTGGCAGTGGTGCAGTGTTTCTCAGGTTGGTACCAAGCTTATTCTTTCGAGCATCTCGGTAATGCACACTTCTTGTTAGATGTCGTGGGCAGGTGGTAATGTGGAAGGCCCGGCTTGGGCCTCTTCAGCGGTTGGTCTGGGGATTGGAGTGGGAGTGGCAGTTGATTCCGTCAATGGCCGTGGGGTCTGGGCGTGTTCCCTTATTGCAGCAACTAATTCCGACATTCCCTCCCTCGTGCTCCACCAGCATCTCAACTACCTTCGACATTACCTCCCTCATGTGCTCCGACAGTGTATCAGCTACCTGCGACATTCCCTCCGTAATGTTCACCGACAGTGTATCAGCTACCTGCGACATTCCGTCCCTCATGTTCACCGTTGTATATCAGCTACCTGTGATATTCCATCCCTAATGTGCCCGGGCAGTGTTCCCATTTCTCACGAGAGTGTTGTTACTTCTCCCAACAGTCCCGTTACCTCATGACACTAAGTTGGGTGGCAGTGTGAGCTGCGAGGAGGATGCTGTGAGGCTGCAGAGCGACTTGGATAGGTTAGGTGAGTGGGCAAATGCATGGCAGATGAAGTATAATGTGGATAAATGTGAGGTTATCCACTTTGGTGGTAAAAACAGAGAGACAGACTATTATCTGAATGGTGACAGATTAGGAAAAGGGGAGGTGCAAAGAGACCTGGGTGTCATGGTACATCAGTCATTGAAGGTTGGCATGCAGGTGCAGCAGGCGGTTAAGAAAGCAAATGGCATGTTGGCCTTCATAGCAAGGGGATTTGAGTACAGGGGCAGGGAGGTGTTGCTACAGTTGTACAGGGCATTGGTGAGGCCACACCTGGAGTATTGTGTACAGTTTTGGTCTCCTAACCTGAGGAAGGACATTCTTGCTATTGAGGGAGTGCAGCGAAGGTTCACCAGACTGATTCCCGGGATGGCGGGACTGACCTATCAAGAAAGACTGGATCAACTGGGCTTGTATTCACTGGAGTTCAGAAGAATGAGAGGGGACCTCATAGAAACATATAAAATTCTGACGGGGTTAGACAGGTTAGATGCAGGAAGAATGTTCCCAATGTTGGGGAAGTCCAGAACCAGGGGTCACAGTGTAAGGATAAGGGGTAAGCCATTTAGGACCGAGATGCGGAGGAACTTCTTCACCCAGAGAGTGGTGAACCTGTGGAATTCTCTACCACAGAAAGTTGTTGAGGCCAATTCACTAAATATATTCAAAAAGGAGTTGGATGAAGTCCTTACTACTAGGGGGATCAAGGGGTATGGCGAGAAAGCAGGAATGGGGTACTGAAGTTTCATGTTCAGCCATGAACTCATTGAATGGCGGTGCAGGCTAGAAGGGCCGAATGGCCTACTCCTGCACCTATTTTCTATGTTTCTATGTTTCTATTACCCACCCCACTGATGGTGTTCAGGAGTGATTGCTTAAGGTCAATGCTCTCCTTACTCATTGCCATCATCTGGACCACGACTGTTACATCCTGCATCTCAGGAGAGTGCTGTCAAGCTCTCCTACCCATCCTCACCCTGGGTGTGGCTCGCTGCACCCCACTGGGACCCGCAGCCTCGGATGGTGGGGCCCTGGTTGAGGCTCGCTGCACCCCACTGGGACTCTCAGCCTTGGACAATGTGAAACCATGAAATGTCCCAACACTTGCATCACTCAGGAAAGGGTCTGGCACCGTGTCACCTTTTCTCAGGTTGGGTCGCAGACCTATTGCCAAGACACAGTAGATAGAGGCCACATAATAATCTGTCCCCCATGATCTTCGGCCCAGTCTCTCCTCTCACTTTCTCTGCTCTAATGAGTACAACCCAGCTTCTCCAGTCTTTCCAAATAACTGAAGTCCCTCCTCTCTGGTACCATTCCAGTAAATCTCTTCTGCACCCTCTCTATGGCCTTCACATCCTTTCTAAGGTGTGGTGCCCAAAATTGAACACAATATTCCAGCTGATGCCTAACCAGTGTTTTATAACTTGCTTGGTTGTGTACTCTATGCCTCTATTAATAAAGCCAAGGATCAAGTATGCTTTTTTAACGACCTTCTCAACTTGTCCCACCACCTTCAAAGGTTTGTGTTCATACACCCCCAAGTCTCCCTGTTCCTGCACCCTCTTCAAAGTCATGCCATTTAGTTCATATTGCCTCTCCTCATTCATCTGGCCAAAATGAATCACTTCACACTTCTTTGCGTTAAATTTCATCTGCCATGTATCTGCCCATTTTACCAGTCTGTCTATGCCCTCCTGTAGTCTGTTACTATCCTCCTCATTTTCACATTTCGTATAATCTGCAAACTTTGAAATTATGCACTGTATACCCAAGTCCAGGTCATTAATATATATCAAAAAGAGCAGTGGTCTAAATACTAACCCCTGCGGGACACCACTGTATACTTCACTCAGGTCTGAAAAACAAACATACATTTATGTACACTCACTCCAAATCCATCTTAGACTGCTTTGCATTTTCCCCCTGTCTGATCCCTCCTAGTTCTGAACTTTTCTTTACTATAGTGCTATTTGCCTCTCCCAGTCGTCTGTGCATCTTGTTTCTCCTCTCTACTGTTTCATCCTGGTGACCACCCCCCTGGCAAATTAGTTTAAACCCTCCCCACAGTACTAGTTAATATTCCTGCGAGGAACGGTACTGTGGTGGTTTTGTGACTGGAATGGTAATCCAGAGGCCAGGACGAATAATCTGGAGACATGAGTTCAAATCCCACCACGGCAGCTGGGGAATTTAAATTCAGTTAATTAAATACATCTGGAATATAAAACAAAAAGCTAGAATCTGTAATGGTGACTGGTGACCATGAAACTACCGAGTGTTGTCAAAACCCATCTGGTTCACTAATGTCCTTTAGGGAAGTAAATCTGCCATCCTTACCTGGTCTGGCAGACACGTGACTGCAGACCCACAGCAGTGTGATTGACTCTTAATTGCCCTCTGAAATGGCTTTACAAGCCACTAGTTGTATCAAACCGCTGCGACAAAATCACTGTGGGAGTACCTTCGCCACACGGTCTGTAGCGGTTCAAGAAGGCAGCTCACAACCACCTTCTCGGGCAATTGGGGATGGACAATAAATGTCGGCCTTTCCAGCGACACCCACATCCCATGAATGAATAAAGAAAATATTGGCTTCAGCTCTGTTGAGATGTAACCCGCCCACCTTGAACATGTCTCTCCTGCCCCAGAACTGATCCCAACGCCACAGGAATCCGTACTCCTGCACCATTTCTCTAACGACGCATTAATCTGTATTATCCTACTATTCCAATCCTCACGAACATGTGACACTGGGAGTAATCCAGTAATTACTACTTTTGAGGTCCTGCTTTTTAACTTCCTCCCTAGCTCCTGAAACTCTGATCCTTTCCCTTCATATGTTATTGGTTCATGCATGGACCATGACTTCTGGCTGTTCCCCTTCTTCCCTCAAAATGTTCTGCACCCTCTCAGTGATGTCCTTTACCCTGGCACAACGGTGTTAGAAATAACCCCTTTACGGTTATCTGTGGTCACTTTAAATGATCAGGTTCCAGTGCAAACCAATATAGAAACATAGAAACATAGAAAATAGGTGCAGGAGCAGGCCATTCAGCCCTTCTAGCTTGCACCGCCATTCAATGAGTTCATGGCTGAACATGAAACTTCAGTACCACCTTCCTGTTTTCTCGCCATACCCCTTGATCCCCCGAGTAGTAAGGACTTCATCTAACTCCCTTTTGAATATATTTAGTGAATTGGCCTCAACAACTTTCTGTGGCAGAGAATTCCACAGGTTCACCACTCTCTGGGTGAAGAAATGTCTCCTCATCTCGGTCTTAAATGGCTTACCCCTTCTCCTAAGACTGTGACCCCTGGTTCTGGACTTCCCCAACATTGGGAACATTCTTCCTGCATCTAACCTGTCTAAACCCGTCAGAATTTTAAACATTTCTATGAGGTCCCCTCTCATTCTTTTGAACTCCAGTGAATACAAGCCTGGTTGATCCAGTTTTTCTTGATAGATCAGTCCCACCATCCCGGGAATCAGTCTGGTGAATCTTCGCTGCACTCCCTCAATAGCAAGAATGTCCTTCCTCAAGTTAGGAGACCAAAACTGTACACAATACTCCAGGTGTGGCCTCACCAAGGCCCTGTACAACTGTAGCAACACCTCCCTGCCCCTGTACTCAAATCCCCTCGCTATGAAGGCCAACATGCCATTTGCTTTCTTAACCGCCTGCTGTACCTGCATGCCAACCTTCAATGACTGATGTACCATGACACCCAGGTCTCGTTGCACCTTCCCTTTTCCTAATCTGTCACCATTCAGATAATAGTCTGTCCCTCTGTTTTTACCACCAAAGTGGATAACCTCACATTTATCCACATTATACTTCATCTGCCATTCATTTGCCCACTCACCTAACCTATCCAAATCACTCTGCAGCCTCATAGCATCCTCCTCGCAGCTCACACTGCCACCCAACTTAGTGTCATCCGCAAATTTGGAGATACTACATTTAATCCCCTTGTCTAAATCATTAATGTACAATGTAAACAGCTAGGGCCCCAGCACAGAACCTTGCGGTACCCCACTAGTCACTGCCTGCCATTCTGAAAAGTCCCCATTGACTCCTACTTTTTGCTTCCTGTCTGACAACCAGTTCTCAATCCACGTCAGCACACTACCCCCAATCCCATGTGGTTTAACTTTGCACATTAATCTCTTGTGTGGGACCTTGTCGAAAGCCTTCTGAAAGTCCAAATATACCACATCAACTGGTTCTCCTTTGTCCACTTTACTGGAAACATCCTCAAAAAATTCCAGAAGATTTGTCAAGCATGATTTCCCTTTCACAAATCCATGCTGACTTGGACCTATCATGTCACCATTTTCCAAATGCGCTACTATGACATCCTTAATAATTGATTCCATCATTTTACCCACTACTGAGGTCAGGGTGACCGGTCTATAATTCCCTGTTTTCTCTCTCCCTCCTTTTTTAAAAAGTGGGGTTACATTGGCTACCCTCCACTCGATAGGAACTGATCCAGAGTCAATGGAATGTTGGAAAATGACTGTCAATGCATCCGCTATTTCCAAGGCCACCTCCTTAAGTACTCTGGGATGCAGTCCATCAGGCCCTGGGGATTTATCGGCCTTCAATCCCATCAATTTCCCCAACACAATTTCCCGGCTAATAAGGATTTCCCTCAGTTCCTCCTCCTTACTAGACCCCCCGACCCCTTTTATAACCGGAAGGTTGTTCGTGTCCTCCTTCGTGAATACCGAACCAAAGTACTTGTTCAATTGGTCCGCCATTTCTTTGTTCCCCGTTGTGACTTCCCCTGATTCTGACTGCAGGGGACCTACGTTTGTCTTTACTAACCTTTTTCTCTTTACATACCTATAGAAACTTTTGCAATCCGCCTTAATGTTCCCTGCAAGCTTCTTCTCGTACTCCATTTTCCCTGCCCTAATCAAACCCTTTGTCCTCCTCTGCTGAGTTCTAAATTTCTCCCAGTCCCCGGGTTCGCTGCTATTTCTGGCCAATTTGTATGCCACTTCCTTGGCTTTAATACTATCCCTGATTTCCCTAGATAGCCACGGTTGAGCCACCTTCCCTTTTTTATTTTTACGCCAGACAGGAATGTACAATTGTTGTAATTCATCCATGCGGTCTCTAAATGTCTGCCATTGCCCATCCACAGTCAACCCCTTAAGTATCATTCGCCAATCTATCCTAGCCAATTCACACCTCATACCTTCAAAGTTACCCTTCTTTAAGTTCTGGACCATGGTCTCTGAATTAACTGTTTCATTCTCCATCCTAATGCAGAATTCCACCATATTATGGTCACTCTTCCCCAAGGGGCCTCGCACAATGAGATTGCTAATTAATCCTCTCTCATTACACAACACCCAGTCTAAGATGGCCTCCCCCCTAGTTGGTTCCTCGACATATTGGTCTAGAAAACCATCCCTTATGCACTCCAGGAAATCCTCCTCCACTGTATTGCTTCCAGTTTGGCTAGCCCAATCTATGTGCATATTAAAGTCACCCATTATAACTGCTGCACCTTTGTTGCATGCACCCCTAATTTCCTGTTTGATTCCCTCCCCAACATCACTACTACTGTTTGGAGGTCTGTACACAACTCCCACTAACGTTTTTTGCCCTTTGGTGTTCTGCAGCTCTACCCATATAGATTCCACATCATCCAAGCTAATGTCTTTCCTAACTCTTGCATTAATCTCCTCTTTAACCAGCAATGCTACCCCACCTCCTTTTCCTTTTATTTTATCCTTCCTGAATGTTGAATACCCCTGGATGTTGAGTTCCCAGCCCTGATCATCCTGGAGCCACGTCTCCGTAATCCCAATCACATCATATTTGTTAACATCTATTTGCACAGTTAATTCATCCACCTTATTGCGGATACTCCTTGCATTAAGACACAAAGCCTTCAGGCTTGTTTTTTTTAACACCCTTTGTCCTTTTAGAATTTTGCTGTACAGTGGCCGTTTTTGTTCTTTGCCTTGGGTTTCTCTGCCCTCCACTTTTCCTCATCTCCTTTCTGTCTTTTGCTTTTGTCTCCTTTTTGTTTTCCTCTGTCTCCCTGCATTGGTTCCCATCCCCCTGCCATATTAGTTTAACTCCTCCCCAACAGCACTGGCAAACACTCCCCCGAGGACATTGGTTCCGGTCCTGCCCAGGTGCAGACCGTCCGGTTGTCTTTTGCCTCCTTTTTGTCTCCCTCTGTCTCCCTGCATATGGTGAATATATTGTGTTTAATCAGAGTTTAAGGCAGAATATAACACATTAGTTATACAGCAAAACTATACGACCATGACAAGTAGATGATACTGATCCGATCTCACTGCAGTGAGCAGTGGCAGACATTTAAGAAGATCTTTCATAACTTGCAACAAAAATATATCCCAATGAGAAGGAAAGATTATAAGAGAAGGAATAATCATCCGTGGCTAACTAAGGAAATAAGGGAAAGTATCAAATTGAAAACAAGGGCCTACAATGTGGCCACGACTAGTGGGAGGCCAGAGGATTGGGAAACTTTTAAATGCCAGCAAACAACGACTAAAAAAAAATAACGAGAGGGAAGATAGATTATGAAAGTAAACCAACACGAAATATAAAAACAGGTAGCAAAAGTTTCGACAGCTACATAAAAAGGAAAAGAGTGGCTAAGGTCCCCTAGAGCACGAGACTGGGAAATTAATAATGGAGAACAGGGAAATGGCAGAGACGTTGAACAAATATTTTGTGTCGGTCTTCGGTAGAAGACACTAAAAACATCCGAATACTGGATAATCAAGGGGCTCTGGTACAATCACTATCAGTAAAGAAGTAGTACCCGGTAAAATCATGGGACTAAAGGCGACAAGTCCCCTGGACCTGATGGCTTGCATCCGAAGGTCTTAAAAGAAGTGGCACGCAGAGATAGTGGATACATTAGTTGTAATCTACCAAAATTCCCTAGATTCTGGGAAGGTCCCAGCAGATTTGAAAACCGCAAATGTAATGCCCCTATTTAAAAAAGGGCGCAGACAGAAAGCACAATAGACCAGTTAGCCTAACATCGGTCGTTGGGAAAATGCTGGAGTCCATTATTAAGGAAGCAGTAGCAGAACATTTGGAGAAGCATAATTCAATCACGTGAATTGGCTAGAATAGACTGGCGAATGATACTTAAAGGGTTGACGGTGGATAGGCAATGGCAAACATTTAAAGATCACATGGATCAACTTCAACAATTGTACATCCCGGTCTGGAGTAAAAATAAAACGGGGAAGGTCGCTCAACCATGGCTAACAAGGGAAATTAAGGATAGTGTTAAATCCAAGGAAGAGGCATATAAATTGGCCGGAAAAAGCAGCAAACCTGCGGACTGTGAGAAATTTTGATTCAGCAGAGGAGCTCAAATGATTTAATTAGGAGGGGGAAAATAGAGTATGAGAGGAAGTTTGCTACGAACATAAAAACTGACTGCAAAAGCTTCAATAGCTATGTGAAGAGAAAAAGATTAGTGAAGACAAACGTAGGTCCCTTGCAGAGAGAATCGGGTGAATTTATAATGGGGAACAAAGAAATGGCAGACCAATTGAACAAATACTTTGGTTCTGTCTTCAAGAAGAAATACACAAATAACCTTCCAGAAATACTAGGCGACATAGGATCTAGTGAGAAGGAGGAACTGAAGGAAATCCTTATTAGTCAGGAAATTGTGTTCGGGAAATTGATGGGATTGAAGGCCGATAAATCCCAAGGGACTGATCGTCTGCATCCCAGAGTACTTAAGGAAGTGGCCCTTGAAATAGTGGATGCATTGGTGATCATTTTCCAGCAATCCATCGACTCTGGATCAGTTCCTATGGACTGGAGGGTAGCTAATGTAACACCACTTTTTAAGAAAGGAGGGAGAGAGAAAATGGGGAATTATACACCGGTTAGCCTACATCAGTTGTGGGGAAAATATTGGAATCAATTATTAAAGATGAAATAGCAGCGCATTTGGAAAGCAGTGACAGGATTAGTCCAAGTCAGCATGGATTTATGAAAAGGAAATCATGCTTGACAAATCTTCTAGAATTTTTTGAGGATGTATCCAGTAGAGTGGAAAGGGAGAACCAGTGGATGTGGTGTATTTGGACTTTCAAAAGGCTTTTGACAAGGTCTCACACAACAGATTAGTGTGCAAAATTAAAGCACATGGTATTGGGGGTAATGTATTGACGTGGATAGAGAACTGGTTGGCAGACAGGAAGCAGAGAGTCGGGATAAACGGGTCCTTTTCAGAATGGCAGGCAGTAACTAATGGGGTGCCGCAGGGCTCAGTGCTGGGACCTCAGCTATTTACAATATATATCAATGATTTAGATGAAGGAATTGAGTGTAATATCTCCAAGTTTGCAGATGACACTAAGCTGGCTGGCAGTGTCAGCTGTGAGGAGGATGCTAAGAGGCTGCAGGGTGACTTGGACAGGTTAGGTGAATGGGAAAATGCATGGCAGATGCAGTATAATGTGGATAAATTTGAGGTTATCCACTTTGGGGGCAAAAACATGAAGATAGAATATTATCTGAATGGCGGCAGATTAGGAAAACGGGAGGTGCAGCGAGACCTGGGTGTCATGGTTCATCATTCCTTGAAAGTTGGCATGCAGGTACAGCAGGCGGTGAAGAAGGCAAATGGCATGTTGGCCTTCAAAGCTAGGGGATTTGAGTATACGAGCAGGGAGGTCTTACTGCAGTTGTACAGGGCCTTGGTGAGGCCTCACCTGGAATATTCAGTTTTGGTCACGTAATCTGAGGAAGGACGTTCTTGCTATTGAGGGAGTGCAGTGAAGGTTCACCAGACTGATTCCCAGGATGGCAGGATTGACATATGAGGAGAGACTGGATCGACTGGGCCTGTATTCACTGGAGTTTAGAAGGATGAGAGGGGATCTCATAGAAACATATAAAATTCTGATGGGACTGGACAGGTTTGATGCAGGAAGAATGTTCCCGATGTTGGGGAAATCCAGAACCAGGGGACACAGTCTAAGGATAAGGGGTAAGCCATTTAGGACTGAAATGAGGAGAAATATCTTCATTCAGAGAGTTGTTAACCTGTGGAATTCTCTACCGCAGAGAGTTGATGATGTCAGTTCGTTGGATATATTCAAGAGGGAGTTAGATATGGCCCTTATGGCTAAAGGGATCAAGGGGTATGGAGAGAAAGCAGGAAAGGTGTACTGAGGTGATGATCAGCCATGATATTATTCAATGGTGGTACAAGCTCGAAGGGCCGAATGGCCTACTCCTGCACCTATTTTCTATGTTTCTATGTTTCTATCAAGCAGAGCCAGCATGGTTTTATGAAAGGGAAATCAGGTTTGACAAATTTGCTGGAGTTCTTTTAGGATCTTCACAGTGGAAGACACAAAAACCACGCCAAAAGTTGCTGGTCATGGGAATGTGGGAAGGGAGGACCTTGAAACAATCACTATCACTAGTGGGGTAGTGCTGGACAGGCTAATGGATCTCAAGGTAGACTAGTCCCCTGGTCCTGATGAAATGCATCCCAGGGTATTAAAAGAGATGGCGGAAGTTATAGCAGATGCATTCGTTATAATCTACCAAAATTCTCTGGACTCTGGGGAGGTACCATCGGATTGGAAAGCAGCTAATGTAATGCCTCTGTTTAAAAAAGGGGGCAGACTAAAGGCAGGTAACTATAGGCCGGTTAGTTTAACATCTGTAGTGGGGAAAATGCTTGAAGCTATCATTAAGAAAGAAATAGCGAGACATCTAGATAGGAATGGTGCAATCAAGCAGACGCAACATGGATTCATGAAGCGGAAATCATGTTTAACTAATTTACTGGAATTCTTTGAGGATATAACGAGCATGGTGGATAGAGGTGTACTGATGGATGTGGTGTATTTGGATTTTCAAAAGGCATTCGATAAGGTGCTACGCAAAAGGTTAGTGCAGAAGATAAAGGTACACGGAGTCAGAGGAAATATATTAGCATGGATAGAGAATTGACTGGCTAACAGAAAGCAGAGAGTCGGGATAAATGGGTCCTTTTCAGGTTGGAAATCGGTGATTAGTGGTGTGCCACAGGGATCGGTGCTGGGACCACAACTGTTTACAATATACATAGATGACCTGGAGGAGGGGACAGAGTGTAGTGTAACAAAATTTGCAGATGACACAAAGATTAGTGGGAAAGCGGGTTGTGTAGAGGACACAGAGAGGCTGCGAAGAGATTTAGATAGGTTAAACGAATGGGCTAAGGTTTGGCAGAATGAATACATTGTCGGAAAATGTGATGTCATCCACCTTCGGAAAAAAAACAGTAAAAGGGAATATTATTTGAATGGGGAGAAATTACAACATGCTGCGGTGCAGAGGGACCTGGGGGTCCTTGTGCATGAATCCCAAAAAGTTAGTTTGCCCGTGCAGCAGGTAATGAGGAAGGCAAATGGAATGTTGGCCTTCATTGCGAGAGGGATGGAGTACAAAAGCAGGGAGGTCCTGCTGTAACTGTACAGGGTATTGGTAAGACCGCACCTGGAGTACTGCGTGCAGTTTTGGTCACCTTACTTAAGGAAGGATATATACTAGCTTTGAAGGGGGTACAGAGACGATTCACTAGGCTGATTCCGGAGATGAGGGGGCTACCTTATGATGATAGATTGAGTAGACTGGATCTTTACTCGTTGGAGTTCAGAAGGATGAGGGGTGATCTTATAGAAACATTTAAAATAATGAAAGGGATAGACAAGATAGAGGCAGAGAGGTTGTTTCCACTGGTCGGGGAGACTAGAACTAGGGGGCACAGCCTCAAAATACGGGGGAGCCAATTTAAAACCGAGTTGAGAAGGAATTTCTTCTCCCAGAGGGTTGTGAATCTGTGGAATTCTCTGCCCAGGGAAGCAGTTGAGGCTGGCTCATTGAATGTATTGAAATCACAGATAGATAGATTTTTAACTAATAAGGGAATTAAGGGTTATGGGGAGTGGGCGGGTAAGTGGAGCTGAGTCCACGGCCAGATCAGCCATGATCTTGTTGAGTGGCGGAGCAGGCTCGAGGGGCTAGATGGCCTACTCCTGTTCCTAATTTTTATGTTCTTATGTAATGAGCAGGCTGGATAAGGGGGAACCAGTGGATATGGTGTATTTGGATTTCCAGAAGGCATTCGATAAGGTGCCACATAAAAGGTGGACTACTGCACAAGATAAAAGTTCACGGGGTTGGGGATAATATTTTAGCATGGATTGAGGATTGGCTAACTAACAGAAAACAGAGAGTCGGGATAAATGGGTAATTTTCCGGTTGGCAAACAGTAAATAGTGTGGTGCTGCAGGGATCGGTGCTGGGATCTCAATTATTTACAATCTATATTAATGATTTGGATGAAGGGACCGAGTGTAATGTAGCCAAGTTTGCTGATGATACAAAGATGGGTGGGAAAGCAAATTGTGAGGAGGACACAAAAAATCTGCAAAGAACTGTAGACAGACTAACTGAATGGGCAAAAATTTGGCAGATGGAATATAATGTGGGAAAATGTGAGGTTATCCACTTTGGCAGAAAAATAGAAAAGCAAATGATAATTTAAATGGAGAAAAATTGCAACGTGCTGCAATACAGAGGGACTTGGTCCTTATGCATGAAACACAAAAAGTTAGCATGCAGGTACAGCAAGTAATCAGGAAGGCAAATGGAATGTTGGCCTTTATAGCAAGGGGGATAGAGTATAAAAGCAGAAAAGTCCTGCTACAACTATACAGGCTATTGGTGAGGCCACACCTCGAGTACTACGTACACTTTTGGTCTCCGTATTTAAGGAAGGATAAACTTGCATTGGAGGCTGTTCAGAGAAGGTTCACTAAGTTGATTCCAGAGATGAGGGGGTTGACTTTCGAAGATAGGTTGAGTAGCTTGGGCCTATACTCATTTGAGTTCAGAAGAACGAGAGGTGATCTTATCAAAACATATAAGATAATGAGAGGGCTCGGCAAGGTGGATGCAGAGAAAATACTTCCACTCATAGGGAAAACTAAAACTAGGGGACATGGAGCTAGAACCTCCACTTTTTTTGCATGCTTAATGCCCACTTAATGCCCATTTTACCGCTGAAATTACATATAACGCCCAGATATCGCCCATTTTGGCACAAAATAGAAACTGACGGGCATTTTTAGGAAACTTCTCGGCGAGCATTACTTTCCCCATGTGCTTAACGCCAGGAAAAAATACTATCGCCCGCCCACTTTTTTTGGGCGGAATCATCAGATTGGGCGAAATCAACGCCCATAATATCGGCCAGCGTTAATTTCCGCACTGATTTAATGCCGAGATTCAATAATACCGCCCTCCCACTTTTTTTGTCGTAAAGAGCATATTTACCGAAAATAGCGGCCATGAGATCGCCCAGTGTCAATTTCACCGCCTTGGACACATATCGGCCACAATATCGCTAGCCCAAAAAAACGCCCAGAAAAAAATGGAACGAACCGGAACAAATCACAGCGTTATGGACGCCATGTTCTACATCACATGTCGCGTCCTTTAAAAGGCTGATGTGCTTCAACCTCGGCAGAGTTCGGATTTACAGCGCAGGTCATTGGGGTTGATTTGAACATCTCTACAAACATCTTGACCATACTGTGACCGATTGGAATTGAATAGGTGCCTTTGTTGGGACATTCCTTGTTTGTGAGCAATTGGTGGAAAACAGACAGCTAAGGCAATGGGGACTGTCCTTTCTCACCCTCTCTTGGTGAACAATTACATGCAGCAGACTCAAGATCGCCGAAGGTACGCTCCACTGCATTATGTTCCAAATGTAAGACGTGACAAATTGATGAAGAGGACCAGATGTTGCACCCCCCGAAAGTACAAGGAGAAGCATTCTTACCTCGACTTACCCGATACCACCTGCCTTTGGAGACTGCGCTTCCACAAAGAGGTTATCACTGAGGTGTGCCAGCTGATAAGAGGAAATCTGCAGCCTGCCAGTACCATCAGGACTGCACTGTCCGTCAAGGTCAAAGTCAACGTGGCACAGTCGTTCTACACCTCGGGCTCTTTTCAGGCCACAGCTGGAGACATTTGCGGACTTTATCAGCATGCCACACATCGCTGCATTAGACAGGTCACTGAAGCTCTGTACGCACGCAGGAGGGACTTGATCAGCTTCCCTATGACCAGGGCTCTTGGATTCTCCAGAATTGCAAACTTTCCAACGTGCAGGGAGCAATAGACTGTATGCACATCGCGATGCGGGCACCACCTTTTCAGGATGCAGAGATTTTTAGGAACCACAAGGGATTCCACTCCCTGAATATCCAACTGGTTGTTGACCACCAGCAAATTATACTGGCAGTGAATGCTCAATTTCTGGGCAGCATCCATGAAGCTCACATCCTGCGAGACAGCACTGTATCTGACTTGTTTAACAATCAGCCACAAGGTCAATGCTGGATGCTTGGTGACAAAGGATATGGCATCGCCACCTGGCTGATGACCCTCCTGCATGACACCCACAT
Organism: Pristiophorus japonicus; assembly: GCF_044704955.1. Classification (NCBI taxonomy): domain Eukaryota; kingdom Metazoa; phylum Chordata; class Chondrichthyes; family Pristiophoridae; genus Pristiophorus; species Pristiophorus japonicus. The sequence goes on along the minus strand of NC_091979.1, from coordinate 124,585,951 downwards.
TGAAGCCGAGAGGCGATACAATGAGAGCCACAGAGCAACTCGCAATATCGTGGAGAAAACCATTGAAATGCCGAAGCAGTGCTTTAGATGCCTGGACCACTCAGAAGGCGAGCTCCAATACCACCCAGAGCAGGTAGTTCAATTCGTGGTGGTGTGCTCCATGCTAAGGACTAAGATCACTACAGTTCAAATACAATGCACTTACCTCGTGGAGTGATTATTAGAGTGCTTGCATATAACACAACTGCCGATGAGATTACGAATTTCCATGAGCAACATGTCAAACCTTAGCAACTTTCAACAATTCGCTGATGGGGAAGATTGGGATGCCTTTGTGGAAAGGATCGAACACTTTTTCATTGCAAATGATCTAGCAGGAGACGACCCGACCTCACTGGCTGATAAGCGCAGAGCTATCCTGCTCAGCAGCGCTATCCTGCTCAGTAGTTGTGGGCCCACTGTCCATGGCCTCGTCGGGGACCTGCTAGCCCCAGCAAAGATGACAACCAAAACATACGCGGAGCTCATAACAATAATACAGGGACAGCTCAAACCTAAAGAGAGCATCCTCACAGCCAGAACCCACCGGCGGCCCGAAGGCCAAGAAATTGCAAAATATGCTGCAGATCTGAGACGATTGGCTGCACCGTGTGATTTTGGTGACCACTATGGGACATCTTTGTTATTGGAATCGGCCACAAGGGCATTCTCCACAAGCTGCTCTCTGCGGACACTATGGTCACCCTGCAGAAGGCAATTAAAGTGAGCCCGGCATGCATGATTTTGGCCTGTGATTCCAAGAGGATGATGGCTCACCCCCAGGACTCTAACCCGACGAGTACAGTGAACCGAATAGAGCCTTTCAGAGGCAAGGCTGCTGCCCCGAGTCCCGCAACCCTGAGTCCGCAACATGGGTCCAACCGGCTAGCCCCGTGCTGGCACTGTGAAGGAAATCACAGGGCCCACCAGTGCCGATACAGAGACTATACTTGCAAAGGCTGTAACACTAAAGGTCATCTCCAGCGAATGTGTAGAAGAAATTTTATTCACCGAGTCGCTGAAGAGTTGGCCGATCACCCGGGCTCCAGCGCTGATGAAGACGAAGAGAGAGTCTATGAAGCGGCTCAGCCCCTGGAAGAGGTGTATGGAGCATATACCTGCTCCACCAAGAGTTCCCCGTGGAAAATGGAAGTAGAAATCAACGGTGTTCCAGTCTCGATTGAGGTCAACATAGGGGCAAGCCAATCGTTGATGAATCAGACGGCCTTCGAGAAATTCTGGGATAATCCTGCCGAACGACCAAAAATGCTCCCAATCCAGGCGAAGCTACTCACTTACACAAACGACACCATCCCAGTCGTTGGTAGCGTGGATGTCCAGGTGTCCCATGGCGGCGCGATGCACAAGCTACCTTTGTGGATCGTTGCTGCAGATGGTCCAACGCTGCTGGGAAGAAGATGGATGAAGCAAATCCAAATCTGTTGGAGCCGGGAAAGCCACCAGGCCCCGGCGATCGACGTCCTACGCAGCCCCAAATTTGGATCCATCACAGCACCTGGAAATCCTACTGTCCAACTCGACTGCGTGACGACGACACAGACTGCACAACTCAATGGCGAGATGATCCAACCTGAACAACCAGACCTCCTCTTCCGGGCTCCAGTGGCAGGACTCCAAGGGAAGAAGATCGGCACAGAAGGTAGATTCCCGGCTTCCGTGACAGAACCTGGGGAGAAAAGGATCACCGCAGCCTACCTCATGGAGAGAAAGAAGATGGCATCCGCAACACGAGATGAAGCACCTGAAATCAAGGTGGCTGCGACCAGACCAGGCGGGGCAGCGTTGAGGGAGCAACACGTGATGCCGAGCAGTGAACCGGATTGGGGTAAAGATTGCAAGGCTCTTTTAAAGGAGACCGGCAACCCTGAACAATTAAAGAGACAGTTCCACTCTTTGTACAGCGATGCCGGTGACACTAATGTAAAAGATGCAATCATCAAATGCAAGTATATAAATGTACTGTTGAACAGTGATGCTGGTAATACGAATGAAAAAAATGTAACTAACAAATGCAAGTATCTAAATGTAACCTTGCACAGAGATGCTGGTAGTACACAGGAAAGTGATGTAAATGACAAATGCGAAAGTGTAAAGACAAATAACAATGTCGAGTCGGCTGATTGCAGTTTATGCCAATGTATCATGAATGCTAATGATGAAATGAGATATGATGCCGGGTTCTACATGCACGCTGACAAAACCAAAGGCAACCTCCGATGGGAAGCACCCAGGTCCAGCGGGCTACCCGATCATGAAGCCTGCGCCTTCGGAACCAATGTGATGCCCCAGGGAGGGTGGCCACACACAGTGGGAGCATACCCACTGTAGGGCCAGCGATCAATGGACAGCACAGGCACCACACTGGCACCCTGCCCCAGATCAGCCCTACCCCCCTGGCCACCAAGGCCAGCACCGGGAGCAAGAGGCCAGCACCCTCCAGCCCTCCCGGCGGGACCTGGGATGACAAGACTTCCACCACCGCTGAAGGGAGACCCTGCAGCCCTCAAAGGAGGACAGGAAGGCCAGACATTCGTGTGGCTCTGCTCACCACTAAACATCCTCACCCACCTGCAACCATACCCCAGGGGCCAGACCACAATATCACGTATGTACCTTACCTGTAATATGTACTTGCTACATCACTGCTGAGCTCAAAAACAGTGACGTAACCAATCCGATTCTTTATTCTCTGTGCATGTATGCCAATGCAGGTGTTGAGTCACACATATGGTCTATGTATGGGGTGGGGGGGAAATGGATGTACGTAGCCATAGACACATGGATCACACCCAGAACCTACACAACCCTCACTACAACCTCCAATCATCCACTGCTGACCACTTCCCAATGTCGTGGCAATAAGGACTTGGGGGTCCACAGGGAGAGAGCCATTCCCAAGCAAAGACAAAGTGCAAGGGCTTTGGGCACTCAAGTCGAGGGCCAGAGCACACAGTGCAAAAGTCTGTGGCACAAGACTTCGGGGGGGAGTGTTGTTGAGTATGTATAATGTATGTACTATAACACTAGACCACTGAATGTATCTTCACACAGCAATGATCTGCCATGATCTTATTGAATGGCAGTGCAGGCTCGAAGGGCCGAATGGCCGACTCCTGCACCTATTTTCTATGTTTCTATGTATACACCATACCTGTACCACCAGAGGGTGCTACTGGTGGAGACCTAAGGGTCACCTGCACACTGCAGGTAACCAAGTATAAGAGGGACCTCACCTCATTGTATCCTCACTCAAGGAGCTGCAATAAATGGACTAAGGTCACTGCAGTTCAAGTACAATACCCTTATCTCGTGGAGTCATTATTAGAGTGCTTGCATATACCACAATTACCTTGTAAATAAATGTGACTTAGTCTGAATTGTATCACATTTGTCACCTTTGAGAGCTGCTGGTATGGACATTTCGTGATCTTTTTTATATTTTCATTAAGGGGTAACTGTTAGTCCTGCTTATGGCACAAAAAGGGTCCAGGTTTTAGTATGAAATAAACCTGATCTGCTTATTCGTTTATATGAATTTTCTCCAGCCAAGATTATAATACCGTTTTTGTTTTCATTTTACTTATCAGTAACTGGTGCTACCAGTTAATTAAAACAAAATCTGTGAATGCTAATGCTGATAGTAAATTACCATAATGGTGGTAGAATAAGATTATCAGAGCTGTGTTGGAGGAATTACTGACCCATCTCAAACGATCTCCAGTTTAAAGTGCTGAGAAGGGCAGCTAAACGTTAGCCCTAACTCAGTGGATCACCTCATGATATATTTGAAGTCCTGTCCTTTATACAGGGTGGCTGTAGTCAAGATATTTAAAGATTACAATTCAACCACTACTTACCTACTGACTGGACATTCCATCCACTTATTGCATTGGTAACAGCCACAGGATGATTTCCAAATTGCCAAAACATTGCACGGCAAGCAATTAATACATCCAAATTATCTCATTATCACCAGAAAAGCAAAATACTATTAATAGTTGGTGGAAGGAATTAGTGTTGCTGAGAAGCCTGTTACTCATGCCTGAAGTAATATCTGTGCCACTGTAAACACAAATACTGAGGAAAACATTTTCCTTCTCCAAATATTCCCAGTTTCTCAAGTATTCTCTTTCCATTAAATCATAACACCTCTAGTACTTACCCTATTTGATAGTTGCCTGCCCTATTTTTTACAGCTTTCCAAAGATTACTGAATTTAATGTGACTACTGGCCTTGTCTTCAAGGTGAAGCGAATTACCACAGCACTCAGTCAGTTACCAGCCATTACTATATATACAGGAAGAGTCAATATAGTGGTGAACATAACACAAAGCTCTTTGAAAAACAACATAATAACAGGCGAATAATAGTGGCGGAGGAGCAGTGAGAGATCGTGGCGGAGGTGCGACAGATGAGGGTACGGGGTCCAGAAGAGCCGAGGGCCCAGGGGCAGCGCAGGCCAGCCCACACTACAATATGTGTGCGCGCTAGGTCCGTGCAGCAGAGCAGGTCTCCAGTCGTCTTGGTTAACCCTTGCCACTGGACCAAGACCTAGCTCTGTCAAGTCCGTGTGGTGGCTGGTGCGCAATGGTCACCACACGTTAAAAAAAATTTGTGCACAGGCATCTTCCATCCCTCAATTGGAGTTCAGGACTGGAACATCGGGTCCTTCATTGAAACACCTGTGAACTCGTGGAAGCAAGTCATCCTCGTTCGAGGAACCGCCTATGATGAATAGTGAAGACGAAGTGAATTTAAGTCTGTAAATAAAAATAGTGATCAGGACTGTAAAATGTAATACATTTTAGGAATTAGTAAATATAGAAGGGGCATATTTTCCAGGCTCATTTACACCTGCACGCAATGTGATTGTGGGGTGGACAATCAGGCGGGAATCCCTTTCGGAGCTTGTCGCCCGAATCACATGGAATGCAGAATTGTAGACCTGACTAAAATGCTCACGAATGAAATGTGAGCGAGCTTTGTTTCAATACTAAAATTAATTTAAATCTAGATGTCATGTATTCAACCAGCATTGTAACCCATGTATAATCTGACCTAAGTTGTACACTGTGAGAACACTGACCACTAGGTGGTGAACTTGTGGGAGACACTCCTAACCTAGACCTTCAGATATAAAAGGGGAAGCTCCACCCACTTCCATCACTTGAGTGCTATGAAATAAAGGACAGGTCACAGACTGACCTTCTCCCAAGCATGGGCCTTGTGTGCATTTGTACTGTATAGTAAGGACGTATTAATGGCGACGAGGATGGGATTTAAACCACGCGAGCATGGCCACGAGCAGAACAGACGAGAGGTACTGTGTTAAGGAATGGTTGGGACAGAGATTCAACATTGTTAAAGCAGCACACAGTTCTCCAGGCAAGGGCAATAACAGGGGTAGTCAGGGACGATCGACTGGCAAGGCACCTTTCGTTTCAAACAGCAGCTCATGCTAGAGGCGTGGAGGCACACACTCAGCCGGAGTTTGCAGAGGTGAGCAAAATACCTGCAGAAATTGCAGAAATGAACGCTGGGGGAAATCGCTGGAAGCTGAAGTTCAGCGAGTTCATGTGGAGCACGTATACAGTTCATACACCAGGACGCCACCGATAATGATGAAAGTGCTCCTCAATGGCATCCTAGTATCAATGGAGCTAGACACGGGGGCCAGCCAGTCCCTGATGGGTATCAAACAGTTCGAAAAGTTGTGGGCGTCCAAGGCCAGGAGGCCAAAATTATCGCCGATTGACGCACAGCTACGGACTTACACAAAGCAGATCATTCCGGTGCTAGGCAGCGCCACGGTAGTCGTGACCCACAAAGATTCGGAGAACAGACTACCACTCTGGATTGTCCCAGGGGACGGTCCCGCACTACTGGGGAGGAGTTGGCTTGCTGTCATGAACTGGAAATGGGGCGATGTCAATGCAATTTCCTCTGTGGAGCGAGTATCATGCTCACAGATCCTGGACAAATTTGACTCATTATTTCAACCCGGCATTGGCACTTTCATGGGGGCCAAGGTAGTGATTCACATAAACCCAGACGCCAGGCCAGTACACCACAATGCCAGAGCGGTGCCGTACGTGATGCGGGAAAAGATAGAAAGCGAATTGGACCGCCTGCTGAGGGAAGGCATCATCTCGCCAGTCGAATTCAGTGACTGGGCGAGCCCGATTGTGCCGGTGCTCAAGGCGGATGGGTCGGTCAGGGTATGTGGCGATTACAAGGCCACCATCATTCGGGTGGCACTCCAAGACCAGTACCCGCTATCAAGAGCGGAGGACCTCTTTGCGACGCTATCCGGTGGCAAACTTTTTTCGAAATTGGACCTGACCTCAGCTTACATGACCCAGGAGCTGGCGAGTGAGTCGAAGAAGCTGACCACCATCACGACACACAAGGGGTTGTTTGAGTACAACAGATGTCCGTTCGGAATTCGCTCAGCCGCCGCGATCTTCCAACAAAATATGGAAAGCCTCCTCAAGTCGATTCCAGGGACGGTAGTTTTTCAGGACGACATCCTCATTACGGGTTACGATACTGAAGAACACCGCCACAACCTGGAGGAGGTGCTACGCAGACTGGACCGGGTAAGGCTGCGACTGAAAAAGGCGAAGTGCGTCTTCCTAGCTCCAGAGGTAGAATTCCTGGGGATGAGGGTAGCAGCAGCCCTACTGCGTCCAAGATGGAAGCGATCCAGAGAGCACCCAGACCCCGTAACACGACGGAGCTGCGTTCATTCCTGGGGCTCCTGAACTATTTTGGTAACTTTCTTCCCAAATTGAGCACGCTGCTAGAGCCACTACACGTGCTCCTACGCAAAGGTCGCGAATGGGTCTGGGGGGACAGCCAGGAAAGGGCTTTTAATAGAGCACGCAATTTGTTATGTTCCAACAATCTGTTAACGTTATATGACCCATGTAAGAAACTTGTGTTAACGTGCGATGCGTCATCCTATGGTGTCGGGTGTGTGTTGCAGCATGTCAATGCCAAGGGTCAATTACAGCCGGTAGCTTATGCCTCCAGAAGTCTGTCCCAGGCAGAAAGAGGTTACGGGATGGTAGAAAAGGAGGCGCTCGCATGTGTATATGCGGTAAAGAAAATGCACCAGTACCTGTTTGGCAGGAAATTTGAGCTGGCGACAGATCACAAACCCCTAACGTCCCTTTTGGCCGACAACAAGGCCATAAATGCAAACGCATCGGCCCGCATACAGAGGCACTCACGTTAGCCGCCTTTGACTACACAATTCGGCACAGACCGGACACCGAAAACTGCGCCGATGCACTCAGCAGGCTCCCACTAGCCACCACTGAGGGGGCTACCGAGCATGCTGCTGAGATGGTCATGGCTGTTGAAGCTTTCGGAAGCGAAGGCTCACCCGTGACAGTCCGTCAGATTAAAGTCTGGACAAATAGAGACCTGCTATTGTCTCTCGTCAAGAAATGTGTCCTGAATGGGGACTGGGCAGCCACGTACAGGGCATGCCCTGAGAAATTTAAACCATTTCACAGGCGCAAGGATGAACTCTCGATTCAGGCCGATTGCCTACTGTGGGGAAACCGCGTAGTCATGCCCCAGATGGGCAGAGAGGTGTTCATCCGAGAACTCCACAATGAGCACCCGGGCATTGTCACGATGAAGGCAATTGCCAGGTCACACGTTTGGTGGCCAGGGATAGACGCAGATCTGGAACTTTGTGTTCGCAGGTGCAACACGTGTGCCCAGCTGGGCAATGCGCCCAGGGAAGCCCTCCCTTAGCCCCTGGCCATGGCCCGCCAAGCCTTGGTCACGCATCCATGTGGACTACGCAGGTCCTTTCACGGGGAAAATGTTTTTGGTTGTAGTAGACGCTTACTCCAAATGGATCGAGTGTGACATTTTAAATTCAAGCACATCCTCTGCCACGGTAGAAAGTCTACGGGCAATGTTCGCCGCCCACGGTCTACCGGACATCTTGGTCAGCGACAATGGCCCATGCTTCACAAGCACTGAATTCCAGGACTTCATGGCAGGCAATGGAATTAACCATGTTCGAACGGCACCGTTCAAGCCGGCCTCAAACAGCCAGGCAGAACGAGCAGTGCAGACAATCAAACAGGGGATGCTCAGAATCCAAGGGGGTTCCCTACAATGCCGCTGATCACGCCTCCTGTTGGCCTACAGATCCCGACCACACTCGCTCACAGGGGTTCCACCCGCAGAGCTGCTAATGAAAAGGACGCTCAAAACCTTATCCCTTATACACCCCACCATGAAAGAAATTGTCGCGAGCAGGCGCCAGTCACAGTATGACTACCATGACAGGAATGCGAGGGCGCGATATATTGATGTAAATGACCCTGTTTTTGTCCTCAACTACGCTGCAGGGCCCAAATGGCTCGCAGGCACTGTGGTTGCCAAAGAGGGAAATAGGATTCTGGTAGTTAAACTTCCCAATGGACAAATCTGCCACAAACATGTGGATCAAACAAAAAGGAGGTTCAGCAACTCCATAGAAGAAGCAGAGGAAGAACACGATGTAGAGTTCACTCCACCACAGGTGACCGAACACAGGAACCAAAGGGAGGAGAGCCCAGTCACTGTGGGCAGTCCGGACAGGCCTGAGGCACCGTAAACAGCAGACACTCAGGCCAGCGCCCAACAACCAGAGCCCCAACTCAGGCGCTCTACAAGGGAGCGTAAACCACCAGAGAGACTCAACCTGTGATCCCAATAAGACTTTGGGGGAGAGGTGATGTCATGTATTCAACCATCATTGTAACCCATGTATAATCTGACCTAAGTTGTACACTGTGAGAACAATGACCACTTGGTGATGAACTTGTGGGAGACACTCCTAACCTGGATCTTCAGGTATAAAAGGGGAAGCTCCACCCACTTCCATCACTTGAGTGCTATGAAATAAAGGACAGGTCACAGACTGACCTTCTCCCAAGCATGGGCCTCGTGTGCATTTATACTGTATAGTAAGGACGTATTACTATGTAAATAGGGCATGGAGCGATTCCCTGTCCGTTTAGAATACAAATACTGCTCTGTTTTACTTACCCATCTGGAGTCTGTGAAAAGAGGAGCACTATCTGTAATGAAACTCTTAAAAAACTTGGTAGTGTCACTTTTTAATCATAATTTTTCTACCTGTCTAGTGTTTTTTTGCAGTTTCTATTTTTGTTTTTCAGAGCAGTTAGAGGGTATATGTGTTGAAAGAAAAAGCTGAATTTCTGCAAAATCATTGAACAGCGGATGAATTTAAATATTTCCAACACTTCACTGGAACAGGAAGAACTTAAAAGAGGGGATGTATAAACAAGGTCTTAAAATACAAACTTCCATCGGAGCTCTGGCAGTAAAAACATCTCAGTGTAAATTATAAGATCAGTGGTGGTCACTCAGTCAAATTAAAAATTAATATTGGGCATTACCAGTCAAACATCTCAAATACAGTATTTCATAGTTGAAGAGTTGCAAGAATTGGATGAAAGCATATGAAGGATGTAGCAGGCACCACAGTTACATCAGAACATAAGAAATAGAAGCAGGCTATTTGACCTCTCGAGCCTGCTCCGCCATTCAATAAGATCATGGCTGATCTGATCTTGGCCTCAACTCCACTTTCCTGCCCGCTCCCCATAACCCTTTAACTCCCCTATCATTCAAAAATCTCTAACTCTACCTTAAATATATTCAATGACCCAGCCTCCACAGCTCTCTGGGGTAGAGAATTCCAAAGATTCACAACCCTCTCAGACAAGAAATTCTTCCTCATCTCCGTATTAAATGGGCCACTCTTTATTCTGAAACTCTGCCCCCTAGTTCTAGATTGCCCCACGAGGGAAACATCCTCTCTGCACCAACCCTGTCAAGCCCCCTCAGAATCTTATACGTTTCAATAAGATCACCCCTAAGTCTTCTAACCTCCAATGAGTATAGGCCCAACCTTTCTTCATATGACAACCCCTTCATCTCAGGAATCAACCCTGTGAACCTTCTCTGAACTGCCTCTCGTGCAAGTATATCCTTCCTTAAATATGGAGACCAAAACTGTATGCAGTACTCCAGTGTGGTCTTACCAACACCCTGTACAGTTGTAGCAAGACTTCCCTACTTTTATACTCCATCCTCCTTGCAATAAAGGCCAATATTCCATTGCCTTCCTAATTACTTGCTGTACCTGCATGCTAACTTTTTGTGTTTCATGTACATAGATCCCTAGATCTCTCTGCACCACAGCATTTTGTCGTGCTCTCCATTTAAATAATAATTCATTTTTTTATTCTTCCTACTGAAGTGGATAACCTCACATTTTCCCACATTATACTCCAGCTGCCAAATTTTTGCTCACTCACTTAACATATCTATATCCCTTTGCAGATTCTTTGCATCCTCTTCACAACTTGCTTTCCAACATATCTTTGTATCATCAGCAAATTTGGCTACATTACACTCGGTCCCTTCATCCAAATCATTCATATAGATTGTAACTAGTTGAAGCCCCAGCACTGACCCATGTGGCACCCTGTTAGTTACAGTTTGCCAACCTGAAAATGACCCATTTATCCTGATTCTCTGTTTTCTGATAGTTAGCCAATCCCCTATCCATGCTAATATATTACCCCCAACCCCGTGAGCTCTTATCTTGTGCAGTCACCTTTTATGCTGCACCTTATCGAATGCTTTCTGGAAATCCAAATACACCACATCCACTGGTTCCCCTTTATCCACCCTGCTTGTTACATCCCCAAAGAACTCTAGAAAAATTGACAAACCTGATATCCCTGCAAGTTAGCATGCAGGTACAGTATCAGCTGTGGCTCAGTTGGTAGCACTCTTGCCTCTGAGTCAGAAGGTTGTGGGTTCAAATCCCACTCCAGGAACTAGGCCGAGAGAGTACTACACTGTCGGAGGTGCCATCTTTCAGATGAGATGTTAACTGAGGCTCCGTCTGCTCCCTCAAATGGATGTAAAAGATCCCATGGCACTATTTCGAAGAAAAGCAGGGTAAGTCCAGAACCAGGGGTCACAGTCTAAGGATAAGGGGTAAGCCATTTAGGATGGAGATGAGAAACTTCTAAACTCAGAGAATTGTGAACCTGTGGTATTCTCTACCACAGAATGTTGTTGAGGCCAGTTCGTTAGATATATTCAAAAGGAAGTTAGATATGACCCTTACGGCTAAAGGGATCAAGGGGTATGGAGAGAAAGCAGGAATGGGGTACTGAAGTTGAAAAAATGATCAGCCATGATCATATTGAATGGTGGTGCAGGCTTGAAGGGCCAAATGGCCTACTCCTGCACCTATTTTCTATGTTTCTATGTCCTGGCCAATATTTATCCCTCAATCAACGTAACAAAAAAAAAGATTATCTGGTCATTATCAGATTGCTATTTGTGGGAGCCTGCTTGTGCACAAATTGGCTGCTGCGTTTCCCACTTTAGAACAGCGAATACATTCCAAAAGTACTTCATTGGCTGTAAAGCGCTTTGAGACGTTCGGTGGTCATGAAAGGCATTATATAAATCCAAGTCTTTCTTTCTTTCAAAAAACTCTAGCAAATTTGTCAAACATGATTTCCCTTTCATAAAAGCGTGCTGACTCTGCTTGATTGTATAGGTTGTACCTCTCCAGTCCGGGACTCTTTAGTTTGGAAACATCCCTGGTCCGGCATCAATCTTGGTGTGGGTGGCATCCCGCGTTCTTGATTGACGTAAGCGGGTCAGGCAAGGAAAGGGAAGGGCAAGCGGCTGACTGTGGTGCTGAAACTGGGCCTGGCCCCAGGCTCTCTCTCTTCCCCAGCCTTCCAGCTCTCCGCCCGCTGTCGCCGCCACCACGGCTCAGCGGGATGCTCAGGGCCCAGTCGGAGGCTCGGGGCTTGACATCTTGTGGCTCAGCTCTCTCTCCCCGCCCTGCCACTTCTATCCCCGCCCCACTGCTTCTTTCCCTGCGCATGCGCAGAACACGTCCGGGTCGTTGACAGCAACGTTGTCACCAGTTAACCTCCTGTGGTTCGGGAAATTTTCTGGTCCGGCACGGTCAGGTCCCAAGCCTGCCAGACCAGAGAGGTCCAAATCTATTATGAATTTCTAAATGTCCTGCTACTACTTCCTTAATAATGGACTCCAGCATTTACCTAATGACAGATGTTAGGCTATCTGGTCTATACTTTCTTGCTTTCTTTCTCCCTCCTTTCTTGAATAGGGGCATTACATTTGCGGTTTTCCAATCCGCTGGGACCTCTCCAGAATCCAGGGAATTTTGGTAGATTACAACCAATGCATCCACTATCTCTGCAGCCACTTCTTTTAAGACCCTAAGACGCAGGCCATCAGGTCCAAGGGACATGTCCACCTTTAGTCCCATTAGTTTGCCTAGTACTTTTTCTCTAGTGATAGTGATTGTTTTAAGTTCCCGCTCCCGATAGCCCATTGATTATCTATTATTATTGGGATGCTTTTAGTGTCTTCTACTGTGAAGAACGATACAAAATATTTGTTCAACATCTTTGCCCTTTCCCTGTTTCCCATTATTAATCCCCAGTCTCATCCTCTAAGGGACCAACATATACTTTAGCTACTCGTTTCCTTTTTATACCTGTAGAAACTCTTACTGTCTGTTTTTATAATTCTTGCTAGTTTACTCTCAATCTATCTTCTCTCTCTTTATTATTTTTTTATTCATCCTTTGCTAGTTTCTAAAAATTTCCCAATCTCTGGCCTATCACTAATCTTCACAACATTGTATGCCTTTGTTTTCAGGTTGATACCATCCTTACCTTCCTTAGTTAGCCACAGATGATTCATGCATCTCTTCGAGTCTTACTTTCTCATTGGAATATATCTTTGCTGAGAGTTATGAAATATCTCCTTAAATCTCTGCGACTGCTTTTCTATAGTCTTACCCTTTAATCTATTTTACCAGTCCACTTTAGCCAACTCTGTCTTCATACCTTTGTAATTGCCTTTATTTAAGTTCAGGACACTAGTTTGAGACCCAAGTTTCTCACCCTCAAACAGAATTTGAAATTCTAACATGCTATGATCACTCTTTCCTCGAGGATCCTTTACTATGAGATAATTAATTAATCCTGTCTGATTACACATTACAGATCCAAAATAGCCTGCTTCTTCATTGGTTCCATAATGTATTGTTCGAAGAAACCATCCCGAATACACTCTATGAACTCTTCCTCAAGGCTACCTTTGCCAATTTGATTTGTCCAATCTATATGAAGATTAAAATCGCCCATGGTTACTGCCCTACCTTTCTTACAAGCCTCCATTATTTCTTGATTTATACTCTGTCCTACAGTGTAGCTACTGTTAGGGGGCATATAGACTACTCCTACCAGTGACTTATTTCCTTTATTATTTCTTATCTCCACCCAAACTGATTCTACCTCTTGATCTTCTGAGCCAGTATCATTTCTCACTATTGCACTAATCTCATCCTTTATTAACAGAGCTATCCCACATTCTTTTCCTTTCTACGTATCTTTCTGAAATGTCAAATACCTCTGAATATTCAGTTCCCAGCCTTGGTCACCTTGCAACCACGTCTCTGTAATGGTAATCAGATCATACCCATTTATTTGTATTTGTGCCGTCAACTCATCTACCTTGTTATGAATGCTGTGTGCATTCAGATAAAGAGCTTTTAATTTTGCTTTTTTACCATTTTTCCCTACTCTGATTCTACTTTCTGGTGCACTCATGTTTATACACTCTGTCCCTTCCTGTCACACTCTGGTTATCATTACCCCTATCACTACCCTGTACTATTGCCTTCTGCTTTCTCTTTGATTTTTTAAACCCCTCACCTGAACCCTCCCTCCCACTATTTTGTTTAAAGCCCCATCTATAGCCCTAGTTATTAGCCTGGACTATTTGAATAGTCTCCGCATGGTTCAAGGGAAGCCCATCCCAACGGAACAGCTCCTTCTTTCCCCAGTACTGGTGCCAGTGCCCCATGAATCGAAACCCATTTAAGAACATAAGAAATAGGATCAGGTGTAGGCTATTTGGCCCCTTGAGCCTGCTCTGCCGTTCAATAAGATTGTGGCTAATCTGATCCTGGACTCAACTCCCTGCCCGCTCCCCATAACCTTTGACCCTCATCTTTCAAAAGACAGATCTTTCAAAAATCTGTCTATCTCCACCTTAAATACATTCAATGACCCAGCCTCTGCAGCTCTCTGAGGTAGAGAATTCCAAAGATTCACAACCCTCTGAGGGAAGAAATTCCTCCTCATTTTCGTTTTAATTGGCTTATTCTGAAACTATGCCCGGGAAACATCCTCTCTGCACCAACCCTGTCAAGCCCCCTTAGAATCTTATACATTTCAATGAGATCACCTCTAAGTCTTCTAACCTCCAATGAGTATAGGCTCAACCTATCTTCACATGACAACCTCTTCACCTCAGGAATCAATCTCGTGAGCCTTCTCTGAAGTGCCTCCAGTGCAAGTATATCCTTCCTTAAATACGAAGACCAAAACTGTATGCAGTACTCCAGGTGTGGCCTTACCAACGCCCTGTACAGTTGTAGCAAGACTTCCCTACTTTTATACTCCATCCCCCTTGCAATAAAAGCCAACTTTCCATTTGCCTTCCTAATTACTTGCTGTACCTGCATGCTAACTTTTTGTGTTTCATGTACAAGGACCCCCAGGTCCCTCTGTACCACAGCATTTTCTAATCTCTCCCCATTTAAATAATAATTTGCTTTTTTATTCTTCCTACCAAACTGGATAATCTCACATTTTCCCACATTATGCCAAATTTTTGTCCATTCACTTTGCCTATCTCTATTCCTTTGTCGATTATTTGCATCCTGCTCATAACTTGCTTTCCCACCTATCTTTGTATCATCAGCAAATTTGGCTACATTACACTCAGTCCCTTCATCCACGTCATTAATATAAATTGTAAATAGTTGAGGCCCCAGAACTGATCTCTATGGCACCCCACTGGTTACAGTTTGCCAACCTGAAAATAACCCATTTATCCCGACTCTCTGTTATCTGTTAGTTAGCCACTCCTCTATCCATGCTAATATATTACCCCCAACCCCGTGAGCTCTTATCTTGTGCAGTAACCTTTTATGTGGCACCTTATCGAATGCCTTCTGGAAATCCAAATACACCACTTCCACTGGTTCCCCTTTATCCACCCTGCTCGTTACGTTCTCAAAGAACGCGAACAAATTTGTCAAACATGATTTCCCTTTCATAAAACCATGCTGACTCTGCTTAACTTCATAATGATTTTCTAAATGTCCTGCTACTACTTCCTTAATAATGGACTCCAGCATTTACCCAATGACAGATGTTAGGCTAACTGGTCTATACTTTCCTGTTTTCTGTCTCCCTCCTTTCTTAAATAGGGACGTTACATTTGCGGTTTTCCAATCCGCTGGGAACTCTCCAGAATCCAGGGAATTTTGGTAGATTACAACCAATGCATCCACTATCTCTGCAGCCACCTCTTTTAAGACCCTAGGATGCAGCCAATCAGGTCCAGGGGACTTGTCCACCTTTAGTCCCATTAGTTTGCCTAGTACTTTTTCTCTCGTGATAGTGATTGTTTTAAGGCCCCCCCCCTCCCAATAGTCCCTTGATTATCAATTATTGGAATGCTTTTTGTGTCTTCTACTGTGAAGACCGACACAAAATACTTCTTCAAAATCTCTGCCATTTTTCTGTTTCCCATTATTAATTCCCCAGTCTCATCCTCTAAGGGACCAACATTTACTTTAGCTACTTGCTTCCTTTTTATATAGACAGTAGAAGCTCTTACTTTCAGTTTTTATATTTCTTGTTAGTTTACTCTCATAAGCTGTCTTCTCTCTCTTTATCATTTTTTCGTCGTTCTTTGCTGGTTTCTAAAAATTTCCCGATTCTCTGACCTTCCACTGTTCTTCGCAACATTGTATGCCGTTGTTTACAATTTGGTACCATCCTTTACTTCCTTAGTTAGCCACGGATGGTTCATCCTTCTCTTAGAGTCTTTCTTTTACATTGGAATACATCTTTGCTGCGAGTTATGAAATAGCTCCTTAAATGTTTGCTACAGTCTTACCCTTTAATATATTTTTCCAGTCCACTTTAAGCAGCTCTGCCTTCATACCTTTGTTTATTTAAGTTCAGGACACTAGTTTGAGACCTAGGGTCCGAAATTCATCAACTCACTGCGCGCTGCCGCCGACTGCTGCCAACTGCCGCCGACATTGCTCTTGCAGATCCGCCCAGTGCCACTTTGGAGGTGGGCTGGAGCGGGCGGGACGGGATAGCCGCTGGGAACTGCCCGCTGATGTCAGCGGACGGCCGAGTGGCTCAACTGACCTCCCGCCCATCAAGCTCCCATATTGATGCGGGCAGGAGTCAGCGGCAGAATGGGGTGGACCCCTTCGAGGAGGCTGGTCTGTCCCCGACGGTAAGTATGAAGATCATTGAAAAAAGGTTAGTGAATATTTTTTTATTGGTTTTTCCACAGTGAATTACCTTGATGGGGTCCCGTGAAGGTCTTCCAATAGTTTTTTTATTTTTTGTTATTGATTTTTATTTTTAGGTCTTCGACCCTCCATGGGCCCACTGAGAATGGGAGCTCCCGCCGGCTATCCCCCAGATTAGCAGCGTAAGTCCCTCATTTGCCGCACGCTGACCTTCGAGGGACCTTCTTCATGAATATCCCGCCGAAAGTATCGTCAGGTACATCGGCGACACTTTGGGCGGCACTTGGGCAGGTTTAGGCCTTGACCAAATTCGGGCCCCTTGCCTTCTCACCCTCAAACTGAATTTGAAATTCTACCATGCTATGATCACTTCCCAAGAGGATCCTTAACTACGAGATATTAATTAATCCAGACTAGTTGCATATTACCAGATGTAAAATAGTCTGCTCCCTGGTTGGTTCCACAATGTATTGTTCCAAGAAACAATCCCACATGCACTCTATGAACTCTTCCACCAGGCTACCTTTGCCAATTTGATTTGTCCAATCAATATGAAGATTAAAATCGGCCATGATTATTGCTGTACCTTTCTTACAAGCCTCTATTATTTCTTGATTTATATGCTGTTCTACAGCATGGCTACTGTTTGGAGGCACACACCAATCTTTGAGCCACGCATTCATCTCTCTGATCTTATTCACCCTATGTCAATTTGCTCGTGGCTCAGGTAGTAATCCAGAAATTATTATCTTTGTGGTTCTGCTTTATAATTTAGCTGCTCGCTGCTCATACTCCCTCAGCAGAACCTTTCTTTGTCCTACCTATGCCGTTGGTACCTACGCAGACCACGACAACTGTTTTTTTACCCTCCCACTCCAAGCTCCTCTCCAGCCTAGAGGAGATGTCCTTAACCCTGCCTCATGCTCTTGGCTGCAAAGAACAATATCTATCCCCCTAACTATACTGTCCCCTGTTGTAGGGCTGTCTTGCTCTTTTCACTTCATTGCTTTAAACGTCGAATTACACACACACTCAGTTGTAGTAAATGCAGGATCAGGTCTTTTATTCAGACATTCATACTAAACAAACCCAGTATGAAAGTTACTGAGGTCCTTCACAAAGGCAGCTCTCTGCTTGCTCCAATTTCCGTGGCTGCTTGTAAGGCCCATACCTTCCGCGATTTCTGTGTCAGAACAGTCCAATGTCTAAACACTCATCTTTATACCAAAAAAAGCCTTTGAACTCTTATTTCTTTGCACAGTACATTTAGACAATTAACATGCAGACGTTGTACAATCAAAAATGGCATTATCCTGAAATCACGACTAACTGCTTATGGCATTATCCTGAAATCACGACTAACTGCTTTCTGAATTAATATACATGAACCAGATCGTTTCCTCGCATAGTAACAAATGGTGCATTCAAATAATTAACATACAGATGATGTGAATTACTGTACACAAATCAGGTGATCGGCATGCATAGATAGTATCAATGATGCATACAAATAATTAACATACAGATGACCAGCACTCATTTCAATGGCTAAAAGGCACCATATCGTCTAGCAGCCTGTTTTAAATGAATCTTGACTCTTCCAACTTTTAATCCTTTTTTCTCCAGACTGCGCCGACACAAAGAGTTTCAGAAATGCAGGCTTGCACTTCCACATCCCCTACCACTATTACAATTATTTTTACTCCTCCAACTTGAATGGCCCCCTGTACCATGGTGCCGTGTTCTGTTTGCTGATCCTCCCTGCAGTCCCTGCTCTCGTCCGCACAGGGAGCAAGAACCTCGTACCAGTTGGACAAGTGCAAGGGCTGAGGCTCCTCCAATGCAACAGTCTGGATCCCCATACCTGCCTCACTCATAGTCACACCCTCCTGTCCTTGACCATGGAACAAATTTGAATTATTTACCCTAAGGGGTGTGACTGCCTCCTGGAACACATTGATGTATCGCAGTGTCTGAAGCTCAGACTCCAGCTCATCAACTCTGAGCCGAAGTTCCCGAGCAGCCAACACTTACTGCAGATGTGGTCGCCGTGGATCACACTGGTGTCCACCAGCTCCCACATGCTATAGCTGCAACACATCATCTGCCCTGCCATCTCGATTGTATTTTATTTAACTAATTAGGTTTTCAAGTTTTGAAATGTCAAATTATCTATATATGTTTTAATCTGTACCACGGCACTTAATTAAAACCAATGCCCAAGTTTAGAAAAAAAGAGAGGAATAGAGAAATACTCACTAACCAATCTGTTATCTGCTTTCCTGTGATGACACACTTGGATTTTTTTGCCCTCTTCCCTCACAGGTCCGTTCGCATTGCTCTCAGCTACCTGCTTTTATCCCCCGCTGCTCCCACGCTCGTGGTGGTCTCGGGCGCTGCTTTTATCTCCCACTGTTCCCCAGTTTGATTGCCTGCACCTCCCATTATGTCAACCGTATCTGCATGCCCTGGCACATCAACCTGGACAAATGTGTTGCAGGCTCTGAGTCGGTGTAAATCCAGTTGCAAAGCTGTGGCATCTGCTGAAAATAGACCTTTACCCATCCTACGTCATATGAGAGGTACTGCCAATGGCAGTCAGGGCACCACCATCTCAATTTTTCTGCCTCTGCCTCTCCTTCCAGGCTAGCATTGGAATTACCTGAAGTATCGGTTAATGTCTGGCCACAGATGTAACAAACAGATGATAAAAACATATCAATCTTTATCTCCTTTCTCACTGATGAGAAACATGAGCATGACAGCTGCCTGATCCACCACATGCTGCACTTCCCAAATTGAAGGGGTCCTGACAACTATGTAGCCATCTGGGCATCAAGCTTCTATTCCCTCCTTTTCTCCCATCTTCCTCTTTACCTGTGGACTGTGATATTACCTCCTCAAGTTCACTACCAGTATCTCTGTAATGTGTACAGCTGTGCTGGTGCTTGCAAACATTGGTGAGATAGTCAGAGGTGGCGTGCAGTACTGTCTTGCTCTGGACCATTATGGGTTATGGCAAGCTTTCAGGCCTATGGTGACAGAAAAGGAACAAATGTTAGAATGTGACTCCACACTTTCAAACAGCTTTCATTGCAAGATACTGTTTGTGTGGTTGTTTGTATGTCTGTTTGGGAGTGAGTGTGAAAGTGAACAAGACATAATAGCAGGATGATATCAGCCCTAAGCTTGAGGGAGGCCTGCAGGCTCAGCTTCCCCTGCTCCTACAGCCTATCATGTGTGGCAGTAAGTGGCCATACATCATGTAATTAGGATGTCTTAGAATGAGTTGAAGAAATCCGTGTGCTTTTGAGTCATATGGGTTATGGGTTCAAGCTCTATTACAGACCTGAGGACATAATCTGGGCCAACATTTCAGTGCCAGTGCACAGTTGATGTAGAGCTGCATTGTTGGAAATGTTGCATTTTAACTGAAATGTTAAACCAAGGTTCCATTTGAATGTTTAGATGGATTTAAAAGATCGCAGTGCACTTTTTTCAAAAAGATCATGAAATTCATGTTGTGTCCTGGCCAACATTCATCCTTCAACCAACATTATCTAAATCAGATTAACTGTTTATTCATCCCAATGCTGTGTGCAAAACGGCAACCATGGTTGGTTACAATAAGTAATTTATTGGCTGTGAAGTGCTTTGGGATGCAACAGCAGCACTTCCTCTTCATCAACCTTTAGACATGGAGTTCAGATGCTGTGCTGCCCACACACACTCTTTCCTGCCACCATATTTGTTTTGCCATGCACATGATTGTTTTTGTCCCATACAGCCTTTGGAGAGGCTAGAAAATTATTTCATAGTCACTATGGCATTCCAAAAGGCTGAAAAAGAATTATGTTTCAGATGTGGCTACTTACCTTTAATTAGCCACATCCCTTTAATTCTGGTACATGGTCTTTTCTTCTGTCCCCTGGGTGAGCTCGCATCTGCAGGCCCAATCCGCCGAGGACTTTCCTTGTTTACCAAATGAGGGCCGTCCCTACAAAATACAGTGGAGTCAACCCTTTCCAAATCAGGTGAGTGTAAAACCTTACAGGCTTCATACTTTATGACCAAACTGAACAATTATAATAGGCAGTGTGTACTATTACTATCAACAACAGTATTTCTGTAATGTAACCAGCTATGATTCTGCTTGTGTATTTAGCACTGACTAAAGGATTAGCGAAAGGCTGTGGTGTAAGCTTTTGGTTTATTGTCTTGACAGAGAGCTTTATAGTAGATGGATAATGTTATGTTTTTTTTAACCTCTACTGTGGATTGTTCACATACTGGTATTTTTTCTTAATCTCTCTCCCTCTCTCTTTTATACAAATTCCTGCTTTCTTCCAAAATACTCCCAAGAAACTATACTGGTTAAATATAATGCAAAAAGTAGATTTTTCATGATAGCTGATTGTAGAGCACAATGTGTGATCTTACTTTCATAAGGGCAGAACTCCATATATCTTATGAAATAAAGTATGACTCCAAATGTTTTCTTCATTTAATAATTGAATTCAAACTTGTTCATCTGCATTAGCAAATATATTTGGTTTCTCTGGGTTCTCAGTTTATCAATGCGGATAACATATGCTCTTTCCTTTCCTCTGTAAGCAGTATTATATGTCAGCTTGTGACATAGTTACAGCTTATTAAATGTTAATGTTGCACCTTGTTGTAATCTAATCGTTGTCTGACTATATCCATTCCTTGATTGTTTATAAAGGACCACTGCCTGTTCCATGGCAATTGTTTTTCACTCAGTCTCAAGAGACCCGATACACTGTTGTGTTTGTATCAATCGTCATTGTACAACTCTTCAGTGTTGTAATTGAGACTTGTGTGCATGACCTGCGCTATGCTGTAAAAAAACTGTACTGGCCTGAAGTTAATGCTTTAGATTATTACCCAGTGCACACCAGAGAAGCAGTATGTGCTGGGTTTTTAGCTCTCCAACACAATTTTGGCTGCTTTTCCCATTATTCTCATGGACAACTTCCAGGTACTTAAACTACTCCTTTTTGGCATTTCAATTCTATTTTTCCTTATGCAGCATGCTTCATGTGTTCAATAATTAATTTCCGAGTGTAAGGGAGAAAAACAAGCATTCTCATGTGATTGTGTTTCTTGTCAATGGTGGGAGCAGTGAATTTTCCATGCTTCTGTGCACAGATTGTTCTTGAATAACCTTGCCTCAAAGACACTGCATGCACAGCTTTATAATACAGTATAACCAAAATTCCTACTGTGATTAACTCACTGGCATTTCAGACCACACTCGTGAGCAACTACTAGAGATAATGTTTAATCTATCATAGTAATTATTTGCACAATCAAATGGATCAATATTTAATTCTAGTTTGAATGCAGTTGTCAGTTTCCTTTTATCCTATAACAGGTGAGCTGCCAAATGCAGTAAACATATCTCTGCTGTCTTTAGCTCCCTGCATTATGTAGTAATATCTCTGAAATACAAAAACTGAACATATCTTGTCTTTCATGATTGCTAAATTTAAGGAGCTTAGTTGCTATGTATGTTAGAATTTGGGTTTACTACAGGCAGTGCTCTGAAGGCTTTCATTGCCAGCATTCATCCTCAATACTCATAAAATTTTTAAATGTTTCTGAGATTGATTGACAGTGAGTGCATTTTTATTCTGTTCACTTTCCAGATGGATCCTGTGCAGAAAGCAGTCATCAACCACACATTTGGAGTTTCAGTTCCTCCTAAAAAGAAGCAAATTATTTCATGCAATGTCTGCCAGCTACGATTTAATTCAGAGGTGAGTACAGTATGCATTTAGCTTTAAATAATTATTTATTTGTGTTCTGCTGAGTTTTAGAAATAAAAATAAAACTGTTCCATTCACATGCTTATGTCATAGCTTAGTGTTAGAAATAATCTCTGACATATACTGCATGTTGTGTTAATTTAGCAAGTACTTCACTGATGGTTAGCATACGTGGTGCATTTTACACTGTTGGAGCAGCTGTGTAGAAAGGTGATAAGTGCACCATACATCTGTTTTTGGGCTGCTGTCGCGCTGATCTGTGGTGTTGATTACCTTGTGTAACTTACCAGGTAATGGGTATTTCAAGGTGAGTATTAATAATCCATTGAGTTTACATTATATCTCTTTGTTATAGGATACCGCAGTAATATTTTTTGTGCAATTGAAAAGGTTTGAATGTCACTTTAAAGAATACGCTTCTGCTTCTAAATTGGTCTCACTGCGCGAGTAATTAGCAAACAGTGAGTTATGTATTTACAACCAATATTCTCGTGAATTTTGTGGCCATCTTGATAAAATTACCGATCAGTATTATGCAGGAGAACGTCCAAACAGTAAATCTGGATTACTTTTAGTATTTCTAAATTATCATGAAATAATTAGTGTTATTTTGAGGAAAGCAGCAATGATGTTGCCAGAATATTGACTTAGAAAGCTTTCATTGTTTATGTTTCTTATTTTAGTTATAAATGTACAAGGCAGTCATTTAAAAACTAGAGGCAAGGTATACTGTATGTCTTCAGCATGACACTGGGATGACTATAAATAAATACAGACTATTGGTGTCAAGTGTATTGAATCTAGGCATCAGAATTTATTTCTGACTTAGCGGGTACTGCTAGGAAGGCACAAGGGAATGCGTCATTATAGCAAAGGCTGTCATGCAATGCAATCGTTAGATCTTCTTTTGTTTCAGATCTAAGCATGTCATTATTAGGGTTAGAGAAAGAGAAGACAATTAGGTCATAGTTTTTACAATATCTTTTTCAGCTGGCCCCATGGGTTGCTGAGATGATTACTTATTCGGATGCATTTCACTGTGAAATGTTTTCCTTTTAGGGAAACATGGAGTGCTAAGTAGTTGTAATAGATTGTTGTCGTTAACCTTTTCCAGCATGGTTTGTATAATAAAGTTTACAATCAGTCCTGCAATGCTGCAAGATATTATATCGGGCCTCTGTAAATTGATATTTATCCTGCATTTGTACAGTATATAGACAATAATTGCCTGTAAACTAAAAATAATTCCAGGAAGAAAATAAAGGAATTTAATACATTCACACAAAAAAAAATGCTTTTAGAACTCGTATGCGGCCTCGCCCTCTGGCAAGCTGGCACTTGAATTATGTAGTGGGTGGTGAGTTTGTCAGCCTTTTCTGACCTTGACGGTTCGAATCGTCCCACTCCCTGGTTCTAGGGCTTGGAATTATTTAGGGGATGTGATAGATGTAGACAGACAACTGTTTGGTGCAAGAACAAATCTTTTATTCAGAAAATAGCACACCACACTAAGTAACTTAATAGCATGTAACAAAATGTACAGAAAAAGGGGGAAAACGTATACGCAACGGGTATAGAGGTTATGCAGTGGAAAAAAAAACACCTCTCACCACTACACTAACTAAGTTAGGCTCTAAAATTGCAGGGACTATGCTCACCAAAGGATTTCTCCACAGTTTAGACCAGTTGCACACTGCTTTCTCTCTCCTCAATCTTGTGGATTCTTTGGCTGGTTGCGGTGTCTTCGGTATTAGCACTGGTCGATGTTTTGATGGTAAATAAGTTTTTTTTCTTGAGTCAGAGCTGGATGATTGTTGGTTTTTCATTGACTCCGAGGCTTCTTGTTAGGTTCTTCTTGTTGCGTTGCTGTAACCTCGTGTGACAAGTTAGATGTTTCAAAGCCAGAGTCAAAGAGCCCAGAGTCCAAGTGCTTTTCCAGAATGTTCTCTGGTACGTTTCTTCAAAAGTGTTTCCTCAGCCCAAAGGTTACCAGCAAGGCCACCAGTTATACCTGAGAGGCTGCTTAAACTTTCGCGCCAAAACTCGGGTGCACAATTGATTTTTGATGACTGCTTTTGTGCGATTTTGGCAGGCTGATCAACTCTAATGTGATCCCTTTGTGAGAATTTTGGTGGGCTGATTGAGCATTAGCATGATACAAGATTCCCAAAGGTGTTGATGGGGTTTTCGAATGGTGCTGTTAGAATGTAATCAGGTTTTGATACACTCCATTGTGTGTTTCGCTGATGCCAGGGTTTTTCTGTATAGCTGTTTTAAGAACTATTAAAATATGTATGTATCTGGGTCCCTGGTAAGTGGGCTTTTGTTAGACTGCTAATGTCTCCCTGGGGCCTGCCTCCCAGGTGGATTAGCAGCCCTGTAAGGATCCCATTTCCCTATACAGATCCAGCATACAATTTAAAATGTCCAAACTCAATCTAAAAGGCCCAAGTTTAGTCCAAAGGCCACATTTCTCCTCCAAAAGTCTAACACAGTTCCCTTTTAAATTGCAGACACATGTCCATTGAGTAGGGGGTCCCAGAATTTTGTGAATCTTACAGTTATCATGACCCCCTGCCTTGGCTGGAGGCCGATCGTGTCCTGTATATCATCATGTGCCGATCTCACCTCTATGCTATCCTCCAAATTACACGCAGTGTCGATATCTGAGCTGGGGGCTGCGAGTGTGAAATCGAGTGACGGTTTTTCTTGATCATCACTGTCTTGTTGTTCATCCAGCACTACCTCGTCAGGTTGCAGTTCTTTGGTATCGGAAAGAAGAAAGGCACAAGGATAAAGTTGTGGTATGGGGAGAGGGGAAAGCAAGAGATGCATGCTTACACCATCTGTAGCTTATAAATCAGAAGAGATTGTAGGATGAAGGGGAAGTGAGATATCAGAAGGAGGATTTGGTATGAGGATACCATCATTCTCTATGCTTTGAGCCTCGCTGCTGGCCACGGCCTCAGCATTGGCAGTTCCAGTGATGGCGAGCACCGTCTCCTCCATGGAGCAAGGATGTGCTGGTGCGCCTGTCCTCTGCTGGTTAGCTCCTGCTGCCTGCAGTTGTGCACCACCTTGTCTTGTAAGAGAGAGGGAATAAAAGCAACAGTGGCAGCATGGATACGAAATTGGCTAAGTGACAGGAAACAAAAAGTAGTGGTGAATGGTTGTTTATCGGACTGGAGGAAGGTACAAAGTGGTATTCCCCAGGGGTCAGTACTAGGACCACTGCTTTTCTTGATATATATTAAGGACATGTTAATTTGCAAGACCTAAAGCTCTGATTGGGCCCCCTTGATGACAAGTCCTGATTGCTGAATGGTCCCCTTGGAGGATAAGACGCACCCTTCCCCCTCCCCTTTCTCCCACCAATCCCTTCACCCCTGTCTCCTCTCTCTCTGCCTCCCCTCACTGCCCCAGTCTCTCTCTCCCCACTCTCCCCATCCCCCCCCCACTCTCTCTTTCCGCACTCTCCCCCCCCCACTCCCCACCCCTCCCGACTCTCTCTTTCCCTGCCCCACTCTCTATCTCTCTCTTTCCCCGCTCTCTCTCTTTCCCACTCTTTCTCTCATTCTCTCTTTCTCGTCCCTCATCTCCCACTCTCTCACTCTCTCTTCCCCCCGCCCCCCCCCCCACCCCCGCACCCTCTCTCCCACCTCCGATTTCCGCTCTCTCTCAGAAGGCCATGAAAATGTTCATGTAGATAATCACAGCGTTATTCTAGGCAAAAGTCCTGGAGGCTCATTTAGTATAGTCACTGATTTTCAAAAGATACCCCAAAAACCCCGGTACCAGGCTCAGGCTCAAGCAGCAGCTCCAGGCCTGGCAAAGTGGTTCGGCCCTAACTCCGGCTTCCTCATATATCGTACTGCGCGTGCGTGACCGAATCGAGCATGCATGTGCAAAAAGGGGACACAAAAATATTTGTGCAAATAATCACTTTGATACATTATTGACTTGGACTTGGTGTACAGGGCACAATTTCAAAATTTGCAGATGACACAAAACTTGGAAATATAATGAACAGTGAGGAGAATAGTGATAGACTGCAAGAGGACAAAGACAGGTTGGTAGAATGGGCGCACATGTGACAAATGAATATTAACTCGGAAAAGTGTGAAGTGATAATTTTGGAAGGAAGAACGAGGAGAGGCAATATGAAATAAAGGGTACAATTCTAAAGGGAGTGCATGAACAGAGAGACCTGGGGGTATATGTGCACAAATCGAGGCAGGGTAGGTTGAGAAAGCATATGAGATCCTGGGCTTTATAAATAGAGGCATAGAGTACAAAAGCAAGGAAGTTATGATGAACCTTGATAAAACACTGGTTCAGCCTCAACTTGAGTATTGTGTCCAATTCTGGACACTGCACTTTAGGAAGGATGTGAAGGCCTTAGAGAGGGTGCAGAAAAGATTTTGTTATGTATGTTAACTGGGTTTTTCCTGCCACCAGAGGGCACGACTGTCGGAGTTCTAATGGTCACTGGCAGACACGTGCAAGCCGTGTATATAATGTTGGCATCACTTTGAGAATAAATAAACTGGAATAAGGTCATGCCTGAACTAGCTCACCGTACTTAGTCTCGAGGAATTATTCGATACTTAACAAATGGTGACAAGTTAAAAATATGAACTTTCACGCAACCATGTCTGTTGGAATTTTGGAGACATTCGTTGACGGGGAAGACTGACAGGATTTCACTGATCGCCTCGACCAGTACTTCATAGCCAACGGATTGGAAGGAACCGATAACGCAATTAAGCGCAGGGCGGTTCTCCTCACCGTTTGTGGGTCAAACATTTATGGCCTTATCAAGAATCGACTCGAACAATGGATAAGATATACTGTTATGTCCTTGGATCTCTAATAATGACTCCATGAGGCAATGTGTTGTACTTGAACTGTAGTGATTTTAGTCCTTTATTTATTAACTCTAGAGTGAGGATCACACCTGGTGGCCTGCCTTTTACACTAGGCCAGGCACACCTGTACAGGTAACCTACAAGTCTCCCACTGCTGTGCCCTCTGGTGGCACACCTTGTGATAGTACCAACATTAGCCATGTAGAATACATGACATCACTCTCCCCTGAGCCTTTAGTACAAATCGCCTCTGCATTGATTGTGCTCTGGGCTTAGCTCTATCTGGTTGACCCTTGGCAGGTACTTTCAAACTTGGGTGAGTGGTTGGTGCAGTAGAGTGCTGGTGGCTTCTGTTTGTGTGTGTCCCTGACCACTCCATTCTCCCCCCACCCCCTTCCCCCCCACCACCACTCCACATGCAGGTTATGCTAGAGGCTCATTGCATTCATATACATTCAAGTTCAGAAAAACAAGTTTGCATTACATTTGTGGTTCCGTTGTGAGACAAGTTTGTTGGACTATTGAGATACATTATCGATGCGGTGACCGGCGCTTAAAGACAAACTAGTTCCAGAACTGCTGGATGGTCCCTCTGCAGTCTGGTGGTGGTGCGGTGCCCAGTGCTGGCAGTGGGAACCCAGTTGGTTCAAGTTGTCTGCTCTTGGGGCTGTTGCCGTGGTTCCTAGCGTCGGGCAGGTTCACAGATGCCTGTGACCTCCTTGTCCTTTCTTTGTGCCCTGGGTCACTGCTGCTCCCTGAGGAGCTGTCGTCTAGCAGTGCACAGGGAACTGCTGACTCGCTAGCCTGGGCATTGTTTGGTTTGGGATCCTGGTTGGTCCCGGTCCCCTTTGGGGGGACTGTAGCGGGTGACCCTTCGTTTCCAGGTATGGCCTTGGTGGCGATGGGGTCTCGGGGCTGCGCCTTAGCACAGTTTGCTCTTTCAGGCTCGTGGCGATTGATGCCATCGGGTGCCTGAGAGGTGGAGCCGATCAGGGGCAGGGTATCGATACCGGTGCCGTTGCCCTGCTGAGATCGCTTGCTCTGCAGCTCGTCTGTATTGGCTGCTTGTGGCCACACTCCATGGTGCATAACTCTGGTCCCAGGGACGCAGGTTACAGCATTGGGTAGCTCGCTAGACCTGTGTGCTCCCGATGGGTGTCTGCCCACTGCATTGGCTGCGTGCAGTTGAAATCCTACATTGTACAACTTTACATTACTTATTGTGGATGCTCTGTAGCTCCGATCGCAATCGCGCGACTTTTCCTCGCTGGCTGCATGTACACCATTATGATCATCAATTACACATTTTACATGATTGTGCGACTTTTCCTTGCTTATTGCACGTACACAACTCTGATCATCAATTACACATTTTATCTCTAACTTACAATTGCTATTACATTGCTTGAGTGTGTGGAACAGTCCATTTAATTGTAGTGGGTTACAGGCCTCCTTTAAGTGAGCCGTGCTTTCTTTATCCCAATCCTCTTCTCCATTAGGTGCGACGTGTTGCTCCATCAGCGCTGCACCTCACGGTCTGGCCGCAGCCATCTTTTTCTTCAACGCCTCACCTCGTGGTTTGGGCGCCATCTTTCCTCCAGCCATGATGTCGACTGCGGTGATCCTCTTCTCCCTAGGCTCTGCCACTGAAGCTGGGAAGTCGTCTTTGGATCCGATTTTCTTCCTCCGGAGTCCTGCCTCTGGAGCCTGGAAGGTGCGTTCGGGTCATGTCAGCTGGATCATCTCCACACAGTCGTGCTGTGCGGTCTGTGCTTGGGTGCTGTGCTGGTCTGCTCTCTGGTGCCAGGTCCACCCTCAAGTGAGGGCTTCCTGTGCCTCCGAAGGGGAGGACGTCGATCACTGAAGGGGTGAAGTCTTCCCACTTCCAATGGATCTTCACCATCCACCTTCTTCCGAGCAGCGTTGATCCATCACCTGCAATAATCCACAGAGGTAACGTGCACCATGCCATCATGGAGTACCTTTACATACGCACCACCAACGACTGGGATAAGTTCATTAGTGTAGGTGCGCAGCTTTGCCTGAACCGGGACCAACTTGGGTCGTTCAGCTTGATTGTCCCATAGCCTCTCAAAGGCTATCTCAACATCCATCCTCAACGGGGAACAATCTGTGGTGCAGGTAAACATGCTATATACCTCATCGTGGGGCTGAACTGCCTCTCTGCCTATCGTTTCATAATCCGCGCTGGATTCATGGCCATCTGCAGACTCTTCATCGACACAGTGAGTCATATTTCTCTTACACATTCGCTGGAGGTGGCCCTTTGTGCTGCAGTCCTTGCATACATAGTCTTTAAAGCGGTACTGGTGAGCCCTGTGATTCCCTCCACAATGCCAGCATGGAGCTACTCGATTAGTCCCCCTCGGCGGACACTGAGTTAAGGGACTCGGGGGGCCTGTTCTCTCTCCCCTGAGAGGGTTCGCGTTCTACAGTCTAGCCTCTAAAAGGCGCCACTCGGTGCAGAGTACCTGCCGGGTTTGAGTCTTGAAGGTGAGCCATCTGCCTAGAACCGTAGGTTGAGGTCATGAATGACTGGCTCATGGAGATGGCCTTCTGCAGCGTGACTGTTGAGGTGACAGTAGCTTATGAAGAAGGCCCTCATGGCCGATTCCAATGACAAAAATGTCCCGCAGCGCTTCGTTGAGGTGGTTGCCGAAATCACATGGTGCCGCCAGCCTCCTGAGGTCTGCGGCATATTTCGCGATTTCCTGGCCTTCGGGCCGTCGGTGGGTGTAGAACCAGTGTCTGGCTGTGAGGATGCTCTCCTTGAGCTTGAGTTGTTCATGGATCAGTGTTATGAGCTCCTCGTACGTCTTGGTCGTTATCTTCGCTGGTGCCAGCAAGTCCCTGACAAGGCCATAGACGGTGGGCCCACAACAGGTTAACAGACTAGCTCAGCGCTTATCTGCCAGTGTGGCCGGATTGTCATCTGCCAGGTTGTTTGCTGTGAAGAAATGGTCGAGTCTCCACAAAAGTCGTCCCAATCATCACCATCAGCGAACTGCTGCAACGTACCAAGAGTAGCCATTTTCGCGTGAAAGTCCCTAATCTCGTCGCCAATTGTTATGTGTTTGGATGCTCCAATAATGACTCCACGAGGCAATGTGTTGTACTTGAACTGTAGTGATCGTAGTCCTTTATTTGTTAACTCCAAAGTGAGGATCACAGCTTTTATACTAGGCCAGGCACATCTGTACAAGTAACCTACAAGTCTCCCACTTTTGTGCCCTCTGGTGGCACACCTTGTGACAGTACCAACAGTAGCCATGTAGGATACATGACAGGAACCACTTTAAACCGAAGGAAAACAACATCATGGTGAGGTAGCGTTTCTATACGCACAATCGCTCGGAGGGCCAGGACGTGGCGGAATTTTTCGTTGACCTGAGATGTCTCGCTGGGCCGTGCAATTTTGAAACTGCGTTGGAGGAAATGCTACGGGACGTTTTCGTGCTTGGCATTGGCCACGAGGTCATCCTTCAAAAGCTGCTGGCTGCTGAATCTCTAGACCTGAGCAGCGCCATCACGATCGCCCAAGCATGCATGTCCACGGACAATAACTCGAAACAGATATCTTCCCAGCATCGAAACTCACCAGCAAGTACTGTGCATAAAATAATATTGTCGGAAGGCAGAGCTGCACTGGCAGGGCCTATTCGACCTGTAACTGCTCAAAGTCCGCCATCGGGGGTGAATCATATCTCGCTTTGTTGGCGTTGCGGGGGCTATCATCGGACCCATCAATGCTGATTCAAGCAATATGTGTGCAAAGGCTGTGCAACAATGGGGTCCCTTCAGCGAATGTGTCCACAACCAAGCAAGTGTGCTGCGACACAACACGTGGCTGAGGATGATCGATCCAGAGTGGATCAAGCGGCACAAGCAACTCAACCCAAGTTACAAGACGAAGAAGTGTATGGGGTACATTCTTTTACCAAAAGTCCTCCGATAATGCTGGAAGTTAAATTAAATGGGTCCAGAATCCATGGAATTGGACATGGGTGCGAGTAAGTCAATAATGAGCCACAGGGCTTTCGAAAAGCTGTGGGACACTAAGGCAAAAAAGACCCAAACTGAGCCCAAACAATGCGAAGCTGCGTACCTACACCAAAGAGCTCATACCAGTCATTCGCACTGCGGCAGTAAAGTTATCGTACGATGGAGCTGTGCATGATTTATTGTTGTGGATCGTTCCAGGCAATGGCCCAACGCTGTTCGGCAGGAGTTGGCTTGAGAAAATTAAATGGAACTGGAACGATATTAAAGCCTTATCATCAGTGGATGACGCTTCGTGTGCTCAAGTGTTGAGCAAGTTTCCCTCGTTGTTCGAATCAGACATCGGCAACTTTATGAGAGCCAAGGTGCAGATCCACCGAGGCAAGACCCGTCCATCACAATGCTCGGGTGATCCTGTACATGATGAGGGAGAAGGTCGAGATCGAACTGGACAGACTTCAATGGGAAGGAATCATATCACCAGTCGAGTTCAGCGAATGGGCCAGTCCAATTGTTCCGCTGTTGAAAAGTGATGGCACGGTCAGGATCTGCAGCGACTACAAGGCAACGATCAACCGAGTCTCGATACAGGTTCAGTACCCATTACCCAAGGCTGAAGACCAGTTTACAACGCTAGCGGTGGGGGAAGTCGTTACCAAATTGGACCTGACCTCTGCTTACTTGACACAGGAGCTGGTCGAATCTTCGAACAAACTGACGTGCATCAACACGCACAAAGGACTGTTTATATACCATGGATGCCCTTTCGGAATTCGCTCGGTGGCAGCCATATTTCAGAGAAACACGGACAGTTTGCTGAAGTCTGTCCCGAGAACGGTCGTGTTCCAAGATGACATCCTGATCACCGGTCGCAACGCCACCGAACACCTGTACAACCGGAAGAGGTTCTACATCGTCAGGACAGAGTGGGACTCAAGCTAAAACGTTCCAAAAGCATTTTCATGGCACCAGAAGTTGAATTCCTGGGGAGAAAGATTGCAGCAGATGGTATCAGGCCTAAGGACTCGAAGACAGAGGCCATCAAGAATGCACCCAGACCCCAGAGTGTGACAAAGCTGCGTTCGTCCTGGGTCTTCTCAACTATTTCGGTAACTTTCTACCTAGTTTGAGCACATTGCTAGAGCCCTTGCACATGTTGCTGAGAAAGGGTAATGACTGGGTTTGGGGCAAATCTTTGAGAAGGCCAGGAACCTGCTATATTTCAATAAATTACTGGTACACTATGACCCATGTAAGCGGTTAGTGCTGGCCTGCGATGCCTCATCACATGGGGTCGGTTGTGTGCCCCAGCAAGCCAATGTATCAGGCAAACTCCAACCAGTTGCATACGCGTCCAGAAGTCTGTCTAAGGCTGAAAGAGCCTATAGTATGGTAGAGAAAGAGGCTTTAGCATGTGTATATGGGGTTAGGAAAATGCACCAATACCTGTTTGAGCTTCGGTTTGAGCTTGAAACAGACCACAAGCCGCTCATTTCATTGTTTGCTGAGAGCAAAGGTATAAACACCAATGTCTCGTCCCGCATCTAAAGATGGGCACTCACATTATCCACTTATGATTATGTCATTCACCACAGACCAGGCACTGAAAATTGTGCTGATGCGCAAGCCGTCTACCATTGCCCACAACCGGGGTGGAAATGCCGCAGCCCAGAGACTTGCTGCTGGTCATGGATGCCTTCGAGAGTGAGGGGGTCACCCGTCATGGCTCGCCAAATTAGGACCTGAACCAGCCAGGATCCTGTACTGTCAGCGTAAAAAGGTGTGTCCTGAATGGAAATTGGTCTGCCATTCCCAGGGAAATGCAGGATGAAATTAAGCCTTATAGCCGCTGCAAAGATGAATTGTCTATTTAATCTGATTGTTATGGGGTAGTCGTGTTGTTATGCCAAAAAAAGGCAGGGAAACTTTTGTGCAAGATTTACACAGTACCCACCCAGGCATTGTCATGATGAAGGCCATTGCCAGGTCTCATGTTTGGTGGCCCGGCATTGACTCGGACTTGGAGTCATGCATGCATCAGTGCAACACTTGCATGCAACTGAGTAACGCATCTGTGGAGGCTCCGCTGAATCTGTGGTCATGGCCATCCAAACCGTGGTCAAGGATCTACATAGACTTTGCCGGCCCCTTTCTCGGCAAAATGTTTTTAGTGGTAGTGGACGCTTACTCCAAATGGATTGAATGCGTAATCACGTCATCCACCTCGTCCACAGCCACTATTGAAAGCCTCCGGGCCATGTTCATCACCCGCCTGCCCGACGTCCTTGTCAGCTACAATGGACCGTGTTTCACCAGTTCGGAGTTCCACGCGTTTATGACCCGTAATGGCATCAAGCATGTCAGGTCTGCCCCTTTCAAACCTGCGTCTAACAGTCAAGTGGAGCGGGCTGTCCAAACCATTAAGCAGAGCCTAAAACGTTTGACTCATGACTCCCTACAGACCCGCTTGTCCTGCATTCTGCTCAGTTACTGGACGAGACCCCACTCGCTCACCGGGATCCCTCCTGCTGAGCTGTTAATGAAGAGAGCCCTCAAAATCAGGCTCTTCCTTGTAAGCCCTGATCTCAATGATCATGTCGAAACCAGAAGGGAACAGCAGCAATGGTACCACGATCGTGCGGCCCTATCACATGACATTGCTGCTCCTGACCCTCTGTTTGTCCTGAATTATGGTCATCGTCCAAAGTGGGTTGCTGGCACGATTTTGGCCAAGGAGGGGAACAGGGTGTTTGTAGTCAAACTGTTAAATGGCCAAACGTGCAAGAGGCACATCGACCAAACCAAACTGTGATTCCCAGACAACCCAGAACAAATTGAAGATGACATCATCATCGACCAACCAACACACTTTCAACCATCAGTATACTTTTGTGTCATTCACGAAGATGAACCTACCATCCCCGACAGTCCTGTCAGACCGACTGCTCCGCAATGCAGCAATGGTCCTACTAACTCACCCAAGCTTGGGTTCGAACTGAGAAGATCAACCAGGGAACGGACGGCCTCGGACCATCTCAACTTGTAAATACAACCTGTACCAAGGACTTTGGGGGGAATGATGTTATGTATGTTAACTGGGTTTTACCTGCCACCGGAGGGCGTGGCTGTCGGAGTCCTAATGGTCACTGGCGGACACGTGCAAGCCGTGTATATAATGTTGGCAGCCATGTTGAATCCTCACATTGAGAATAAATAAACTGGAGTAAGGTCATGCCTGAACTAGCTCATCATACATAGCCTCATGGAGTTATTCGATACTTAACAGATTTCATTACCATGGGCAGTCGCACGAAATTGAGGAAGACTTGCTTCCATGCTAAACGTGAGCTCTCAGGTGACTGTACAGTTCAATGCGGGTATTACAGGCTCTGTAACAGGTGGGGCAGACAGTGGTGAAGGAAAGGGTGGGTGTGGGTCTGGTTTGCCACACGCTCAGTCCACTGTCTGCGCTTGATTTCTGCATGCTCTCGGCGATGAGGCTCGAGGTGCTCAGCTCTTCCTGATGCTCTTCCTCCACTTTGGCCGTCTTGGATCAGGGATTCCCAGGTGCCGGTGGGAATGTTGTACTTTATCAGGGAAGCTTTGTGGGTGTCCTTGAAACATTTCCTCTGCCCACCTGGGGATCGCTTGCCATGTAGGAGTTCCGAGTAGAGCGCTTGCTTAGAGAGTCTCGTGTCAGACATGCGGACGATGTGGCCCGCTCAACGGAGCTGAGTGTGGTCAGTGCTTCGATGCTGGGGATGTTGGCCTGAGCGAGACCACTGACGTTGGTGCGTCTATCCTCTCAGTAGATTTGCAGGATCTTGCGGAACAGCGCTGGTGGTACTTCTCCAGCGCTTTGAGGTGTCAACTGTATATAGTCCACGTCTCTGAACCATATAGGAGGGCGGGTAGCACTCATGCCCTGTAGACCATGAGCTTGGTGCCAGATTTGAGGTCTTGGTCTTCAAACACTCTCTTACTCAGGCGACCGAAGGCTGCGCTGGCACACTGAAAGCAGTGTTGGACCTCGTCATCGATGTCTGCCCTAGCTGATAGTTGGTTCCTGATGTATGGAAAATGGTCCATGTTGTCCAAGGCCACGCCGTGGATTTTGATGACTGGGGGGCAGTGCTCTGTGGCGAGGTCAGGTTGGTGGAGGACCTTTCTCTTCGAAAAGTTTTACAAAAATGGTTTCAGGAATGAGGGACATAAGTTATGTGGATAAACTGGAGTAGCTGGGGTTGTTCTCCTTAAAGCAGAGAAGGTTGAGAGGTGATTTGACAGAGGTGTACGAAATCATGAATGTCTAGACCCATTGGCGGAAGGGTCATGAACCTGAGGACACAGACTTAAGGTGATTGGCAGAAGAACCAAAGGCGACATGAGGAAAAACTTTTTTACGCTGCGAGTGGTTAGGATCTGGAGTGCACTATCTGAAAGGGTGCTGGGGGCAGATTCAATAGTGGCTTTCAAAAAGGAATTGGATGAGTAGCTGAAGGAAAAAAAAATTCTCGGGCTACAGCGAAAGGCGGGGGAGCGGGACTAGCTGAGGTGCTCTTGGAAAGAGCCGGCACGAACTTGACAGGCTGAATGGCCTCCTACTATGCTGTAACTATTCCATGATTCTATGAAGTGTGTCAGTGAGCGTGGTGCAATCTGTTTGGCTGTCATGGTTGAATTTCTGGCATTGTGTACAAGCTGTGAGATGTGGATACGAGGTTTGCAGCAGTGCTAAGTGTATGAGGGTGAGGTGACGCGATGAATGTTAGGTATCAGTCCTGATTGGTAGAAATTGTTGGTAGGTGAGTGAGTTGCTGAGGCTAGTGGTGCATTTGATGAGATATGGCATTTAAAGATGCATTCTTTAAAGATGCATTCCACTGACCTTGGCACTCCTGTGAGGTCATTCAATTTTTTGTGGCACTGCAGCCAGGTCCTTTGGGCTTGACTATTGGTATTGACTGGCATGGCTATCTGCTCCCACTGCCTTACGAGCGTTTATCTGGAGGGCCTCCTCGCCCCCTGTGGATACAGCACATCTCTCCTCTCCTACTTCCCACCTCCTCTGCCAAGGTCTCCAGTGCAGCGTCGAAAATCCTTGGAGCCCACGCTCCCCCATGTTATGCCATTATTGAGTATTTGCTGGATCAGAATCAGTTGTAGAATGACTTCCACTGCCTACTCCAGCCATAATGCACATCGCCTTCCCATCAGAATTAGGAGCAGGAGTAGGCTATACAGCTTTTCGAGCCTGCTCCGCCATTCAGTAATATCATGGCTGATTTTCGACCTCAACTTCATTTTCCCGCCCGATCCTTATATCCCTAGATTACCCTAGAGTCCAAAAATCTATCTATCTGAGCCTTGAATATATTCAGAGACTTAACATCCACAGCCCTTTCGGGTAGAGAATTCCTCTGAGTGAAGAAATTCCTCCTCATCTCAGTCTTAAATGACCGACCCGTTATCCTGAGACTGTGTCCTCTAGTTCTAGACACTTCAGCCAGGGGAAACTCAGCATTCACCCTGCCAATCTCCCTCAGAATCTTACATGTTTCAATGAGATCACCTCTCATTCCTCTAAACTCCAGAGAATGTAGGCCCAATCTATTCAATCTCTCCTCATAGGATAGCCCTCTCATCCCAAGGATCAATTTAATGAATCTTTGCTGCACCGCCTCGAAAGTAAGTATATCCTTCCTCAGATAAGGAGACTAAAACTGTGTACTCTTAAGGGCTGGAATTTCATCAGCCTTCCGCCGTGTTTTTCAGCGATATTTCTTAGTTTTGGGTGGAAAACCGCTGGGGAGCAGATCGCCGGCGTGCAACACTCGAAAAACCACTTCCGCCCGAGTTTGGTCATAGCGGTGACCCGTAGATAGAAAGAAAAAAAACGCCAGGGAAAAACCAGTCGGAGCAGCCTTTAGAACGGCATAGGTAAGAAACGCTGCAAAAAAGAGAAGTTAAAGTTTTTTTTGTAAATTCTTTTGCAGCGATTCAGTAGAAAAGAGTCTTGTGAATGTTTTGCGATTTAAAAAAAATGTTTTTGTTTCTTGTAGAAATATTTTTTGTGTTTGTCCCCCTCCCTAGGGCCAACTCGCAGCCTCGGACTAAAGTTGATGAGGATCGCGTTTTTCACCGCAAATCCTCATAAAACACCGATTTTTTTTCCACCATGCGGATTTTTTCCTATTTTTTCATGAATTTTCTGCCCTTCTTAACAGCAGTATCATACCGTTTTTTGGGGGCAGCAAACCAGTGGTGGCGGTTTTTGATCAAATTCCAGCCCTAAGTGTGGTCTCATCAAAGCCCTGTATAATTGTAGCAACACTTCCTTGCTCTCCTACTCCAACCCCCTTGCAATAAAGGCCAACATGCCATTTGCCTTCCTAATTGCTTGCTGTACCTGCATGTTAACTCTCTGTGTTTTCTGTATGAGGAAACCTAAATCTCTCTCAACACCAACATTTAATAGTTTTGCATCATTTAAAAAATATTACCCAGAAATTGCGGTCGGAAGCGTCCTGCGGGTGGATGCCTCCGAATGCAAAGATTTCTACGAAAGTACCTGGTGGTCCCAGCGGTCCTGGCCCTCTACGCGAAGGCCTTCGTAGAGGCACACGTACCCCAGGAACGTTTGGGTTTTGTACACATCACTGGGATTACGTGGGCCGGCCCAACCGATCAGAGTAGGGGGATCCCCATTCAAACTTATGTGAGTTCCGTGTATCCGGAACCACCATAAGTATGAATGGGAATACCCCCAAAACACAGAAACGCTGAAAATAACTTTAAAATACCCATCACATATTTAAAATTAATCAAAATGTAATTTAATTAATTATTTAAAACAAAACTTACATTTTTTGAAAAATAAATTTACATATTTTAAAGGATCTAAAAATATGCGTACCTTTATTTTAATGGTCTGAAATTGCCCTCCAAACAAAACAGGGCGCACTTACCATTTTCGTTGTGGATTTACTGCCCCAATCGCTGGGACGGTGTGTCGAGCGATTTTGCCCTCTTTTCGATGCTTATTTTGGCGGGGCGGTGAAGTCGGGCTGTGGTAGGGCAGAAGTTGGTGGGGAGTGGGTCGTAAGGCGAGCGCGATGCTTATGACGTCACAACGCCCTCCCCTTCAGTTAAAGGGGAGGGCTGCTGCAAGCTCTGCATTAACTTCAGTGTCACCCATTGAGCCACCAGGGAGGGTTTTTGACAGGGCCAGCGGTCCGGTACCCAAGAGGGAGTGGGAGTGCCGGGCTGCCTGTTGGGGCGGACGAGCCGCCCAGCCACAAGCAGTATCCCGCCGGGGGAAAGCTGTCGAAGGCATCGAATGCCGGCTACTCCACTCCTGTGGGGCAATATCCCACGGGGAAATTTCCCACATGGGGCGGAAAGGTATCGCCGCCAGTCGGTCAGGGGTCGGCGCGCAGCCGTTGGGGAGGGAACATGGGCAGGGTGGTAGGGTCCACCGCCACTAAAATAAAGGAGGGCAATTTACAAAATGTCCGTCCCTCCACCCCAACTGAGTGGTAACAGCTCTTAAAAGAAGAGGCAATTTTGGCCCTTAAATGTTGCTGGGCAGTAGTTGGGCAAATAGCCCAATTCTCCGCCTGCGGAGGCCCTTTTATTTCGGATACGGTGGATCTGTCCAGAGAATTCTTCATAGATCGCAGTTCTCTGCTTTCTTTCTCCCTCCGTTTTCTCTCTCCCTTTCTTGAGTAGAGACTTTAAAGTGTCTCCCCACCCCGCCCACCCACCTCCCATCCTTCACTGAGCCCAGTCATTCCCCAGTCCACTTCTCTTCCCCGACCTCCCATCTCCTGATCTCCTGATCTCCTGTCCCAAGCTCCCATTCCCAGTCTCTCTCCCTCTTCCCCTCAGCCTCTATTCCCCAAACTCCCTCTCTCAGCTCCCCTCCCCCAGCTCACTCTCGACACTCCTTGATTGCCGACAGCACTCTGATTTCTAAGCCCCCTCCCCGAGCTGGAGGCTTCTCTGAGCGGCAGCGGGTGACGTCACAGAGCGATTGGGTGGGGTGGGCTGGCGGGGGGAGGGAGGTAATAGTGCGGTGACACAAAATTTTAAGCGCTAATCTCCTGGCCTGCTAGAGGCAGCATTCGAGAGAGGAATCGGCAATTTCGAGAGACGTGGAAGTGTTGGCAACCCTACTCCACCTCCAATTATAAAAGAGTCCCTCTCTTCCAGCTCTGTCGTACAGGAATGGTTTCCCCTAGCTCCATTTTAAATGCTGGCTAAAGGGCCACAGTCCTTCATTTTTGCTTCATTAATCTTGACCAACAGCACTCTGATTTCTAAGCCCCCTCCCCGAGCTGGAGGCTTCTCTGAGCGGCAGCGGGTGACGTCACAGAGCGATTGCACAGTCTTTGTATATTTCAGTCACACAGGGAGCAGGGGGGAGACTACTGATGGCTATCAATGGCAACTCGTGGAAGACAGTACGATGGGACAAACCAACTCGCAGACACCCGGACTGCCCGTTGAGAGCCCCTGACCTAACCCATTTGTCTCCAGCAGCCAATCACAGGAAGCTGTGATGGAGATTAATATTGTTGCAAATAAATCCTGACTTATCTGAGTGAGATCGCGAGTTGGGGTGAATTTTCATTAAAAATTGATTAAATCATGAGAGTTGGCAATACTGTCTATGGGACTATTCAACTTTGCTGAAGTATGTCTAACATTAGGAGGGTATAATATGAGGGGACTAAAATTCAGCTCCCCAATAAGGCCCGTTCTGCCGGATTGCGGCAGCCAGGTGGCAGAATCGAATGGCGGACGATTTCTGGTCAAATGGTCACCGCCAGCCAAATTCAGCAGGGGGTTTTTTCAGGCGGTTCCCACTTCCGCCCCGCCGCTGCCGAGCGGCCGTGAGTGCGTCATCAGTGTGCACACCGCTGGGACCAGCCGCCTCCCTCAAAATTCAGCCCGAAAAATCTTCTGCCGCCCAGCGGTGCCTGTGACAGCTTTTTCTGTCGGTGCACCTTTCATTCCCTCTGTCAGCCCGAGCAGCGCGGTGGCCATTAAAGGCAAGAGTCCAATGCCGTGGCTGCCATTTTATTTTTTTCGCCAGACGACTTTCATGTTGGCCAGACTATTGTGCCCCCTGGTCCGGCCGGGCCACCAACAGGCAGCTTTGCACCCCTTCTTGGGTGCCAGGCTGCTGGCCCGACTGAAATCTTCCCTGGTGGCCCAGTGGCCGATCCTAAATAATTGCCGATTCTCTCCCCTTTAAAGCAGGGAAGATACGTGGTGACGCAGACGCGCAGCGACGTCACCACTGCTCCGCTGCTGAGTGACAGCGGCGGAGAATCTGTCCCGCCTCCACTTCCGCCGCATTTCCATCCCCTTTATGACAGACTTCCTGGCCACTTAAAATAAAAACGACACAGAGCTGAATTTCACAAAAGAGACAACTTCATCCGAGACGGCAGTGAAAACACTTTGAAAACGGTAAGTGCGCCAGGTTTTTGGTGGGGCTAAATTTCGACCCTGAGGAATCCAGACACCCCTGGAACCCTATTTAACATATGCATGGGTAAAATTATATATTAGGCTTAAGTTATAATCATCCTTACTTCTGGTCTTTTGGACTTGCGTGTGCTTTATCGATGGCAACACACTCCAGTACCCTCCAGACCTATTTCCTGCATGTGTTGTCACCTTCCAGTTTTAGCCTTGACTGAAACATTACTGGAGTGGCTACACATACTGTTGCATGAATTCTGGAGGGGTCAATCATCTTTTTCCATTCCAGCTTCCCAATGTTTAGTTTTTCTTTTTGTTTTAATTGCCCCCTCTGTAGGACAAGTTGCTTTGAATTTTCTCTTGAAACAGAAAATGCTTTGCGTATTGTTGAGGCTGGATTTCAAATTCAGTTTTTATTTAGGAGCTACTGGATGCAAAGTCAATACATATTCTATTTATGGTATAGAGGTGCCTTTGTACTTTGGGTATATGCCTTCCTGCTGATAAAACGGCCTCACTGATAATTCTGTGTGATTTTACTTGCAACGAGTGTGAAAGCAGCCTAAATAAATGATGACCTCCTGCTTCCCCTTGTAGTGTGTCCACTTTAGGCATAGTCAGAGGTATACTGTTTCACCGCTGATGTGAGAAGTTTGTGGACAGAATTTTTTTAATCATGCCTATATAAACAGGGCACACACAGTGCATACAAAAATGAATGTAATTTCCCCTCCCCAATCTTGCATTGTACCAGATTGTGCAAAAACAACACACTACAAGTCCAGAGGGAAATAGGAGGGCTTCAGACAATCACATTAGCATTAACCCTATCTTAAGGCTGTATTCAGCAACAATAGGTCAGACTTAATTTTTATTCTTCAAAATAACAGCCTTCATTTTTGGCTCCCACATTGGCTACACCAAAGTTTAGGGGGGGGCAGTATTGGCCTTTTTATAGCTCCATCAGCGCTCCCCCAGCCCCCCCCCCTCCCTCTGGAGGTTATCACCCAGGGGACAGGGTCGGAAGCGACTTCCGGTGAAATTGTCTGGAGGTTTGTGGGGCGTTGTGCTGTTAGTACCGCGATTTGCACCCCGGGCTGGCGCACTTACGGCAATAACCCCTTTGCACCACTCGGGGTAATCGGCGGCATGGGTGGCACCGGCCGATATCAGCACCGGCTTCAATGGTCGCGAAGCTGGTGGACATCTGCTGCCGGGGCGCCCATTAAAGGGTAGTCCGTTTGCACCGTGGGCCACCATTTTTTTTTGTCAGCTGACTCTTCTGTTGGCCCGACAATAGCGACACTCGCCTCGACCGGGCGGCCATCCTCCAGCCCGGCACTCTGTCATAAATACATAAGAACATGAGAAATAGGAGCAAGAGTAGGCCATACGGCCCCTCGAGCCTGCTTCACCATTTAATACAATCATGGCTGATACGATCATGGACTCAGGTCCACTTCCCTGCCCGCTCTCCATAACCCCTTATTCCCTTGTCGTTTAAGAAACTGCCTATTTCTGTCTTAAATTTATTCAATGTCCCAGCTTCCACATCTCTCTGAGGCAGCGAATTCCACAGATCCACAACCCTCTGAGAGAAGAAATTTCTCCTCATCTCAGTTTTAAATGGGCGGCCCCTTATTCTAAGATCATGCCCTCGAGTTCTATTCTCTCCTATCAGTGGAAACACCCTCTCTGCATCCATCTTTCAAAGCCCCCACATAATCTTATACATTTCGATAAGATCAACTCTCATTCTTCTGAATTCCAATGAGTAGAGGCCCAACCTACTCAACCTTTCCTCATAAGTCAACCACCTCATCTCTGGAATCAGCCTTGTGAACCTCCTCTGAACTGTTGCCAAAGCAAGTATATCCTTTTGTAAATATGGAAACCAAAACTGTACGCAGTATTCCAGGTGTGGCCTCACCAATACCCTGTACAACTGTAGCAAGATTTCCCTGCTTTTATACTCCATCCCCTTTGCAATAAAGGCTAAGATTCCATTGGCCTTCCTGATCACTTGCTGTACCTGCATACAGGTTGAGCGTCCGAAATCCAGAGTTCCAAAATTCGGAATGTTCCGGAATCCGGACACCAGACCGTTCCATGGCGGGGTCGTCCGGAAACCGGAACATGTTCCGAAATCCGGACTCCCCCCGTCTCGGCGACCTGACATCGCTCCGGCCCTCGGCGGCCCGACCTTGCCCCGGCCCTCGGTGGCCCGACCTTGCCCCGGCCCAGGATCCCCTCCCTTCTCCTCCCTCTCCCCCTTACCTCGGTGGGCTGACCTCACCCCCTTATCTTGGCTGTCCGACCCCACCTACCTCGGCCCAGGCAAAGACGTTCCAAAATCCGGGAATATCCGGAACGGCCTCGGTCCCGAGGTTTCTGGATTTCGGACGCTCAACCTGTACTAACCTTTTGTGTTTCATGCACAAGTACCCCCAGGTCCCGCTGTACGATAGTACTTTGCAATCTTTACCCATTTAAATAATAACTTGCTCTTTGAATCTCACACTTTCCAACTTTACAATCCATCTGCTAAATTTTTGCCCATTCATTTAGCCTGTCTTTGCCCTTTTGCAGATTTTTGTGTCCTCCTCACATATTGCTTTTCCTCCCATTTTTGTATTGTCAGCAAACTTGGCTACGTTACACTCATCCCCTTCCTCTAAGTCGTTAATATAGATTGTAAATTGTTGGGGTCCCAGCACTAATCCCTGCGGCACCCCACTAGTTACTGATTGCCAACCCGAGAATGAACCATTTATCCCTACTCTCTGTTTTATGTTCGTTAGCCAATCCTCTATCCATGCTAATATATTTCCCCCAACCCCATGAACGTTTATCTTGTGCAGTTATGGGTGCCGTTGTGCTCTGGGAATATGCCGTCGCAGACACCGCAATTTCAGGGTCATTATTGTTTGCCGTTTACAATTTTCTGTCAATATTTCAAGTAACTTCTTTTGAATTATCTGTTTAAATATCATCTCAGCTGTTGTGTAAAATTGATGTAATGTGCATAATCTAATTACATTCATCTTTGACTCAACCAATTGTATTCGCTGCTTCTAGCTATATGTGAGTTGAAATTCTACCATGCGATATTAGTAACACACACATTTCCATGAAATTCCATTGTCCATTATTTGGGCATCGCTGGCAAGGCCAGCATTTATAGACCATCCCTAATTGACCTTGAGAAGGTGCTGGTGAGCCGCCTTCTTGAACCATTGCAGTCTGTGAGGTGAAGGTACTCCCACTGAGTGACGTTTCTAAAGTGTTAATGCATTATTATACAGTTCTTTTATATACCAGTCATTTCAGATAAGTATTTTTTTTTAAATAGAGTTTGTACATG
Organism: Pristiophorus japonicus; assembly: GCF_044704955.1. Taxonomy (NCBI): domain Eukaryota; kingdom Metazoa; phylum Chordata; class Chondrichthyes; family Pristiophoridae; genus Pristiophorus; species Pristiophorus japonicus. Next base: position 124,541,892 of record NC_091979.1, on the reverse strand, counting down.
ACAACTTAAAGCTTTTAATGAATTCTACCATAAACAAACTTGCAGAATGACAAGTGAATTTCAATAATAGACAAGTGTGAGGCCGTACATTTTGGTAGGAGGAAGGAGGCTACCTAATCCTGTGAAAATAAAAGTCTAAATGGAGTAGAGGTGCAAAGAGATCTCAAGGTATAGATTCACATATAAAAGTTGCAATGCAGATTAAAAATAGACATAAAAGTGCAAATAAAGCAGTGAAGTTCATTTCAAAAGCAGAGAAGTTATATTAAACTTGTATAGAACCTTGTCTGATTGTCTCCTGATTTGAGACGGTGGTGTGCAATATTGCATTACTACATATATGCTTAGTGCCAGCTGTGGCTCTGTGGGTAGCAAACTTGCCTTTGAGTCAAAAGCTTGTGGGTTCAAGTATTGCTCTAGGAACTTGAGCACAAAAATCTCGGCTGACACTCCAGTGCAGTGCTGAGGGAGTGCTGCATTGTGCCCGTCGTTCGGATGAGATAAGAACATAAGAAATAGGAGCAGGAGTAAACCACCTGGCCCCTTGAGTGTGCTCTGTCACTTAATAAGATCATGGCTGATCTGATCATGGACTCAGCTCCACTTCCCTGTCCTCTCCCCATAACCCTTTATTCCCTTATTGCTCAAAAATCTGTCTCTCTCCACCTTAAATATATTCAATGACCCAGCCTCCACAGCTCTCTGGGGCAGAGAATTTCATCAATTTACAACCCCCTGAGAGAAGAAATTTCTCCTCATCTCAGTTTTGAATGGGCGGCCCCTTATTCTGAGACTATGTCCCCTAGCTTTACTTTCCCCTATGAGTGGAAATATCCTCTCTGCATCCACCTTCTCTAGCCTCTTCATTATCTTAGATGTTTTGATAAGATCATCTCTCATTCTTCTGAACTCCAATGAGTTTAGGGCCAATCTACTCAACCTATCTTCATGTCAATCCCCTCATCTCCGGAATCAATCTAGTAAACCTTCTCTGAACAGCCTTCAGTGCAAGCATATCCTTCCTTAAATACAGAGACCAAAACTGTACGCAGTACTCGAGCTTTGGCCTCATCAATACCCTGTACAGTTGCAGCAGGACTTCTCTTCTTTTATACTTTATCTCCCTTGCAATAAAGGCCAACATTCCATTTGCTTTCCTGATTACTTGCTGTACCTACATACTCACTTTTTTGTGTTTCATGCACAAGTACTGCAGCATTTTGCAATTTTTCTCCATTTAAATTATAATTTGCTTTTCTATTTTTTCTGCCAAAGTGGATAATCTCACATTTTTCCACATTGTACTCCCATCTGCCACATTTTTGCCCACTCACTTAACCTGTCTATATCCCTTTACAGATTTTTTGTGTCCTCCTCACAATTTGCTTTCTCACCCATTTTTGTATCATCAGCAAACTTGGCAACATTACACTCGGTCACTTCATCTAAGTCATTAATATAGATTGTAAATAGCACCGATCCCTGCGGCACCACGCTAGTTACTGTTTGCCAGCTGCAAAATGACCAATTTATCCTGACTCTCTCTTTTCTGTTAGCCAATTCTTTATCCATGCTAATATATTAACCCCAACCCAGTGAACTTTTATCTTGTGCAGTAACCTTTTATGTGGCACCTTGTCGAATGCCTCCTGGAAATTCAAATACACCACATCGACTGGTTCCCCCTTATCCACCTTGCTCATTATATCCTCAAAGAACTCCAGCAAATTTGTCAAACATATTTTCCCTTTCATAAAACCATGCTGATTCTGCTTAATTGAATTATGCTTTTCCAAATGTCCCACTACTGCTTCCTTAATAATGGTCTCCAGCGTTTTCCCAACAACAGATGTTAGGCTAACTGGTCTATAGTTTCCTGATTTTTGTCTGCCTCCTTTTTTAAATAGGGGCGTACCATTTGCGGTTTTCCAATCTGCTGGGACCACCCCAGAATCCAGTGAATTTTGATAGATCACAACCAATGCATCAACTATCTCCATAGCTACTTCTTTTAAGACCCTAAAATGTAAGCCATCAGGTCCAGAAGACTTGTCCACCTTTCGTCCCATTATTTTAGCGAGTACTCCTTCTTTAGTGATAGTGATTATATCAAGTTCCTCCCTCCCTATAGCCCTTTGATTATCCACTATTGGGATGTTTTTAGTGTCTTCTACCGTGCAGACTGATCGATACAAAATATTTGTTCAACGTCTCTGCCATTTCCCTGTTCTCCATTATTAATTCCCCACCAACACTTACTTTAGCCACTCTTTTCCTTTTTATATACCTGTAAAAACTCTTACTATCTGTTTTAATATTTCTTGCTAGTTTAATCTCATAATCTATCTTCCCTCTCTTTATCATTTTTTTAGTCGTTCTTTGCTGGCTTTTAAAAGTTTCCCAATCCTCTGGCCTCCCACTAGTCTTGGCCACCTTGTATGCCCTTGTTTTCAATTTGATACCATCCTTTATTTCCTTAGTTAGTTATGGATGGTTATCCCTTCTCTTACAGTCTTTCCTTCTCATTGGGATATATTTTTGCTGCAAGTTATGAAATAGTTCCTTAAATGTCTGCCACTGCTCATCAACTGTCCCATATTTTAATCTATTTTCCCAGTCCACTTTAGCCAACTCTGCCCTCATACCTTTGTAGTCTCTTTTATTTAAGCTTAGGACATTGGTTTGAGATCCAACTTTCTCACCCTCCAACTGAACTTGAAATTCAACCATGTTATGGTCACTCATTCCGAGAGGATTCTTCACTATAAGATCATTTATTAATCTTGTCTCATTACACAGTACCAGATCTAAGATAGCCTCCTCCCCAGTTGGTTCCGCAACGTACTGTTCAAGGAAACTATCCCAGATGCACGCTATGAACTCTTCTTCAAGGCTACCCTGGCCAACTTGCTTTGTCTAATCAATATGAAAGTTAAAATCGCCCATGATTATTGCCGTTCCTTTTTTACAAGCCTCCATTATTTCTTGATTTATACTCGCCCAACAGTGTAGCTACTGTTAGGGGGCATATAGACTACACCCACCAGCGACTTTTTCCCTTTATTATTCCTTATCTCCACCCAAACTGAATCAACATCTTGATCTTCTGAGCCAATATCGTTTCTCACTAACGAACTGATCTCATCCTTTATTAACAGTGCTACCTCACCTCCTTTTCCTTTCTGTCTGTCCTGCCGAATTATCAAATACCCCTGAATATTTAGTTCCCTGTCCAGGTCATCTTGCAATCACGTCTCTGTAATGGCTATCAGATCATGCCCATTTGTATCTATTTATGCCGTCAACTCATCTATTTTGTTACAAATGCTACGTGCATTCAGATAAAGAGCTTTTAAATTTGTTTTTTTTACCATTTTTCCTTACTTTGACCCCACTTTCTGATTCACCTTTATGTTTATAGATTCTGCCCCTTCCTGGCACACTTTGGTTTTCATTTCCCCCAGTGCTACCTTGCTCTATTTCCTTCTCCTTATTCTTTGACTTTTTAAATTTTCGTTCACCTGAATCCTCCCCCCCCACTATTTAGTTTAAAGCCCCCTCTACAGCCCTAGTTATTCGAATTGCCAGGGCCCTAGTCCCAGCACGGTCTAAGTGGAGCCCATCCGAACGGAACAGCTCCCTCTTACTCCAGTACTGGTGCCAGTGTCCCACGAATCAAAACCCATTTCTCCCACACCAGTCTTTGAGCCATGTGTTTAACTCCCTGATCATATTTACCCTATGCAAATTTGCTCATGGCTCAGGTAGTAATCCAGAGATGATTACCTTTGTGGTTCTGCTTTTTAATTTGGCCTCTAGCTGCTCATACTCCCTCAGCAGCACCTCTTTCTTTGGCCTATCTATGTCATTGGTACCCATGTGGACCACAACAACTGGATCTTCCCCTTCCCACTCTAAGTTCCTCTCCAACCCAGAGGAGATGTCCATAACCCTGGCATCAGGCAGGCAACACAGTCTTCGGGACTCACGCTCTCGGCTGCAGAGAACAGTATCTATCCCCCTAATGATACTGTCCCCTACTACTACAACGTTTTTTTTTACTCCCCTCACTTGAATGGTCCCCTGTACCATGGTGCTGTGGTCAGTTTACTCATCCTCCCTGCAGTCCCTGCTCTCGTCCACACAGGGAGTAAGACCTGTTGGACAAGAGCAAGGGCTGAGGCTCCTCCATCACTACATCCTGGGTCCCCATAGCTGCCTCGCTCATAGTCACACCCTCCTGTCCCTGACCATGGACCAGATTTGAATTAATTAATCTAAGGGGTGTGATTGCCTCCTGGAACACAGCGTCTAGGTAACTCTCCCCCTTCCTGATGTGTCGTCGTGTCCGCAGCTCATCAACACGGAATCGAAATTCCTCGAGCTGCAGACACTTGCTGCAGATGTGTTCGCCATTAACCTCAATGGGGTCAACCAGCTCGCACATGCAACAGCAAAAACACATCGCCTATCCTGACATCTTGAATGTTTTTAGTTAATTAAGTTTTCAAGTTTTATTTTTCATCCCAGCTCTTAATTCAAACCAATGCCCCAGAAAAGAGAGAAAAACTCACCAACCAATCACTTTTCTTCTTTCCTGTGATGTCACACTTTGATTTTGGTTCTTGCTACTTTTTGTCTTTCGGTGAGTTGGTGCTGTTGGGGCTGGCTCTTTAAGGCTGCCGCTGGGCTCTCCCTCTCGCACCACTTTGTGGTTTGCTGCTCCCGCTCTGGTCTCGCGCTCTTTAAGGATGTTAAACCGAGGCCCCATCTGCCCTCTCAGGGGGATGTAAAAGATCCCATGGCACTATTTCAAAGAAGAGCAGGGGAGTTATCCCCGGTGTCCTGGCCAATATTTATCCCTCAATCAACATAACAAAAACATTATCTGGTTATTATCACAATGCTGATTGTGCGAGTTTGCTGTGCGCAAATTGGCTGCCATGTTTCCCACATTACAACAGTGACGACACTCTAAAATACTTAATTGGCTGTAAAGCCCTTTGAGACATCCGGTATTTGTGTAAGGCAGTATATATATGGAAGTCTTTCTTTTCTTTCTTAAAAGATGTTGTTGTGACAGTAGTTGTTGTTGTAAAATTTGCTCACAGACCAAATGGTCACAAGAGGAATTTGTACATGGGGTGAAATGAGTGGCAGGTGATCACATTGATCAGATACAAAAAATGGAAAGTAATAAATATTGAAAGAATATCAATAGAAGGAATAGCATGCGTTATTTGAGGGCTGGCATAGTGCTTTGGTTTTAAGTTTACTGAAGGTAGGCAAGCCATTTCTGGATAGGTAATAAGTAAAATGTTTCAGCACTGTTACAAATATAAAAACATACTGTGCAACTATGCAAGACATTTAACCTCGATTGTAAAAATACAGTGGATCAATGGTTTCTATAGGTATTACTTTAAAAATGAATCTTTGACAAAGAATAATGAGTACTCCATCTTATTCTGGTTCTTTTGACTAGATTTTCTGTGTCTTGAAAATACAGATTCCTGACTGTCAAAATGCTGAAATTACCTCATGCATAGATGCTTAGTTAGAATCTTTACATAAGAAAGTATTTTTATGAGTATTGTAGGGTCTCTTATATTCTTAGCAGTTGACGAGACTCGAGTCCGGTGGTAGTATCCAGGCAAACTTTAATGGCTCAGTTACATCTTGCAGTTACTAAGAATAAAACGCGCTCTACCGCGTGTTACAGCTTCAGTTATAGTCGCGAACGTGGGGTCTTCCCATTCCCTGATTGGCCCCCCAGCTGTTACTGGGGTCAGTTTGTCGACTCCGGACTGGCCGCTGGTTATGCCCCAGCTGCCCATTGCAGATCGCAATCGCCTTGGTCATGATGTGATTACCACATCATGCCCCTTCCTCCTGCTGTTCACTGTTTCGCAGCATGTTCCTGTTATCTGGTCGGAACTGCGCTTAACCCTGTGACTGTGCTTTGGCCCCAACCACGCTGCAACCTTTTCCATCGTTAGTGAGCACGGACACAGCACACAGCTACTCTATAATTATAAATTAATCAGGTCCCAGTTAATCAGGTCCCACAATCCCCCCTTTGATTCCCTCCTTAGCCGGAATCATAACGTCCCGATTTTATATCCTCTTCTTAAGGTGCAGAAGTGGGTGGCGAAAGCCCTCATCCACATTCCTTGTCGTTGTCATCATACGCATAGCCAAACACCTAATCAAAGCAAACAAACGGCATAATGCTACTATTACAGCAAATACAAATATAATTCCATGTATCAATGAGCTGCCCATGGAGCCTAGCCATCCTGTGGCCCAGCCCCACAGTGTGGTAGCTGGGTGTTGTTTCAGCTGTTCTATCTCCTTTTTGATGTGGTCTGCTAGGTTGGTGATATCCTCGGAACTATCCGGGATATACGTGCAACATTCGGTGCCTCTCCACCAGGATAAAGTCTAAGGCCATTCGGTTTTGTAAGGCCACTGTGCGAATGGCCACCATTTCGGCATTTACTTGAAGTAGGACTCCCGCGGTGTCATTAGCCACCTTTTCCAGGACGGATGCCATGTTAATGGACTCCCTTGCTAATTTACCAGTTCCATATCAAGGAACCTGAATGGTGAAGAACCTTTCAGTCCCCGTAATCGCCCGTTTACTCCTTTGTGGAGAAAACAACCCTGGAAGGGAAGTAGAGTGGCGAATGTAGGGTATCACATAACCCAAATAACAAGGTCCTGTCCAGTTCTATGGTAGCTAGGAATAAGCCCTGTGGCCGCAAATAAAGTAGGTACCGTTGTATGGGGAATATCAGCCACCTCCTATCATTACCCACCCTTGTGTAAAGTTCTGGCCCGGGGTGGTCTTTTCGGGAAATGCAGGAAGCTCTGCATGCTTCCTTTCGTCACATTCACATTTTGCCTACACGTATTATTTCCTATTCCCTGCCCTCCGGTTTGGTTTCTGATCAGACATACCGACCTTTGTGGCCTTCCTATCCCTGAGGTGTTAATGACGACCAAGAACGGGGGCTTTAGGGTCTGGTTATAATTGGGCTGATACCACTCCAAAAAGGTGTTCATAGAAACATAGAAACATAGAAAATAGGTGCAGGAGCAGGCCATTCAGCCCTTCTAGCCTGCACCGCCATTCAATGAGTTCATGGCTGAACATGAAACTTCAGTACCCACTTCCTGCTTTCTCGCCATAACCCTTGATCCCCCGAGTAGTAAGGACTTCATCTAACTCCCTTTTGAATATATTTAGTAAATTGGCCTCAACTACTTTCTGTGGTAGAGAATTCCACAGGTTCACCACTCTCTGGGTGAAGAAGTTTCTCCTCATCTCGGTCCTAAATGGCTTACCCCTTATCCTCAGACTGTGACCCCTGGTTCTGGACTTCCCCAACATTGGGAACATTCTTCCTGCATCTAACCTGTCTAAACCCGTCAGAATTTTAAATGTTTCTATGAGGTCCCCTCTCATTCTTCTGAACTCCAGTGAATACAAGCCCAGTTGATCCAGTCTTTCTTGATAGGTCAGTCCCGCCATCCCGGGAATCAGTCTGGTGAATCTTCGCTGCACTCCTTCAATAGCAAGAATGTCCTTCCTCAAGTTAGGAGACCAAAACTGTACACAATACTCCAGGTGTGGCCTCACCAAGGCCCTGTACAACTGTAGCAACACCTCCCTGCCCCTGTATTCAAATCCCCTCGCTATGAAGGCCAACATGCCATTTGCTTTCTTAACCGCCTGCTGTACCTGCATGCTAACCTTCAATGACTGATGTACCATGACACCCAGGTCTCGTTGCACCTTCCCTTTTCCTAATCTGTCACCATTCAGATAATAGTCTGTCTCTCTGTTTTTACCACCAAAGTGGATAACCTCACATTTATCCACATTATACTTCATCTGCCATGCATTTGCCCACTCACCTAACCTATCCAAGTCACTCTGCAGCCTAATAGCATCCTCCTCGCAGCTCACACTGCCACCCAACTTAGTGTCATCCGCAAATTTGGAGATACTGCATTTAATCCCCTCGTCTAAATCATTAATGTACAATGTAAACAGCTGGAGCCCCAGCACAGAACCTTGCGGCACCCCACTAGTCACTGCCTGCCATTCTGTAAAGTACCCATTTACTCCTACTTTTTGCTTCCTGTCTGCCAACCAGTTCTCAATCCACGTCAACCCATAACCCGCCGAACGCCATTCGGCCTTTGGTAATTCTATGTCTTCCCCCAGACTATTGGTCCTGTTCCCGTTCGTACGGTTCTGGTTAAAATACCATTCCGCCATCTCAGATTGATTGAGGGGGACCAGTCTCAAAGGAATTCCTCCCTTTGAATGGATAGGTACCTGCGCACATACCCAACAACTGGAGATGTTTGCTTCCTTAGCATAGCTATATGACATGTACATAAAAGTATTTACATGTAGCTCCATGTTACACAGAGGTCAGACCCATGAGTACAATCAGTCCAAACATTTTGTTGAGTTCAAAAGTTCAGTTCTTTTAGTCCGTTTCCGATACGGGTGCCCGTTTAACGTGTGAGGCGTGGAACCAAGCCTTCTTCCCTTGGATTTTAACTGCTGATCCGGTCGTCAGTAATGCTTGGCTCCCAGCGGTTCTTTGTGTATTTTCTTTTCGTATACCCAAACTCCTGGGACGATATCATGTCCTCCCTACCAGGGTTCCCCCCAAGCCGCTTTTATCTGTTGGGAAGCAGAACTGATAGCATTTGTTAAATTCTGGCAATATTCCAACAATGTGTCACTCATCAGGTGCCAGTTTGCTTTTCGCAGGGAGAGACATTGGTCTTCCGGTGATCACCTCAAAAGGGCTTAAGCCTGTGGTTCGGTTTGGGCTGGCCCTGATGCTACACAAGACCATTGGGAGTGCTTGAGGCTACGGGATCCCCTCTTGGTGGTACTTGGCCAGTCGTTGTTTCAAAGTTCGATTCATACACTCCACTTGGCCTGACGACTGTGGGTGATAAGGGCAATGTAGATTCCATGTGATGTTGAGCAATCTGCAAACCTCTTGGCACACGGCTCCAGTAAAATGGGTCCCCTGATCAGAGTCAATACTTGCGGGGACTCCCCATCTAGGTATATAGTCTTTACACAGCACCTTAGCAGTGTGCGTGGCGGTGCTCCTTCGGGTGGGTACGACTTCTACCCACCTAGAGAATCGATCCACAATCACTAAGACGTCCGTAAACTCCTGACATGGGGGCAATCTACTTGTAAATCTCGGAAAGGCCCTGCCGGGGCCGGAGGTCGGAGAAGGGGCATTGTAGTGGAGGGCCCGGGGTTATTTTTCTGGTAAGTGATGCACCTGTCCACCGTGGCTTGAGCGTGTTTCCTAAAACCCCGGCCCCACCAGCTCTTCTGGAATTGAGCCATCATTTGTTGGGGGGCTAAGTGCCCCCAGGAGTGCATTTGTTGGGCCAAAAAGGGCATTAGCACTTGTGGTGCCACTGGTTTTCCTGTCTCAGGCTGCCTCCACATTCCATCCGCCCATAGCTTTATCCCTTCACTTATCCATTCCCATTTTTCCATCCAGAGACATTCCTCCTGCATTTTTGCCAGATCCTGTGTCAGCTTTCGGGTCCCCAGTTGACATACAAGGGTGCCCTTCTCTGGTTCCATTAAGGCGGCTTCCTTAGCTGCCTGGTCGGCCCGTGCATTCCCTTTAGCCTCATCTGTATTTTCCTTCGTATGGGCCTTGCATTTCAGGATAGATACCTCCTCTGGCAGCAGTAATGCTTCAAGTAGGTCGCGGACTTCCGCCCCTTTCCGTTTGGGGTTCCTGCTGCAGTCAAAAATCCTCTCTTCTACCATAACTGGCCGAAATCATGTGCCACCTCAAAAGCGTACCTGGAATCCGTGTATATATTAGCTGTTTGTCCCTCGGCTACCCTGCAGGCTTTGGCCAGCACTCTCAATTCGGCCTGCTGAGCGGAGGTTCCGGCAGGGAGCCCCCCTTCCTTCTTACCTCGTGCAGCGCCGTGACTGCCCAGCCCGCCTTCCGGATTCCATTCTCCACAGCTGATGACCCGTCCGTAAACAGAATCAAGTCCGGATTGGGTAATGGCTCTTCGGCTGCCGCAGCGGCTCCTTCTGCTTCTAACATGCCCGCACAGTCGTGCTGGTCTTCATACCCTTCTTCAGGCAGGGTGAGCATGGTGGCCGGATTAACCAGATTAGCTCGTACAATATGCAACTTTGGAGCTTCCAGGACTGTTGTCCATCTGGTTGAGGCCAGCTGGGTGACCCGGTTCATGGATAGCATAACATGTACTGTATGGGAACACTTGATGATCAGTTTCTGGACTAAGACTAATCCCGCCGTTACCATTACTGCTCAGCATGTAGCTTCCATGGCCCTCAGGCAACTTCCCCATCCGAGAGCCACTGTGTCCAGTTTGGCCGTGTAGTATCCGATAGGCCTCTGTTGGTCCCCATGTTCTTGAGTCAGGAGAGCAGTCATGTATCCTTCTTTTTCATGCACGAATAGGGTGAAGGGCTTCCTGGTGTCCGGGATCCCTAGGGCGGGTGCCGTGCACAGGGCCTGTTTTAGTTTTACAAACGCCTCCTTTTGCTCCTCAGCCAGGGTGATAGCTTCTTTTGAGGTCCGTTTTCCTTTTAGCAGGTCATTCAATGGTTGTGCCAATTGCGTGGAAGAGTCCACCCAGTTCCGATTAAAATTGCACAGACCCAAGAAGGATCGAAGCGGGCTGTTTAGCTGCGCGAATAGCTTCGGTCCTATCCTGGATCAGTCCCCGCTCTCCCATTGAGATCTTTTGTCCTAGGTAAATTACTTCTTCCTGGGCTATCTGGGCTTAGGCCATACTGGCCTTTTCGACGAGGTGGTCCAGTAAGGTCAGCACATCTCGTTCATGCTGTTCTTCCGTGGTGGACGCCAGTAGGATATCATCGACATATTGTATGACCGTAGATCCCATCGGGAGTAGCTCCCTTAAATGACCCTGGAGGGCCATGTGGAACACTGTTGGGCTGTTGTTGAACCCTTGAGGTAGACGGGTCCAGATGTATTGCTGTCCCTGGATGGTAAAGGCAAACCACGGCTGCACCTCCGGGGCCAACGGAATTGCCCAGGAATCCGTTGGCCATATCAATAATGGAGAAGTACTTGTCTTCCGGCGTCAGAGCCAGAAATATAGTGGAGGGGTCCGCTACCAACGGGGCTTTTTGGTCAATGCACTGGTTGGCCTTCCGGTAGTCCACCGTCATGCGCCAGGTGTCTTTACCCTTATGCACTGGCCACACAGGGCTGTTGGATGAGCTGTGGGTCTTAACTAGTACCCCTTCTTCTTCTAACTGCCGGATGATAGATAATATTCCTTGGATTGATGTTGGGCTGATCGGGTACTGTTTGGTGCAAGGAGGTGGAGTCCCGGTGAAGGTAACCGGGTCCATTTTAAGCAAGCCACAGTCATGTTTGTCCTTGGCCCATATCGGGTGGTCCCTTAGTTCTTCCCTCTGCAGGGATCGGATCGACCATGTGACTTGGCCGTCCTCAAAGTCCAGGGAGGAGTGTATTTTCTTCAAGACGTCCATCGTGAGTAGGGGTTGTCCCACCGGTCCCACCCAGACAGATGCGGTTACTTCATTTGGTCCCAGAACCAAACACATCAGCTGGGTTCGGTGGAGTATCAGCTTATGGCCTCCGACTCCATGTGCTGCACGGGTTGTCCAGTCGAGCGGGAATTTATCATTTTCGGGCACGCACGTCAATTCTGCCCCTGTGTCCAATAAACATTCAATCTCTTGGTCGCCCACTCCCACACTGACATATAGTCTGTCCCTGCGCTGATGTATTAATGCCAACAGGGATCCTGCCGGGGAGGGGGTGGGTTCTACGAGTTTTTTGCACACTCCAGCAACTGCAGCTGCTAATTGAAGGAAAGTTCTTTAAACCGCTCCATCACTGACCGCCTGTCGGCCTGTTTCTGGCCCGTCCCTGAGCTTCCCTCGTTCTGTTTCTTCACTCGGCACGATCGGGCCCAATGTCCCTCTTTGGTACTTTCCCAACAGTCTTCCGGACGTCTGTCCCTCCCGGTCCTTTGGTTTCCATCCAGTCTGCATTACTCGGACCTTTGAAGTTAAATCCCGATTTAACTGGCTACACCGGTCTACCAACTGCGCGAAGGAGGTTCCCCGATCATCCCAATCTTCCAGGGTCGCCTTCACTAATTTAGATAGTTCTGGTTTCAACCCCGCCATAAAGGTAGCCTTCAAGGGTCCGACTCTTTCATCATCCATCTGCTCCGCATCTTGATGCAGACCCGAATGTTCCAGCCACGTCGACTTGAATCGCTCCTCATACTCGAGTACCTCCTCTGTGCCTTTTTGCTGGCACACTGCAATCTTACTCCAATCCGTCCTTGCCGGCCTGTACTTTCTTAACCACACTTTCACTTCTCCCCAGGCTGCGTCAATCCCCTGTCCAATGTCTCCAAGTGCCTCTTTTACTGCCCTCTGGAGTTTATGTGCCGATCGTCCCGGCACCATGATGGTCGGAATCTGGACTCCATCCAAAGGATGGAGTGTGTAAATACTTCGCAGTCGATCTAATTGTTCCCAAGTTCTCGCCCCCACCTCCCCCACTTTCTCGAATGTTGGAGTTCTTTCGACCATTTATCTATCTTTTCGGGTTCCGCGGCTATGTGAAGAACAGAAGAACATAAGAATTAGGAACAGGAGTAGGCCATCTAGCCCCTCGAGCCTGCTCCGCCATTCAAAAAGATCATGGCTGATCTGGCCATGGACTCAGCTCCACTTACCTGCCCGCTCCCCATAACCCTTAATTCCCTTATTGGTTAAAAACCTATCTATCTGTGATTTGAATACATTCAATGAGCTAGCCTCAACTGCTTCCTTGGGCAGAGAATTCCACAGATTCACAACCCTCTGGGAGAAGAAATTCCTTCTCAACTTGGTTTTAAATTGGCTCCCCCATATTTTGAGGCTGTGCCCCCTAGTTCTAGTCTCCCCGACCAGTGGAAACAACCTCTCTGCCTCTATCTTGTCTATCCCTTTCATTATTTTAAATGTTTCTATAAGATCACCTCTCATCCTTCTGAACTCCAACGAGTAAAGACCCAATCTACTCAATCTAGCATCATAAGGTAATCCCCTCATCTCCGGGATCAGCCTAGTGAATCTTCTCTGTACCCCTTCCAAGGCTAGTATTTCCTTCCGAAAGTAAGGTGACCAAAACTGCACGCAGTACTCCAGGTGCGGCCTCACCAATACCCTATACAGTTGCAGCAGGACCACCCTGCTTTTGTACTCCATCCCTCTCGCAATGAAGGCCAACATTCCATTCGCCTTCCTGATTACCTGCTGCACCTGCAAACTAACTTTTTAGGATTCATGCACAAGGACTCCCAGGTCCCTCTGCACCGCAGCATGTTGTAATTTCTCCCCATTCAAATAATATTCCCTTTTACTGTTTTTTTTCCCAAGGTGGATGACCTCACATTTTCCAACATTGTATTCCATCTGCCAAACCTTAGCCCATTCGCTTAACCTATTTAAATCTCTTTGCAGCCTCTCTGTGTCCTCTACACAACCCGCTTTCCCACTAATCTTTGTATCATCTGCAAATTGTGTTACACTACACTCTGTCCCCTCTTCCAGGTCATCTATGTATATTGTAAACAGTTGTGGACCCAGCACCGATCCCTGTGGCACACCACTAACCACCGATTTCCAACCCGAAAAGGACCCATTTATCCCGACTCTCTGCTTTCTGTTAGCTAGCCAATTCTCTATCCATGCTAATACATTTCCTCTGACTCCACGTACCTTTATCTTCTGCAGTAACCTTTTGTGTGGCACCTTATCGAATGCCTTTTGGAAATCTAAATACACCACATCCATCGGTACACCTCTATCCACCATGCTCGTTATATCCTCAAAGAATTCCAGTAAATTAGTTAAACATGATTTCCCCTTCATGAATCCATGTTGCGTCTGCTTGATTGCACTATTCCTATCGAGAGGTCCCACTATTTCTTCCTTAATGATAGCTTCAAGCATTTTCCCCACTACAGATGTTAAACTAACCAGCCTATAGTTACCTGCCTTTTGTCTGCCCTCTTTTTTAAACAGAGGCGTTACATTAGCTGCTTTCCAATCCGCTGGTACCTCCCCAGAGTCCAGAGAATTTTGGTAGATTATAACAAATGCATCTGCTATAACTTCCGCCATCTCTTTTAATACCCTGGGATGCATTTCATCAGGACCAGGGGACTTGTCTACCTTGACTCCCATTAGCCTATCCAGCACTACCCCCCTAGTGATAGTGATTGTCTCCAGGTCCTCCCTTCCCACATTCCCGTGACCAACAAATTTTGGCATGGCTTTTGTGTCTTCCACTGTGAAGACCAAAGCAAAATAATTGTTTAAGGTCTCAGCCATTTCCACATTTCTCATTATTAAATCCCCCTTCTCATCTTCTAAGGGACCATCATTTACTTTAGTCACTCTCTTCCATTTTATATATCGGTAAAAGCTTTTACTATCTGTTTTTATGTTTTGCGCAAGTTTACTTTCGTAATCTATCTATCCTTTCTTTATTGCTTTCTTAGTCATTCTTTGCTGTCGTTTAAAATTTTCCCAATCTTCTAGTTTCCCACTAACCTTGGTCACCTTATACACATTGGTCTTTGATTTGATACTTTCCTTTATTTCCTTGGTTATCCACGGCTGGTTATCCCTTCTCTTACCGCCCTTCTTTTTCACTGGAATATATTTTTGTTGAGCACTATGAAAGAGCTCCTTAAAAGTCCTCCACTGTTCCTCAATTGTGCCACCATTTAGTCTGTGTTCCCAGTCTACTTTAGCCAACTCTGCCCTCATCCCACTGTAGTCCCCTTTGTTTAAGCATAGTACGCTCGTTTGAGACACCAATTCCTCACCCTCAATCTGTATTACAAATTCAACCATACTGTGATCACTCATTCCGAGAGGATCTTTTGCTAGGAGATCGTTTATTATTCCTGTCTCATTACACAGGACCAGATCTAAGATAGCTTGCTCCCTTGTGGTTCTGTAACACACTGTTCGAAGAAACAATCCCGTATGCATTCTATGAATTCCTCCTCCAGGCTACCCCGTGTGACTTGATTTGACCAATCGATATGTAGGTTAAAATCCCCCATGATTACTGCCGTTCCTTTTTCACATGCCTCTATTATTCCCTTGATTATTGTCTGCCCACCATGAAGTTATTATTTGGGGGCCTATAAACTACGCCCACCAGTGACTTTTTCCCCTTACTATCTCTAATCTCCACCCACAATGATTCAACATTTTGTTCACTAGAGCCAATATCGTCTTTCACAACTGCCCTGATATCATCCTTTATTAACAGAGCTACCCCAGCTCCTTTCCTTTCTTGTCTATCTTTCCGAATCATCTCATACCCCTGTATGTTTAATTCCCAGTCTTGGCCACCCTGCAACCACGTTTCTGTAATGGCCACCAAATCATACCCATTTGTAATGATTTGTGCTGTCAACTCATTTACTTTATTTCGAATGCTGCATGCGTTTTGGTAGAGTTTTTTAATACTCGATTTTAAACCATGATTTTTAGTTTTGACCCCTCCTGCAGCCCTTTTATATTCATACATATTATCCCTTCTTATCACCTTGTGGTTTATACTTACCCCAGTACTACTCTGCTCTGTTGCCTCCTGCCTTTTGCATTCTTTCTTGGGGTCCTCTTCATCTGAGCTCTCACCCACTCTAACTAGCTCAGAGCCCTCTCTTGGGTTCCGAATACTCCTCGCATTGAGGCACCGAGCTTTCAGGCTTGCCTTTTTATTACACTTTGACTCTTTAGAATTTTGCTGTACATTGGCCCTTTTTGTTTTTTGCCTTGGGTTTCTCTGCCCTCCACTTTTACTCATCTCCTTTCTGTCTTTTGCTTCTCTCTCCATTTTGTTTCCCTCTGTCTCCCTGCATTGGTTCCCAACCCCCTGCCATATTAGTTTAACTCCTCCCCAACAGCACTAGCAAACACTCCCCCGAGGACATTGGTTCCGGTCCTGCCCAGGTGCAGACCGTCCGGTTTGTACTGGTCCCACCTCCCCCAGAACCGGTTCCAATGCCCCAGGAATTTGAATCCCTCCCTGCTGTACCGCTGCTCAAGCTACGTACTCATCTGCGCTATCCTGCGATTCCTACTCTGACTAGCATGTGGCACTGGTAGCAATCCCGAGATTACTACTTTTGAGGTCCTACTTTTTAATTTAGCTCCTACCTCCTTAAATTCGTCTCGTAGGACCTCATCCCTTTTTTTACCTATGTCGTTGGTATCAATGTGCACCACGACAACTGGCTGTTCTCCCTCCCTTTTCAGAATGTCCTGCACCCGCTCCGAGACATCCTTGACCTTTGCACCAGGGAGGCAACATACCATCCTGGAGTCTCGGTTGCAGCCGCAGAAACGCCTATCAATTCCCCTTACAATTGAATCCCCTATCACTATCGCTCTCCCACTCTTTTTCCTGCCCTCCTGTGCAACAGAGCCAGCCATGGTGCCATGAACTTGGCTGCTGCTGCCCTCCCCTGATGAGTCATCCCCCTCAACAGTACTCAAAGCGGTGTATCTGTTTTGCAGGGGGATGACCGCAGGGGACCCCTGCACTACCTTCCTTGCACTGCTCTTCCTGCTGGTCTTCCATTCCCCAGCTGGCTGTGGACCCTTCACCTGCAGTAAGACCAACTCGCTACACGTGCTACTCACGTCATTCTCAGTATCGTGGATGCTCCAGAGTGAATCCACCCTTAGCTCCAAATCCGCAAAGCGGTCCGTCAGGAGCTGGAAGCGGATACACTTCCCGCACACGTACTCGTCAGGGACACCGGAGTGTCCCTGAGCTCCCACATGATACAGGAGGAGCACATCACGTGACCGAGCTCTCCTGCCATGACTTAACCCTTAGATTAACTTAAATTGGCGATAACAATGTTAACAGGTTACTTACTGATATAAAAAAGAAAATCTACTCACCAATCACCAGCCAATCATTTACCCCTTTGACTGTGACGTCATCTTTTGATTTCTTCCTACTTCTTTTTTGCTTTTTCTCCTGGCTGGAGCTGCACAAGTTGGTCTTTTATAGGCCTCACCACGCACACTGGACTCGCGCTGCACGAACTGCCGCTTCTCCTCCGACATTGGGCCTTTTATAGGCCTCACCACGCACCCCGGACTCGAGCTGCTCAAACTGCCGTTCCTCCTCCGACGTTGGGCCTTTTATAGGCCTCACCACGCACCCCGGACTCGTGCTGCTCGAACTGCCGCTCTTCCTCCGACATTGGGCCTTTTATAGGCCTCACCACGCACCCCGGACTCGCGCTGCATGAACTGCCGTTCCTCCTCCGACGTTGGGCCTTTTATAGGCCTCACCACGCACCCCAGACTTGTGCTGCTCGAACTACTGCTCCTCCTCCGACGTTGGGCCTTTTATAGGCCTCACCACGCACCCTGGAATACTATCATATTCTCGTATTTTTGTTTACATTTCTTCGTTCCGCCTTCCATCTTGGTCGTCGTCTCTACTTTAACTCTCTTTGTTTTTAGTGGGGCTAATATCGGGCTGTAGAATCCATCACTGCTGTCCGAGTCCTCGTCGGATGGCGAGGAGCCTGAATCCGAATCCGACATCATTACTCCCGCCTGTTGCCTTTCCAGATGTCGGTGTTTTTTCCCTACTTGCGCCAGATTTGGATAAACGGCTTTGTACCCCAGATGCAGTCCCTGCGTACTGGCTGCGACCGAATCTTTAATCTCACCCTTCAGTTTAGTTATCTCTTTCCCTTTCTTCTCTATTTCCGAATTTTTCTTGGTCAATTGTTCCCCAAGTGCCTTGATTTGATCTTTAGCAGCTTTCAGATCCCGATCGAATTGGGACTGGGTCATGATTTCTTTTCTTTGTCGAACTTGGCTCATGATGGCCAGGGACCAGTAGGTCCTTTCTTTATCTTTCATGCGCGTGGTTTTCCCCCATCTCCTTTTTATATCGTCCAGGGTCCACTGACCCTTAGAGGTTCCGTACTTTTGTTCCATTTCGGCACATGTCTCTCATAAATCAAACCGCTGTTCGATGTATTCCCTAAGGCTCTCTAACACTTCCTCGTCCGTTACCTCCTGTGTTTCCAGCCCTCCTTTTTCAGACGAAGGACGGTTTTTGTTTCTGCCTTCAGCCATTGTGCCGATTTAGAACCCTTAGTTGCGGTGGGTGCGAAACGTGGACCTTAAGTTCGGGACAGGACCTTATGTTCTGTCGAGTGGTGAGCTCTCAGTTACGGGGGTCTCGACCCTAATATTACCCACAGACGGTTCTTCGCGTGAATGACGCCTGCCATGGAAGACTTTATTTAAGAGGTGTCCTTACCCTCGTGTTGACGTGGGTCCTAGGGTCTCACAGTGGCTGACATTCAGCGATCCTGCCGACTGTGCCAGAATGTAGGGTCTCTTATATTCTTAGCAGTTGACGAGACTCAAGTCCGGTGGTAGTATCCAGGCAAACTTTATTGGCTCAGTTACGTTCAGTTACATCTTGCAGTTACTAAGAATAAAGCGCGCTCTACCGCGTGTTACAGCTTCAGTTATAGTCGTGAACGTGGGGTCTTCCCATTCCCTGATTTGCCCCCCTGCTGTTACTGGGATCAGTTTGTCGACTCCGGACTGGCCGCTGGTTATGACCCAGCTGTCCATTGCAGATAGCAATAGCCTTGGTCATGATGTGATTACCACATCATGCCCCTTCCTCCTGCTGTTCGCTGTTTCGCAGCATGCTCCTGTTATCTGGTCGGAACAGCGCTTAACCCTGTGACTGTGCTTTGGCCCCAACCACGCTGCAACCTTTTCCATTGTTAGTGAGCACGTACACAGCACACAGCTACTCTATAATTATAAATTAATCAGGTCCCACAATAGTTAATCAGGTCCCACAATATGTTAACAGTTTTGTTCACTTTTACAGCAATTCAGCAATATTTCCCATGCTGGGTTGGTCACCAATCACGTTAATATGAATTATGACTAAAATAGTCTGAGTAAATGCCTTTGCACTATCGAGTATATTTCACAAAGTGCTGAGACAATAAACCAAAGTACAGTTTACCGAATTATCCACCTGCCATTTACCCACTATAGTGTTTGATATATTATAGTGCAAATTTGTAAATGTCCTTTTATCTTGTTTTTACACCTGCTAGTCTATTCATGCATTTTTTTCCTCATGTTTTTGCTTCTTTATTCTCTCTGGAAAATTGCAAATTAAGAATGAAAAAATTATGTAAAGCAGCAGGTGGCTGAAGTATAAAGTTGATAAAATCAGAAACTAGTTATCTGAACAACAAAATCAAAGTGTGGTTTGAGTGTTACATCCATAAAGATAATCTTTATTCTCTCTTGCAAGTATAATTTATGCTCTTTTCTGCTGAGTGTCTGTCCCAATTCCCAGTGAAGAAACTTTGCATATCTTTTCCTTTGCATTCCATCTTATATAAAAACATAGTCACTGGAGTGCAGCGGTAACCCTTTATTTGAGAGCATCTTTAACATTGGTTTATTATTTTGGTTTTGTGTGCACTGTTTCTGCATTCAATCTATGTGCAACCATCTATACATTCTACATTTTGCACCGATTGAAGAACTGGTAAATCCCTCAGAATACTTTTAACATATTGAAAACAACTTCTGTCTTAGAAACCTTTTCTCGGTGTCTAAACTTGTGCCCCCGCAAATCTCTTTATTTAATGGACAAGTGTCCTGCACTTCGGTATCGGCACAACCCAACATTCTACACTTGAAATTATGCTGCTGATTTTGTAGAAATGTAAATTGTGGCTCTATTGTCAAAATCATCTGGATGAGATCACACAGATCTTCAGCATAAATATTGGGAATGAAATTGTACTTCAGCAGGGGTGCAAAATAGGTTGTAGCAGATTGCCGACCTGTTGTACACCACATCAAATATTCCTTTCCATTGATGACAATGACAATGGGCGGGGTATTTAATGGACGACCAATCAATTACCAAACATTTTGCACCTACCAAAATTAAATTTCAACCCCCACTTAGTGCACTTTACTAGTATTGTGCATTGAGTGAATTGTGCCCGTTCTATGCATTGGGTGCAATTATACTGCAGCTGGAATTCAGCTTGAATTTCTAACTTTATAAAATGCATGAAAAGCCACTTTGACCTACTGTATCACCATCCAAATTGTTCTCAAGAATGTGATACTGAATCTTTAAGTAAGTGATAAAGATTGAAAAGGAAAGGATTGATGATTCCAGAAGATTTTTCTTTATTCATTCCTTGGATGTGGTCGTCGCTGGCAAGGCCAGCATTTATAGCCTAACCCTAATTGTCCTTGAGAAGGTGGTGATGAGTCAGCTTCTTGAACTGTTGCAGTCCGTGTGGTGAAGGTACTCCCACAGTGCTATTAGGGAGGGAGTTCCAGGATTTTGACCCAGCCACAATGAAGGAACGGCGATATTTTCAATGTCAGGATGGTCTGTAACTTGTAGGGGAACATGCAGGTGCTGGTGTTCCCATGTGCCTGCTTCCCTTGTCCTTCGAGGTGGTAGAGGTTGCGGGTTTGGGAGGTGCTGCCGAAGAAACCTGGGCAAGTTGTTGCAGTGCATCTTGTAGATGGTACGCATTTGCAGCCATAGTGCATTTGTGTTAGAGGGAGTGAATGTTTAAGGTGGTGGATGAGGTGCCAATCAAGCGGGCTGCTTTGTCCTGGATGGTGTTGAGTTTCTTGAATGTTGTTGGAGCTGCGCTCCTCAAAACAAGTGGTGAGTATGTCATCACAGTCCTGATTTGCACTTTGTAGATGGTGGAAAGACATTCGAGAGTTTGTCCCCTGATTCCCATTGACTTCAAATTTTCTAAGGCTTCTTGGTCACACTCGGTCAAATGAAATTCAGCTCTTTTGTCCATGTTTGGACCAAGGCTGTAATGAGGTCTGGAGCCGAGTGGTCCTGGCAGAACACAAGCTAAGCATTGGTGAACAGACTATTGGTCAGTAAGCGCTGCAAACAGCACTGTCAATGACACCTTCCATCACTTTCCTGATGATTGAGAGTAGGCTTACGGAGCGGTAATTGGCCGGATTGGATTTGTCCTGCTTTTTGTGGGCAGGACATACCTGGGCAGTTTTCCACATTGTCGGGTAGGTGCCAGTGTTGTAGTTGTACTGGAACAGTTTGGCTAGAGGCATGGCTGGTTCTGGAGCACAACTCCTCAGCACTACAGCTGAGATGTTGTCGGGGCCCATAGCCTTTACTGTATCCAGTGCACTCAGCCGTTTCTTGATAACATGTGGAGTGAATCGAATTGGCTGAAGAGTGGCTTCTGTGATGTTGAGAACCTCAGGAGTAGGCCGATATGGATCATCCACTTGGCACTTCTGGCTGAAGATGGTTGCAAACACTTCAGCCTTGACTTTTGCACTCACATGCTGGGCTCCGCCATCATTGAGGATGGGGCTATTCATGCAGTCTTCTCCTCCCGTTATTTAATTGTCCACCACCATTCACAACTGGATGTGGTAGGACTGCAGAGCTTTGATCTGACCCATTGATTGTGAGCTTGCTTAACTCTGTCTATAGATGCTACTTCCGCAGTGTTAGCATACATGTAGTCCTGTGTTACAGCTTTCCCAGGTTGGCACCTCATATTTTAGTTATGCCTGGTGCTGCTGCTGGCATGCTCTTCTGCACTCCTCATTGAACAGGGTTGGTCCCCTCGTTTGATGGTACAGGTACAGTGTCGAGAATCCGGAGTTCCGGAATCCGGAATCTGGACTCCGGACTGATCGGTGGCAAGGTCGTCCGGAATCCGTAAAATGTTCCAGAATCCTGACCCACTGACGATGCCGATCTCAGGGCCTCACCACCGCTGCCCTTATCTCGGGCCCTCCTCCCCGGCCTGCCCGAACACCACCTGCGCGACGGGGCCGGTGGCCCAAACAGCTCCTCGGCGGAGCCCCACCCGACGACCTCCTCGACAGGATCGGCCGGCCCGAACAGCTCCTCGGCGGAGCCCCACCCGACGACCTCCTCGACAGGATCGGCCGCCCGAACAGCTCCTCGGCTGGGAACGCCCCCCCAGCCCCCTTTCTGACGTTCTGAAATTTGGAAATATCCGAACCTGGGCTCGGGTGTTTCCGGATTCGTGACATCAGAAAGACGATCAAAAGTCCGGAAAAGCCCGGAATCCGGAATGGCCTCAGTCCCGAGGGTTCCGGATTCTCGACGCTGCACCTGTAATGGTAGAGTGAAGGATATGCTGGACCATGCATGAGGTTACAGATTTTAGAGGAATACAATTCTGCTGCTGCTGATGGCCCACAGCGCCTCGTGGATGCCCAGTTTTGAGCTGCTAGATCTGTTCTGAATTTATCCCATTTTGCACGGCGGTAGTGCCACACAACACGATGGAGGGCGTCCTCAGTGTGAAGCCGGGACTTCCTCTCCACAAAAAAGAAAGACTTGCATTTATATAACGTTGTCCATGACCACTGGACATCCCAAAGTGCTTTACAGCCAGTCAAGTACTTTTGAAGTGTAAAATCACTGTTGTAATGTGGGAAATGCGGCAGCAAACTTCCACAAACAGCAATGTGATAATGACCAGATAATTTGTTTTAGTGATGTTGGATTAAAGGATAAATGTTGGCCAAGACACTGGGGCTATCTCCCCTGTATTATTTTGAAATAGTGCCATGGGATCTTTTGCGAGCAACTGAGGCCTCGGTTTTAATGCCTCATCCAAAAGACAGCACCTCCAACAGTGCAGCATTCCCTCAGTACTAGGAGTGTCAACCTAGATTTTTGTGCTCAAGGCTTTGGAGTGACTGCACCCACAACCTGCTGACTCAGAGGCGATGGTAAGGATCACAGGCTTCCTTCCCAAATGGATATTAGTGAACTGGATAGGTTTTTGTGATAATCTGGTAGTTTTATGGTCAGCATTACTGATATATTCCAGATTGACAACTGAGTGACTTGGGAGGCCATTTCAGAGGGTAGCTAAGAGTCACCCACATTGCTGTGGGTCTGGAGTCGCATATACGTCAGACCAGACGGGATTTTACAACAATCTGTTTTATTGTCATCATTGTTTATTCCAGATTTATTTAATTAACTGAATTTAAATTCCCTACTGCCGTGGTGGGATTTGAACTCACGTCTCCGGATCATTAGTTCAGACCACTGGATTACTAGTCCAGTAACTTAACAACTATGCTGCCATTCCCGTTAATGACACTTTTGGTAAACTTACATCATGAATGTGGTGAATACTCACGTGGCTGTATCTGAATCTCTCCTAATAGTTTAGTTGTTTTTTGAATAAATAGTATAACAGTATAAATTCCTACCTGCTAACGTTGACAGTTGTCAAAACCAGTTAAACTACGAGTCTTCTTCGCTGTACCCAGTGGACATTAGTTTAAAGCAAAGCAATGTGATTTGTATTTGATATCACTCTAAAATTGCATAAAAATTCTGTCTCTCTATTAGTAAACTCCAAAATTGCTTAAAGATTTTGAAATTTTACTTTAAAATGTTTTCAGATATAAAAATATATATTACATATTTCCTTTGTTATGTATATATGTAGCAAATCAATGATACATGAAGTTTAAGCTTAAATTAAATTTCATTGAAAATGGATTTTAATGGTGGGAGATTATGACTCCGATGAAGCAGTATGACCATTTTTCATTCGTATTTAGTTCCACAGAAGCCACAAACAATCCCGAAGCAGCTTAATTTTATGAAGTTTTCACTTGTGGAAAAAAAGCTGTTTTTTGTATATTTCAGTAAAACATTGCTCCACATCTATCTATTGTAGAGGGTTTTGGTCAGTAATGGAAGCAGGCTTCTATTTTCAGATTCTAACGTACTTTAAAATGCACAAATCACTAAAAGTAGTGATGCAGATTCGTAAGGCTAAAAAAAAAGCAAACAAAGCTCTGGGGTTCACTTCTGGAGAGATATAATTAAAAAGCAGAGATGTTATGTTAAATATAGAGAACCTTGGTTAGACCACACTTCTGAAGTATTCTGAACAGTTCTGGTCTCCATATTATAAAAAGGATATTGAGGCACTGGAGAAGGTGCAAAAAAGATTTCAGAATGATACCAGAACTGAGAGGTTAAACCTATCAGGAAAGATTGTGAACAGGTTGGGGCTCTCTTCTTTAGAATACAGAAGACTGAGCAGTGACCTGATAGAGGTCTTCAAGATTATAAAAGCATTTGATATACATCGAGATGTTTCCACTTGCGGACCACAATTTGGGGCCATAAATATAAGATAGTCACTAATAAATCCAATACGGAATTCAGGAGAAACTTCTTTATTCAGAAAATGATTAGAATGTGGAACTCGCTACCACAAGGAGTAGTTGAGCTGAATAGCATAGATACATTTAAGGAGAAGTTAGATAAACACATGAAGAAGAAAGGAATCGAAGGATATGTTGATGGAGTCAGATGAAGATCGGTGACAGGAGGTTCGCGTGGAGCATAAACAGCATGGAGCTGGTGGGACGAATGGCCTGTTTCTGTGTTGTAAATACTATGGGCTCAAAATTGCCCAGGAGTTGCTCCGTTTTTTTTGGAGCAACTTGATTTTTCTGGAGTGTCTTAAAAATCCCCATTTTGCACATTCAATTTGCGCCAGTGTAAGTGAGTTCATTAGGATTTTTTTAGTTTAGTTTTTTTCAAAAGTGGGTGTTACCAACCACCTATGCCCATTTTGGCCATTTAGGCCACTTTGGGCAGGTAATAGTTACTCCAAACTAACTTAGGCCAGCGTATGTGGCGACTTGTGGCCGCACAGAAAACCCTTGTGGAGAGTTAAGAAATCAACGCAGGTAGGTACATTGGAGACCAGCAGAACTTAATGACTTGACTAAAGATTGTGAATAGGATCAAACAGCTATACAGGACATCATATGACAAACTTCGCAAAGTTAATTTACTACACAACAGAAGCATTCATGGAAGCTTAAACTACAAAAATAAAAGAAGTAAAGAGACAAAACATATTTACATAATTTTTTCAAAATATCCAAATGAAAAATAGAAGTACCTCCTGCTCGTATTTTCATCAACAGGGTTAAGGAAAGTCTTAAGTAAGCTCATTAAAATTACTGGCTACACAGTTATCACCCCCCCCTCCTCCCCGCCCCCCCCCCCCGATCAAAACTCTCTTCCTTCCCTCCCCCCGGATCAAAACTTTCTTCCCCCTCCCGGATCAACACTCTCCCCAACCCTTTCGCGGATCAAAATTCTCCTCCTCGTCCCTCACTCGGCCCGGGATAGGGGCCGGATGCATCGGGTCCCACACTGCAGCAGGCACACAGAGGCTGGGGGCAGAAGCTACTGCGCATGCACGCACACTCCAACGCGCATGTGCAGAGCTGCCGGCACTGTTTCAGGTGCAGGGCCCTAGCTCCGCCCCCCAATCGACTGGCCACGCCACGCCAAGCCCCGCGAGAGGCAACACATCGGCCAGAATGGGGAGATATTTTTTAGACGCCATTTTCAGCCCACAAAGTCGGCGCATCTCTGGTGAATGCGCCGAAAAAAGGGGTGGGCCAAATTTGAGCCCTCTGTAGCTATGTAATACTATGTAAAATACCTTTCTTTACCACTGACAGTCACATAAAATGTCCTTTGTATGTCCCAGTATACCATTATTTTGTCGCTTTCAAATCTCGCTTTTATTTTTTAAAAAGGACAAAGAAAAAAATATTCTTTGGTGTTATTGAAATTTAAATGGGTGATGTATTGAGCTGCAGCCTCCAGAGATCCAGTCACACTTTTCATTGTCAAAGTGATTGGAGCCTT
This sequence comes from Pristiophorus japonicus, assembly GCF_044704955.1. Classification (NCBI taxonomy): domain Eukaryota; kingdom Metazoa; phylum Chordata; class Chondrichthyes; family Pristiophoridae; genus Pristiophorus; species Pristiophorus japonicus. The sequence goes on along the minus strand of NC_091979.1, from coordinate 124,515,964 downwards.
TACTTAGGTTATTAAGTATATTCTGATTAGTTAGTGCCAATTACCCAGGATCGACCCAGTCCCAATAGCCCAACCGTCCCTTAACATTTCTGAGATTATACTCCAACACCCCCCTAAGGCAGACCTGGAGGGCAAAAACTAACCAATGAGCCATTAATTTTTCACGAAGAAAAATATCGTAGGAAATCTCTCCAAGTTTCAAAAGAACCAGAAGACAATAACAAGTAACTCTGGTCTAAACCCCAAAGTCAAAAGGCAAACATAAGCCATCAAGCATTATTTCTTTCAAGATAACCTTTTAACACATCCTTTCTTTTGTTAGACTGAAGCAATCCATGCCCTAGCCTGAGTACAAGGAGGAACTGTCTGCCAGCATCTCTGATGACCATTAATACCATTGTGCCTTTGACACTAATTTTCAATATTCCAGAAGAAAGCTATCCAGTCAGGTTTGCTAATCAGAGGGATGCTCACCACTCACATTTTAGGTCAAGGATACCATGACCTGGGGATTATGCTATGAATTTTAAAGATTCTTTCCTATGTTTGGGCTTATGGTTTAACTTATTAACTAACTTACGCAGTCCTTCCCAACATGATGACTTCAATTAAGTGATATTTTGATTCATTTCCAATTATTGAGAAGGTGTTACATAACTTGGAAAGAGGCTGGTTTTACTCTCGCAGCCTTGGACTCCCCAGAGGCCGGGATGGTTTGAATTTTTCTTGGTTTCTGAACTTGGCCAAGCTGCAATTTTAAAAACTTCAGGATAGTTATCCAGCTCGTGTTATTTATGTAATGTACAACGAAGGTTAACTATCAGCTATCAATCTCGAAGATGCACACTCCATTTAACCATGATGCCTCAAAGTTTCAAGCAATAAGATTAGGCTGCTAGTACAAGAAGCTATCCATCAGCTTCATCACTTTACTCAGAGCTTTCACAAAATGCATTTCAATGATTGGTGCCTGGATACTGTGACAAAAATGCATGGAGTTTAATGTAGATGAATGTGAGGAAATACATTTTGGGGAAAAAAAAATAATGGGACTGTATATTAATTGGAAAGACACGAAAGGGTGTTTAAATATTTTAAATATTTCCCCAAATGTGCAGATAGATAAAGCCATAAGAAATGACAAAGTGTTGGGTTTTATAAATTGGAGACTAGAATACAAGAGTAAAAAAGTAATGATAAATTTGTGCAGAACATTAGCCCTCAGTTGAGGTACTACCTACAGTTTTCAATGTCCCATTTTGGAAAGGACCTTAAAGCCATAGAGTACGTACTGTGTAGATTTACCAGGATACCAGCAAGGATGGGAACCTATAGTTAAGAGGAGAGCCTTGATATATTAGGACTATTTTCACTGGAGCAGAGAAGGCTAAGAGGACATTTAAGAAAGGATTAGAACATTTTGAAGGCTTTTGATAAGTGAATAGGGAAAGACTAGAAACATAGAAAATAGGTGCAGGAGTAGGCCATTCAGCCCTTCGAGCCTGCACCACCATTCAATATGATCATGGCTGATCATGCAACTTCAGTACCCCATTCCTGCTTTCCCTCTATACCCCTTGATCCCGTTAGCCATAAGAGCCACATCTAACTCCCTTTCCTCTGGTTGGGGAGATGGTAGTGGACGGGTGGAGGGTGGCCGGGGGTGGGCGGGTGGGGGGGGTGGGTGTGGTCATCAATTAAAATTTATCACTAAGAGAGTGAGGAGAGAATTTAAGAGAAATGTCTTTGCACAAAAGGTTGTCAGACCTTGGAATGCTTTGCCACAGCAGATGATTGAGGCGGAGACCATTGCATCTTTTAAGGGAAAAATTGATAAATATTTGAAGCAGAGGAAGTTACAGGAATATGGGGAAAAGAGCAGGACGGTGGGATTAGTTTGGATTTTATAACCACAGGATGTTCTAAAGCTCATCACAGCCAATGAAGCACGTTTTTAGTATAGTCACTGTTGTCATGTTGGGGCATGCAACAACCAAATTGCGTACAGCAAGATCCTGCAAACAACAATAAGATAAATAACCAGATAATCTGTTTTTGTGAAATTGGTTGAGAGATAAATATGGGCCAGGATACAGAAGAACTTTGCTTCTATCATTTGAATAGTGCCGTGGGTTATTTTACATCTGCCTAAGAGGCGGACAAGACCTCAGTTTAACAACTCATCTTCCTCACAGTGCAGCACTCCCTCAGTACTGCACCAAAATATCAGCCTAGATTATATGTTCAAGTCTCTGGAATGTGGCTTGAACCCACAATCTTCTAACTCAGAGATGAGTGCTACCATGGAGCCAAGGCTAACATCTAAATCCAGCGTGAGCCGCTCCAAGCGTGTGACGGCTTCGAGTTGGGGGACTGGGTGATGTCATCAAAACCCAGGTCGCCGTTTGGAGCGTGGACAGGAACATCGGCGGGGCCCAGGTACAGCAGAGGAGCGGGAAAATCGGGTCGGATGAGCGTCGAGAAATCGTGGCGGAGGTAAGGCGAATGATTGAGACAGAGAAGCGGCGAGAGATTGAGGCAGAAATGTGGCGGATGATCGGGGCAGAGGAGCGGTGAGGGATTGTGGCTGAGATTCGATGAGTGATCGTGGCAGAGGTGCGGCAAATGTTGGTGCGGAGGTGCAGTGAGAGATCATGGCGGAGGTGTGGTGAATGTTTTGTGGCAGAGGAGCATCAAGAGTTCGTGGCGGAGGAGCGGTCAGAGATTGTGGCGGAGGTGTGGCGAATGTTTGTGGCGGAGGAGCGGCGAGAGATCGTGGCGGAGGTGCAGCAATTGGGGGTGTAGGGCCTAGAAGAGCCGAGGGCCCAGGGGCAGCATGGGCCAGCCCACATTGCGATATGTGTGCGCACGAGGTCCGGGCAGCAGAGCAGGTCTCCAGTCCTGGTTAACCCTTGCCACTGGATAAAGGCCTAGCTCTGTCAAGCCCGTGTGGTGGCTGATGTGCAACATCACCACATGGTAAAAAAAATCCACGCACAGACATCTTCCACACCTGGAATTCAGAACTGGAATAGCGGGTTCTTCATTGAAACATCTGCAAACTCCATCCCTTTTGATGTGAAAGCAAGTCATCCTCGTTCAAGGGACTGCCTATGATGATGATGATGATCACATTTTTATAATAGTAACTGCCTACATAAACTTGACACAATGTAATTATAGCCGCCTTTGGCAGTGGTACTATAGTTCCTCCGTTTCGCAATTCCCAGCTGCTCAGCCTGTACTGCAGAAAAGTACCTGTGCTGCAACCAAATCTACTACTATTATTTCCCAAATTGTAGTTAGTTTTGGCAAAGTAATTACGTCTTTAAATAGTGACGGAATTACGTCTGCATGTCCTGGTATAATTGTCCCACGACCACCCTCCTCCCGCTCTTTCACCAAAAGATTAGATGGTATTCACTCCCCGTTTGAAACACCACAGGTGATTTACTTGTGTGTGTAAGCTAATTACATAATTCTTAGTACAGTATAGAGATTTATTTGTTTCGAAGAGTTTACATAATGTAACTCCTACTGTAAATATGTACATAATATTGCTCTTATGTAATCACCTGTTCATTATATTCATTTGGCAGTTAAAGTCTAAAATGAGGTCTGGTGTGGTGGTTTGATGATCTACTTAGAAAATGAGAGAAAAATCCTGTGGTTATAACAGAAGCTAAAGAAATCTTAGTATAGGTTTTCTGTTCATAATCCAAAGGAATGCTATCAAGTCTTACCTAGACATCAGAGCTAATGAAGACATTTACGAGACTGAAGAAAGCTAAGACGGAAGCTGAAATATCTAGAGTAAGAAAGATAGAAAAGAGCCAAAGGCATAGAAAGTATATTGCTGGACAAAGATATTTTTTCAAAGGACGCACAGCTTGATAATAAAAAATTACTCCTGTAAACTTCAGGCCAGCTAACGGAATGAAATCCTCCATAAACACTTGGGCCAGTGGTAGCATTCTTATCTCTAATTCAAAAAGTTGTTGGTTTAAGCACGACAGCAGGAGTTGAGAATATAATCCAAATTGACACTTCAGTGCAGTACTAAGGATGTGCTGCTTTGGGTTGAAGGTGCCATCTTTTGATTGATACATTAAACTGAGGCCCATCTGCCTGTTCATTGACTTCAGTTACTTTTTGGGGGATCTTGCTGTGCACAAAATGACTGCTGTACAGGCATGACGTCTGAAATCTGGAAACCTCGGGACCGAGGCCGTTCCGGATATTTCCGGATTTCAGAACATCTTTGCCCGGGCCGAGGAAAGTTGGTAGGGGACGCTGATCTGGCCGGAGGTCCGGGCGGTGGGGGCTGTCGGTCGGGCTGCCGGAGGTCCGGGGGTGGGGGCTGTCGGTCGGGCTGCCGGAGGTCCGGGGGTGGGGGCTGTCGGTCGGGCTGCCGGAGGTCCGGGGGTGGGGGCTGTCGGTCGGGCTGCCGGAGGTCCGGGGGTGGGGGCTGTCGGTCGGGCTGCCGGAGGTCCGGGGGTGGGGGCTGTCGGTCGGGCTGCCGGAGGTCCGGGGGTGGGGGCTGTCGGTCGGGCTGCCGGAGGTCCGGGGGTGGGGGCTGTCGGTCGGGCTGCCGGAGGTCCGGGGGTGGGGGCTGTCGGTCGGGCTGCCGGAGGTCCGGGGGTGGGGGCTGTCGGTCGGGCTGCCGGAGGTCCGGGGGTGGGGGCTGTCGGTCGGGCTGCCGGAGGTCCGGGGGTGGGGGCTGTCGGTCGGGCTGCCGGAGGTCCGGGGGTGGGGGCTGTCGGTCGGGCTGCCGGAGGTCCGGGGGTGGGGGCTGTCGGTCGGGCTGCCGGAGGTCCGGGGGTGGGGGCTGTCGGTCGGGCTGCCGGAGGTCCGGGGGTGGGGGCTGTCGGTCGGGCTGCCGGAGGTCCGGGGGTGGGGGCTGTCGGTCGGGCTGCCGGAGGTCCGGGGGTGGGGGCTGTCGGTCGGGCTGCCGGAGGTCCGGGGGTGGGGGCTGTCGGTCGGGCTGCCGGAGGTCCAGGGGTGGGGGCTGTCGGTCGGGCTGCCGGAGGTCCGGGGGTGGGGGCTGTCGGTCGGGCTGCCGGAGGTCCGGGGGTGGGGGCTGTCGGTCAGGCTGCCGGAGGTCCGGGGGTGGGGGCTGTCGGTCGGGCTGCCGGAGGTCCGGGGGTGGGGGCTGTCGGTCGGGCTGCCGGAGGTCCGGGGGTGGGGGCTGTCGGTCGGGCTGCCGGAGGTCCGGGGGTGGGGGCTGTCGGTCGGGCTGCCGGAGGTCCGGGGGTGGGGGCTGTCGGTCGGGCTGCCGGAGGCCAGGGTAGGTCAGGCGGGCCAGGGGAGGTTGGGCGGCTGGAGGTCGAGCCGAGACTGGGTCGAGAGGTCGGGGTGAGGCTGAGTCGGGTGGTCGGAGGTTGGGTGGAGGCAGAGGGGAAGGCCAGTCGAGGTGGGGCCGAGGCAGTGGGAGGTCGGGCGGCCGGAGGTCGGGCCGCCGAGGCGGGTTAGTTCAGATTTCGGAACATTTTCCGGTTTCCGGACAACCCCGTCACAGATCGGCCTGGTGTCCAGATTTCGGAACTCCGGATTTTGGACGTCGCACCTGTATTTACCATATAAAAACTTCAAAGCATAATTTATCCTCTGTTGCCGTCACGTAATAAAAGTAATTGATTATATAAATTATGTGCATGTATGTGTATGAATATATATGTAAAACATTAAAATATGTATATGGGTCTCATGTTAAGTTGAAAATTGCAATGTATACGTTTTCTTGTAGATTCTTATGTTAAAATGCTCACACTTTCCTGTTATGTTATGTTTCCTTATGATGCTAGGAAGTGACACTGCAATAGGATTTTCAATGCTAATTTTACATTTTGAATGTTTTGGCTCCCTACCTACCAGATGGTGCTATCTTTTCCTCACAAATCACTTGAAGTACTTTGTGAAAATAAAATCATGTGCCATTTTTCCTTTTAAATTCCTAATGTCCAAAATTAGGTTTTAATCCAAATTTAAAATTATTATTTCACAATAATGATATATATAATCCATTGTATTATGTATAGAAGAACTCCAGGAGGCTGTGTATTGTGAGCTAAAACTAGTGTGACCTTCGTCTTCTTTATTACAACTCCAGAGTGCCTAAACAACATGGCAGCCAACCTTTCATAACGGCCCTGAACGAGGGTGCAGGTGACCATTTGGACTCCCAGTCGCGCCCTCTGGTGGCAAGTATTACACAGTTACATCATACATAACATCACTGCCCCCCCGCCCCCCCGCCCCCCAACCAAAGTCTTCGGTACAAGTTATTTACAAGTTGAGGCGATCAGGGGCCCTTCGCTCTCTGGTTGATTATCTAAGTTCAAACCCTGGCGTGGGCGAGTTGGTCGGACCTTTGCTGCACTGCAGTGCGGCTGGTCTGACAAGACTGTCAGGAATGGTGGGTTCATCCTTGTGATTGACAGCAAGGTTGATTGCTGGTTGGGTATCCGTGGGTGGATCGTCGATAGTGATGTCCTCTTCAAATTGTTCCTGGTTGTCAGTAAATTGCAATTTGGTCTGATCTATATTCTTTCTGCACTTTTGGCCATTCAACAGTTTGACTATAAACACCCTATTCCCCTCCTTGGCCAAAACAATGCTAGCAACCCACTTAGGACCATGACCGTAATTCAGGCCAAACACAGTGTCACGTGATACTGCCACGCGATCGTGGTACATGTTCTGCCGATGTCGCTGGGTTTCCACGTGATCATTTAGATCCAAGTGGACTTGGGAGAGCCTGGTTTTGAGGGCTCTCTTCATTAACAATTCTGCCGGGGGAACCCCGGTGAGCAAGTGGGGTCGCGTCCGGGAGTAACCGAGTAGAATGCAAGACAAGCGGGTCTGCAAGGAGCCGTCTGTCATGCGTTTCAAGCTCTGCTTGATTGTTTGGACTGCCCGCTCTGCTTGACCGTTGGACGCGGGCTTGAACGGAGCAGAGCTGACATGCTTGATTCCATTGCGGGTCATAAACTTTTTGAATTCCGAGCTGCTGAAACACGGTCCATTGTCACTGACAAGGACGTCAGGCAAGCCATGGGTGGCGAACATGGCCCGAAGGCTTTCAATGGTGGCTGTGGATGAGCTGAATAACATGATTACACATTCAATCCATTTGGAGTCAGCATCCACTACTACAAAAAACATCTCTCCGAGAAAGTGGTCGGCAAAATCTACGTGAATCCTGGACCACGGTTTGGACGGCCATGACCACAGACTCAGTGGAGCCTCCCTTGGTGTATTGCGCAGTTGCAAGCAAGTGTTGCACTGCTGCATGCATGACTCCAAGTCTGAGTCAATGCCGGGCCATCAAACATGCGACCTGGCAATTGCCTTCATCATGACGATGCCTGGGTGGGTACTGTGTAGGTCGCGTATAAACGTTTCCTTGCCTTTTTTTGTCAAAACTACGCGATTACCCCTTAAGAGACAATCCAACTGGATGGACATTTCATCTTTGCATCGGTGAAATGGCCTAACTTCATCTTGCATTTCCCTGGGAACGGCCGACCAGTTCCCGTTTAGGACGCAACGTTTTACTAATGATAGCCCAGGATCCTGGCTAGTCCAGGTCCTGATCTGGTGAGCCCTCGCTCTCAAAAACATCCATGACCAGTAGCAAGTCTGCGGGCTGCGCCATTTCAACCCCGGTAGTGGGTAATATAGCCGGATGAGAGCATCGGCAGTTTTCAGTGCCTGGTCTGTGGCGGATAACATAGTCATAAGCGGATAATGTTAGTGCCCATCTTTGAATGCGGGATGAAGCATTGGTGTTTATAACAAGCCTGAAGGCTTTGTGTCTTAATGCAAGGAGTATCCGTAATAAGGTGGATGAATTAACTGTGCAAATAGATGTCAACGGATATGATATGATTGGGATTACAGAGACATGGCTCCAGGATGATCAGGGCTGGGAACTCAACATCCAGGGGTATTCAACATTCAGGAAGGATAGAATAAAAGGAAAAGGAGGTGGGGTAGCATTGCTGGTTAAAGAGGAGATTAATGCAATAGTTAGGAAGGACATTAGCTTGGATGATGTGGAATCTATATGGGTAGAGCTGCAGAACACCAAAGGGCAAAAAACGTTAGTGGGAGTTGTGTACAGACCTCCAAACAGTAGTAGTGATGTTGGGGAGGACGTCAAACAGGAAATTAGGGGTGCATGCAATAAAGGTGCAGCAGTTATAATGGGTGACTTTAATATGCACATATATTGGGCTAACCAAACTGGAAGCAATACGGTAGAGGAGGATTTCCTGGAATGCATAAGGGATGGTTTTCTAGACCAATATGTCGAGGAACCAACTAGGGGGGAGGCCATCTTCGACTGGGTGTTGTGTAATGAGAGAGGATTAATTAGCAATCTCGTTGTGCGAGGCCCCTTGGGGAAGAGTGACCATAATATGGTGGAATTCTGCATTAGGATGGAGAATGAAACAGTTAATTCAGAGACCATGGTCCAGAACTTAAAGAAGACTAACTTTGAAGGAATGAGGCGTGAATTGGCTAGGATAGATTGGCGAATGATACTTAAGGGGTTGACTGTGGATGAGCAATGGCAGACATTTAGAGACCGCATGGATGAATTACAACAATTGTACATTCCTGTCTGGCGTAAAAATAAAAAAGGGAAGGTGGCTCAACCGTGGCTATCAAGGGAAATCAGGGATAGTATTAAAGCCAAGGAAGTGGCATACAAATTGGCCAGAAATAGCAGCGAACCCGGGGACTGGGAGAAATTTAGAACTCAGCAGAGGAGGACAAAGGGTTTGATTAGGGCAGGGAAAATGGAGTACGAGAAGAAGCTTGCAGGGAACATTAAGACGGATTGCAAAAGTTTCTGTAGATATGTAAAGAGAAAAAGGTTAGTAAAGACAAACGTAGGTCCCCTACAGACAGAATCAGGGGAAGTCATAACGGGGAATAAAGAAATGGCAGACCAATTGAACAAGTACTTTGGTTCGGTATTCACTAATGAGGACACAAACAACCTTCCGGATATAAATGGGATCAGAGGGTCTAGTAAGGAGGAGGAACTGAGGGAAATCCTTATTAGTCAGGAAATTGTGTTGGGGAAATTGATGGGATTGAAGGCCGATAAATCCGCAGGGCCTGATGGACTGCATCCCAGAGTACTTAAGGAGGTGGCCTTGGGAAATAGCGGATGCATTGACAGTCATTTTCCAACATTCCATTGACTCTGGATCAGTTCCTATCGAGTGGAGGGTAGCCAATGTAACCCCACTTTTTAAAAAAGGAGGGAGAGAGAAAACAGGGAATTATAACCAGTCAGCCTGACCTCAGTAGTGGGTAAAATGATGGAATCAATTATTAAGGATGTCATAGCAGCGCATTTGGAAAGAGGTGACATGATAGGTCCAAGTCAGCATGGATTTTTGAAAGGGAAATCATGCTTGACAAATCTTTTGGAATTTTTTGAGGATGTTTCCAGTAGAGTGGACAAGGGAGAACCAGTTGATGTGGTATATTTGGACTTTCAGAAGGCTTTCGACAAGGTCCCACACAAGAGATTAATATGCAAAGTTAAAGCACATGGGATTGGGGGTAGTGTGCTGACATGGATTGAGAACTGGTTGTCAGACAGGAAGCAAAGAGTAGGAGTCAATGGGTACTTTTCAGAATGGCAGGCAGTGACTAGTGGGGTACCGCAAGGTTCTGTGCTGGGGCCCCAGCTGTTTACACTGTACATTAATGATTTAGACGATTAAATGTAGTATCTCCAAATTTGCGGATGACACTAAGTTAGATGGCAGTGTGAGCTGCGAGGAGGATGCTATGAGGCTGCAGAGTGACTTGGATAGGTTAGGTGAGTGGGCAAATGCATGGCAGATGAAGTATAATGTGGATAAATGGTGGTAAAAACAGAGACAGACTATTATCTGAATGGTGACAGATTAGGAAAAGGGGAGGTGCAACGAGACCTGGGTGTCATGGTACATCAGTCATTGAAGGTTGGCATGCAGGTACAGCAGGCGGTTAAGAAAGCAAATGGCATGTTGGCCTTCATAACGAGGGGATTTGAGTACAGGGGCAGGGAGGTGTTGCTACAGTTGTACAGGGCCTTGGTGAGGCCACACCTGGAGTATTGTGTACAGTTTTGGTCTCCTAACTTGAGGAAGGACATTCTTGCTATTGAGGGAGTGCAGCGAAGGTTCACCAGACTGATTCCTGGGATGGCGGGACTGACCTATCCAGAAAGACTGGATCAACCGGGCTTGTATTCACTGGAGTTCAGAAGAATGAGAGGGGACCTCATAGAAACGTTTAAAATTCTGATGGGTTCAGACAGGTTAGATGCAGGAAGAATGTTCCCAATGTTGGGGAAGTCCAGAACCAGGGGTCACAGTCTAAGGATAAGGAGTAAGCCATTTAGGACCGAGATGAGGAGAAACTTCTTCACCCAGAGAGTGGTGAACCTGTGGAATTCTCTACCACAGAAAGTTGTTGAGGCCAATTCGCTAAATATATTCAAAAAGGAGTTAGATTAAGTCCTTACTACTAGGGGGATCAAGGGGTATGGCGAGAAAGCAGGAATGGGGTACTGAAGTTGCATGTTCAGCCATGAACTCATTGAATGGCGGTGCAGGCTCGAAGGGCCGAATGGCCTACTCCTGCACCTATTTTCTATGTTTCTATCCCACGTGTGGTGGCCCGGTATCGATGCAGACTTAGAGTCCTGTGTGCACAGATGTAACACATGCTCGCAGTTAAGCAATGCACCCAGGGAGATGCCACTAAGTTTATGGTCTTGGCCCTCCAAACCGTTGTCTAGGGTCCATGTCGACTATGCAGGCCCGTTTTTGGGTAAAACCTTCCTCGTGGTTGTAGATGCGTACTCCAAATGGATTAAATGTGAGATAATGTCGGCAAGCACGTCCGCTGCCACCACTGAAAGCCTGCGGGCCATGTTTTCCACGCATGGACTACCCGATGTCCTTGTGAGCGACAACGGGCCATGTTTTACCAATGCTGAGTTCAAAGAATTCATGACCCGTAACGGGATCAAACATGTCGCGTATCCCGAGTTCTGCTTAGCTACCACACAAGACCCCTCTCGCTCACTGGGATTCCACCTGTTGAACTGCTCATGAAAAGGGCACTTAAGACAAGGCTCTCGTTAGTTCACCTTGATCTACAAGAACAGGTGGAGAGCAGGCGACTTCAACAAAGCACATATCATGATAGCGCTAATGTGTCATTGAATTTGAAATCAATGATCCTGTATTTGTGTTGAATTATGGACAAGGTCCCAAGTGCCTTCCCGGCACTATTGTGGCCAAAGAAGGGAGCAGGGTATTTCAGATCAAACTTTCAAATGGACTCATTCACTGGAAACACTTGGACCAAATCAAACTCAGGTTCACGGACTATCCTGAGCAACCCACTTTGGACCCTACCTTTTTGACCCCCTAACATACACACCAGTGGCAACCGACACCACGGTTGACCACAAGCAGAACTCATCACCCGCAACAGCCCAGCAGGACTCACCACACCTGGCAGCCCAGTGATTGACCAAAACCAGTATTTGCACCGAGATGATCAACCAGGGAAAGATAGGCCCCAGATCGACTCACCTTGTAAATAGTTACACTATTGACTTGGAGTGGGGGGGCGGGAGGGGAGGGTGGGGGAGTGTTGTCCTGTATGTAAACTTGTATATACCTTGTACAGCTACCAGAGGGCTCATCCCCTGGAGCCCCAAGGGATCCCACAATCCCTTGGGAGCACAGGTACTTAAGGAGGCCTGATTGGCTGCAGAGGCACTCTGGAGACCTGCAATAAAAGACTATGGTCACACTTTACTTTGAGATCACAGTATCCAGTCAGACTCTTTATTCATATATAACAGCTGACGATGAAGGATTAGTGATATATGTCCAATCAGGATAGTTTGTGAAGTGGTTGGGAACTTGGAGGTGATCCTGTTCCGATTACATTAATGCTTTTTCCCTTCTTGGTGATAGAGGTTGCACAGGAGGGTGAAGAGGCTTTCAGAGATCAAGAAATGAGCCATTCATCTTAGAATAACTAGCTTCTTCCCTGCTCTCAAAGTGGAAGATGAAGGGATAGTGATGGGTGCGAATAGATGTAAGAAAAGTGAGAGGGTGGCAAGAAGGCAAAGAGCTGGTGGATATGATCCAAGCAAAAAGGCAGAGAAAGCATGAGTAATGGGGGAGGGGATGGGATGATAAAGGAGCCACTGAGTGCTACATTTTCCCCACAACCCCAAGCAGAATATGCAGTCTGCAGATATTGGTGGCTTCTTTCTTCACTATACCTCCTATCTGAAAGAGAGAGAGGCAAAAAGAAAAGTTGAGGAGAGTTTTAAAGGGAACCAGCAGCCCTATAAGAGCTGCTGGCACTGAATGACCCAGCCCTTCATCCTAAGGCACACCGAACACATCACACACCAGGAGTCCCACAATATTGTGTGAAGAAACTGGCCTTGCCTTACAATATCAGGTCTGCTTAAAGACACTGCAGGCGCATGCAGCACTCAAAGACCAGTCCTGACACCACTGCATTAGCATCACATTATCAGCCTCCTCGTTAGGCTTTAAGCTGGAAATTGTAGAGCTATTATTCATAACGATAATTCAGTTCCTGACATATTAAAAACTTTTTTTTTAAACTTTCTTTAATTGTTCAGGTACATTCCCAAAATAATTTCTGGATTTTTTTTCTTTGGGATTTAAGTTAAGGGCAGTTGTTTAAATCTTCCATGAAGATGACAGTAACTAGTTTTCTAATAATTTTCAGTGAAATCATGTTTGACAGTGACAGCCATATTTCCTGCAGACATGAGTCCATAGTATACAACTGACATTCATTTCCATACAAACTGACTCGAATTCTGCAATCTTGATTAGAGAATGGGATTAGAAATGTCATGCTGAAACATGTTGCTTGGGAAAGTAAAGGAAGTTCTGAGTTATATCTGATTTACCTTGGTGATATCACTGAATGCAATCTGAATGGGAAGACTGACTAACAAATTACACTTGTTATTCAAATATTATACATAAATACAATTTAAAAAAAACAATGATATTATGTCAGAATTACTTCAAAGAAATTGAAGTTCAGAGGATAAATAAACAAGCACCAAGTAAATTACAATAACACTGATTTTCCTCGACTGGTGCAAGTTATAACTTTCTCCAGCTCAATGTCTGGAAGACTGAAACATAGTCTTTGGATCCTGGCACAAACTGTCGTACCATACCACTAACCCAACCTTCTTCCCCAGCCATTCTGTCAGGCTAAACCCATATTGTTTGCAGTTTTGGAATCTTGTTCAACCTTGAGCTGAGCTTAAACCTCACACTCTATCACCAAAACTGCTCGCTTTGACCACTGCAACATTACCCCTCCACTGTATTTGTAATTTCCGGATTTGACAATTCTAATGCTTTGCTTGCTGGCTTCCATCCTCTACTCTCCATAAACTCTAACTTTTCCAAAACTCTGCTGCAAGTATTCTGCCCCACACTAAGTCCTGCCTGACCATCTCTGTCATTGTCGCTAAGCTACTGGGTCTCCATCTCCCAACGCAACTACTATTCCAGAAATCATCCTGGAAGCCAAGAACAGCCTTAATGATCTTCTCCATTACTTACTGCCTCCTCAAACCCCTTCCTCCAGCAACCTCAACCCTTACTTCCATTACCAAGTATGAGGAGCCCAAGGGTTTCTTTGTCTCTAAGATTGAAACCATCAATGCAGCTATCACTGCTGCTTCCTTCTCTTCGTCTCGCCCTCTTACATTACTCCATCTCGAGCATTTTAAACCAATCAAGGACTAAATTAATAGTGGAGAGAGGGATTTCAGACAAAAGCAAAAGTATTCATACACTATTATTTCATAGTATACTTTCATATTCCTCCTCTTCATTGGTAATTCTGACATTTAGGGTATATCGCCACTCTTAATTCTTTCCCAAAATGTATTATTTCATAATTATCTACATTTGCCACCCAACTTTAACCTATGCCCCACTATGTTTTCCAATGTTCTTCCTCATAGCTTGCCATATCCTTAATTTGATATCAACAGCAAATTTTAATATCAGTCCTTATAAACCTATGTCTAAATGTATCCAGAGAACAGGAGAGGTTCTGACATAAATCCCCAGGGTATGCCATTAGCTATACCTTGGCAATCTGAGAGACATCACTCTTACTATCTGCGATGTCACTTTTAACCATCCTTTTATCCATCTTCTATCACCATTGGCATTAATATTTACAAGTTTCTTATGTGCCATTTTATTAAATGCTTTTTAAAAGTCTAAATATATCACATCCACTTTATCTTTATCTATACACTTACTAAGTTCCTCAAAGAATTTCATTAAATTAAGTGGCCTGCCATTTACAAATCCATATTATCTCCCTGAGTAACCCATATCTAATTGTTCTCTAATGCTATGCTTTATTATAATTTCTCACAGTTTGCTGCTGCCAATGTGAGGCTAACTGAGTGTAATTATCTGTCTTATTCCTTTCCCTTATTTTGAACATTTGCCATCCTGTCCTGTGCTACAATTCCTGTTTCCAAAGAATTTTGAAAGAGAATGATTCTGTTCTGTTGTTTTATCATCAACTTCCTTCACGGTTCTGAATCTAGTTCATCCTCTGACTTAACATTATTTTTTTTTATATTCCTCCAAGTTATCCTCCAGTATTTCTACCTGTGGAGCTCATTCCTAGACAGTGTTCTTTGTGTGCAGAATTATCAATACATAATTAATCATCACTTGCAGAACCTGGGTAAAAGCATAACACCAAATTTGATCATTTGTTTCAGAATTAATAGCTTGCTCTAAGGTGGTAACATTGCAGTCGGTTAAGCATTTAAAAAGACCCACAAGCTACTGTCAATCATTTTGAATCCACCTATCTGTAAAAAGTTTCCGCAAGGTTCTCATGATCATCCACTGTAACTTTGGCGGAGGATCAGCAGGAACTCCAGAAAAGCAGCTTTTATGGCATTTTATTTATTAGAGCTTCCAAAATAAACTCTTCAAATATTAAAATAAATATTTCATTTATATAGTGGCTTATCACTTTGAAAATATTTTGATGTGCAATGGTTGTTATATAGCTATGAACTACCATGGTTAGATTAAGACTGAACCAACATATTTCATCTAGTTTGATTGTAGTCTGTGTCAACAAATGCGCATTTTATGTCTGCTATTCCTCGCAATTGACAATTTCCACAAATGATAACACCGTGGGACACTTTTCTATGTTAATGATGTTATATAAATGTATGTTATTGTTAGTTAGCAGGTTACAACTTACAACACTGGAGTTTAGGGACCTGCCAACTGTATTTGAGAAAAGACACTGAAGCTTACATACTGTAGTATTATTTCAAAACCTATTTTCATTTCATCAGCAGGTCCGAAATTGTGAATAACGTGAGGTAGCCAAGATATTACACCACAGCTTAATAAATGTTTATACATTTATATAAGTTTATATATGTATATAATATATATATATATATACATAGATATGTATATATATATATATATATATATAGATAGATAGATAGATAGATATAAACTTATTAAGCTGTGGTGTAATATCTTGGCTACCTCACATTATTCACAATTTCAGACCTGCTGATGAAATGAAAATAGGTTTTGAAATAAAACTACAGTATGAAAGCTTCAGTGTCTTTAGGACTATTTATAGGATTATTTATAGGAATATATGTATAGGATTATTGGGCTAGAAATTTGGCAGGTTTGCACCCGTTTTGCGCCAAGGCGAAGCTGAAAAAGTAATTTGTTTGGCGCTAAACGCGTCGCACAGAATTTAGTGCCCGATCAGAAAATTCAGCAGCGGTTTTGTGTCAGCGCTGAAAATGATTGCCGGCCCGTTTATTTGCCGTTTTTATGATGTCAATCGGCATGCAGCGCAGCACTATCGCTGGGGGGCGGAAAATTCGCCGCTATCGTCATTTTTATGGCCGGCCTAAAAACATGCCTGAAAAAAATCAAGTCTTACTGGGTCAGACCTACGACGCACTCAGCGCTAACGGCACCATCTTGAAAAATGGAGCAAAAGTTCATTGCATAAAAGGATTTAGAGGGAAGGCTGCGTTTTACACAGTGAGCTTTATGTTAGTTCATAGTTCATTTTTAAGGATATTTATGGACATTTAAAAGAACGGGGGCTATAATATCGCCCCCTATGCTTTTTCTATGCAGCATCGAGCTGGAAGAAGAATTATTCAAGAGCATTTTGAGCGCAATCAAAGAGCTCGCAGACGTATGGGGAGGAGGCCTTACCCACCCACGAGTTTACAGGGAAAAGCGCTCATACCTGCAGCTGTCTGACGCACAGTGCGTTTGAAGTATGCAATTCCAAAACTAGGTGGTCACAGAGATATGCCAGCTGATAAAGGCACACCCACAGCCTACCAGCAGCATCAGGACTGTACTGCCCGTCGAGATGAAGGTGACTGCGGCACTTGCCTTCTAAGCCTCCTGTTCCTTTCAGGCATCAGCAAGGGACATATGCTGCATTTGCCAGGTGACTACTGCACTGTATGCACACAGGATGGACTTTAGAAAGTTCCCAATGACCAAGGAGGCACAGAATGAGAGGGCTGTAGGTTTTGCATGAATTGCTGGCTTCCACAAGGTTCAGGTTGCCATTTATGGCAAGCACATCGTCCTACGAGCACCTTTGGAGGATCCAGAGGTTTACCGAAACCGAAAGGGATTTCACTCCCTGAATATAAGAACATAAGAACATAAGAATTAGGAACAGGAGTAGGCCATCTCGCCCCTCGAGCCTGCTCCGCCATTCAACAAGATCATGGCTGATCTGGCCGTGGACTCAGCTCCACTTACCCGCCCTCTCCCCGTAACCCTTAATTCCCTTATTGATTAAAAATCTATCTATCTGTGATTTGAATACATTCAATGAGCTAGTCTCAACTGCTTCCTTGGGCAGAGAATTCCACAGATTCACAACCCTCTGGGAGAAGAAATTCCTTCTCAAATCGGTTTTAAGTTGGCTCCCCCGTATTTTGAGGCTGTGCCCCCTAGTTCTAGTCTCCCTGACTAGTGGAAACAACCTCTTTGCCTCTATCTTGTCTATCCCTTTCATTATTTTAAATGTTTCTATAAGATCACCCCTCATCCTTCTGAACTCCAACGAGTAAAGACCTAGTCTACTCAATCTATCATCATAAGGTAACCCCCTCATCTCGGGAATCAGCCTAGTGAATCGTCTCTGTACCCCCTCCAAGGCTAGTATATCCTTCCTTAAGTAAGGTGACCAAAACTGCACACAGTACTCCAGGTGCGGCCTCACCAATACCCTATACAGTTGCAGCAGGACCTCCCTGCTTTTGTACTCCATCCCTCTCGCAATGAAGGCCAACATTCCATTCGCCTTCCTGATTACCTGCTGCACCTGCAAACTAACTTTTTGGGATTCATGCACAAGGGTCCCCAGGTCCCTCTGCACGGCAGCATGTTGTAATTTCTCCCCGTTCAAATAATATTCTCTTTTACTGTTTTTTTCGTCTGCGACCATACTCAACACACCATGGCAGTCAATGCACAATTTCCAGGGAGCATCCATGAGGCTTTCATCTTGCGTGAGAGCAGTGTCTCATACCTGTTCGAGCGTCAGCCACAAATCCAGAGCTGGATGTTGGATGACAAAGGTTACGACCTCGCCACCTGGCTCATGACCCCCCCTTCGGAATAAGCCGAGCATCGCTATAATGACAGCCATAAGGCCACACGCAACATCATCAAAAAGACAATTGGAGTGCTCAAGCGATGCTTCCGATGCCTGGACCACTCTGGAGGCTCCCTGCAATACTGCCCTCAGCAGGTCGCTGAGTTCATTGTGGTGTGCTGCATGCTACACAACTTAGTCATCATGAGGGGACAGGATTTGCCACTGGGGACTGCAGGACCACCTCAAGAGAGAGAGGACCACAAAGCGGAGGGGGACCACACAAGTCTTATGTCAGCAGCTCATAATTTATCGCTTTGCTTGAACAGTGATCGGCACGTTTCACCGTTGCCTGTCCACTCTATCCCGCCATGTTGTCTATTCCCCCTCTTATTCTGCAAATGAGACACTGCACAGGAATGGTTAAGGTGAACAAAATAATTTATTTAACATACAGTAACTTGAATAAGATTTATTAAACATTGTAAATGTAATTTGGAAACTGGAATAAAATTTATTAAACAATATTGTGAACTTTTGATAACTTAACAGAATTGGGAAACTTTGAAAACTTTTCTAAAATAGCAACAACAAAACAGCAACAAAACAATGGAAGAACAACCCCTGCACCAAACGTCTTTTACTTGCGGCCCCTCCTTCCCCCCCTCATCCAAAACCCCTCCCTCTCGCCATGACCGTACCCATGGTGGTGCCAAAACATCATTCAACAATGCGGCCAGAGTCCTCCTCTAAAAGGGGATAGACAATGACATGTGTGGATCCCCTGGAGAAGCTCGGGGTATGGAAGGCCCAGCTTCTGAATGGCGAGCCTATTGCTCGGCCTCACCACTCACAGGTGACATGGGTCTGGATGCTGTGACACTGGGGATTGCAGTGCCAAATGTCGAGAACATCAATTGGACGTGGTCATTGACAGCCGCGACAATCTAAGACATGCCCTCCCTCGTGTCCACCGATAGTGCCGCCACAATGCTTGCGGGAAAAGCAACTAACACCTCCAGGAGCTGTCGGATGCTCTGCTGGATGCTCTCCCTGGACAGTCCCACCATGTCCCGGTGTGCGCCTGCCAGTCTGTCAGCAGATCGGCTTTGCCGAGTCACGCCGGAGAAACGCCATATGGGATTCAACCCTGGAAGTGCGTGGCTGCACACCACTTGGACCAGGGGCCTCAGATTGGGGAAAGCCCGAGAATGTGTCTTCCTGCTCAGAGCTACTGGCCACTGCAGGTAAAAGAGATGTCGATTGCATCGGCCCCCCCACCCCGGACTAGCTTCCTGAGTTTTCTCCTCCCATGGAGGTTCCTCGTCCTCGGTGTCTTCGTGGTGCCCCTCCTGTACCCCCACACGATGGCCTGAGGTGGAGGCTTCCATTGGTGGATTTGGCGCCTCCTCATCAGGAAATAGAAAACAACAGGCGAGTGGTTAGCAGGAGGGGATGGGACAGAGTGACATAAGGAAGGTCACATAACACAGGCTCATTTGAAGGACTGGCGCTACGTAGCCCACAGACACTGCATGACATTGCCCCAACCCAGCCCGAGGAGTGTGCAGGACTTACCCTCACTATCGAATGGGGGGTCAGCACCCCCACGGGTAGTTGACCTTCCTGAGGCACCGATCAGTGCTGCCACTCGCTTCTCCAGGTCCGTTAACGGCAGTTTCTGAGGTGGACTGCTGCCTGTGCGCTGCTGCTTCTGGCAGTTGTGCAACAACCTTCCCTGCAAAGATGACAATTGGAATGATTACCAGAGGGTCCATCTTCTCGTGTGGCACAAACAGACAGTCATCAAAGCACTTATACCATGCTGTGTGCATTTAAAAGTCCTCTGTTTAATGGCCTTGGCAGTTGCACGTGGTTCATGAGGAAGACATCGAAGTGCAGAAACATCTTTTAAGATGTCAAAAAGCAGTCGTACTAATGTGCAATGATCATTCATGGCAACTAAGGTACAACACTGTTATGTATGCAATAAAGGTACAAACTGAATACTGTTTAACTGAACAAGGTACAACCTTGGCTCTGCTTTATTATGGCCCAAAGTGCCTGACTCACAAAATGGCTGGCCTTTTATACCAGAGCAGCACCATGTGCATGCTGCTCAGTGGCCTCCAACAATGACACCATCTGGTGGCTACAAACAGCTTGTACGTACATGACAATACCCTCCTCTGAGATCTTATCACAGTCTTTCACAGGTTGAGACGGTCCGGTGCTTTACGCTCCCGGGTTGACCGTCTCAGTTCGATTCCGGCCTTGGGTGAATATACGGAGTCTGTTGTGTTGGTGGATGGATGGCTGACTTGTTGGGGGTGGCAGTGGTCATGTCAGGAATTGCAAGTCCATTTTTATTAAACAAGTCCGTGATGGAAATTCCGGGTTCACTGATGACCCTTGAGTCCACTGAAGGCTGCTGGTAGGTTGGTTGGTTGTCGACGGTTTCTTCGTCCGTCTGCTCTGGCTCATCTGCGTGCCTCAGCTTTGTTTCTTGCAAGTTTACCCATTCTTGAGCTTAATAACAAATACTCTGTTGCCTTCCTTGGTCATGACCGTACTAGTGATCCATTTGGGACCCTGACCATAATTCAACACATATACAGAATCATTAACAGAAATCTCGCATGACACAGTTGTGCGATCGTGGTACCCTTGTTGACTCTGTCTTCTGTATTTAACATGATTACTTAAATCCAGGTATACAAGAGATAACTTGGTCTTAAGACCACTTTTCATCATGAGTTCAGCAGACAAGACCCCTGTGAGTGTGTGGGGTCTTGTCCTGTAACTCAGCAGTATGCAAGACAAGTGTATCTGCAATGACCCTTGGATTACCCTCCTCATGCTTTGCTTGATAATTTGTACTGCACATTCTGCTTGCCCGTTGGATGCAAGCTTGAATGGTGCTGACCTTACATGTTTTATGCCGTTAAGTTTTACAAACTCCTGAAACTCTTGTGATCGGTCTCTAATTCAAACCTCAGACCGAACAGGTATTGATGCATCTTTTTAACACCAGACACATGCGCTAAAGCTTCTTTTTCTTCCATACTGTAGGCTCTTTCTGCTTTAGACAAACTTTTGGATGCATACGCGACAAGTTGATGTTTCCCCGACTCATTGGCTTGTTGTAACACGCAATCAATTCCATATGATGATGCGTCACAGGCCAAAACTAAACGTTTACATGGGTCATAATGTACCAGCTGCTTGTTTGAGCAGAGCAGATTGGTGGCTTTCTCGAAAGCTCTGTCTTGCAATGCGCCTCACACCTAGTTGTTGCCTTTTCTCAATAGCATGTGCAGTGGTTCAAGTAAGGTGCTCAATTTAGTTAGGAAATTACCAAAGTAGTTGAGTAGACCCAGGAATGAACGCAGCTCCGTCACGTTCTGCGGTTTGGGTGAATTCTTGATGGTTTTGGTTTTCACGTCAGTAGGTCTGATGCCATTTTCCTTCTGAGGAATTCGACCTCTGGTGCCATGAAGACGCACTTCGAGCATTTAAATCTGAGCCCCACTCTGTCCAAATGCAGTAGAACCTCTTCCAGGTTGTTCAGATGTTCCTTGGAGTCACGACCGGTAATCAGGATGTCATCTTGGAACACGATGGTTCTGGGAACGGACTTCAGTAGACTTTCCATATATTGCTGCAGCCAAGCGAATTTCAAACAGGCACCTGTGGTAAATAAATAGTCCTTTGTGCATGTTAATGCACATAAGTCTCTTCGACGTCTCGACCAAAACTCCTGCATCATATAGGCTGATGTCAAGTCCAGTTTTGTGAACAACTTCCCTCCGGCTAGCGTCGTAAACAAGTCATCAGCCTTCGGTAATGGGTACTGATCTTGTTTCGAAACCCTGTTGATCGTAGCCTTGTAGTCTCCACAGATTCTGACTCTGCCATCACTTTTCAGCACAGGAACAATGGGGCTGGCCCATTCCTTAAATTCAACTGGTAATATGATCCCTTCACGCCGGAGTCTTTCCAGTTTAATTTTGACCTTCTCCCTCATCATATACGGCACTGCCCGAGCTTTATGATGGACGAGTCTTGCCTCTGAGTCCACGTGGATCTGCACCTTGGCTCCCGTGAAGTTGCTAATACCCGGTTTGAACAGCGAGGGGAACTTGCTCAATATTTGGGCACATGTATCTTCCTCCGACAACAATGCTTTTATGTCGTTCAGTCGCATCTGATTTTCTCCAACCAGTTCGTGCCGAGCAGCGTTGGGCCATTGCCTGGAACAATCCACAGCGGTGACGCAGTTATACGACACATTAATTTGTGCACTGCCAATTACCTTTATCAGTTCTTTGGTGTACATGCGCAGCTTGGCGTTAACAGGGCTTAGCCTGGGCCTCACAGTCTTAGTATCGCACAGCTTATTAAATGCCCCCTCATGATCGATTGTCTCGCCCCCTGTGTCCAGTTCCATCGATACTGGTATCCCGTTAAACTTCACATTAATCAAAATTGGTTTACTCTTGGTTATGAAAGAGTACAGTCCATACACTTCCTCCTCTGGCATCTCGGATTACGTATCCAGATCTGCGCTAGTCTGACTCTCATCCTCCACGTGGTGTGTCGCAGCTCGCTTGCTCATCTGCTGACACTTGCGCTGGAGATGCCCCACTCTCAGACAGCCTTTGCAACTATATTGCTTAAATCGGCACTGCTCGTGCCGATGATTTCCCCCACAATGCCAACATGGAGAAGTTGGATACATTTCCGCTGGCGGACTTTGGGCAGCCACACGTTTCGCGAATGCAGCCGGATAGGCCCTACCATGTGCCGCTCTGCCAAACGGCGAATCAATCACATTTACAGTACTTGCCGAGGTTCGGTTCTTCACCGATATTTGCTTTAAACTCCTGTCATTGTCATACATGATTGAGCGATCTGGATGGCCCTTTTTAAATCCACCTCCTCCACTGCCAGAAGTTTGCGCAGGATCACCTCGTGGTTGATACCGATAACAAAGAAGTCCTGCAGCATGTCTGCTAACACCGCCCCGAACTTCCACGGTCCCGCTAGACGTCTCAGGTCGGCAACGAATTCCGCCGCGCTCTGGCCCTCCAATCGAACGTGTGTATAAAACCTGTAATTCGAGATGATGATACCGTCATCTGGCTTGAGGTGCTCCCGTACCAATGTACACTACTCCTCGTATGTTTTCTCTGTTGGATCACTAGGCATGAATAGATTCTTTATCAGACCGTAGATCTTTGAACCACAAACAGCGAGGAACATGGTCCGGCGCCAATCTGCATCGTCGACCCCCTTCATTTTGTTTAGCACGAAGTACTGGTTCAAATGGCTCACAAAGTCTGCCCAATCTTCTCCCTCCACGAATTGCTCTAAAAATCCAATCGTGTTCATTTTGCAAACAAAGGTTCTTGTATTCTCGTCGCCAAATGTTATGTATGCAATAAAGGTACAAACTGAGTACTTTTAACTGAACAAGGTACAACCTTGGCTCTGCTTTATTACAGCCAAAGTACCTGACTCTCAAAATGACTGGCCTTTTATACCAGATGCTCAGTGGCCTCCAACAATGACAACATCTGGTGGCTACAAACAGCTTGTACATACATGACAAACACTAAGCCTACATATACCAACATGTATCAGATTTACAATTTACATAATGAAGGAGTGTATGAATAAAAATATTACTTACTCTCACGACCTTGCCGTGGTCATTGAACTTTTTGCTACATTATTGATGGTCCCTCTTGGTATTGACTGAAGAGACCTCCTCAGCCACGCTGGTCCACAATGCCTTCGGACAGCTGGGAGGGGTTTTCCAGCATCCCATCTATTAAATTCCCCCATCTGGTTTGTATAGCTGCAATCACGGCCTTGTTTGCTTCATAGCTAAACTTTTGAGGTCTCTGCCTGCTGGAGCCCCCTTCCATCATGGCTGCTCGTTCTGTGAAAAGTACCTGCTTCAGCCCTGGATGTATTGTGCATACATGGGTGCACCTGACATCTGACCAGAATCGTGGGAAGAAGAAAAAAGTCGAAGAGCAAAAAATCGGGAAAAGACAAAAATTGCGCAATCATAGAAGGTCCGTTTTTTTTTCATCGCAAATTTCAACTCCGGTGCACAAATTCCATTTTGCAAGGCCGGAAATTAGTGCAATTGCTATCGCCAGTCATCATTTGCCAAATTTTGCGACTTCCAGCGATAACGCTAACATGGCACTAAAAAAAAATGAACTCTACGATTATTGCCCAAAAATGGGCGAAATCGCTAGTAGCCAAATTTCTAGCCGTTTCCAAACAGAATAATTCAAAGATTAAAACATATCGTTTCCAATAAATAATAATTTCTAAAACAATTAGCAGGAATTGTTTATTTGCTCTATCTGTAGCTATTTTTCCTCAAAGCTCTTTTAAACTGTGGTAGATGGAGCAGTACAGAGTGATGGAAGCTACCCTAAACATACTGGCCCAAGAATTGTGATTAGCAGCATAGCTGCAGTATACGCCACCAACCACTGAAAAAAATACGAACTTTCCTTGTGCGAGGCCCAGAATGTAGACTTGCTGCTTGGCGCTGCAGAGTTGTGCGCAGCGTATTACATCACGAAGGCCAGGAGTGCAGCATACAAGCCTATGTGTAAGGGAAGACACGCTCACAAAATCTGTCAAAATTAAGCCACACCCACAGAAACTTCTTTCAGTCTCTTGCGTTGAAATTACATTTTAAAAACTTCTAATTAAACTGATACTTGAACTTATTTCATGGATCAGCAATTTCTAAAATTATGTAACAAAATACCAACAATAATTTTGCATCTGTTTTCCATAATTTTAGGTCGATGGAAAGATTGTTATCCTTTGAATGTTTACTAAAGTGAAACATTTAGTAACTTGGTCAGTGAAATAAATAATTTAGCTGTTCAACCTTCTATTGAGGTTAAAACAGTTTCTATGTATTAAACAACAACAACTTGTATTTATAAAGCACCTTTAACGTAGTGAAATGTCCCAAGCCACTTCACAGGAGTGTTGAGTTAAAAATTTGACACCGAGCCGCACATGGCGAAATTAGGGCAGGGCTTGGTCACAGAGGTAGGTTTTAAAGAGCGTCTTGAAGGAGGAAAGAGAGGCGGAGAGGTTTTGCCAAGGAATTCCAAAGCTTAGGGCCTAGGCAACAGAAGGCACTACTACCAATGGTTGAGTGGGGCTCTCGTATTGACTGTTCAGCCACCAAAGAACTCACTTCAGGAGTGGAAGCAACTCTTCCTCGATTCCGAGGGATTGCCTATGATAATGATGATGATGATGGATTCTAAGCAGGGATGTTCAAGAGGGCGGAATTAGAGGAGCGCAGACATCTCAACAACAACTTTTATTTATATAACGCCTTTAACGCAGTAAAATGTCCCAAGGCGCTTCACAGGAGTGTTACAAAACAAAACAAAGACATAAGAGGAAATTACGGCAGAGCTTGGTCAAAGAGGTAGGTTTTAAGGAGCGTCTTAAAGGAGGAAAGAGAGGTAGAGAGGCAGTGAGCTTTAGGGAGGGAGTTCCAGAGCGTAGGACCAAAGCAGCTGAAGGCACGGCCACCAATGGTTGAGCAATTATAATCAGGAATACTCAAGAGGTCAGAATTTGAAGAGCGCAGACATCTCGAGGGGTGGGGGGGTGGGGCAGGTTGTGAGACTGAAGGAGATTACAGAGATGGGGAGGGGCGATGCCATGGGTGGATTTGTAAGCCAGGATGAGAATTTTGAAATCGAGGTCTTGTTTAATGGGAGCCAATGTAGTTCAGCAAACACAGAGGTGATGGGTGAGCGGGACTTGGTGCGAGTTAGGACACGGGCTGCCGAGTTTTGGATGACTTCAAGTTTACGTAGGGTAGAATGTAGAAGGCCAGCCAGCAGTGCGTTGGAGTAGTCAAATCTAGGGGTAACAAGCGCATAGATGAGAGTTTCAGCAGCAGATGAGCTGAGGCAGGGGCGGAGATGGGCAATGTTACGGCGGTGGAAATAGGCGGTATAAGTTATGCCGTGGATATGTGGCCGGAAGTTCATTTCAGGATCAAATATGACACCTAGGTTGCGAACAGTCTGGTTCAGCTTCAGATTGATGCTAGGGAAAGGGATGGTGTCAATGGATAGCTAGGGAATGCAATTTGTGGTGTGGACTGAAAACAATGGCTTCGGTCTTCACAATAGTCAATTGGAGAACATTTCTGCTTATCCAGATCTGGATGTCGGACAAACAGTTTGACAATTTGGAGACCGTGGAGGGGTCGAGAAAAGTGGTAGTGAAGTAGAGCTGGGTGTCATCATGTGGAAACTGATGCTGTGTTTTCGGATGATTTCGCCAAGGGGCAACATGTAGATGAGAAATAGGTGGGGCCGAAAGATAGATCCTTGTGACATCAGAGGTAATGATGTGGGAGAGGGAAGAGAAGCCATTGCAGGTGATTCTCTGGGTACGATTAGATAGATAAGAATGGAACCAGCCGAGTGCAGTCCCACCCAGCTGGACAATGGTGGAGAGGCGTTGGAGAAGGATAGAGTGGTCAACCGTGTCAAAGGCTGCAGACACGTCAAGAAGGATGAAGAGGGATAGTTTGTCTTTGTCACAGTCACAAAGGATGTCATTTGTAACTTTAATGAGAGCCGTTTTGGTACTGTGGTAGGCACGGAAACCATATTGGAGGGATTCAAATATGAAAATGCAGGAAAGTTGGGTTCGGATTTGGGAGGCGACGTTACGTTATTTATATTTCATACTAAGAAACATGTTCCTTTTCTTATTTGCACTAAGGAGCATAGTAGATTGTTGTAGAGTGTTTTGCTAGCCTAAAGAATTACCTGGGCTATATTAAAACATCCCAACTTTTAAATTAAGGATGTGTACGATGTATTTTATGAAAATCAGGTTTTTATCCTTTTAAGGCTAGCATTTAGTATCCTGTCAAAGGTCCATTACGATGGATTGCGATTCAACAGCACTGAAAGGCATTGGCAATGATCCTTTTGATTTACAATACACCATGCAAGCAGCACACCAGCTGTGAGGCAGCTTTAAATGTATCATATAAAATAGTTAAATAGCAAAATGGCTTTATTTGATACATTTGGAGGAAGTTTAAATGATCTGTGCCAAAAGCCCAGTTCTTGATCATACAATTTGAGTGCAGAAAATATTGATAATTTTAAATATTAAATATACGTATGTTGCCACTAGGTACATGTATTTTATTTTATTGTGAAATGATACCAGAATGGTTAACAATCCTTTCAGATGCACTCAAATGGGATCCTTTCACAGTGAAAGCTCCTGCGCCTGCTTTCATTAACCTTAAAATTTTCGGACGTAATGGCCCAGAAATCCCAGCCTCCCCGGGTCCGTACGCAGTTGTGCGGACCCGGGAAGGCATCGGAAAAGCCGGTTTTCAGCGCACAATGCGCATGCGCTGAAAAGCAGCTTTTCCGATCTGTCAAGCTGGAGCTTGACAGGTCCAATGCGCCACTTCTAGGACATTCGCATGGGCAAGATTGCGGTATTTACCCACATCTTGCCCAGCAAATGTCCTGAAAACTCTTGCGCCTGATAAAAGCAGGCACATAACCTGCTTTTACAGGTGTAAGAGTTTTAAAACACACTTAAAACATAAAAAATAAAATAAAAAAAACAAATTATATTTTTTAAAACCATGCCCACTATGTGTAATTTATTTTAAAGCATAAATTTAAAAACTTTTTAAAAAATCAGTAATATATATATTTTTAATAATACATAAATAACTAATTTTAGTTAATGTTAAATATGTAATGTATCTTTTCTATTTTTTTATTAAAGGCCCAGAAATTCCAACCTCCCGGGTCTGTACGGAGTGTGAACGGACCCCGGTAGGCATCGCAAAGACTGGTTTTCAGCACACAATGCGCATGCGCTGAAAACCGGCTTTTCCAATCTGTCCGACAGCCAGGACATTTGCATGGGCAGGTTTGTGGTATTTACCCACATCTTGCCCAGTGGATGTCCTGAAAACTCTAGCGCCTGATAAAAGCAGGCGCATAGCCTACTTTTACAGGCGTAAGAGTTTTAAAACACACTTAAAACATTTAAAAAAAAATTTAAAAACACATTTTATTTTTAAAAACCCTGTCCACTACTTTAAATTTATTTTAAAGTATAATTTAAAAAACTTTTTTAAAAAATCGGAAAAATATATATTTTTAATAATACATAAGCAACTTTAATTTAAATTAATGTTAAATATGTAGTGTATTTTTTCTATTATTAATGTTTTGTGTGTTTGGGGGGTTTCTCATTCATAATAATGGTAACTCCAACTTGCGGAGTTCCCATTATTATGAATGAGAACATACTTTACCTTGATTGGCTGCCCAGTGCCATGTGACTGCAGCTCCAGCCCTGCGCACATCCTGATGTGCACGTGCTGTGACGTGCAGTCAGTGGGGGCTTCAGGACCAGGATCACTCGTGGGCGCAGCAGCTTCAGGTAAGTGTGCTTCTTTTTTCTAGAATCCGTCGAACGCCCGTGGGAAGGAGAAACCGGGATTTCTGGGCCAAAAGCTGTGCAGTTGGTGGGCAATTAGCCCAACCTTGCGCCAACAATGTGTATTTCCCTGTCAGTGCGGATCATCTGTCAAGGCGTACCTTGACAGGTCGCAGGTTCGGGATTGCGATCAATTTCAAAGGTGGTATGATGGCGTACTCTCAGAGTATGCCTTCATACTCACCGCAAGATCTGCCCCAATGTAAACTTTAATAATTTCCGTGTAATCTTTTCTCCTGCGCAGTGCCAATAATAACCATGTGGTGCCGGAACCATTTAAGAAATAGCAAGCTGCTATAATTTGGATTGGTACTCTAGAAGGATGAAATGAAAGAGCCCAAGTGACCTTCTTCATGTGATCCTTTCTTGTGATTCTCTATGTTGTAGATACGAATCATATCATCATCATCATAGGCAGTCCCTCGAAATCAAGGAAGACTTGCTTCCACTCCAAAAATTAGTTCTTATTCCATGAGGGTCCTGTCATTCCAGGTCCCAAACTTCATATTGAAGGGTGGAAGATGCCTGATCACAACTGAGTTATCTGTGGGCAGAATCAAGTGGAAGCGAGGCACGTCTCAGGGCAAGGAGGTATCTGGAGTGCAATTCAACCCATACTGCTTTTGTGCACTTCACTGTGACGAGTTAAAGAGTAGCATGGAAAAAAAACAGAGAGGACACTTGTCCAGTCCAGTGGAGAATGATGTGTAATGCAGAGGACCTGCAGAGAAGCTGAAAATTCATTTAAAAGGTGTGGGTTATCGGGGAGGGGAGAGATAGTGAATTATGAAAAGTTTCACCTTTTCTTACTTTTACAAAAGGAAAAATTACTGTTTAATAATATACACAAATCCCTTTTTCATTGTAAACGAAATGATTTATAGCCAACATTCTACAATGTTAAATTTCTTTCTTTAAATTATTTGTGTTTCAACAGGTCTCATATATATAGATGGGATATGATTGAAGTGAGTCATTGACAGTAGTAGGTTTACACTGATATTGCAGGCTAAGAGTTTGTTGCAAATATCAGCAGAAAGACTTACTAGTAGATAAATGACTAAGTAAGCCTTTCTCTTGGGTGCGATGAAGTCTCCTATGTTTTATTTATCAATATAGCATGTGTTCTACAATTATGTATAATCTGGGCAGATAAATGACTTCTACAGTATTAACCTGGACAACAGATTAGCATTTTCTTGTCATTTTATACCTAATTGTCCAAGATCTGGATTTTTTGTATAAAATAAAGCAATACTCTGATTAACTAGATCAATGCTTTACACATTTGATATTACAACTGATAATGCTGCTGCATATATGTTTAGTTAACTACTTTTTTTTATCACCTGGAAGTAATTTTAAGCTAATCAATTGTAATCCTAATGCTGCAGACATCTTTTCTCAGAGAAGATATCTATACACAACCAAAAATACTTTGTTTTGTGTTCCCTTGTTTGTGCAATCTGTGTCTACTGTTTTCATGGCTTGCTTCACTACTGCCAACACAGTGAGCTGTATCCAAGATGGTTAATTGGAATGATACAACCATGTGTTCTTGATACGTCTTTGCATGTACCAGCCAAATGTTTCTCATACAAATTATATTTTTACCGGTAGCACTGTGCTCTACACGGTCACTCTGTAGCATTGCGTTAGTGGCATGCTTCCTATAAGTTTCTTTTGTTTGAGTAAAATGATGTTATTAACTAGATAGTTAATACATATCTTTCAATAGAGGCACCAATTTAGCATTTTAATTGCTGAAAATATCGCAAGTGATTTTCCGACATAGGCCGTTTGTGTCTAGTGCCTATTATTGAAAGTTCTTTCTGTACTGTCGCCCGTAAAGTTAGTGAAAGTATGAGAAATGAGCCTGATTGCACGGTTCATTTGTTCTCCTTTGTAGAGCCAAGCCGAGGCGCACTACAAAGGCAGTAAACATGCCAAGAAGCTCAAAGCACTGGAGGCCACGAAAAATAAGCAGAAAACTGCTACCAAGGACAGCACAAAGGCCATCACCTCCTCCACCACAACCACTGCAAACACTCCCAACAGCTCTGAAAAAACAGGTTAAAAGAAACTTTTGTTCTTCTCATTCATGTACTTTCTTTATTTGTGTTGTATGTTTGCATGATACTGCTTATTTCTGCTTTTATTGCTACATGTTTTATTAATGCTGTTTGCTTGATCACGATGAATGGCCGACTAATTATTTAATAATGATGGAACAAAAAGCATTTAAATATGACTTCAATCAATTGTAAATGTAATTTGTTCCATTCAGTCAACTGGTTTGGCTGTATTTAATAAACTATTTTTGTTCTATTGAAATGGCAAATTATGTTTTAGGCTACATACCAAAGATAGTGTGGTTCTTTGCGCAAAACATCAAGATAACTCCACATTTTGCTTCCTTTTCCAGTCACTCAATCTGGACAAACTAATCTATGAGAGAATCAGTGATGGAGCCTATCCAAAGACTATTTTGTAAAAGACATCAGGAATGTTCATAGGCCTCTTTGGTGTTGGAGTGATTCCTTAAACAAATTAAGGGTAATTTTACAAGACCCTGTGACAGCACGCACTTGTAAAATTACCCCTCATGTTTGAATAAGGGCCAGCCAATCCAAGTTAGTTCATTGAAGAATCGTATTTAATATGAGTAAATAGCGTGAGTTTTAATCAATATAACTTGGCTCAGTTATGATTTATAGGATTTGCTAAAATATATCCCGAATGATGTATCCGAGATGTTTTACTGTAATATTGAAAGAACAAGCAAATTTAAAAATAAATTCTGAAATTAATGTAACAATTTATATTTTCAGAAATTTGGTTTTTATTTTTCTCAATTCAATTAATCAACAGTTGCATTCTTAAAAGTCTGCAAATTGTGAATTTTAATTTACAATTACATGTTTAAAAAGTCAACAAAGCTATACAGAGGCAGCTTTTTAATGTTATTCTCCATACCCATTCTAGTGTTTATGTTTTACAAGATTTTTCTAGCACAGTATTTGGTTATGCATAGTTCTGCCTTAAGGGCTTTTTAGCCTCGTTTCTCAGAACAATGCACAGCTGGTGGATAGCTGAGTATTTCTTGCGGCACCTCTAATTTATTATTCAGGAAAGAGATTCCATAAAGAATTAGTAATTACTTGAGTTCCTATCTATGCAATAACAATGTCTGAAAATGTCATTGTAATTGTACTTTCTGATACTTTTAAATAATAAGATGCAAGATAAGAGTATTCATTAATCCAGAGAATGACATGCAGTTTTAACTTGATTGTCTTTCTTATTTTGTTTTTGCTGATAGTTCATTATTTTATCCTTTGCAGAATCCCCATCTTTTGGACCAAATTATTTGCCTAAATAGGAAAAATAGAGCAGTTCTTCATGGATTCCTTCCACATACTATGGAGGGTAATGATGATGCTGAGCTATGATTGCCCATAGGGGTTATCTTGACAGTTATGTACAGATGAGAGGCCATTTGACCCAATTACCTTATATTTCTGTAGAAACCTCCATTCCCTCTCACTTTTCATCACAGTATCTAATTGTCTCTTGAATGACTCAAGTTTTTTTGCCTCTTCTTTTGCAAGAAAGAATGTTAGTGACTTTCTTGTGAGCTGTTTTGAGAATGTGCTGAACATGATTGAATCGTGTAGATGTTAGGTGCATGACGTGAAGTATGGGGAAGTGAGGCATGCCACAGTGGTGATGTTGGATGTAGAGAGTGTGTGAGAGGAGGTGAAGTGTGGTGCAGTGATTGTTGGAGAGTGAAGGGAAGCAGGAGAGTGGAATATTATGTGTAGAATGGCAGCAGCTATGAAGAGAATGTAATTGAAGTCAGATGTAGGATTCTAACCTTTGAGAACTCTGTTGAGGGCATTGAGCATTTTTTTTGACATTCAGTCACGTTCTGGGAACAAAGCTCCTTGAATTGATCTCCGCAATGACCCCTTCCCACTGGTGCCAAAGGGCTCTCCTTCATCCTTCCCACTGCCTGGACCAGAACCTTCAACGTTGCATTGGAGAATATGGGTGTCCCCTCAGGACCTCTTGCAGCCATTTTGCACCTTTCTAAACCTTTTGTAGCCATCTGTAGCCACAGTGCATCTCCCCTTTTTGAGGACCTGGCTGCATTTATTAGGTTGATTCTGGAGATGAGGGGGTTGAATTGTGGGGAAAGGTTGAGTAGGTTGGGCCTCTACTCATTGGAATTCAGAAGAATGAGAGGCGATCTTATCGAAACATAGAAGATTATAAGAACATAAGAAATAGGAACAGGGGTAGGCCATACGGCCCCTCAAGCCTGCTCCGCTATTCAATAAGATCAAGGCTGATCTGATCATGGACTCAGCTCCACTTCCCCGCTTGCTTCCCATAACCCCTTATCCCCTTGTCGTTTAAGAAACTGTCTATTTCTCTCTTAAATTTATTCAAGGTCCCAGCTTCCACAGCTCTCTGGGGCAGTGAATTCCACAGATTTACAACCCTCTGAGAGAAGAAATTTCTCCTCATCTCTGTTTTAAATGGGCGGCCTCTTATTCTAAGATCATGCCCTCTAGTTCTAGTATCCCCATCAGTGGAAACATCCTCTCTGCATCCACCTTTGTCAAGCCCCCTCATAATCTTATATATTTTGATAAGATCACCTCTCATTCTTCTGAATTCCAATGAGTAGAGGCCCAACCTATTCAACCTTTCCTCATAAGTCAAGCCCCTCATCCCCGGAATCAACCTAGTGAACCTTCTCTGAACTGCCTCCAAAGCAAGTATATCCTTTCGTAAATATGGAAACCAAAACTGCACACAGTATTCCAGGTATGGCCTCATCAATACTTTGTATAGCTGTAGTAAGGCTTCCCTGCTTTTATACTCCATCTCCTTTGCAATAAAGGCCAAGATACCATTGGCCTTCCAGATCACTTGCTGCACCTGCATACTATCCTTTTGTGTTTCATGCCAAATTTTTACCCACTCACTTAGCCTGTCGATGTCCTTTTGCAAATTTTTTTGTGTTCTCCTCATACATTGCTTTTCCTCCCATCTTTGTATCGTCAGCAAACTTGGCTACGTTACACTCAGTCCCTTCTTCCAAGTCGTTAATATAAATTGTAAATAGTTGGGGTCCCAGCACTGATCCCTGCGGCACCCCACTAGTTATTGGTTGCCAACCAGAGAATGAACCATGTATCCCGACTCTCTGTTCTCTGTTAGTTAGTCAATCCTGTATCCATGCTAATATATTACCCCCAACCCCGTGAACTTTTATCTTGTGCAGTAACCTTTTATGTGGCACCTTGTCAAATGCCTTCTGGAAGTCCAAATACACCACATCCACTGGTTCCCTTTATCAACCCTGTTTGTTACATCCTCAAAGAACTCCAGCAAATTTGTCAAACATGATTTCCCCTTCATAAATCCATGCTGACTCTGCCTGACCGAATTTTGCTTTTCCAAATGTCCTGCTAATACTTTTTTAATAATGGACTCCAACATTTTCCCAACCACAGATATTAGGCTAACTGGTCTATAGTTTCCTGCTTTTTGTCTGCCTCCTTTTTTAAATAGGGGCGTTACATTTGCAGTTTTCCAATGTGCTGGGACCTCCCCAGAATCCAGGGAATTTTGTTAAATTACAACCAATGCATCCGCAATCCCTGCCGCTACTTCTCTTAAGACCCTAGGATGCAAGCCATCAGGTCCAGGGGATTTATCTGCCTTTAGTCCCATTATCTTACTGAGTACCACCTCGTTAGTGATTGTGATTGTCCGACATCATTCCCTTAACTAGAACTAGAACATATTGCATCCTTTCTTGCAGAGGTGCGAAAACTGTCTGTTAATCTATAACACTGTTATGAGGGGGCTTGACAAGGTGGATGCAGAGAAGATGTTTCCACTGATGGGGGAGACTAGAACTAGAGGGCATGATCTTAGAATAAGGGGCCGCCCATTTAAAACAGAGATGAGGAGAAATTTCTTCTCTCTGAGGGTTGTAAATCTGTGGCATTCGCTGCATCAGAGAGCTGTGGAAACTGGGACGTTGAATAAATTTAAGACAGAAATAGACAGTTTCTTAAATGACAAGGGAATAAGGGGTTATGGAGAGCGGGCAGGAAAGTGCACCTGAGTCCATGATCAGATCAGCCATGATCTTATTGAATGGCGGAGCAGTCTCGAGGGACCGTATGGCCTACTCCTATTTCTTATGTTCTTATGTTAAGTGGTATCAGAGATGCCAGATTTCTTCCCCTTCCCCCCAAAAAATAGGCATGTCAGCCAATAAGCAGTGCAGTAGTGCTGGCTGCACACCTGATGCATGATAATTAGAGCCCACCACAAATTTACATGGTCCCTACCCCCACATGAACAGGCACATATAGCTGATCTCCCGCTCCCTGCTCAAATCGAATTTCTAGGCCAGTCTATTATGAATCCCTTATTTCTTTCAGCTTCTTTCCGAGCTAGTTCAAAGTCATTCATTAACAAGTATGTTCCCATTTATTCTACCAAAGTACAAGACCTTGTACTTGTATTGAATTTCATCTGACATAACTTTTGTAATTACTAGCTGTTTCCTTAGAGTCTATTGTCGCTTGCCTCAGTTTAGTATCATCTGCAAATCTGACCACTTTACTCTGCTTCTGAATCCAGGTTATTTATGTAAATCAGAGGCTTCAGCACCAACCCCCGGGGCAATTCACTGAGTACATTTCCCGAGCCCGACATCATTCCCTTAACTAGAACTAGAACATACTGCATCCTTTCTTGCAGAGGTGCAAAAACTGTCTGTTAATCTATAACACTGTTGTGAAGCGATTTAAGACGTTTTACTACGTTAAAGGCGCTATATAAATGAAAGTTGTTGTAAATTTGAAAAGTTATGGGTTTGGAGTGCAAGGTACAGGAATTATAAGGGCATATAGAGTGAGAGGATTTTTGAGTGCAAGTGGATAGTATTAGATTCAGTAAGTGAGTCATCTCAAGCAAGTGATTTGGCCAGGTTCACATCAGAACTTGAGAATAAAAATTTAAGGGATTGGAGCTGGAGATCAGTACAATCAGGAAGAGAACTGTTAGGCAGATAGACAAGTGCTGAAGGAAGTCAAGGAAATGGGGATACTTGATGGTCTGAGGTTCATAAAAGTAGCAAGAAAGGTAGGAAACCCTGTGTGACCACTCGAGCTTATCTAAGTAAATAGATACCAGGCACTGTCTAACACTGCAGAAGGTAATAAAGTTCCAGAAGAAAAAGTAGTTAGAAAACCAAAGCATGTCTGAAGACAGAGGATGCATATTACGGGTGATTATTTGTTCAAGAACTTGGACCATGTGCATTGTGAAGTACTGGATGGTGAGCAGTCTACCTGGAACGAGAACAGTACATATTGACAAAAGGTTAGAAAGGATACTCCAGGGTTCAGGTGAGGACCCAGTAGTGATCGTCCCTATAGAGTTAAATGACATACGCATAAATAAAATGAGCTACCTCATATTGTTCTCTTGCAGCTCCTTAAAGTCCACATCAAGAATAGCATTGCAGTCTCCGAATAGCAAATCAACTGCACCCTCTCAGTCAGAGAATGGTGGACCAAAGAAAAAAAAAGGTGTTGGCAGGGGTTGTGGGGGGAAGAAGTAAGAATAATTCAAAGGATTTTTCATAAAACAGAGAATTAAAATTGTCTTTCAGGCAAAGGGATTAATAGTGACAGAGCAATAGTTACTTTGCGCACAAAGAAATGCATAAACTAAAGAGATCACCGCCAATCTAAATACCAGATGTTGCTGAATAATAAGAAAAAGTGTACCAGTTCTCTCAACTTTTTCCTTATGATCCCAAAACTGGTTTGTATTCAAATGTTACCATTTCCAGTTGTACTAACAATTCAATGGTCATTTGTAATTGTCATCTGATGTTTATTTTAATGATGTCTGAAACTTGTCTTGATTCCAGATAAAACACACTTTGTGCACTTTCAGAATAAAATAATGTAGTGAACAATATTTTCCATCAAGTACTTTTATATAAGATGTTCCATAGTTCCTTACCTAATACATCCAATCTTAAACTAGAAATTAACTGTTAAGTGTCAGGAATCATGTTTGCTGTGGGATATATTGGAGTCTGTTAGTTTTTCATCCTCTTGAAGCATTCCACCTCGTGAGCTGCTGAAACAGTTACAGTGCTTGCCACAGTTCCTGGATAAAAGTGAAAAGGCCAGTTTCAAAAAATATATTTGGAAAAAACATTTATCCCTCAACCAACATCACCAGAACAAAATACCTGCTCATTATCTCATTGCTGTTTGTGGGACCTTGCTGTGCATAAATTGTCTGCTGTGTTACCTACATTACATAGTGGCTTCACTTCAAAAATACTTAATTGGCCATAAAACACTTTGGGATGTCTTTCTCTCTCTCTTTCCTTCTCTCTCACATTCCCTCTCTCTCACTTTCCCTCTCTCTCTCCAGGTTTAAAGGTCAGGAAAAGGGGCAGAGACCCATTCAGACAGATATCCTCACCCTTTTTGTTGCCCCAGGGTTTCTGGGGTTTACAGGAGGAAGAGGAAGAGTTGAGCCTGTACCCACAGTAAGTGCCAAACCTATTGT
Organism: Pristiophorus japonicus; assembly: GCF_044704955.1. NCBI lineage: Eukaryota > Metazoa > Chordata > Chondrichthyes > Pristiophoridae > Pristiophorus > Pristiophorus japonicus. The sequence continues at coordinate 124,479,010 of NC_091979.1, read as the reverse complement.
GCTGATGCAAATGAGACAGGAAAGGGTGTTCCTGGCCTCCTGTCTAATTTTTTTCAGGAAAAATTCCCTGGGGCTCCAAAATAATATGGTGCTGTTGACTGCCCTCAGATCTTCACTGACTGGAGGGTTTGAGGGGGGACCAGGAGGAGGCTGATGAAACCAAAACAAAATTAATTTAGAAATACTGCCAGGATGTCTGTATGCAAGCGAGACCTAACGGCTACTGATCTTCATCAACAGCCTGAAGAGCTTGAAATCAGTGGGCCAAGACATAGTTGCAGGCCTCTCAGGTCTGCAGCTGCACTCAGATTTACTGCTGCATTTGCTAGTACCCCATTAACATGACCTTGGACAAGAAATACTTGTTTTCCTCAACCTTGGCAGTATGGATGAATTTCAAGTGCACTGCTCCTGTCCATACTTTTTAAGAAGCCTTTCATCTTTAAGACCTGAATTGAATCCATATGATACCAGAATAACATCTTGATTTCTCTTTCTCTCTCTCTTTCCACTCCCCCTCTCTCTGTCTGGCTGGAGAGATGGTGTAGGAGGGAGGGCTTTAGATTCCTGGGACATTGAGACCGGTTATGGGGAGGTGGGACCTGTACAGGCTGCAGCTCAACAGAGCCAGGACCAATGTCCTCACGTGGGGGTTTGCTAGTGCTATTGGGAGGGTTTAAACTAATTTGGCAGGGGGATGGGCACCAGGATGTAGCATTAGAAAGGAGAAACAAGGTGCACAAAAGATTGGGAGAGACAGGTAGCACTAGAGTAAGAAATAGTATGGTATTAGGTGGGGTCAAACTAAGAGAGAATACAAGAAGGTCTAAGGTAGGTTTATAGTGCATGTGTGTAAATTCATGAAGCGTGCTAAATATGGTTGGTGAGCTGCAAGGGCAAATAGCCACATGGGAATATGATGATGTGGCGATAACAGAGATCTGGCTCAAAAAAGGGCAGGATTGCGTACCAAGTATTCCTGGATATAAGGAGTTCAGGTAAGATAAGGAAGGAAAGAAAGGAGATGGGTAGCAGTGCTGATTAAGGAGAATATTACCGTACTGGAGAAAGAGGGGAGCCGAAATTGTCCACCACTGGTAACAGGGCGCACTCACCGCCTTAGAAAAGCAGCTTTTGGCACCACCGAGTGGGAGAAAGATCTTCTTAGCGGAATTTTGCCATCGGCGGGGGGAACATCAGTGGTGCACACTCTGATGACAGATCGGCAGCAGCGGAGTGGTAGGGGGGTCACTGCCCGGATACTGCAGGAGCGGAATTTTGATAATGGAGGCCATTATGTGAAAAATCGGCGACCATTGCACTCTGCAGCATGGTCGCCGATTTACGGTGATGAGGGCCTTAAGGAAAGGGGCAATTTCTGTCCCCAGATGTCCTGGAGAAGTCAAGGACAGAATCTATTTGGTTAGTCTACTAGGTGTATTCTATAGGCCACCAACTAGCGGGAAGGATATAGAGGAGAACATTTGCAGGGAAATTACAGAGAGGTGCAAGAACTACAGAGTAGTGATAATGGGGGACTGCACTTATCCTAATAGAGACTGGGATAGTAATAGTGTAAGGGGCCGAGAGGGGGAAAAATTTTACCTGAAGTGTGTACAGAAGAACTTTCTTGATCAGTACATTTCCAGCCCAATGAGGAAGGTGGCATTGCTGGATCTGGTTCTGGGGAATGAGGTGGGTCAAATGGAACAAGTGTCAGTAGGGGAACATTTAGGGAACAGTGATCATAGTATCATAAGGTTTAGATTAGCTATGGAAAAGGACAAGGGCAATACTTAATTGGCAGAGGGACAATTTCAGTGGTTTAGACAGGATCTGGCCCAGGTAAATTGGAATCAAAGATTGGTATGCAAAACTGTAATGGAACAATGGGTTGTCTTTCAAGAGGAGATGGTTCGGGTACAGTCGAGATACATTTCCACGAGGGGGAAAGGTAGGGCAACCAAAGCCAGAGCTCTTTGGATGATGAAAGAGATAGAGAGTAAGGTGAAGCAGAAAAGGGGGGCCTATAACCCATGTCAGGTTGAGAATATATCTGCGAACCGGGCTGAATATAGAAAATTCAGACGGGAAGTGAAAAAGGAAATAAGAGGCGAATAGAGAGAGCATGAGAATAGACTGACAGCTAACATAAAAGGGAATTCAAAAGTCTCCTATCGGCATATAAATAATAAACAGGTAGTAAGAGGAGGGGTGGGGCTGATTAGGACCAAAACGGAGACCTACGCATGGAGGCAGAGAACATGGCTGAGGTACTAAATGAGTACTTTGCATCTATCTTTACCAAGGAAAAAGATGCTGCCAAATTTATAGCGAAAGAGGAGGTAGTTGAGATACTGGATGGGATAAAATTTGATAAAGAGGAGATACTAGAAAGGCTGGCTGTACTTAGAAACATAGAAAATAGGTGCAGGAGTGGGCCGTTCGGCCCTTCGAACCTGCACCACCATTCAATATGATCATGGCTGATCATGCAACTTCAGTACCCCATTCCTGCTTTCATACACCTTGATCCCTTTAGCTGTAAGGGCCACATCTAACTCCCTTTTGAACATATCTAACAAACTGGTCTCAACAACTTTCTGTGGTAGAGAATTCCACAGGTTCACCACTCTCTGGGTGAAAAAGTTTCTCCTCATCTCAATCCTAAATGGCTTACCCCCTATCCTTAGACTGTGACCCCTGGTTTTGGACTTCCCCAACATCGGGAACATTCTTTCTGCATCTAACCTGTCCAATCCCGTCAAAATTTTACATGTTTCTGTTAGATCCCCTCTCATTCTTCTAAATTCCAGTGAATATAAGTCTAGCCGATCCAGTCTTCATATATCAGTCTTGCCATCCTGGGAATTAGTCTGGTGAACCTTCGCTACACTCCCTCAATAGCAAGAATGTCCTTCCTCAGATTAGGAGACCAAAACTGTACACAGTATTCAAGGTGTGGCTTCACCAAGGCCCTGTACAACTGCAGTAAGATCTCCCTGCTCCTATACTCAAATCCTCTCACTAGGAAGGCCAACTTGCCAATTGCCCTCCTCACCGCCTGCTATACCTGCATACCAACTTTCAATGACTGATGTACCATGACAACCAGGTCTCGTTGTACCTCCCCTTTTCCTAATCTGTCACCATTCAGATAATATACTGCATTCCTGTTTTTACCACCAAAGTGGATGACCTCACATTTGTCTATATTATACTGCATCTGCCATGCATTTGCCCAATCACCTAACCTGTCCAAGTCACCCTGCAGCCTCTTAGCAGCCTCCTCACAGCTCACACTGCCACCCAGCTTAATGTCATCTGCAAACTTGGAGATATTACATTCAGTTCCTTCATCTAAATCATTAATGTATATTGTAAATAGCTGGGGTCCCAGCAGTTTACCTTGTGGTACCCCACTTGTCGCTGCCTGCTATTCTGAAAAGGACCCATTTATTCCTACTCTTTGCTTCCTGTCTGCCAACCAGTTCTCTATCCACGTCAATACATTACCCCCAAGACCATGTGCTTTAATTTTGCACACTAATCTCTTGTGTGGGACCTTGTCAAAAGCCTTTTGAAAGTCCAAATACACCACATCCACTGGTTCTCCCTCGTCCACTCTATTAGTTACATCCTCAAAAAATTCTAGAAGATTTGTCAAGCAGGATTTCCCTTTCACAAATCCATGCTGACTTGGACCGATCCTGTCACTGCTTTCCAAATGCGCTGCTATTACATCTTTAATAACATTTTCCCCACTACTCATGTCAGGCTAACCAGTTTATAGTTCCCTGTTTTCTCTCTCCCTCCTTTTTTAAAGTAGATAAGTCACCAGGATCAGATGGGATGCATCCTAGGACACAGAGGAGAAAAAAAGGTGTAAATTGTGGCGGTATTGGCCATAAGCTTCCAATCCTCCTTAGATACAGGGGTGGTGCCAGAGGACTGGAGAATTGTAAATGTTACATCTTGTTTAAAAAAGGGTGTAAGGAGAAACCCAGCAACTACAGGCCTGTCAGTTTAACCTTGGTGGTGGGGAAGCTTTTAGAAATAATAATCCAGGACAAAATTAACAGTCACTTGGACCAATATGGATTAATTAAGGAAAGCCAGCACGGATTTGTTGACACAAATTGTGTTTAACTAACGTGATTGAGTTTTTTGATGAGATAACAGAGAAAGTTGATGAAGGTCATGTGGTTGATGTGGTGTTCATGGACTTCCAAAAGGCTTTTGATAAAGTGCCACATAATAAGCTTACCAGCAAAGTTGAAGCCCATGGAATAAAAGGGATGGTGGCAGAATGAATATGAAATTGGCTAAGTGACAGGAGACAAGATTAGTGGTGAACAATTGTTTTTCAGACTGGAGGAAGGTAAACAGTGGTGTCCCCAAGGGTTGGTACTCGGACCACTGCTTTTCTTGATATATATTAATGACTTGGATGCGGGTGTACAGAGCACAATTTTATAATTTGCAGAAGAAACAAAACTTGGAAGTATAGTAAACAGTGAGGAAGATAGTGAAAGAATTCAAGAGAACATTGACAGGCTGGTGGAATGGACGGACACGTGACACATGAAATTTAACGCTAAAAATTGCGAAGTGATACATTTTGGAAGGAAGAACAAGGAGAGGCAAAATAAACTAAAGGGTACAATTCTAAAGCGGGTGCAGGAACAGAGAGACCTGAGGATATATGTGCACAAATCGTTGAAGGTGGCAGGGCAGGTTGAGGAAGCCGTTTAAAAAAACATATGGAATCCTGGGCTTCATAAATAGAGGTACAGAGTACAAAAGCAAGGAAATTATGATGAGCCTTTATCTTCTCTTCGGCAATCCCTCGGAGTCAAGGATGACTTGCTTCCACACTAAAAATGAGTTCTCAGGTGACCAATGCAGTCTATTCCTTAAGTCAAGGGTATTTTGTTGGACCTCGGCCTTCAGCCGCCTGTAGAGCTGCTTTGCTGCTCCCAAGTTGGGCTGTTGCTTTAAGTTCAGAAATACCCTGCGCTTGCAGTTTATTAGCTCCTGTATCTCCTGGTCATTCTCATCAAACCAATCCTGGTGTTTCCTGGTTGAGTGACCGATGTGGTCTCTGTCACAGGTGGGGCAGACGGTGGTTGGAGGAACAGGAGCTTGGGGTGCCTGGGTTGCCGCACGCTCCTTCCGTTATCGATGCTTGGCTTCAGCTTGCTCTCAGCGAAGAGACTCGAGGTGTTCAGTGTCTTCTCGGATGCTTTTCCTCTACTTTGGGCTGTCTTGGGCCAGGGATTCCCAGGTGTCGATGGGGATGTTGCACTTTTTCAAGGAGGCTTTGAGGATGTCCTTGAAGCATTTCCTCTGCCCACCTGGGGCTCGCTTGCCATGTCGGAGCTCCGAGTAGAGCACTTGTTTTGGGAGTCTCGTGGCAGTCAAGACGCCTTTATAAAACACTGGCCCGACCTCAACTGGAGTATTGTGTCCAATTCTGGGCACCGCACTTTAGGAAGGATGTGAAGGCCTTAGAGAGGGTGCAGAAACGATTCAATCGTGGCTTTCAAAAGCGAGTTGTATAAGTACCTGAAGGAAAAAAATTACAGGGTTATGGGGAAAGGGCGGGGGAGTGAGACTGGCTGAAGAGAGCCAGCACAGACTCGACGGGCTGAATGGCCTCTTTCTGTACTGTAATCATTCTATGATTCATTCAATTATCAATTATACCAGAGCTCTCAAAAACATAAATCCACAACAGTTAGCTGGTCCTTTTAAGCATTAGCTCGCAAATTTTATTTGAAAAGATAAGGACAGAAAGTATGGCTAATGGAACTGTTACACATGTCCTCTGGCTGAAGTGTACTATCGGGGTGTTGTATCTGATTATGTGATTGGATGCAAAGTGAAAAACATATCATTCTTATCTTGACAAGCAAATATAATAGTCCACAGGTTCAACACATTTTTTGAGTTCGATTATCAGTTTATTTAGTCATACTGTAATAAAGTATAGAATTGACTTTTCCCACTGTGGAACCATATTCATGTGCTTAAAATGAAACCAACACCGTAGCCTATTGTCATTTTTTTAAAAAAGAACAAACACACATAAATAACTTGTATCTGATTGCTTGACCTACCATCGTAACAGCTAAATGCCAGTTGTATGCCCCATGGAAGCCTGACAAGATTTAGTTGTAAAAATAGAATGAAATTCATCATCATCATGGGCAGTCCCTCGAAATCGAAGAAGACTTGCTTCCACTTTGAAAGTGAGTTCTCAGGTGACTGTACAGTTCAATACGAGAATTACAGTCTCTGTCACAGGTGGGACAGACAGTTGTTGAAGGAAAGGGTGGGTGGGGAGCCTGGTTTGCCGCACACTCCTTCCACTGCCTGCACTTGTTTTCTGTATGCTCTCGGCAACGAGACTCGAGGTGCTCAGCGCCCTCCCAGATGCTCTTCCTTCGCTTAGGGCAGTCTTTGGCCAGGGATTCCCAGGTGTCGGTGGGGATGTTGCACTTTATCAAGGAGGCTTTGAGGGTGACCTTGAAACACTTCCTCTGCCCACCTGGGGCTCGCTTGCTGTGTCGGAGTTTTAAGTAGAGCGCTTGCTTTGGGAGTCTTGTGTCAGGCATGTGGACAATGTGACCCGCCCAACGGAGCTGGTCGAGTGTGGTCAGTGCTTCGATGCTAGGGATGTTGGTGCGTCGATCCTCCCAGGGGATTTGCAGGATCTTGCAGAGACATCATTGATGGTATTTCCACAGCAATTTGAGGCGTCTGCTGTAGATGGCCCACATCTCTGAGCCATACAGGAGGGTGGGTATCACTACAGCCCTGTAGACCATAAGCTTGGTGCCTGATTTGTGGGCCTGATCCTTCAACACTCTCTTCCTCAGGCGACCGAAGGCGGCGTTGGCGCACTGGAGGCAGTGTTGGACCTCGTCATCGATGTCTGCCCTTGCTGATAGCAGGCTCCCGAGCTATGGAAATGGTCCACGTTGTCCAAGGCCGCGCCGTGGATTTTGATGACGGGGGGCGAAGTGCTGTGTGGCGGGGTCAGGTTGATGGAGGACGCAGAGTGCCCACAGCGCTTAGTCTGACTTCCAGGCCACCATAACCAGTGCCTGCGAAGAGATGCTCGGTCACTCAACCAGGAAATACCAGGACTTTTTTCATGAGAATGACCAGGAGATACAGGAGCTAACAAACCGCAAGCGCAGGGCATTTCTGAACTTAAAGCAGCAATCCAACTTGGGAGCAGCAAAGGAGCTCTATAGGCGGCAGGTCGAGGTCCAACAAAATATCCTCAACCAAAGGAATAGATGGTGGATGGAGAAAGCGCAGGAGATTCAGAAGCTGGCCAACAGCCATGACGTACGAGGATTCTTCATCGCAGTCAAGTCCACCTACGGCCCAAGCATCCAAGACCCCACCCCACTGCTGGCCAAGAATAGGGAGACACTCATCAAGGACACCGAGGCTGTCAGGGCCCGCTGGAAGGAACACTTCGAAGATCTCCTTAATCGAGACTCTGCTTTTGACATGTGTGTCCTCGACTCCATCCCTCAGCATGCTACCCGCCACCATCTCAGCAAAACCCCAGCCCTGCACGAGGTAGAAAAGGCCCATCCATCAGCTCAAGAACAACAAGGCAGCAGGAGCAGACGGAATCCCCGCCAAGGCACTAAAGTATGGTGGAGAGGCACTATTGGCTCAAATGCATGACCTCATCTCTCTCATCTGGAAGGAGTGCATGCCTGGATGAAATTATGTCATCAAGCAATTTCAGATATCAGCAGTTTTGTGTTTTCATTACATGAATGTGATGTAATCTATAATATCAGCAAGATCCAAAAGCTACAAAATTCTAAATGCCATGCATGGAAGTATCTGTAGACTTGCTCTTGTTTTTGATAGTCGGAGTTTTTGTGTTGAATTACTGATGCTGCAGTGAAGTTCCACTTCAGTGTCATTATGAATGGTGCAGAGATATATGGATAAGGTTTCCATTCATGATGTCACTGGAGCAAATTTCAAGATGTCACAACAGAATAGTTTGGCAGAAAATGTCTGCTTCAGACTGCCAGTGATAAACAGTTTAAAAAATTAAACCGAATAACAATGAGTGACTGACTCAGAGACCCAGGTAATTGTCTTCAGAATTTTGCCATCAAAATATGCTTGCCCAAGCAGATCTTTGCAATTTTAAATGTATACTGAAATTGCTCAAGATTAGGAAGTTTAAAAGGAGGAGACACATGTGACAGAAAATGTAATCCTTTGCGAAGTATTTCAAGATTGATGCTAATTTTTTCATTTGTTAGAATTTTAAATAGATTTGCTTCGGAATCAATATTGCAAAGAGAATCTTAAAGGCAAATATTTACCTTTTTCTTTATTTTAATCTAGAAAACATAACTTTTAGGGAGACTGTGGGTGGGGCGTGATTTTCAATTGATAGATATTTGTTTTGCACTGGAAAGAAAGAAAAAAAAGACTTGCATTTATATTGCACCTTTCACAACCATCTCAAAGTGCTTTACAGCCAATGAAGTACTTTTGGAGTGTAGTCACTGTTGTAGTGTGGAAAACGCGGCAGCCAACTTGCACACAGCAAACTCCCACAAACAGCAATGTGATAATGACCAGATAATCTGTTTTTGTTATGTTGATTGAGGGATGAATATTGGCCAGGACACTGCGGATAACGCCCCTGCTCTTCTTTTATGTCTATCTGAGAGAGCAGGCATGGCCTCGGTTTAACATCCCAGCCGAAAGATAGCACCACCGACAGTGCAGCATTCCATCAGCACTGCACTGGAGTCAGCCTAGATTTATATGCTCAAGTTCCTGGAGTGGGGTTTCAACTCACAACCTTCTGACTTAGAGGTGATAGTGCTACCCACTGAGCCACAGCTGACAGGAAAAATGGGTGATAGGTCTCCTAATTTTGTTTAGGATATGGTACGCTTGATGTCCACTAGAAGCCAGAAGTGCTCCCATCACCATTTTGAGTTAGGCACATTTTAGTTGTCAAAGGCACCCGGTTAAAAGCAGTGCATGTCTCACAAGGATATGTAAATGAGGGTCCAGCGCCTGTTTCAGGACCCTATCTCTATTCCTACTTCCTCAGCACTGGATCCACCCATTCTAAAACCCAACTACAAATACAGGGTGGGAACAGTTGGGAGGGATGCTATACAATGATACTTAAAGGGACCTATATCTACAGTTAGTATAAGTACCTAATTAGTCCTTTTAAACTGCTAGTGGGCTTTTAGTGCTAATTTATGGCTCTGTTAGCTGTTGTAGCTGACTTAAAACATTTTGGTTAAGTTATTTTTTGGAGCTGGAAATGAATTTCTACGCAGGGGCTTTTGCACAAACTTCTTCTGGCAAATTGAGTGTATTTCTCGGCTAGCCATTGTGGCTGGATGACCAGGAAGAGCAATAAGTAAGAATGGAGAGGGCTAAATGGTGAAAAAGGGGAGGTCACAGGAGGCTATACCCCATCTGAATTTACAGGACAACAACATCATGGCGTAGAAATTCCGACATCCCGGGTCCGTACGAAGTTTCTACGCCGGATGCCGGAAGGCATCCCAAAAGCGCGGTTTTCAGCGCGCAATGCACATGCGCTGAAACCGGCTTTTCCGATTTGTCAAGCTGGAGCTTGACAGATCGCAGCCAGATCGGGGGCGAGGACATTTGTACGGGCAAGATTGGGCTATTTACCCATATCTTGCCCTGCAAATGTCCTCAAAAATCTTGCGCCTGAAAAAGCAGGCGCATAGCCTACTTTTACAGGCGCAAGTGTTTTAAAACACACACAAACAATTGTAAAATAAAATTATAAACACATAGTTTATTGTTAAAAACCCATCCCCACTACGGAAAGTCTATTTTTCCCCACTACAGTAAGTTTATTTTTTTTAACTTTTTTAAAAATCGGGAAAACATTTTATTTTTATAAGACATAATAACATTAATTTCAATTAATTTTAAATATGTGTGGCCTGGTTTTTATTTTTATTATTTTGTGTGATTGCTTTGGTTCCCATTAATAACACTGAGAACTCGTGGTTATGCGAGTCTGAGTGCTATTAATGGGAACCTTGAAATACTTACCTGATTGGCTGAGCAGTCACACGTGACTGCATCTTCTGCGTCGGGACCCTCTGGATGGGAGCACGCTTCGCAGCGCGGGAAGAGAAGGCCTCCCCATCGGAAATCAGGGCGCCTCCTCGACCACCAGGTAAATTCGTAAAAGATATCCAGCGAGGAGGCAATTGCCCGCGGGAAGACCCCCAGAGGAATTTCTGGGCCCATATCTCCAGCTAAGAGAGGCGCAGTGCTTCCAGCACCTCAACTTTACCAGGGAGGCTGTTACAGAGCTATAGCACCAGCTGCCGCAGCAACTGGAGTCCAGCATCAGGTCATATACTGTCATGTATGTACTTTTGGGATCACTAGCCACTAGATGGCGTCACTGTTGGAAGCCATTCGGCTGCATGCTCGTGTGTGCAGCCCAAGTATAAAAGGCCAGCTACTTTGTATATTAGTCACTTTGGTCTTTAATAAAGCAGAGCCAAGGTCATACCTCTTGGCATTAACCAGTACTCAGTCTAACAGTTATTGCATACACAACATTTGGTGACGAGGCAACAAGAACCTTTGCATGCAAAAATGAGCACAATTGGATTGTTGGAGCGATTTGTGGAAGGAGAAGATTGGGCAGACTTTGTGAGCCGTTTGAGCCAGTTCTTCGTGGCCAACAAAATGGAGGAGGTCGGCGACGCAGATCGGTGCCGTGCGTCGGTCCAAAAGTTTATGGTCTGATAAAGAATCTACTCCTGCCTGTGAGTCCAACAGAGAAGGCATATGAAGAATTGTGTACACTGGTACAGGACCACCTTAAGCCAGACGAAGGCATCATCATCTCGAGATACAGATTTTACACACACGTTCGCTCAGAGGGCCAGAATGCAGCGGAATTAGTTGCCGACCTGAGACGTCTAGCGGGACCGTGTAAGTTCGGGACTGTGTTGGCAAACCTGCTGCGGGACTTCTTTGTAATCGGCATCAACCACGAGGTGATCCTGCGCAATCTACTGCCAGTGGAGACGTTGGACTTGAACAGGGCCATCACGATCGCTCAGTCATGCATGACAACGGATAGAAGTCTAAAGCAGATATCAGTGGAAAATCGAAACTCGGCAAGTACTGTCAATATGATTGATTCGCCGTTCAGCAGAATGGCACATGGCAGGGCCTACCCGACTGCGTGATTGGCAGTGTCACAATTAAAGTGTCGTATGACGGTGCGGTTCACGAGTTACCGCTATGGATTGTCCCAGGCAATGGCCCAACGCTGTTTGGCAGGAACTGGCTTGAAAAAATCAGATGCGATTGGAACGACATCAAGTGTTGTTGTCGGAGAAAGATACATGTGCCCAAGTACTGAGCAAGTTCCCCTCGCTGTTCGAACCAGGCATTGGCAACTTCGCGAGAGCCATGGTGCAGATCCACGTGGACTTGGATGCAAGACCCGTCCATCATAAAGCTCGGTCATTCCATATATGATGAGGGAGAAGGTCGAAATCGAACTGGACAGACTCCAGTGTGAAGGGATCATATCACCGGTTGAATTTAATGAATGGGCCAGCCCCATTTTTCCTGTGCTGAAAAGTGATGGCACAATCAGAATCTGTGGAGACTACAAGGCTACGATCAACAGGGTTTTGAAACACGATCAGTACCCGTTACTGAAGGTTGATGACTTGTTTGCAACGCTAGCTGGGGGGAAGTTATTCACCAAACTGGACTTGACATTGGCCTACATGACACAGAACATTACGTGCATTAACACGCATAAAGGACTGTTTATTTATCACAGGTGCCCTTTTGGAATTCGCTCGGCTGCAGCAACATTTCAGAGGAACATGGAGAGTCTACTGAAGTCCGTTCCCAGAACTGTCGTGTTCCAAGATGACATCCTGATCACAAGTCGTGATTCCGAGGAACATCTGAACAACCTGGAAGAGGTTCTACATCGTCTGGACAAAGTGGGACGCTCGAAATGCGTCTTCATGGCACCAGAGGTCGAATTCCTGGGGAGGAAAATTGCTGCTGACGGCATCAGGCCCACAGACGTGAAAACAAAGGCCATCAAGAATGCACCCAAGCCTCAGAATGTGACGGAGCTGCGTTCGTTCCTGGGTCTACTCAACTACTTCGGTAACTTCCCACCTAAATTGAGCACCTTATTAGAACCACTGCACATGCTGCTAAGAAAAGGCGACAACTGGGTGTGGGGTGCGTCTCAAAACCGAGCTTTTGAGAAAACCACTAATCTGCTTTGCTCTAACAAGCTGCTGGTACATTATGACCCATGTAAACATTTAGTGTTGGCCTGTGATGCTTTGTCATATGGAATTGGTTGCGTACTCCAACAAGCTAATGAGTCGAGTAAACTTCAACCAGTCGCGTATGCTTCAAAAAGTTTGTCTAAAGCGGAAAGAGCTTACATCATGGTAGAGAAAGAAGCACTAGCCTGTGTGTCTGGTGTTAAAAAGATGCATCAGTACCTGTTTAGTCTTCGGTTTGAACTGGAGACAGATCACAAGCCGCTCATTTCACTGTTCTCTGAAAACAAAAGTATCAATACCAATGCTTCATCCCGCATCCAGATGTGGGTGCTGCCATTATCCGCTTATGATTATGTCATTTGCCATAGACCTGGCACCGAGAATTGTGCCGATGCTTTTGAGCCGTCTGCCGTTGCCCACACCAGAGGTGGAAATGCCACAACCGGCGGACATATTGTTAGTTATGGATGCTTATGAGAGTGAAGGAACCCCTGTCACGGCTCAACAAGTTAAGATCTGGACCAGCCAGGACCCGATTTTATCGGTGCTGAAGAGTTGCATCCTCAAAGGTGATTGGTCTGCCATTCCCAAGCTAATGTGCGAGGAAACCAAACCTTACTGTCGTCGCAAAGACGAACTGTCTATTCAGTCTGATTGTATACTGTGAGGCAATTGTGTTGTTATGCCCAAGAAAGGTCGAGAGAAATTTGTATGTGAGCTACATAGCACACATCCCGGCATTGTAAAGCCATCACCAGGTCTCTTGCATGGTGGCCGGAAATTGACTCTGAGCTGGAATCATGTGTGCATCAGTGCAACACTTGCATGCAGCTCAGCAAAGCACCAGTGGAATCGTCGCTGAGTCTGTGGTCATGGCCGTCCAAACCATGGTCCATGATCCACATAGACTTTCAAGTCCCTTCCTGGGGTAGATGTTTTTAGTT